>NC_143068.1:13114166-13737000 GCF_052426305.1 Pelodiscus sinensis | reverse complement strand
ATGGTGAGCAGAGGAGCTGCGGTGCCGCGATCAGCATTGCGAGTGGGACCGGTGCAGAGAGTGGGATCTGGAGCCTCTTGATGACCAAGTTGACTCTGCCTCAGAATCGGTTGAGTACTCTGAAGCAGACCAGGGTGGGGCCATTGGGGGTTCTGCCAAGGTTGCCGATGCCAGAGCGTGTCTGGCCATCGACTCAGGTTTGCTGCGGTGCCGGGGAGGTAGGGGTAGCATAGCCGGGCCCGGGGCTGGTAAGCTCTGGGCGGAGATAAGAGCCATGGAGCTGGGTGCCATGGACAATACCGCACAGTGGTATTGTGTTGGTGACAGGCCCGGTGCCATGTCCCGTTCCGCAGCCAGTACCGGGGTCAAGTCAGTTGTTGATGCCGCAGTCAGTGTCGGAGTTGTGGGCTGCACCGAGTGGTGTTTTCTGGCGTCCTTGACTACATCGTCAGACCCCCTCGAAGTTGGTCGGTGCCGGCTGCTCCCATGACCTCTGGTGGGGGTCGATGTCAGGGGAGGTGAGGACGACGACTCAATCAAGTCCCTGGCCGCTTCAAAGGCCTCTGGAATGTAGGGTTCTGGGAAGTCCCCCAGTGGGCTGGGCTCTCAGTGTGGAGATAAACATCCACCTGAATGAGATGGTCCAGGTTCGGCGCTTCATGGTGCCATGTGCCCTTCTGAAGGGCACATGAAGGGTACGCGCCTTGGAGGTGATCTATCTCTGTTAGGCCTCTTCTGCGGCACCAGGGACTGTGACCAATGCCGAGGCTGTTCAGTGCCAGGGAGGTGCGAGAGTGCGCCGAAGCTGCTATGGGAAAAATATTCCAACCACTGTGTTTACAAACCTGATTGGAATACACATGAACAAGCACTCAAAGAAGAACTTCAACTTTTGTAGATCACTGTTGAGGTTGTATAGGTCCATGATGATTGTACTATGCCTTTGGGATAAGGAAGCAGTGGGACTAGAAACCCTGGTTCTGAAAATTTGGCAGGACCTTTTCCACTGGATGGAGCCCTCTCTGCTGTCACAGGCCTGGATGACCACTCAATATGAGTCACTGCCCAGGATACTGACAAGGGTCAAGCTGTCCAACAAGAGTCGTGACTTTCCTCTGGCCTCTCTCAGTTTTTCCTAGCTTTCTTGGATTCGGCTGGTAAGGGAAACTAGAGCTGGTGTGCGCCAAAGCCACAGTGCTTGCTACCGAATTGGAACGATGCTCCAATGGCAAGGCCAACACTGATTCCATCAAGATAATGTGAAAATATGTGTCACTGTCCCATTTAGTCCTGGACTTGAATTATTTACAAATGTGACAGCTATTGCTAATGTGTCCTTCACCCAGACGCTGCAAGCAGCTGCTCTGTGGGTTGCTAATGGGCATAGAACACTTGTAGCGGTCACAAAACTCAAACCCAGGAGACTGAGGTATGCCCCATTTCAGGGTAAATAGTTCCCTCCAGGACTAACAACTAATGGTTACTACTAAGGGATCTGACTACTAGAACTATTGTCTATAGTGGAATAAAGAAGAAGAACACAAACCAGCTTGCACGTGACAACAGAAAGTTCCAGCAACATCACTTGCAGCAAGAAGGAGCTTAAGATGGGAGGAGCATGCAATGCCCCTTACACCGTGCCACAGAGGCTCCCCTCCAAGGGGCTCTAGGAGTGCTCCCCTATGGATACTATTAATGGCAAAACTTCCAGCACTGGTACATGTGGTGAGCATGCATATTCGGAATGGACTATATGTGGAACAGACATGAGCAAGCACTCGAGAACCAAATTTGCCAGAAGGTAAGAGAAGGTATAAAATAATTTTACAGAATGCAAGATGGGTGAGGTATTACCTCACACCCCTTTTCTCTAATATTTTGAGACCAACACAGATACAACTGCAAACATAATTTATAGGTATCCTTGTTTGTCAGTAGGAGTGCTACTTGGTTTAAGCCAGCTGAAAGTTTCAATCTGAAAAAAGGCAGGGAAGGGAATTAGAGAGAGAAAAAAACCCAAGGGGGATCTGCAAAACCACTTTTGTAGTGGCACAAAACCTAATGAGACCAATACATGTTATGAAGATGAATTACTCTTTTCTAAAATGCAAAGTATTAATTACAAACAAAAAGTACTAATTAGGAAGATTACATTGTATAAATAAAAATTAGTTACTTTTTCTGCTGGAACATTATGCCTTTTAATAAAGTCATCTATAGAAGATGTATATGATCCAGTCTGCTCTAGATCTAAATTCTTTGTTCCAATCTCAGGTGTTCTGGTAATTTTATTTTTTTCGGAAGAGCTCATCATTTGCAAAGGAAGTTTAAAACGGGTTTTTCGTGGAGTTGCTGAAAACAAACCGGAAACTTGTTACATCTTACTTTTTCCCATTAAAATTATTGTGAACCCAGTGGCATCACAACATTTAAAAGCTATTTCTCACCACTACCTTCATTCGATAAAGTTTAAAACAATTTAACCTAATTCTGATATCACATAAGTGCAAATAAAAATAATGCCAGTGAAATTAATGAAGCTCCATTATTGGGCTATATAAGAAGATGGAGAGGCTGTCTATGAACAAGGCATGAATCCTGTGACACAGCATGTGATCATGTAATTAAAGTCTGTATCATAATGCATATGAATAGATGAGTCAACTAAAGGTAGCACAGAGGCAACCGTCATTCTGGAATTTCCTAACTTGTGAATGCTTGACTTATTCTTTTGACTTAGCCTTGTATCTACTATATATTTGAGAGAGTTTGTCTGTCTATGCATCTGTCTGTTCAGGACCTCCTCCTAAATTATAAGAGCTAGGACCACCAAACTCAATATACAACTTCCTCCTACAATAATTTAAATCGAGGAAAGCATTTGGTTGTGCCAGGAAAAAAAGAGCTGTTCCTGGAATGGGATTGCTTCTCTTAAAATCATAGAGAAAAAAGACAGAATCACCAAGCAGGTGAAAGTGGCTGGCTGGGGGTGTGCACACCCCACCCCCAGTCCAGGACTTCCCAGCTCCAAACCTCCCACCACCCAGGTGCCCATTAGAAAGTGTAGGGAGGCTGAAGCTCCCCACCCCATCCGCAAATCATATGTGAACCTTGCTGGCTGTTCCCCTTCATCAGGTAGTGACAGGAAAGTGCAGTTTCATGCATTCTTCACTCTGGCTGGGGAGCAGGGCCATCCTGAAGTGAGCACAGGGTCTGGGGCAAATCCACCCATTCCCCAAGTCCTGCCCACCCCTGCTCCCTCCCCCAAGCAATGCAGCCCAAATGATTATGGGGGCCTGGCACGGCAGTAGCAGGAGCTCATTCTCCCCATTCACCACATGGGCACCTCTTGTCTGTAGGATTGTTGGGGTGGCCATTGTGAGGTCCCCAAAGCTTGGGGCCTGGACATCCACCACAATTCATCCTATGGATGAGATGGACCTGCTGGGGAGTGCAGGAGGCAGACGAACCTGGACCTGCCTGCCCCAGCCAGGGGACATACATCCCTCCCACAGCTGTGCCTGCTGCAACTGCAGCAAACAAACAAGCACTTCTCACCTGACCCCAAATGGCTGCGGTAAGAGAGGGATAGGAGTAGTCCTCTCTCCCCAGAGCAGCCTGCATACTGAAACTGCATACTTCTCCCCCACCCCTACCCTAGAGCAATGTTTCAAATGAAGCATGTACATTTTCATTTTATTTTCCAAGAAACAAAAATTGAGTTAAGGACTCAAGCAATGGCAGGTAAATCTTCTAGTGCTATATAAGGTGTGAGGATACTGTGCATTTGTGGGGATTCTGTGAGAAAGCTAAATCAATAAATGATTCTCTCCAGTTCCTTTCCTACCCCATTTGAGCTCTTACTGGCCTTTCTCCTACACAGTGTCTGTGTAATGGAAAAGAAGCAAGTGATGGAAGTCTGATAAATGGCTTTGCCAGTGGGAAGATGGTAGACCATTGTGGTGGGATACCGGGGAAAAGTTCTTTCCCACTTCCTTCTCTATCAGTGATTCTCTTCTGAAGAGAATATAAGCAACACTATACTTGCTTTCCTCTGCCCAGACCTGCAGTGCTCCTGCACCTCATCAGCCAGGAAAACAGATTGTTCTTGAAGAGACACACAAAAAGTGAAGCGATGCATTCCTTGTGTACTCAGAGAGAGAAGTGCTGCAGAATGACTAACAAAATGGATGATGCATCTTGTCATGACCACAAGCGTGAAATTTGATTGATGATAAGGATGTTAAAATGCGGAAAATCAGCTAATCGAGTAGTTGATGAAATTTCTATTGACTACTTGATTAAACAATAAGGAGGGGGCACTCGCTACCCCAGCTGTGGCTCTGCATTTTAAATGTAGTAGGAGCCAGGCTCCTATTACATTTAAATTGCAGAGCCGCAGTGGTGTTAGCTTCCTGGGGCGGCATGAGCTGGTACTAAGCAGTCTCCACACATGCCACCCCAGGAGCTAACCACTCTGAGGCTCTGCCTTTTAAATGTAGTAAAATTCACTTGGCTCTTACTACATTTAAAAGGCAAAGGTGCAGTGGGAAACCAGTCACGAGCCAAGAATCAGCTGATTCCCCTCTCGTACCTGGTCCCCCTCTGTGCCTCTGTTTCCCTTGCCCGCCACAGAGACTGTGCTAAGGAGAACCAACTTTTAAGCCAGCTGCCGCTGCACTGGCATCTGCTCCCCCCCCCCCTGCCTCTGACAAGCCTAGGCTTATCGGGTAGTCAACTATTCGACTAATCGCTTACATCCCTAATTGATGGATATACAAATGGAGAAGAACAGAAGCTTTACTGTGATTACTGTAGATATTGTAAACATCGTGATTCCTGAGAATGCTGCCCAATACTTTTTATGAGATGCCACTTTTTTATTTAAGCTTCCTGAAAATGATACTTGATATCATAATGAAGATGGAAGAGTTTTACAATTTTCACTTCGGAATCTCTTCAGGTCTTTAAGTAATATCCCACGAATAACATTTTAGACTAGTTTCAGCTCGACAAACATAATAGTTCATCCCTGATTTTGGTAACATAATGTGAGTTTTTCTCTAGGAAGTGCTAAATATAAGAACATTGTGCCTCAGCTAAAGAAATCAATTTAAATTACAAGTAAAGTATAAAAATTAATTTAAACATGTTTTTACTGTAAAAATAAATACCAGCTTACATGTATTGACAAATACCAATGGGCTCCTCAGAGGCAGCCTACCAGAACCTGGGACAATCAATGATGCTTCAGATACTTTCCTTTTAATAGGCGTAGTAATCTTGAAATACATAAAGTAAACAAATCATTTTAATACCAAACCTTAGGAAACCATTCTTTTAACATTTCTTAAAGTTAGTCAATATTTTAACCATTAGCACCTCAATTTTTTTCATCCCGCATGGATGGCAATGTTTAAAGTTTTACTTCAATACTAAGCAAATAATGTACATAAAATGATGAGTTTTAATTAGCGTGTAATTTGTAACTGAGATTGGGAGTTGGGATTTTCTGAAGTAATTCGGCAAGTGCCAAATCTTCTTAATGCATAGCACAAGAAACTGGATGACTAGAAGGAGTTCCACTGGTGTTAGAATCCATCAAGTAGGCCATGATGCAGCGATAGAGCAACTCAATTGCTAGAGTTGTAACTTTAAGGTGCAGAACTATTGTATGGCATGATGACTAGTGAACCCAAGTAGTCAAAGATTCACAAATTCTGTTTCTGCCATGGCCTAGCTTAAAGTATCCCCTATGCACAGGAAGATCAGCATCGAGCTGTGTTTTGAGTACACAAGGAATGCAGATTCTCTTTACAGCTTTCTCACATTCTCAGAGGTGCACTCTGTGCATGGGTGTTTGTGTGCACAAGTATATGCGTGTGTGTGAAAAATCTGTCTCTAATGAAAAATGTTAATACTGACGGTTAACAGCAGGCAAACAAGGGATTAAAATATACTACGATCATCTACCACAAGGTACACAAATATATAAAAAATAAGAGAACATTTTAAAGATACTTCTCAGAGTTGCAAGGGGCCTATTTAAAAATAACATTTTAATTTTATTTAATTTTTAAACCAACAAGCTAAAAATTCAGAAATAGTTAACTTTCAATTATATAACTTAGTGATAATTAGTATTAAACATCAATGTTGGCATGAGAACAAATAGATATAAACTGACACCAGCAAATATAGGCTTGAAATTAGATGACCGTTTCTAACCATTAAGGAATGAAGTTAGCAATGGGGGACAAAAAAAAAAAAAAAAAAAAAAAAAAAAAAAAAAACACTACACACTTAACTGATTTCAAGACTTAGCTTGATAAATTTATGAAGGTGCTGGTGTGATGAAGTTGCCTACAATGGTAATTCTGCAACTGCTAGTAGCAAATACTCTCAACAGCTGGAGATTGGACACTAGATGGGAAAGGCTCCAGAGCTGAAAATGGGCAAGTGCAGTGCACTTGCAAGAAATGGCTGCTAAGCCAGCCGCGCACAGCAGACTTTGGGCTCCCCTCCCCCATCAACCGCCCCCTTACAGCAGTGCTGCCGCAGCAGTGCTTCACTGCCCCCTTTGCCCAATGTTAAAGTGCCAGACTCTAACAGCAGGGCCACAAACGGGAGAGGTTTAAAGTAGAGTAAATTGAGGTGGATTCCCTTTAACTAAAATCCTTTAAATCATGATTTGAGGCTTTGTATAACAAAGCCAGAAGTTATGGGTCTATTATCTGAGTAGGTGGGTGACGTTCTCTGACAACTATGGGCAACCTAGGCTACCAAGTGGGCTGTATTAGTGACCTTCCTTTATGTCAGTGGACCACAAGATTGTCGTAACCAAGACTGTCTCCCAGGATGGGGTAGTTTTGCTAACTGTGCTTGCTTACCCAGAATTTGTGGGATGCAGAGTGAGCACACAGCTCTCACAGTCAATGTGTACAATCAGCACACACCTCACTTCAAATGCCCTTGCTCTATGTGTGTATCATTTAATAATACTGGTGGGAAAAAAATCTATGTGGACAAAAACTAGCAGAATCTGGCAATCCTGTGCATGGGCAACAGTTAAAAAAAAAAAAAAAAAAAAAGCCACACGTAGAACCCTAATGAACCGCATGCAGCCCCTGTGCTGGAGGTTGCCCACCACTGTTCTGACCTTAAAGTTTATGAACTGCAATGTAACTACAATATATTAGTCATTGCATTATAACCAATAATTTAATTTTTATTCAACTGTTTCTTTAACTATTTCTGTTTTGATAAACATACTTACCTTGGATTGGATATTTTTGCAGTTCTCTTCATTAGTTTTTTTATTCTGATTACTTTGTTGAACAGGAAGTTGTTCTTTTATAGACTTACTGGCTTTCCCTTCGATTCCTGATTTTTCTTTCAAGTAAGGTGACAATTGACTTTCTGGTACAAGAACCTACTCAGTATTTTGGGAAAAATGACATCCTATGTCATGTTTAATATACTATTTTAAAATAAATAATACACAATTCCACAAAATCTTAGATGAATTGTAGCTCTATTGACCTTAGACAGACTTTTCACATGCAGTATGATTAGACATTTGCAGGAGTTTGCAAGAACAAGCCCTAATACTGCTGGGTTCATCACAGCTTACAATCTTTTATGTAGGTCTCTGGTCCACCACTGCCACTTACCTCTCAGGACACATCTACACATCAGGGCTAAAGCTGAAACAAGCTACGCAACTTAAGTTACGCAATTGATTTAGCTCAAGTCAAAACAGCTTAATTTCGGCTTTTGGCGCTGTCTACACAGCAGGAAGTCTGAGAAAGAGCACTCTTCGTCCAACTTCCCTTATTCCTCATAAAATGAGGGTTACAGACTTCGGAGTAAGAAGTCCTCCAGATCAACATTATTTTGTCATTATGTCGAAATAACTGCTTGTAGTGTAGACGTGGACTATGTTATTTCAGAATAAGGTCAGTTATTCTGAAACAACAATGCTGTGTAGACGTACCCTGAGTGACTATCTTCCTACTTGGAAGGTGAGTATGGGATTTATATGAAATCTGGCAAAAAAAAATAGGTGAATGGAAAAATTCAGAATTATAGGAAGAAAATAGCCCTGTTGCAATGCAACCCGACCCAACTCCTGGTGGGCGCGGAGAGATAGCTGAGCCTGCCACAGCAAGGCCTCATCCCAGTCCAACCCCCTGGAGGCCCAGGGGACAGAGCCAGGCCAGCCTTGCCTTGCCTTGGCTTGGCCCAACCCCCTGGTGGCCGGGGCGAGAGAGCCAGGCCTGCCAATCCCCAGTGGCTGAGAAGGAGAGAGCCAGGCCTTCCACAGCCAGGCCTCAGTCTGGCCTAACCTCCTGATGTCTGGGGGGAGAGAGAGCAAGAAAGAGAGAGCGCAAGCCAGACCTGCCGGGGCCAGGCCTCGGCCTGTTCCAACCCCCCCGGTGGCTGAAGGGAGAGAGCTGGGCCTGCCACAGCCAAGTCTCAGCCTGGCCCAACTCCCTGGTAGTCAGGGGTGAGAACTGGGACTGGTGAAGTCTGGGTAACGGGAAGAAAGACAGAGCTGATGCAGCCTCGGTCCTGCCCAGCGGCCAGAGAGCAGAGCCAGGGATGGCCCAGCACAACAGCTAGGGGGAGAGCCGGGGCTGGCCAGGGCTGCCATCCCTCAGCTTGGCCCTCCCCGGTGGATGGTGGGAGAGACAGGACTGCCTACCCTAACGAGAGGGAGGTTGGCGAGTGTAACGAGCAGGGTGTGCAGTCCCCTAGAGATACTATATATATTTTTGTTACTCTCAAAGGGTATGTCTACACTACCCCGCTAGTTCAAATTAGCGGGGTAATGTAGGCATACCGCACTTGCAAATGAAGCCCGGGATTTGAATTTCCCGGGCTTCATTTGCATAAGTGGGGAGCCGCCATTTTTAAAACCCCGCTGATTCGAACCCCGTGCAGCGCGGCTACACGGGGCTCGAACTAGGTAGTTCGGACTAGGCTTCCTACGAGGTGTACCGGTAGTTCGGAATAGGAAGCCTAGTCCGAACTACCTAGTTCGAGCCCCGTGTAGCCGCGCTGTACGGGGTTCGAACCAGCGGGGTTTTAAAAATGGCAGCTCCCCGCTTATGCAAATGAAGCCCGGGAAATTCAAATCCCGGGCTTCATTTGCAAGTGCGGTATGCCTACATTACCCTCCTACTTCGAACTAGGAGGGTAGTGTAGACATACCCTATGGTGCTACAGACTACTTGTTTTATTCAGATTGGTTTGCTTTCAGAGTTTCTGACTCAAAGTTTTAATGCTTTCCTCATCCCACTTACTACTACTGTATATTTTGACCTTGTCTGTAGTACATTTTCCTCCTAAATTTTTCCAATGTTGCTTATAGTGGTAGAAGTCAACTTGTAATATCAACAACTAGAATGCTACTGCAAACAGTGCGCTGGTGTCTGCCAGAGTTACTCATTTGCCTACCCCTGCTATACAAGTATTAAACAACTTAGATGTTAAAATGCCAGCAGCTTCTTGGAGCCCCATTTATATCATAAGTCCCACAATTGCTGCCACTGGTGAGAAATTTAATGAATGTGGAAAAACTAGTGGCTCCAATTCTAACACTTAAATGTGTTCTTATGGTGATTTTATAACAACCAGATTGCTGGCTATTGGAGAATATCAACATATAAGAGAAATACCATGTTTTAAGTCTTTTGGTGGGATCCTGATGACTTCAACCAATAGAGAAATTCATCTAACACAATGAGCCCTTTATGACAGCCTCATTCCCCCCTCAATTGTTTAAATCCCCTGAAAACATACATGATTTGGGGCTGAAAATCCCCATGATTAAAATAATTTTCCAGTCAGAACTGTATAATGTACCTGTGATCCACTTTCATCAAAAATTATATGAACTGATGTTTTGGCAACTGATATAGCTTGCTTCTTGGTAAATCCCTAAAAAACAAGTACTTAATATACAACATACACTTACTCAACCTCCTAATTTTTTTCAATATGAATCACATATAAAACATTACGGTCATACAGTTATATAGTCCCCAACTCGATTACTCTCATTTAGGGAGAAAAAAAATCAACTTTGCACTAAATGAAGTTCTTATGAATTCTTCCATCAGATGGAACTTCGAGAACAGCAGTTTGCTAACCCACACAAGTAACAGGGAGTTACAGTCTTCAAACCAGAAAATCTTAGGCTCTCCAGAGGCACATGGCCATCAATGTGGAGTTCCACAATAGTTTTTGGTTAAAGAAACTTCTTGCTTCTTGGTAGCAAATGCTCTACTGTAGCTGTTGTCAGTGATTCCTCTGGAAGCCACTGGTACTATAATTCCCCTCACAGAATGTTCTGCATCATGTAGACAATGAGGTTAATTAATTTCTTCCTAAAGAATGCACTATTTTATTCACAGAAAGTCCACTACTTTATGGGAGAGGTAATGTAGATAACATCTGTTGTACTATTCTTTCCCTTCCCTAACTCATCCTATAGAGTAACTTTTTAAACGTTAAATAGTAATAGAGATGTAGCTGTGTTAGTCTGGTCTTGCTGAAACGAAAGACATGACTATGCAGCACTTTAAAGATTAACAAGATGGTCTGGCCCACGAAAGCTCATCACCTAATAAACCACCAAACTTTTCTTTTTGAAATGTTGAAAGTAAGCCACCAAAACAGCACTGTATCCTACTCAGACTGACTGATCCAGCCAGGATTTGATAACTTTCATTCCCTCCATATGCAGAGAAGGACAATTTATATGATTTGTATAGTAAGGTGGTCTACATTCATATGTACACTGAAATACATGACAATGAAAAGAAAAAGAATGAAATTCAGAAAGCATCTCTGGAATGTTCAGAAAGGCCTTTTCTTATCTAAGAAAGAATCAAAGAAAAATGGACTTTTTTTCCACCACAAGCACTCCAAACTGTTGTTTGTATTTAAAATAATCTGCATAGACTATGAACCCAACTGGACAATGTTAACATGTAACTGGGATGCTGTAAATACTTACAACTTTGCTACTGTATCATAAATCAGATATTTCTGGAAATATACTCTTCCATGCTGTCCTATGCACTTGAATTGAAAAATCAGCACAGAAAAATAAAGTTCCAGCTCTGAGTGGCAAAAAGGGATTAGTTATGTTTTTTTAATTCTGATCAGTGAAAAAAAATGAGGAATTTATGTTTATTAATAAGAAGCTCACTTCCTCATTAGTCCTTTTAGCCTGAAGTTCTAGAAGTGGAGGAAAACTTTTAGAAGACTTTCTTTAGAAATCTGCTTCCAGGTAGAGAGCTTGTGTATTCAATTTTAGTCTACAGTAAATTTTTATGGCAAGGCTGTAAACGCATGCGAGTAGGAAAAAGACCGGATGTGTGAGACACAGTTATCATAACATAAGATATCAGATGTAGGGCAGTCGTTGACTAAAAGTAGCTAGTATCTCTTTGTTCGTTTATAGCCTACATAAAATAAATTGAAGATCATAGGGTAATTCCTAGTAGATAGGCATCCACATAATAAAAAGAAAAGCATCATGATTAAGATAATTAATACTGGTCTTAGTAAACAGGCCAGAGACTGAAAGGTATGCAGAAGGAGCTAGACTTACACTTCCAGATCACACTGAGGCATATTAGCTGGACTGAATACAGTGGTTTATATTGTTTCGGATTTAAACTAATTCTTTGGTTTAACATTAATTCAGACTCAGATTAATAGAATGGAATAAGGTCCCTGTTCCAATACGCAGGCATTTGTGTATCTAATTGTTAGTTTCCATGCACAGTTACCAGGGTTGTGTTTGTTATAATGATAAATGCATGGCAAATACAGTTAATTATCTGTATGCATACATTTGCTGCTTTTGCATGCATCCTATAATCTCACATACTTTTTTCAGAAATGCAATACTATAAATCTTGGCCTCAATGTCTAGCATCTCCAATTAAACACCAATGATAGCTCACAAAATTCAGTTGTAGTATATTTTAAAAGTTATTAATCCCCAACAGAAAACAACTTACAATGGAAATGCTGGAGCATCCACTGTGAAAACATTAGTGAGCATCTTTATACATAAGTATCAGGAAAGAAGCCATCTTAAAATTACAGCTCCAGAGGAATGGGTTTTTTTGTTTGTTTCAATAGGACAGAAAATGCTGAAAAAGGAAGAGAATTTAAGTCTTACCTTAAATTTATTTGCACCATAAACCTTTCTGGCCACTTCCATGATTTCCAAGACAGGATCAAAATATAGGAAAAGCTGCTCGCCTTCTTGATTACCCATAGTTATTGGATTTTTTAGAATTATTGTTAGTAACTTCTTTGACTCCTTTTCTGCATAGAGATGAAGCATTCATTAGACTTCAAAACACTTCTTGTTTAGTATGTTAAAGAACATAAAACTCAGTTGAACCACAGAGTTCTCAATTTGCCCATCTGTTGCTCCCTAATCAAAGCTAAACTGCATTTATTTAAACTGAATGTTCATCTGTATAAATAGTTATTTTTCTAACACATAAAATACTTTATCATTCAAAAATTATTTGAAAAAATATGCTTTTTAGGCTAATTAGTAAGTACTGTAGAAAGTATGCTTTAATTCTTTACATTTTTTATAATTTTCTAGAAAAAGAGCAAGATTCTTTATTGCCTTGCACCTCATGTAGTTGCGCACAGCTGGGTGAAATGATACATGTGTATAAAATGCTGACAGTGTTATCCATGGTACAAAATTTCAATCTGATAACATTATGCACCTATTTTGTAAAAGTTTAAGTGATTACAAGGCATTGAATACATCAAGCCAAATTAATATTTATATTTCTTGTCACAATAATTATAATAGCAGAACAAGTTAATTGGATAACTTATTCTCCCAACTCTCCTTGCAATACCATTACATTTTCCAAAATTTTGCAATAATTTAATAAAACAGAATTCAAACAGCTTTATTATTTATAAGGCATCGCTCTTCCATGCCGTGGGCTTTTCCTAATACATATTTACAAATACTATTATAACATTTTGAAAAAAGTCAAAATTAGATATTTAATGTGCATGTCCAAATGTAATAATTATGCAAATCAGGTGATTTCAAAGAAATCACAATTAGCCACTTCTGGACATTCACCCAAAATATGTACGCAGCTGTAGTAAGTGCACAAGCAAATTAAGCTTGTATTTGACAGAACAATTGCACAACTAAAAGCAAATCAGATGGCATGCATTTGAAGTTGTTTAAAGCAATGGAAATTTTACTCATTTAAGAACTAAATAAGGACTTCAGGATTTCATCCAGAGTAATTCAGAATACCAAATTAATATATAGTTAGATAAACAGAATAATTGAAGAATAAAATTACATTAATAAATTTCAGTACCTTCAAGACTGTACATTTTTACCTCTTCTTCAGATATGCTAACTGTTTCCCATTGATGATCCTCAAACAAAAACAAGATATTTTGAAAATAAAAATGTGTATTAAATGTAACAATGCACATTTACATTGATTTATCAATTATTCTTTATCTATAATATCCTGGAACATCAAGACGCTTGTGACCAGCAGTGAAAATAACTAAACATTTCTTACAGGTACTGTCCTATCGCCAGCTTTTTAAATAGTTCCTTGCTGGCTTTTGCCACAGCTCAGCCAGAGCTTGTCAGAGGTGCGCACCAGGATGCACCCTTTTAGGGTACGTCTACACTGCATCCCTAGTTCAGACTAGGGATGCAAATGGAGACGACTGAAGTAGTTAATGAAGCGGGGATTTAAATATCCCATGCTTCATTAACATGATCTCGCCAGCGTGCTAGTTCAAATCACAGCTGATTCGAACCAGGAAGTGCGCGCTGGGACGTGTTAGTTCAGACTAAAGCCCTTAGTCCGAACTAACGTTACTCCTCAGCGTAACTACGCTTCATTAACTACTTCGGTCGTCTCCATTTGCATCTCTAGTCTGAACTAGGGATGCAGTGTAGACGTACCCTTACTTTCACCTCAGCTTGTGACATAATAGTTTTTCATCAATATTTCAAATCCACCAATTCAGAACAAAGTAGAATGGATAGAAAGAATGACTTCTGAACACAGGAGATGAAATGCAGAAACTAATTTTATCCAAGGAAAGATATTTCTCACATCTGTACTCTTAAGACTCACCAGTACAAGGACTGATGAAATCTGGCAACAGTGCGAGATAATATGGGGAAAAGGAAGATAAAAGAATAAATTCAGAAGAGTTCAAGTTCTAACAGTATCACATCCAGTGGCTGCCGAAAGAGAATAGCTAACCTCTAATAGGAAATAAATGAACAGATATCTAAAAAAGTACTGAGGATGACCTCTCCCTTTTCTGTCCATGAAGCTATCACATCCATACCTGTTGGGGGAAACCCTCTGCTTTGTAAGACTATCTCTTCATCCTCTGAAATGCTCACTCAGGCTACGTCTAGACTATGGGGTTTTTGCGGGATACCAGAAGTATCCCACAAAAACCCTGCCGTGTCCAAGGAACATGTTTGCTTTCCTGCTTTTTTGTGTGGAAGAGCAAATGTACTCTTTCGGGGAGCCCTGTATACCTCATTTCATAAGGCATAAAGGCTCTGCCAAAAGAGGAGGATGTTCTGCCATTTGGCCCTGTTGAGACGGAGCCAAATGGCAGAAAAGCCTCTTCTGAAAAAAAGTGGGAAAAGCTATGCAAAATGCAGAGCGCATTTTGTATAGCTTTTTCTGCAAAAATTTTGCAGTCTAGACCTAGCCCCAGTCTTCCTAGTGATGAAGTATTCCCACATTTTTCAAAAATTTTAATATAAATATATGTGACCTGCCAACAGTTACAAACCATTACAATAAAATGGAAACATCTAATATGAAAAGAATGTCATACATATAGGAAACACTCTCCTTCATCTGTGCATCATACAGTACAAGTATGCTAAGGGAATCAAAATGCATGCAGTCTTCCCTGAAGATCATTCATCTCTCAGTATTACTCTCAGCCTATGCCTTGTCGATAAAGCCAAAATGCCTATCCCCACAGTCCTTCCTGGAATAATGCAAGTGTGCAAAAGTAGCAATACAAAATTTAGGAAGCTCACAGAAAGAGGAGGTTACTCACCTGTGCATAACCGACATTTTTCGAGAAGAGTGTCGCTGTGGGTGCTCCACATCAGGTTGGCACTCCGCCACTGAGAATCAGAGTCTTCAGAGCAGTGTCCCTGGGGCACGCATGCAAGCATCTGTAGCTGCACACTCCTACTGTGCAGACACCACGCATGCGTGAGCCTCCCCTCCCCCCCGTGCCTCAGTTCCTTCTCTACCTTGGAAAGAGACCCCTTGAAGAGGCCAGAACTATGAAGTAAAGGGGAGGGAGGGTGGGTAGTGGATCACTCATGGGGACACTCATCCTGAGTTACTTACTGCACAGGTGAGTAACCTCCTCTTTGAGACAGATACTCCAAATCAGGTGACAACAAAACTGTATGATTCTAAGGAGGCAGGGACCTCAGATCTGGCATGAAGGTGATAGAACAGGGCTACTCAACATGCAGCCTGCGGGCCACTTGTGGCCCGTGGCCCATTTGTTTGCGGCCCGCGGTGTACGCAGTTTGGGTTTACACTGGGCTCAACACATGGCCCATGGGTGTGATCCTTTGAACATGGCCTCCACTGGGAGCCTGCTCCTCAATGGCGAGATGTCTCCCAGACAGGGGGAGCATTTAAAGATGCAAGCGGACGGGCTGGCTGGAACAGACGGGTGTCAGCGTTTCTAGCCCCCAGGGAGGGGGTGCAAGGAGCACAACACTGGGAAGTGCTGGCTGCTTAGCCTTGTGGGCAGAACCTGAAAGGTGCTGATGGGCTTACACTGGCCACGTTTGGGCCCAGCGCCGCAGTTTAAGGCTTAATCTTTGTTTTCATGCCCGTCAGTGTGAAAGAAGCTGCTTGCCTATATTTGCATGTATATGCAACCACACTTAAGTTGCAGTCCTCAGCATGTGCTGTGAGTATCACTGTGGCCACAAGGGCTTCCAAAGGTGAGTAGCCCTGTAATGTATTATAACTGATTAGTCAGTAATGACACTATCTGAAGGAAGACTCATACATAGGAAACTGTGTGTATAAACATATTATAAAATATGTTTATAATGCCATACATTTTCTCTTGATATTTATGTTTTAAGACAATAAGTGAGATGCCATTTGTGTATTTCCATTTAGCATTTATTTTAAAATAAACTGTACTGGTTTGCAATATACTCTCTAATTTCACTGCAGTGCTCAGAATGTTTCTTTTCTGATTGCTTTGTTTGAAAAAAATATTTTCAACTTGGTCATGAAAGGTCACTTACTTCATCATCTGCTGCAATATAGAAGGATATACTTTGGCTACCAATGTTAAAATCTATCCAAAATTCTTCAAGATTCTCATCCAAAGGTATCTGTAGCTAAAATATATTTAAAAAAATTAACTTAGAAGGAACAGGAGACTCAAAATAATTTTTATAACAATTGAACACAAAAGCAGGTAATTTAAACTATTTTTAAAAACACATACAAGATGCCTATATAGCACTTTAAAATAATCTTTGATTTACTCTATATATTCCCAGTTGTTCTCTACTTATAGACAGAACTATGCATTAGTTGTATTAACGTAAAATCTATATACTTCACAATGAAGTTGTAACTTACCTCATGTTTATCAAGGATTGCTGACAAACAAGGGTATGTAAAAACCCTGTAACAAAAATATGCAATATAGCTTGTTGCAAAATTATTTATATTAATTTATACCTAGCCTGGAACAGCATAAAATAGGTTAATTTCCCTCCCCTCTGAAAAAAAAATCCACTTCAAAGAAAAAGAGTTGAAAGGAATCAACAGGATAGTCAAGAAAAGTTGACTATCCAAAACTTACCCTCTAAAAATTTTAAAAATTACATTTATGCACACCAGAGTCCCCGGGTAGTACGTAGCTGCTGAGACCCTTTCTTTTCCAGTCCCTCAAGTGCATCTCTTAAGTGACAGGCTGGCGCCTCCACTTCTCTTTGGGATGGGTCCTCATGGCCTAGCCATTCTCCAACATGGCCTTTGGGTTAGCCCTTACTCACGGTTGCTAACCATATTACTTGGTTGGCCTAATAGGCTTGGCATCTGGAAAGGTTTTCCACTGGCAGCTTCTGGATAACTAGAACCCTACAAATCCACAGAAATATACTTTATGTCCATATGTGGATGTGGCTATCCAAGATTCATTTTTGCAGATGCAGATTCAAATGTGGATGCCAATTCTGTACCCATGCAGGGCTATATGGATAACGCTATTTAGGGGCACAGAAGGAGCTTCTAGAAAACAAAGTATGATTTATTTTCCCAAAAGATACGTAATGCCTAGAAAAAAGAGGATTAAAATAACAATAAACCCTATACACATATTATTTTATTCATGCTTAGCATTCCTCTTGAGCCCCTAAGTAGACATGACTTAGCATCAGTGTCTCCCATTCTCTTGGGGATCAAATTATGGCCTGTTTTCTATTTAGGAACAAGATGACCTCTTGAGGTCCCTTCCAGTGCTGTAGTTCTAAGAGTTAATTACCATGGCTCTCTGTCTCCACAAGCCTGCTGTACAGTCTGTGTGTGTCAACTTCATGGCACACAGAGCATTCCCCCAACCCTTTTCAAGTTGTCAGGTCTTTTGATCTTTTGAGGTCTTGGCCTTGGCAAACAGCTCAATCACCATGATTGGCTCTGAAAATTCTCTCTTTACAGTTATAAATCTCATACTGCATTTGAGGAGAGAAGGTTACTCACCCTCTGCAGTAACTGAGGTTCTTCAAGATGGGTGTCCCTGTGGGTGCTCCACCTTAGGTGATTACGAAGCAGTGTGTCTGCTGGAGGTAGGAGCTTCAGTCAGTGTAGTGTCCTTATGGACAACCATGAGGATGGAGTGACCAAATAGGGTTCCCCTAGAGGGATATGTGTTAAGGGTGTAATGGGTGGCAAAAGTATGGGCGGACGACCAGGTAGCTGATTTACAGATATCTGACAAGGGAATACCCTGGATATATGCACTTGATGCAGCCATGGCTCTGGCTAAGTGCACACAAAGTTGTGCAGGCGGTTCTTTGCCAAAGGCTGTATATGCTACTCTTATGCACTTCACTATCCATTTGGAGAGTCTTTGAGAGGAAATGGGGAGTACCAGAGATGGTTCAGCAGCTGAAATGAATAAACTGTTGGTTCTGCAGGTATGCGTGGTTCTAGCTATGCAGAACGTGATTGCCCTGCAGGGATCGAGGGTATGGAGCGTCGCTTGCGCCTCGTCTTGAGGTTTAGAAAAAGACAAGTAAGTTGATGGGTTCATTGCAATGGAACGCGGAAGGACCTTTGGCATGAACTTAGGATGAGGCCAAAGTACCACCGTGTCCTTGTGAAAGACGGTAAATGGTAGGTCCATCATGAGGGCCCCAATTTCTCCAAACCTTCTGGCGGATGTTATAGCCACAAGGAAGGCCACCTTCATGGAGAGGTGGAGCAATGAGCAGGTTGCCATTGGCTCAAAGGGCTTTCTCGTTAGGGCCCTCAGAACAAGACTGAAGTCCCAGGTGGGGACTGGTGGTTTGTTGGGCAGGTAGGTGTTTTGCACACCTTTAAGAAACCTTTATTTATCAGGTATATAAACACCAATATATTGGCCATGAGGAAATACCGGGAATAGAAGCCATTGTTACAGTACTGATGGGGAACATCTTCCACTGCTTTGATGGAGAGCAGGTGATCGATTTCTTGGCATAGGATATACTCATGAGCAGGGCTCAACAAATAATACAATCTACTCACCTGTGGCGAGTAAATTGTAACCTGGAAGAGCTGGGTTTGGGCGATCTGCACATGCGCAGAATGATCTGCGCATGCGCAGATCGCTGGACAGCACGGCTGGCGAGCGAGGCTTGCCGCGGTTCGGCGAGCCCTGCTCATGAGATGGGTCATTGAAGAGAGATAGGATGGGTGGTTGGGGTTTTGGGATGGACAGAAAAGGTATGCAGTACCCGTTCTTTATGATGTCCAGCACCCACGCAGCCTCAGCTTCACTACCTGCGGTCCTGCAATACATCGTCGAGCTTAAGAACTCGGGCCTTTCCCTGAACTCCCTTAAAATCCATCTCACTGCAATCACAGCTCTACACCAACCAATAGACAATGAGCGCAATGAATCATGTTGTGGTGCTCCCCCAGGCAGTGGAGATAAATGAACGCTCTTCTGGGCATGGAAGATACAAGAAGCAAATAGACGGCACTTGAACTCAGCCCACTTTGGTATATGAGCCTGATTGGGTGGGGGGGAGGGAAGGTTGTCAGGAGGTTTCTGAGGAAAATTTTCCTCAAAATGGAGTAAATAAAATAAAATGCAGAAGGAATTGAGGGGGAGAGTCCCTGTGGGGCGAGCCCCGCTAGGGGAAAGTGGGAGGTAGGGAGAAGGTTACCTACTTCTACAGTAACTGATGTTCTATAAGATGAGTGTCCCCATGAGTGCTCCACATTAGGTGCACCACTGCCGAGCCCAGTGATGGAGATTTTGACAGCAGTACCCCTGGGCCAGCATGCACCAGCCAAGACCATCACGCGCTCCCTAACTGCCTACACTGAGCATGCATGAACCTCCCTCCCCACCCCATTCCTTCTCTACCCCGGAGTCCACTGCCAGACAAGCATAACCCCAAAGTAGAGGGAAGGAAGGCAGAGTAGTGGAGCACCCACGGAGAAGCTCATATCAAAGAACATCAGCTGCTAGAAGTGGGCCTCACCCTCTCTGACTGAATTAACCTTGTTATCTCTAGCCTTATTCTGGCCTGCATATTTATACCTGCCTCTGGACATTTCTACTACATGCATCTGACGAAGTGGGTCTTTGCCCACAAAAGCTATGCTCCAATACATCTGTTAGTCTATAAGGTGCCAAAGGACTCCTTGTCACTTTTGCAGATCCAGACTAACAGAGCTACCCCTCTGATACTTATATAGGTAGGTAACCTCTTTTTCTTCTTCAAGAAATGTCCTCATGGGTGCTCCACATTAGGTGACTACAAGCCATGTCTCCTCAAGGAGGCAGGGACTATTGGTCAGGAAGGAAGGCAGTGGATAAGACAGATTTTGAGAATCTGAGATTTGATAGGGGGCCCTGTAAGAATGCAAATGTGGCCTGCATATTTATACCTGCCGGTCTGAGGACCATGGAGTGGCTAAGCATATGTCTGCTAGTGGGACCTTCCTGAGGAAAGCAATAAAAGTGGAAACAGCCCAGGTGGAATGAGTTCTTATTCTATCCGGAAGAGCCACTCAGGTTTGCTCATAGCAGAGTTTGATATAGTCTGCAATCCAATGCGAAGGTCTCTGCAAAGATAGTGAGCTGCCCTTATTAGAATTCTCTATGAAGTTAAAGAGTCTAGGAGAGGATTGGAAGGGCTTGGTGTGCTGCAGTAGAAAGAAAGAGCTCTATGGAGATCAAGGGTATGCATCCTGGTTTCAAAGTCATTCGCATGGGGCTTTGGAAAAATGGTAGGTAAGTGAACAGTCTGGCTGAGGTGAAATGAGGAATGTATCTTTGGGAGGAATCTGGGATGGGTGCGTAATGTGACCTTGTCCTTGAAGAAAATGGTATAGGGAGGATAGGCTATGAAAACTGCGATTTCTCCAACTCTTCTAGCTGAGGTAATGGCAATGAGGAATGCTGTCTTCATGGACAAGTGCAGCAAAGAGCACGAAGCCATGTGTTTGAAGGGAGCTGTCGTAAGCGCTTTTAGTACCAGATGGAGGTCCCATGGTTGCATAGGTGGAGCACGAAAGCTCTATGTCCAAGAGCCATCGAGGAGCCAAGCCGTGAGGTGGAGAGAGGCAAGGTTCAGGGGCTTAGTCTGTGATAACGGTGGAAGGAGGAGGTCCCGGAAGAGACGTAAGTGGATGGGTTCATTGAGGGACATCCTGGTCAAGAATGGGAACCACAGTTGTCAAGGCCATGCAGGCGCTATGAGGAGGAAGAGAGCTTTGATAGACCTGTTGGAGAGGCTGGTTTAACAGATAAATTAGTGTTGTCCAAAGTAGGAGAACTGAGTGTGTGTGGGGAGGGGTGGGAGGGGATCAGCAAGTTGCTCTACCGCATATATTGCTGTGGCAGCGTGGACGGTGCTGTGTGAGCAAAGCCCAGCAGTAGCATCAGAACTGCTTGAGGGAGTGGGCGGGGAGATGGTACAGAGCAGGATGCGCGTTCAATTGTGGTGCTGGCTTTGGAATGCAGAGTGACAGCTTTACTCCCCGATGTGCTGCTTTCGGCACGGGCTGGAAGCCTGAAGGCAAGAGGAGGATTCCTCAGCCCTTGCAAGCACCGTGCCGGTGGTGCTGGAGACGCTTGGGGAGTCAAAGGTGCTGAGGCATGGTGCCGCAGATATGACCGGCAGCACACGCTTCAGAGACAGCCTCTTTGCAGACGGGTTGCATTCGGCACGGAGGCGGACTGTTTCTTTGAGGGTGCCTTTTCTTTGTGTTTCTTGTATTCTGACTGGCCAGGGTCCGAGGCAGGTCTTAAAGAATTTTCAAGCATTATAAGCTTCAGCTTGAGATCTCTGTCACGTCTAGTTCTTGCCTTCATTTTGAACAGTGAGGACATTTGTTACAGGCATAAGTTTTACCTAGGCATCAGACACTTTCATCATATCCATCAGATACCTGTGGGGAGGCAATCCCAGTAACACAATGCTTAAACCCAGGGTGTCCTGGCATTGCTACCCCAAAACAAAGGCTCTGTTGTGACAGGTTCCCTTAAAGTTCTTTTACTCTGTTGTTTTTTCTTTCTTTCTTTCAGGGAATATAAAAACCCGGTTTGTGTTTGAATCTGGTGGCCTCATTGCTGAATTTGTCATCTTAAATCTTTAGTTTTTTATGTTAGTTGTAATTGTCAACTGTGGTTGACAATTACATTAACTGCCCAGCACATGAAGTGTGCTGTGCATGCACGAACTACCTATCACTAGCACTCCTATTGAAATCTTTCAGCCAGATGCACTGCAGTGCCCAAACACCTAAGGTGGAGCAATCACAGGGACACTCCTCGAAGAAGTAGAGCTTCTTATTAAGGCCAATGTTTTACGTTTCCTTAACAATGCCTTTCATCTAACTCCATTCAGGCAGAGCTACTTATATTTTTATAACTATTTTCCAGTTCTCTGCAATGCATTCTTATAGTTTAAGCAAAAACAGAATTTGGTTGCAATAATTTTAAAATACCTGTAGATTACCTGGAAGTTAGAAAAATACAATACTAGATTTAATAACACAATATCCCAGGGGTGGGCAATAATTTTTGATGCGGGGGCCACCCAAGAATTTGGAAAATGGTTGGGGACCACACTCTTCCATGATATTAATGGTGGAGGTGTGGGGTCTAGCATGGAGATTGGGTGCAGAAGGGAGCTTGGGGTAAGGGAGGGAGTTTGGGTAAAGGAGGCAGTTGTGACCTGGGACACTGGACTGGGGTGCAGGGGTTGGATTGTGACCTAGGGCAGGGAACTGGGGTACAGGGATTTTTGTTGTGAGCTAGGGCAAGAGGGGACTATGATCTGGGGCAGAAGTGCCCAATCTGGGAGGGGATATGGGTGCAGGAGGGGAAAAGGGAGTTACTCACCTCGTGCAGTAATGAGTGTTCTTCGAGATGTGTCCCCCCGTTGGTGCTCCGCTCTAGATGAAGTGTTGCCCTGAGCCGCAGATCGGAGCTTTGCAAAGCAGCTTCCCCTGTTGAGCCACGCATGCTCAGAAGGCGTCTCGAGCCCTTCCCGCCCTCTGTAGTGCGCGGCTCAACCCCCTCCCTTTTAGTTCCTCGTCTCCGCCCGAGTAATTTAGACTCCGAGCAGAGGGAAGGAAGGGAGGGTCGTGGAGCACCCAAGGGGAGACACATCTCGAAGAACACTCATTACTGCACGAGGTAACTCCCTTTTTTTCTTCGAGTAGTGTCCCCGTGGGTGCTCCACTCTAGGTGACTACAAAGCAGTACTCAACATATGGCTGGAGGGAGCTGGAGTCAGTGTTTAGCGGTGGTAGAGAGCACCCCTGTAGCAACTGCTGAGTCATCTTTAAGTTGTGGTAGGATAGCGTAATGTCTGGCAAAGGTATGGTCTGAAGACCACGTTGATGCTCGATAAATGTCTCTCAAGGGGACATTGTTCAAAAAGGCTGTAGAAGCAGCCGTGGCTCGACTGAAATGCGCTTGTGGTGGGCCCTGTAGTGGCTTATTGCCTAGGGTGTGGCACTTGACTATGCATGTCGAGATCCATTTTGAAATTCGTTGAGATGAGAGAGGTGTTCCTTAGGAACATTCAGCAATGGATATAAAAAGCCTTTCAGATTTACGAAATGGTTTTGTTCTTTCCAGGAAGAAGGCCAGAGCCCTCCGAATGTCCAGAATGTGCAGGGTGGCATCCTTCTGTGAAGCATGTGGTTTTGGGAAAAAAGTAGGTAATACGATCGGTTCGTTGACATGGAATTCTGTACAGACCTTTGGCAGGAATTTCGGGTGAGGTCTAAATATGACCCTGTCCTTCGTGAAAACTGTGTAGGAGGGTTCTGCCATTAATGTCCCGAGTTCACTCACCCGCCTGATCAACGTGACAGCTAATAGGAAGCAGACTTTCATAAAGAGAAACAGGAGTGGTACTGTATCCAGTGGCTCGAAAGGAGGTCTGGTGAGGTGGTGGAGAACAAGGTTTAGGTCCCATAAGGAGGGGTGGGGCCTTATAGAGCGGGTATACATTGTGGAGCCCTTTAAGGAATCTTTTAGTGATAGGATGGGCAAATACGGAGAAGCCGTCTACCGAGACATGGAATGCTACTATTGCAGAAAGTTGGACTTTTAAAGAAGAGATTGACAGTCCTGATACTTTAAGGTCTAGAATGTAGTCCAGGATGGTATTTAGTGGGGCGACACAGGGTTCTTCTTTGGCTCGCTGGCACCAGTGGGAGAATCGTGCCCATATTTGCAGGTAAGTTTTTCGAGTTGATTGTCTCCTACTATGGAGGAGAATGTCCTTCACTTACTGGGAACAGTGATTTTCTATCTCCGAGAACCAGAGAGAAGCCAAGCTCGAAGGTGTAGGGTATGGAGCTGTGGGTGTAGTATTGTGCCATTGTCCTGAGATAGCAGGTCTACACGGTGTGGTAGTAGATAAAGAGGGTGAACCGCTAGTCTGTGCAGGTATGGGTACCAAGTTTGGTGGGATCATGATGGAGCAATCAGGATGACTAGGGCTCTGTCCCTGCAGATCTTGCATAGGATTTTTGGGATGAGCGGTATGGGGAGGGAAGGCATAGTGTAGGGGGGCTGTCCATTTGATTAGAAAGGCATCCCCCAGGGAATGTTTGCCAAGTCCTGCACGTGAGCAGAAGTGGGGGCACTTGGCGTTCTGGGTAGACGCAAAGAGGTCTATAGATGGTCATTTCCATCGGTAGAAGACTGAGTTTGTGACCTCTGTGTGTAACTCCCACTTGTGGTCCGAGGTGAAGTTGCGGCTGAGGGAATCCGCTCTGGTGTTGCTCACCCCGGGCAGGTAGGATGCTATCAGGGTGACATGGTTGCGGATGCATGAGTTCCACAGGCGGATAGCTTTCATGCAGAGGGAGCAGGAGCGGGCTCCGCCCTGTCTGTTTATGTAGAACATTGTGCAGATGTTGTCCATTAGGATGCGGACTGTCTGATTGGTGATGCCGGAGGCAAAGTGTGCACAGGCATTCCTTACTGCCCGTAGTTCGAGGAGGTTGATGTGTAGTAGTGTCTCGGATGGGGACCATCTTCCTTGAACCCCTTGATCGTTCATATGTGCTCCCCAGCCAAGGAGGGAGGCATCCGTGGTAATCTGTATAGTGGGTTTGATTTGTTGGAATGGAACCCCTGCCAGAAGGTTGTTCGGTACCGTCCACCATCGTAAGGATGCAAGAACGTTTGGTGGAATGGTCACAGTCTTGTTGAGGGAGTGTCATGACGGAATGTAAACAATTGCTATCCAAAGTTGGAAACATCGAAAATGTAGACGAGCGTGGTGGACTATGTAGGTGGTGGAAGCCATGTGTCCCATTAGTCGGAGACAAGTAAGTACTGTGTGGCAGGAGTTGTAAACATCACGCTTATGATTTCTTGTATAGTTATGAAACGTTGTCGAGGTAGGTATGCCCAAGCTGTGATTGAATCCAGGCATGCGCCAATAAACTCTATATCTTGAACGGGGTGCAATGTTGATTTGTTTTCGTTGACTAGAAGACCTAGACGATTGAGGAGGGATGTGGTCGTACTTATCATGGAGGCAGTTTCGTCCCGTGTCGAGCCCTTTATAAGGCAGTCGTCTAGGTAGGGGAATATGATGACATTCTGCCGTCTGAGGTACGCAGCGACGACTGCTAGTACCTTTGAAAATACTCTTGGAGCTGATGAGAGGCCGAAGGGGAGAACATTGTATTGGAAATGTTCTGGGCCGAGCGTTAAATGTAGACAGTGTCTGTGGGCAGGATGGATAGTTACATGGAAATACGCATCTTGCAGGTCGAGGGCTGCGAACCAGTCCCCTTGATCTAGCGCAGGAACGATTGTTGTAAGTGTGACCATCTTGAAACGTTGTTTCCAGAGAAACCTGTTCAGCTTGCAGAGGTCTAATATAGGCCTCCAGCCTCCTGTTTTTTTCTCGATCAAGAAATAATTCGAGTAAAATCCTTTCCCGTGGAACTCTGCTGGTACTCTTTCTATGGCTCCGATTGAAAGGAGTCGATTGATCTCTTGTTTTAGTAGAGTCTTGTGAGAGTGGTCCCTGAAAAGGGACGGGGTAGGGGGAAGGATAGGTGGGATAGCGATAAATGGGATGGTGTAGCCTACTCAAATTATGTCTAGAACCCAGCGGTCCGATGTTATAGATTCCCACTGTGGAAGGAATGGACATAAACGGTGGGTAAAAAGATGGCCATGTTGCATTGTTGCTAGGTCGTGAGGGAGGTATTGCAGACCCTCGACCACATCAAATTCGTTGCTTGGAGGACTGAGCAGTTGGTGGGCGGCCCTGATTAGAGCGCCTCCTCTGAGGTCGTTGTCTTGGCCTAGTGTCTTCATAGGGCCTCTGTGGTCGGTTGTATTGCCCATATCTGTAGCAATTGTATGTGTTATATGGGGTGTACCGTCTGCGTTTGAAAGGCGGTGTGTACATGCCCAATGTGCGAAGTGTGGTTTTTGAAGTGTTGTGTAGCATTTCATCTGTAGAAGCTGCAAATAATTTTTGCTTGTCGAATGGTAAGTCTTCTACTTTGGGCTGAAGTTCTCGGGGAACTCCAGATGACTGTAGCCAGGAAGTTCTGCGCATGACTACCGCCGTAGCTGTAGTTCTGGCTGCGGTGTCAGCGACATCCATTGCCGTTTGGAGAGCGGTGCGAGCGATCGTATGGCCTTCATGGACTATTGCTTTCAAGATAGATCTTTTGGATTCAGGGAGATGTGGTATCAGTTCTCCTAACTTCGAATAATTATCAAAATCACGATTCGCTAAGAGGGCAGAATAATTTGATATTCTTAGTTGTAGGGTAGAAGAGGAGTATATCTTCTTGCCAAAGAAGTCTAGCTTTTTATGGTCCTTGTCCATATTGCCATTTTTGTATTGAGGCAATTTTGCTCTTTGCTGTGTAGATTCAACAACTAAGGAGTTTGCTTGTGGATGTGAAACAGGAAATCATTGTCTTTTGGTGGAACGAAGTATTTTCTGTCAATCTTCTTATTAGTTGTTTGGATGGATGCGGGTGTCTTCCACAGATCCTCAGAAGTTTCCATGATTGCCTCGTCAATTGGCAGGGCAATCTTACTATGCAATGTAGGATGCAGGTTCTTTAACAAGTGATGTTGTTTCTTTTGTACTTCTTGGAGGGAAACATGCTGACTTGTCACTATTCGCTTGAATAATTCTTGAAATTGTTTGAGGTCGTCAATCGCTACTGTATCTGATGGTATAACTGCATCGTCTTGTTGGGCACTTAGATCATCAGGATATGTGATGTTTATTGATTGAATATCCGATTCATTGTCCGAAATTCGTTCCTCCTCCTGTGTGTGTGTTGCGGGAGGTAGGGGCTGTGGATGAGGCAGGCTCCTTCGGGATGGTGTGGAGTGGACTGAGGACCGGCATCTGTATGGGTCCCACTAATCCCAGGACCCCCATTGCGGTGGGTAAGGTGGGGGTGGGTAAGGCCAATAGGGGTGCCATGGGCTTTGTTGTGGTCCAGCCCTATGATAGTAGGAGCGAGACCTCCTTGGCGAAGAGTGTTGCGAAGAATATGTCGTCTGTCGGTCATCATCAGGTAAGGGAGCATCTTGCAAAGACACTGGAGACATGGATCTGGGAGGGGAATGTCTTGCAAAGGATCTCCCAGGTGAGTAGTCAGTGGGAGGCAGGCTTGAATGTTGCTGCCTGCTTTGAGTGTCAGATGCTTCCTGGGGCTGTTCTGTAGCAGGCTCATGAGGATGTATCTCACTGTCTGCTGCCGATGCCAGTGTGGAGATCTGGTTTAGAGTCGCAGACGGTGCCAACTGTGTATGGGGTTTCTTGTGCTGCGGTGCCGAGGGTTTGAGCGGCGGCGCCACCTTAAGCGGCGCCGGAGTTTTCTACGGCGCCAGGGCTTGAAGCGGAGCCATGGCTTGGAGCGGCGCTGGCTTTTCTTTCCGCTGCGGGTGGTTAGAGCGTTCCCGGGACAGCTCGGAGGCAGCGCGCACCGGTCCCGGTGCCGAACGCTCCTTCAGGGCAGGGCACCAGGGATGTGTGTGTGGCATGTATGTGCACAGCGTGTATGTGTGCAGGAGGCTGGGGGCCAGGGGCATTTTCTCTTCCCCCTCAGATTATACCCTACAGCCCACCCAGGGCCTGTTCTCTGACCCCCCCGGCCACTCTCCCAACCTACCCAAGGGCCTGTTTCTCCCCCCCCCCCCACAGGCCAGCTCCACAGCCTGCCTGAAGCCTAATCCTCCTCCCCCCACCACCTTGCAGCCACCTCTCCAGCCTGCCCAGGGCCTGTCCTCCACCCCCCCCCCCCAGGGCCCTCCCATGGACCAGGGGCCTGTTCTTTCCTCCAGAATTGTGGACAAGGGTGGGGAAGTTAAGGGTTTGGGGTAGGCGGGCTACTTACTGTGTGCTGGCTGGCTGGCAAGATGGCAGATCCCCAGCCCTGCTGGCCATTCCCTTGGTGGTACAGCTGACCCCAGTGGACACTCTGCATGTAGTTCTCCCCAGCGAGCTCACTGCCCCCAGTGGCCACTCTCACTCCTGGGGCTTCCAATTGTCTTTACACAACCAAGCCTTGAGCATGCTTTAAGTTAGGAGAAGAGGAAGCTGCATACAAAATTTGGTCCACAACAAGGGAATTCAGCTGTGGATGACTGAACAAGAACTCCAGTCTTTTCGAAGGCACGAAGAATTTCTTGTCCACAAGTTTACTTGTTGGCGGTACTGAGGCTGGAGCTTGCCAAATTTCCTCCGCGGCTTCCATGATCACCTTGTCAATAGGAAGTGTGATCTTGGAGCGATGTTGAGGTTGTAAATTTTTCAATAATCAATACTGCTTAGTCTGCACTTCCGCCAGCCGGACCTCCTGGTTTTCCGCAACATGTTTAAACAGCTCCTGAAATTGCTTCAGGTTATCCGGAGTGGAAATATCTCCAGGAAAGACCGCTTCATCCGGGGAGGATGAGGACTGGTCTGTAGGTGAAGTGTCCAGTTGTTGGTCGTCTACTTTGGAACCAGAGGAGGAGCAGCTTTCTGATTGTTGGGCATGGATGGAAGGACTCTGTGGTGGAAAGACTGGCGGATGCTGTTCCTGTAGTTCAGTGGGAGGGCACTGATAACTGGGTGAATGGCAGCAACATGGAGACCAGTATGAATGTGACTGGTAATGATGTGAGGAGTAGTAAGGCCTATGGTGGTACCAATAGTAACGGTTGGAATGTGTACTGACATGTGATGGTCTGCTGGAAGACACAACACTAGTATGACACGCATGGTACAGGGAGCGTGGTGAGCGTGCAGGCGAATAGTAGAAATAGGGTCATACTCTTGAGGAAGATGGTAGAGAGAGAGAGAGAGAGAGAGAGAGAAAATGGTGCCTCCCATAGTATCTTGCATCTTCCAGGTGCAGTTCCCAATATGGAGACCAGGGCAGCGTTGAGGAGAGTGTGGCTGGACCCTGTGATGGTATTGTCGGGTACTCAGCATAGGAAAAGTTTGTGGTGGGGGTAAAGGAGACAGTGGTGGGGAAAAAAGTCAGAGAAGGTGAAATCAGGCTTCACCACACGCCTGACTTTTCCGTGGCTTTCTTTGGTGCCATTCCGGTGCTATCGCCTACCGTTAGCACTGAGGGAGTTGGCGCCTGAGGCGCCAAGGAAGCTGTCGGCGCTGGAAGTGTCATGGCTGTCGGTGCAGGAGGTGCTGATAGTGCCAATGCTGGAATAGGAGTCCGATCTGCCAGAATATGTAGTGTCGACGCCGACCTCGGTTTATCCCCTGTACTGACTCTGCTTGGCAGAGCAGCAGGCAGAGCGTGTTGGAGATGACCTTATCTTGTGGGCTGAGCCCATCTCAGGGGATGACGTTCTGCATTTTTGCAGCACTGTAGACTGCGGCTGTGATGTAATCTCAGGAGGTTGAAGCACCTTATCAAAAAGGATCATCATAAGGCACACATCCCTATCCCTTCACGTACTCACCATCAACTTAGAACAATGGGTGCATTTTTGTGGCACATGTGCCTCGCCCAGATAGCAAATATATGCCGCGTGGCCATCCGAGGCCAGCATGGCTTTGCAGTAAAGGCTACATTTCTTGAAAACTTGGGGATCCAGGCATTGTGGAAGTGGTTGAGACTCACACTGCTTCACTTTTTTTTTTTTTATGATTCTAATGAATACTAACTATCTAACTGTAAGCTAGCAGCTCTCTCTCTACTTTCAACTATTTACAGGTGAAATACAGTCACAAACAAGGAGAGTTGTAGGAGAGTTGAGGAGCACCGTCTCCAATCGAGGACAGTTTAGAGGAACCGGCAGGAGCTGGACTGTGCGCAACAGGCAGAAGGCGCGAACAGCGTGAGACTCCAACTGCACTTACGTGATCTGGCTGACTATAGCTACTAAAAATCTCTGATCTGTGGCACCAGGAGGAGCCCGACATTTACAGTGGAGCACCCACGGGGACACTACTCAAAGAAGAACAACGTGTTCTACAGATAAGGGAACGAATAGCTTAGGTCACCCCAAATGTACAGGAACATCTGGAGAAAGCACAGGAGACCCAGCAAGATCATTAAATTGCCAGGCCAAAGTTTGGCATTTCCAGCCTGGGGCTTGGGTGATGGTGTTAATACTTATTGAAGAAAGCAAACTTTTGACCCAATAGCAAGGGCCCTATCTGGTGCTTGAATCCATAGAGGAAGTGAATTTCAAGGTGTGATAGCCTGGACGCCAACAAGAAGAGCAAATTTACCACATGAATCTCCTGAAGCCATAGCACTCTCAAGAGGCATGTATAGTCATCCAAGAGGGCCCAACCCAGGAAGGCATCTCACCTAACCAGGTCAAAATAGCCCCTGACCGGATGCTGCACCAGAAAAATACAGTAGCTGAGATGATCAGCCAGTACTGGGACATTTTCTCCACTAAACCAGGCCAAATGACTGAGGTGTATCATTACAACAAACCCTGGAGTCAAGGTAAGACTCAGACCCTATCGGGTCCCAGTGTCCAAAAGAGAAGAAATTAAGTCTGAAGTAAAGAGGATGTTGGTGTTTGAAGTCATCAAGGAGTCCCACAGTGAATAGTTTAGCCCAAATTGTTTTGGTGCCAAAGCCAGGTTCTGTAATGACTTTAGGTGACTGAATGAGGTATCCAAATTTGATGCATACCCCACACTCCTCATTGACGAGCTGGTTGGCTGCCTGGGCGATGCCTGTTTTCTAACCATCCTTTATTTAACAAAGGGATATTGGCAGATCCCCCCAGCCAAGCATGCAAAAGAAAAAACTGTGTTTTCTATGCCCGAGCGTCTATTCCAATATACTGTTCTCCATTCAGACTGCATGGGGCACCTTTCACTTTCTAATATCTCATGGACAAGCTCCTACCTCACTATACCAGTTAAACAGCAGTGTAACTAGACTGTATGATTATCCATACCCCTGACTGGGAGAGTCACCTATAAAAGGTGGAAGCAGTATTGGATACCCTGGCAGTATTGGGCCAGCCAAGTGTGCTATAGCACTGGCCAAAGCTAAATACCTTGGCTATATAGTTGGAAGGGGCATGGTTAAATCCCAAATGAACAAGTTGGAGGCCATCCAAAATTGGCCCAACCCAAAGTAAGGCTGAGCATCCTTGGAGTTAGTGTGGTACTATTGATGATACATCCCCCATTTTGCCACCAGAGCAAGTCCCCTGACAGACCTGCTAAAAGCCTGAGGTCCTGTTATGATGAAGTGGACCAATACAGCAGAGAAAGCATTTGCGTATCTACAGCAGCTATCCAGTATTGATTGCTCCAGACTTTAATAAAGACTTCATCTTATAGATGGATGTATCCGAGACAGGCCTGTGAGCTACCCTATTGCAAATGCTTCAGAGGGGTAGCCAAGATAGTCTATAACAGGAAAAACTTAAAAAGCAACAAATAGTCTAGCAGCTCCTTAAAGATTAACAAAACATGTAGATGGTATTATGAGCTTTCATGGGCACTGCAGATGGTTGGAGATGAAAAACACCCAAATCTCTACCTTAGTAGAAAACTCCTACCAAGAAAGCAGAAATATGTGGTAGTTGAGAGGGACTGCCTTGCCATGAAGCGGGCTATGGAGGCACTCTAGGACTATCTACTGGGCCAATGATTTACCTTCATGACCAACCATGCATCCCTACAGTGGATGCAGTGCAACAAAGAGAAAAACGCAAGAGTGACCAGATGGTTTCTGTCCCTGCAACCCTTCCAATTCACCATACAATACCAGGCCAGGAGCCATAATGGCAATGCAGATGGTCTGTCACGATATCATTGCACAACAACCCAAGCTGCCCAAACCCATGGTATTGCGCGGGTAGGGGAGGTTGTATGACAGGGTCAGGCCAGATGGCTACAGGAAAGTACTCAAAGGGAGATATGTTAGCCCTAGATGATGTAGGTCTTTGTTCCCTGGGTAAACTGGCAGGGGCTGACCTGGAACCAGCAAGGACTTTCCAGAATCAATCTGGACAATCAGGCCAGATGGTACATCTGGAGCTAATTAGGAGCCTTCTGGAGCCAAGGGAGTCAAGCAACACTTGGGGCCAATCAAGATAGAGAGGCAGCAGTGCAAAGGGTGATGGGGACAGGCTGGAGCTAATATACACAGGCTTAAAAGCCAGCTCCTGATGAGTGCTGGCTCCATGGAACTGCCTGCCCCCACCTACTGCCTCCTTCAGGAGCAGCAGGGGGAGAAGGGGAGGCACTAGATCAGGGGTTCTTAACCTTTTTACCTTCACACTTCCCCCTGAAAGTGAATTTCATGTTCACACCCCCCTGGGAGCCATTTTGTGTACAGACTAGCCCCACCCCCTCACCTGACAGGAAGATAACGGGCATGGCTAGGACTATAAGAACTCTACCAGGGAGCTCAGTTGGGGCCCAGCCTCTGAGGGAGACAGAGGCCTGCCCAGAGCTCCTGGCTGACAAGGCTGAGACCTGGCCTGGGCCTCCCACAGTTGCCTTCTCTCAGGCCAGTGAAGGCTTCCCTGGCTGGGCCACTGAGGCTTGGCCAAGCTGGGCTACCCTCTGACCTAGAGGAACCCAAGGCTCTACTGGCGCCTGGTGATTCAGAGGACTGGCCTGAGCTGAAGGCCCGGCTCGAACCCCAAAGCCTGCCTGAACCCTGGGACCTGGAGAACCAGCTGGATGCAGCCATCCAAGCTAATTCCCAAGTCTGACAGCTGGTGGTGCTTTGGGGTGAGTGAACCCCATTACAATGCCTAAATGAATAATATGAGCTTTTTACTTTGAACCTTTTCCTAACACATTTATGTAATATTTGAAGATGAAAGTCAGCAATGCTCGCGTACTGTTATTGTAGTGTCATCACATAGGCCTGATTGATTTGCACTGCTATTGTAGTGTGCCGATCTCTAGAAGTTAATAAGAAATTAATGTTTATAATTTTAATTCATAATATTAATTATGAAGGAATCTAAACTTTAAAATTTTATCTAATGAGAAGGCAATTGTGATAAATTTTCTGGGAGACACCTCACACCTCCCCTGTATATCCCCTTCACACCTCCCCTGGGGAGGCGCACCTCACTGGTTAACAACTCCTGCACTAGATGGTGTGGTGGGAGTCGGCTTCAAAGTCTGTCCCCCCGCTCCCGCTGCCACTGCCCTCCTCCCTGTGCTGCTGCTTCTTTCAAACCCCCCACAGAGCAGCCTCTGTCCAGAGGGAGCTTGGACCCACCGCAAGCAACCAGTCTACATGGGAAGCTGGTTTTTAAACTGGCTCCCCTCATGGACCAGCTCCTATCTTCTACCCCACACTATTACCTCTGATAGAGGCAGCAGCACAGGATGGTAAGGGGCTCCCCGGGAGCGCACTAGCTGCTGGCCCCGCCCCAGGGACTATCGAATAGTCATGTAACTGCTAAGATTTCATGCACAATTATTCAATTACACAATATCTAACATCCCTAGAACAAACCCCATCTGTTGCCGTTGCCTTAAAATTCCTAGGCCGTAACCTAGAATAGTGGGCAGGCTCAGGTTCTCCCAACCCTTTCTATGCCCCTACAGAGTCTGTACCTGGATAGGGAGACAAGGACTATAAATGGGTTTCACCCATGCTATAGATTAGCCTTTGAGTATGGCTTAGCAGGCTGTGACCCTTGCCTCTTTAAAAAAAAAAAAAAAAAAAAAAAAAAAAAAAGGCTTAGTGGAGGGTCATGCAAGCCTCTAAGACTGAATATTGTCCGCCAGAAGCACACGACTCATGGGAAGAGTCAGAGCTCTGCCACAATATTTTGTGAATATATATCACCTTGCAGTTTTTGCACATAGCAGCATTCTATTCATTTGCTAGTGTTGTTATAGTTCAGAATTCATTTTAATTTTTTTTCTGACAAAACCAGAAAACAATTAGCAATACTCATTACCTCCTTTTGTCTCCAAGCATTCCATTCACTTGGTTAAGAAATTTTCTGCAGTCCTATTAAGAAGTAGAGCAATTTTAAGTAATGTGACATTTTCTCCCTCTGAAAATATTTAGTGTTTTTATACAACTTACTGTTTCAAACTCAGAGTCCTTAATTCCTTTAAATGCATTGGTCACAAACTCCATAGAAAACCACTGGCGTGCCAGTTCTCCTCTTTGTTTTTCTGATGTCATTCTGCATAAAGCTTCAGTAATGGCTACTTGCAAGTCATAGTCTATAAAATACATTTTAAGGGAACAGTATCATTGAATAGAATGCCCTTCTTAGAAGTTTATATGTAGGAAACAAACTAATATTGTTGAATAGAAGGGCGGATATAAAAAAATCAAAACTATTTCCACTTAAAAGATCATAAAGTACATTTTGATGTTCTCATATTGATATTAGATAGTATGCCATCATATAATGCACTGAGAAACTACTATTCAAAAAGAAGTATTACAGGCTATGTCCTCAGGTACTTCAGAACAGCACTCAAACATCTGGAAGGTGAGAAGATCATAGGTGGCTGTATATCACCTTATTGTCCACCAAAAGCTGTTGCAAGACAAACTGACCCTCAACCTTCTCTAACCTGAGCTGACAGATAATAGTCCTCAAAGGTCCACACTATTTCAATCTAAATACTGCATATGTTCCAATTTTAACTGCCATTCTGTAAATAACACATTTTTCAGATGACTGAATACAACTAATCTGCCTTTTCTTATTGCCAGGCTTTTTAATGAACATATAACATCAAAACAAAAGTTTAATAATGAACCTCTTAAGTGAGGTTCTTTGCTTACCTCCAGCATCTAAAATTCTTTTTCCCATGTCATTCCTGTGAATTAAACATGATATAGATGATTCCGTTCTACCCAAATAAAATAGTAATATAAAACTATATAAGAAAAGCTTGTATTGGTATCAGTGACTATAACCTTTAAAATATGGAGTGAAATCCTTGTCCCACTGAACTTATTGGTAGTCCTCCTATTGACTCCAAGGGGGCAATATATCACCTATGAAACAGCAGTGCTTTCAGTTCCAAACAAATTAGTAATTTTAAAATGTAGGAATTTACAGGCCAAATGTTCAGTGAGCACCCTTAATGCACCTGAAACACCAACAGAGGCATCTATTTTGTTCCAGAATCATACAAATGAACTCTCTATGTCTCTCATTTCTCACTCCACACATGATATTACTTGCTGCTCCAATTAAGAATCTGGACTGTATAGAAAATGTGTATTTTCAATCCAAACTTCTTCCTCTGCCACAGTTCCACTTTTGTTTCTGACCTGTCAGCCTGTCAATTTCTCTTTTGGCTATGCAGACCTTTCATCACATTTCCCTGGATGAACAATCACCATCCAATAAGTACACTTATAAAGATTCCTCAGAAGTGATTTTCAAAAACCACTTATTTTAAGACAATCAGGTGAGGTGGACTGAGAGAAGGTAAGATCGGAGCATCCGAAGATGAATTCCCTGCATGGACTATATTGGAATCTCCTTGTGCTATGAAGCAAGGAAGGCAACCATGGTTTGAATAGAGCTTATACTTGTACAGTTATAAATAGCCCCAAATAACAGTCAGGTGTAAACAAATTTCTTCAGTTATGTAAACAATACATTTATGTCAAAGTATAGTAAACATAAATTAATTACATGACAAGCAACATTTCCTTCGTGGAAATATTTTTTTTTCTGGTTTCTCGAGGCATGGTATCAAGCATTGAATTAAGTTTTCTTACAGCCTAGAGATAGGAAACAAAGAATATGTTTACAAAGAAACACACTATTAAACTTTTATAAAGGTTTGAAAATTATTCTCATTACATTATGGCCTTCAGTTATGTAGATTTGCAACATATTAAGTAGGAAAGAATATATTTCAATGACTAAGATTGTGATACAAAAGTGTCAGATTCCAATTTTAGCTATGCTAGTGTAAATCCAAAGTAACACAACTGCACTTCAATTAACTACATTAATAAGGACACTAATATAAGCACTTAAAAGGCCAACATTCTGACCTGTTGATGTAAACCAGGAAGATAGGTTTTTTCTAATATTTGTGTCTGCAATTCATTGCTCAAAAAAATAGTTACCTACCTCTCATAATTGCTGTTCTTTGAGATGTGTTGCTCATGTCCTTTCCAATTAGGTCCACATATGTTGCATGCATGATTGTCAGAAGATTATCCTCTAGTCATACCGGTTGGGTCAAGAGTGGAGCCCCCTGGAGTGATACACATGATAGTGTATATTGGTCCTGACAACCCACCACCTGCTCAGTTCTTTCTTGCCAAAATAACAGAGGAGAGGCAGTAGGATTTGGAACACATCTCAAAGAACAACAGTTACAAAAAATAGGTGTAAATTTTTTCAACTGCATGCTCAAGTCCATTCCAATTACGTAACTCCCAAGCAGTGTCTCAGAGGAGAGTTTGGAGTTCATCTGGACACGGATTGCAGTACTGCTTTACCAAAGGCTCCATAATCTCTAGACTGTTGCAAGACTGTATAATGTGAAGTGAAGGTATGCATAAGAGGACCTATAGCTGCCTGCATATGTTGTCAATGGGAACTTGTGCCAGGAAAATGATTCATGATGCTTTTGCTCTTGTAGATTGTGCCCTCAATGCCGGGGTCAGAACCTTGGCCAAGTCATAGCAAGACCTGTTACATGATGTGATCCAGGATGAGATGCAGTAGGAAGATATAGAATGCCCCTTCATTCTCTCTGTGACAGCAATGAAGAGCTGTGGGAAGGGCTTTGTGCACTCAGTGTTAAAAACTAAAGCATGCCTGATGTTTAGGGTATTAAGCATGCATTCACTATTACTTGCATGTGGCCTGGGGAAGAATGCTGAAAGGAAAATGTCCTGATTTACATGGAATTTACCTTGTCGTCATAAAAAAAAAAAACCCGTAAGGGGGATTAGATGACAGCACCTTGAGTTTGGAGACCCTTCTGGCTGAAGTGATGGACATAAGGCAGGCTACCTTCCAAGACAGGAACATGTTGCCATAGGCTCAAAGGGAGGGCCCGTAAGCCTGGCGAGGACTAAATTAAGGTCCCAAGTGGAGAGAGGCTGCCTCACCTGAAGATACAGTGTATCCAGTCCCTTAAAGAAGCAGCCTACCATCGGGTTTCCAAAGACCAATATCACCTCCACTACTAGGTGAAATGTAGAGATGGTGGCCAAAGAAACACAGATTGAAGAGATTGTCAATCCCTGCCATTTCAAATCAAGCATGTATTCCAAAATAAACAGGCTCAGGGTTTCTGGTACAGGAGTATCCTTCTGCATAGACCAAATTGTGAACTTCCACTTGGCCAGGTAAGTGATTCAAGTGGAGGGTTTCCTACTCCCCAGTAGGACTTCCTGAACTGATTCAGAGCATTGAAGCTCACACTGGGTTAACCAAGGAGCTTCTGTGCCATGAGGTAGAGGCACGTCCCAGGTTGGAATGCCACACCATCCATAGTCTTGTGCAAGGATGGGCAACATATATCTTGTGAGTCGAATCTGGCCCACCAAGGAACTGGATCCGGCCTGCAGATCACCCTACTGGGACCTTCAGGCACATAGCAGCCACTGTTTTAAGTGGAGGGTTGCTCCATGTGGCTCTCTGCTCTGGAGGGAAGGAGAGGCTTCATGTGATCTCTCCATCCCCAACCCAATCCTCAGTTCCTTTTGGCTAGAAACAACCAGCCAATAGGAACTGACCCCAGCCAATCTCTTAGCTCCTATTGGCCAGAAACAACCAGTCAATAGGAGCTGAGAGATTGACCTTGGGACAGGGGCAGCACAAGCCTCTCCCACCGCCTGGAGCTGAAAGCCACATAGAGGGAACAGCCTGCAGTTTTAAGCAGTTTGGGGCTGCAGCAAGCAGGGAGTCCAGCCTGCTTTGGGGTTGCTGCAGGACTGCTGGCCAGAGACACTTAGGTAAACCTCCCAGCCAAATCCTGCATCTGGCACATTTGCTCCTCCTGCACTCCAACTGCCTCCCTCAAGTCACCATCCAAACCCTTTGCACTCCCTTGCCCCAGGTCACAACTCCCTCCCAGACCCTCTACCGCCTCCTCTACCCCTCCCCCAGGCCAAAATCCTCTTCTGCACCCATACTCCCTCCCTGACCCTACACCCCAATCCCAATCCAGGTCACAACCACCTCCTCCACTCAAACTTCTTCTCAGACCTCACACCCTCCTACACTCCAGTCCCTTACCTTGTGCACCCTTCTGCACACACACTCCATCCTAAACCCTGCACCTCATCCACAGAAAAGTGCAGCCCTTGACCACTTTCCAAAATCTTGGAGAGGCCCCCACCAAAATTATTGCTCACCCCTGGTCTTGTGTGACTAAGTCTGGAAACAGGAGGAGGGCTATGGCTCTGTCACAGCAGTCTGGTCCAACAGTGTGAACTCATGTTGGTGGGGGTCATGCCAGTGTTATACGGATTAACAACATCCTGTGCTGGCATACTTGGAGGAGGACACTGCGTACGAGAGGAAAGAGTGGGAATGCAATAGAGCAGATGATTCACACACAACAAGTGAAACGCACTTGTGAGGGAAAACAGGTTGTGGTTCAGGAAAGAGCAGAACCACTAACAGTTTCTGTTGCTCTCAGGGTCCATTCGTGCCTATCGAATGAAAGAAGGAACTAGCAGACTGGGCCCAGTCAGAGATCCCAGCAGGTATGACACCTAGAGGTGGCTAGACTGTGAGACTGAAGTCTCACAGCATGACGGTTTCCTGATACAGGGGAGAGGAATGAACACCATCTTGTTTATCTAGAACATTCCTGTGGTATATTTGTTGGTACTCTCACATGCTTGCCATGAAGGTGAGCTTGGAACATCAGACAGACCACCCTCAGCTCTCTAACACTGATATGAAGTGACAGTCCTGCTTGGGTCCATATGTCCTGATGGTGCCAAGGTGTGCTCCCTACCCAAGGCATGTGCGACTAACCTCACAGAGGGTTGTAGTTTGGCAAAAAGTACTCTACTACAGACTACTCGTGCCTGCAATCACCAACCAAAGGAGTCTAGAATGTGGGGGAGTGACTATGATCATTCTATTTAATAAGACCCAAATGGGCCTGCACAAGTTGTTTGAAAGGGATGAATATGAAACCTGGCATGATGGACCACATAAGTGCATGCCACCATATGCCCCAGAAGTTTCATGCAATTTCTGGTGGTAGTTATGGGGAAACAATAATTACTCTGAGGGCCTGAAAGTGAGGCTCAGTTAGGGATGCCCTGGCTTGCATGAACACCTATTAATTCTGTTCTCTGCGCTTGCATTATAGTGGACTTGAGCACGTTCAGCATGAGACCCAACCTAAGAAAGACAGCACCAATGAGGGCCATATGTTCCTCTATTTTTATTTGCAATTTAGCCTTGATGAGCCAGTTGTCCAGGTACAGGAACATATGGACTTGATGTTTGCTGAGGAAGGCTGCCATAACTGCCATGCATTTGCTGAATATCTGAGAGGCCATCAAGAGCCCAAATGGGAGCACCACAAACTGGTAGCATTGGGCACCGACCAAAATACAGAAAAATCATCTGGGGACAAGAATAATGGAGATAAGGAACTATGTATCCTTCAAGCCAAGGGTGGTGTACCATTCCCCTTGATCCAGGGAAGGAATGATGGAGGTCAGGGTGACCATGCAAAATCTTGCTTTCATCATGAATGAGTTGAGGGCTCATAGATCTAGGATGGGCCTGAACCCACTTTTGAGGATGAGGAAGCATCGAGGGTAAAACTCTTTTCCATTGAATTCATGAGGAACCCCTTCTATTGCTCTGAGTGAAAAGTGCTTGCACCTCTTGTAAAATGAGTTGCTCATGAGAACGTCCCATGAAGAGGGACAGGGAAGAATAGGAGGCCTGGAGAAAACAGAATTGGATAGAATATCCCACCCCTACCATGCTCAGGACCCAGCAATCTGAGGTAAACTATGCCAAAGCACAGTAGAAATGGGATAGATGGTTTGTAAAAGGGGAGAAGGATGAGAGATGGACTGGTGTTCCATCCTTGGGTGCACTTTCAAAAGTTAGGTTTATGGTCAATGGCCTGTTTGGATGAGCTGTGGCTCTGGTCAGAGGAGGACTTGTCTCCTGTTATTCCTGGCACAGTTTCTGTTGAAGTCCTTCTCATGCCCCACGAGTAGAAGCATAGGGAATATTGGGGCTTGAAGGGCTTCCCTTGTGGAGTGGGAGATGGATTCCTAGGGACTCAAAGGTCACCCTAGAATCCTTCAGACTGTGCAACTGTGAGTCCTTCTGTTCTTCAAATAGACTAGCACAATCAAAAGGGAGGTCCTGAATGGTGTTCTGGACACCTGGAGCCACAAGCTTCTGTGTATAATAGTTGCAGTAGCTTTGATCAATGTAATGGAGTCTGCAGAGTCCAGGACCACTTGGAGAGAGGTCTGGACCACTACCTTATCCTCTAGGATCACAGAAAACTCTGAATAGGAGTCCACAGGCAACAACTCCTGAAACTTTGACAAGGAGGCCCAGGAGTTTTAGTAAGAATACCAGCTGATCACTAGATGTTGGTTGAAAATGTGAAGCTAGAGCACCCCAACTGAATATACCTTGTGACCAAAGAGATACAGCTTCTTAGCCTCCTTGGTCTTTGGACTGGGGACCTGGCTGCCCTTATTGCTCCTTTATGGTTGGTGGAGTCCACACATCCCCTGTCAGAAATATTGATGTTGAAGAGGTGCTCCTACCCCTTCAGTGAGACAAAATACCAAATTTCTGCTCTTTTTGCCATTGGTAGGATAGAGGCTAGTGTCTGCCAAAAGATCTTGGCCATATATATAATAATTTTTATTGGGGCAGAGCTTTTGAGGGACAGATTGAAGCCAGTATGTCAACCAGTGGGTCGAGTCCTCAGCCTGCATATTTAAGTTGTGCGCCACCCAACAAATGAGACCCTGCTGGGGCCTTGTGTCCATCATGGATAGAGTTGTCCATGTCACTGCCTTGATGGGCAAGGAAAAGGATGATTCCTAGGGGAGGATTGATTCCTCTTGCTCTTCTGGCTCCCTACTAGCCCCCAGGGCAGTTTGGGGTGCCTCCACATCAGTCTCTCCTCTCACAAGCACAGTAGATGCAACAGCAGAACCCATTTGTGGTACTGAATACCCCAGATCTGTTTCTTTGGAAGCAACCTCTGGATCTAGAGAGACCAATATAACAAATGGAATCCCAAAGAGTACTGAGGCTATCAAAGCCACCCTTGAGCCAGGTCTGATGTTAGGCCCCCAGGGTCCAGAAGTGCCAATGCACCAGCACCTGCCACTGTGGAGGCCAGGTTATCTGTGGCACTGGCTGGGGTGAGCTACTTCTGGAGCAGTGCCAGGATCTGGAGTAATAATGACTGCATGGATGTATAAGATTCTGACTCCAATTCATAATCCAACACAAACCAGAGTGGAACAGATCCCAATACTGGGGGAGGGGGGGAGCTGTGCTGTGGTGCAACAGCCAATCATCATAGCTAGCCCCATGTCTAATGGGGTACAGTGTCATCATCTGTGCCATAACAGAAGCAACCAATGATGCCGTGATAGCAGGCACTACCATGGGTCCATGGCCATTTGTAGGCCCAGATATTGAGCTGTCATGGTGATCAGATCTCATGCCACTTCAAATGCAACTGACGTGGAGGGAAGATTCAGGTTTTCTTCCTCCAAGTCCTTTGGCAACAGAGATTCTGCCCGTACCAGACTCAACTCCCCCCTCAAGATGGTCAAAGTCACCAGCTGTAGGACTTGTATGCTAGATTTGGAGTGTCCAGATTTAGGATGCCCCAACTGGTATGTTGCGATGGCAAACAATCCATATCTTATGCAGCTCCAACAATTGTGAATTGTGCCACAGATTAGTGCTGGGCCTTGGAGTGTGTGCCAGTGCTTCTTACCAGAGTCCGTCCTTGGTGCTGAGGCATCACATACTGATGCTAGTGCACTGATGCTGCATGTGCCAGCTCCAGCACTAACTGCAGATGAAGTATTGATCCCATTACTAGCAGCTTCATGTGAGCCCCTCTCCTCCTTTGTTCTAAAGCCCCTGAAATTTTTGCACTTGTCTGCCTGATGATCCTCCCTGAGGCACCTGAAGCAGGATCATGCAGACCACGATGTCGCATTGGCTTCAGGCACTTCTCACAGGGCTTAAATCCCTGGGACCAAGGCATGACCCAGTCTGCAGAAACAAACAAGGGAGAATTTCCCAGCTATTATTCAACTAACAAACTATGGAGAAAGACAGCTAGATAGACACTAGCAGTAACCAAGGCCTAGCTGCTCCAACAACCATCGCTGGCAGTAAGAAGTGAGCAGGCAGCAGGTGAACAAGGATCTATATACCATGAAGGTGCCACTCCAGAATGCTCCACAGCTGATCCAAAGGATACTCCTAGAGGAAAGCCTTATGACAGTGGTTCCCAATCTTTTTTAAAATGGGGACCAGTAAACCTATCTATTAGCTTTTGGAGGACCAGTAACATTTTTTGCATATTCATTAAGCAAAAGATGAATATGCAAATAAATTGTTTCTGGTGCTCCCAATACCAACAGGAGAGGGCCCAGTCGACTGCCCTGGGCGGTTTCCAAACCCCAACGTATCTACTTCACCCCCGTTTGGGACCGGTAAGGTTAGAAGGTCCCTCTCAGGCCTGCCAGATGACTCAGCTCATATGGGCCCTGGAGATCGGGTGAGTAGCCCCATGTCCTCTCGTCTAGTTGAACCTACATTCATGGGTGAAACTGCGGGCCGCACTCTGCCCCGGGGAGAGTCGCTGGCCCTACCTGTCCGGCGGGTTGTTCCGCCTCCCCTCCTGGCTGCTTTATCAGCCAGCGCCAGCTCCCCCAGCTGCGTCTGGCACTGGGCATTCTGCGTTGGTGTGCACGGCATCCGGCCTTCTACCTGGGTCCTAGTGCCTGCTGGATCTAGCCCTGCTGCCTGGGAGCAGGCCTTGCAGAGCCACAGCAGCAGCGGGCTCTTTCCCAACAATTGTGTACAAAAAATTTTCTGAGGACTGGTATTTTTTTATTTTTCCTTAAGGACCGGTACTGGGCCGTGGACCACACTTTGGGAAATGCTGCCTTATGACAATCATGCACATGGCACATACACATCTAATTGGAATGGACATGAGCAAGGTCTCACAGAACAAAAATTATGTGCATTTTAATAGATACAACAAACGTGGTCAATTTGTATCCATAAAAAAGACTGGGCTTTTGAAAATTTAATCCTTATGGACAGTGTCTTTCTATAAAATGTAGTAATGTTATAATAGTTTCATAATCAAGGAATGAAATCCTGGCCCTATTAAAGTCAATGGCAAAACTCCCACTGATTTCAACAGGGATATGATTTCACCAAAGACATCTTATTTACATGAAAGCATACTATATATTACAGATACAATTTATTTTCTTTTTTTTTAAAGATATTATTTCTGGTAATTACAATATAATGTACTATTTTATGTGTTTGCATTTGATACTTATAACTACAGTATTTGTATGACAAACACCACATACTTTAACTTTACTTGTGTAAGATTAAAATTTCTGTACATTTGTAGAGGCAGCAAGATCATTAAATATTTCTACAAAGTTCTCCTTTATACAACATCCATCTAGTTACATTATTAAGGACATTCACAAACTTATGTTAAATGCCTACTAATAAATAATGTTGCTTAAATTTTATTTTACCTCTTGCTGAATATAAATATTGATTCTTACATCAGCAACAAGGGTACATATTCTCAATATAAAGCTTTCTAACGTTTGTATTTTACCTAATCAATTAAGAAAAAAAAGTTAAAAAGCAGTTTATCCATTAACTAAGATTCTGCACACTTTAGTTCTTCAACAGCTTTCACAAGTCTAGCTTTATTATATATCCAAAATGTTTATTTACAAATTAAACAATCCATATTAATACTTCCTTTCCAAAGTCATACAAGACTGCTGATATTTAGTGGATAAGCATCCTAAATTTCATATATTGCAGTTAATATGCAAAAAGAACTACTTATCTTATAAGTGAGGTTCTTGAGATGTCGTGTGTGTGGATTCAACGATAGATATGCATGTGCTCAGAATCTCTTAAACAGCAGTAGGCCATGCCTGAACAGTGCATGACCACAATCCAAAATATTTTAACTACAGAATGTAGTCCAAGGTCTTTGGAATAAGAGCTTTCACCACGTCAATACTGTTAAGATGTCCAGACTATCTTTTCCATATACAGGAATAAGTTTTTCTTGTGGAAAACTTCCTACTTTGCAGTAGGATTTGTACTGCAAGTGGTATGGAGGACCGAATAGACACATGGAGAAAATAAATACCATTGTCTCAGTCAACAGGGAAACATGAGGATTTGCGTCACTGTATCTTGTGTGATCACATACATCACTCAAGGAATCAAGGGCACTGGAAAGGTGTACATGAGATCTTGATCTCATGGTATGAGGAAAGTTCTTTTGTTCTAGGGCAAGTGTGAGCCCTAGAAAACAAGGCTGGACATTTCACATTAGGTAGAAATGACAATCAGTCTATAACTGAATTATCCCACTGGTGAAATATTGACATGTGATGGAGCTTTTCAGATACTCTTTGTAAGTGATGATGGATGTTGCAGAGCAGGTCCTTTTGACCACGGCCTCGCGCGTGTATTGCCCATTCTGCCACACAAAGGCCCCTCACAGAAAATGTAGGCCGCTGACACACTCAGAGAGCATAACTTGTAAGCGCACAATGCAGCTTTCAGTGAACAGAATTTAACCTTGTAGGCATAAAAGAACAGGGAGGTGAGCATGAAAAGATAGAGCACAGCTGCAAGATCTAAGTAAAACTCTCTTGACCATTCCTTGGAGGTAGGCATACGGAGATTAGACGCAACTGCTATGCACACTGACCATGCCCGCACCCACGGGACCATCAGGTGGGCATCATGAAAAATCCTATAGGGCAATATTGCACATTACCTCATTACCAGCCTATCAGGCCCGGCCAGGGAACAGACCCTAATAAGGTACCGGATATCGGGTTATGTTATAAAAGACCCTCGACCCCTTTGTTCAGCGAGGTTCTGAGTATTGAGGGCACGTGTCTTTTTTTGCCCAGCTGAAGGATTGATCACCCTGAGGCTGCCTCCCCACCCTTCGAGTCAAAGATAGGGGTACGCGAGTCCTGAGCATGCTCCGAGTTCTAGTGTGTCTTTAGGCTGTTATCATTGCTGGATTTGTAAGTATTGCTTAAATATATTAGTTATTGGTTTAGTTAATATTTGAATCGTGTTAATTTCACTGTGTAATTCTGTAGAGTGTAACTGAGTTCTATTAACCACTCTGTGTAAATTGTATAATATTGTGTTGTGTAGTGGTGTTGTATTTAGGCCAAGCATAAGTGTTAGAAATAGAAACCTAGGAGTTAAGTTGTAGAGGTAGATTAATGACTAACTCCACCAGCTGCCTAAAATAACCATAGAGGGCTGGCTGTGGACAGAGTTTTTATTATTATACCCTAACCCTATTTTTTTGCTTGCATGCTGCGCTGCCTTAAGCGAATTAGAGATAGTGATTTAATATAATCAAATTATAATCACAAAGTTTGTAATCAGTTAAGTGCAGTTTGGTTCAGTTTTCCCCTCCTGTAAAAGCTCTAGGCAATTGCTTGTTTTAAAATTCATTTAAAAGTCACTTGATTTTAGATAAAAGAACCATTCTGTTTAATAAAAAATCATTTGTTTCCACCATCATCCAGTAGTTTTCACTGGGTAGTCGGCTTTAACCCCTGGGGGCTCCCATCACATCACCGAACCAAGCTGCGACAATGGATTGTCTATGTAGAGAGTCTGCGAGATTGTTAACTTCTGGGAGATGAAGAGTTGTTGGGTTATCCCATGTTGTTGACATCATATTCATAATCTGATAGACTGCTGACAGAGGTGATGAGCAGAGTACTCTGCAGATGAGTTATCTGTGAGAATCTGCATTGTCAAATTTCATAGGACAGAATACCATGCAAGCTAATCTAATCACTCTTATCTCAGAACATTTATGTTCCTTGTATTTAGACGTGGCAAGATATATGTCCCAATCTGTCCCCAATATTTCTGTGATTGATATCTTTATAGAAGAAAGACCTCTCTGAAATTTCTGGGGATCAGAGAGGAGTCTTCGGTACAGCAAAGAGACTACGTGATGAAACAATCTACACTGACTCTTGAAATCTCATGGGGCAATACTTCCAACCTTAAGTAGGCTTATAACATGCTGGTAAAATCTGGCAAGCAGCATCAAGTAAAAGCTGACAGGTGACCTAAAGATCTGAGACAGTTCCATACTAGAATTGCTGGATTCAATTTGATACTGGAGAATATTGATTAAAGAGATACATCTATAGTCAGAAAAATATGACTTTGCCAACTTAAAACTGATTACAATTTCTATGCATTCTATTGCCTATGAGGTAAATGAGAGATGATGGATTGTAATTAGGTATTAGGCCCAGCTCAGTGAATGACTGAAGGACAAAATGACTGAAGAGCAACAAAAATTATTAAAGGTCTAGAAAGCATGACCTATGAGGGAAGACTGAAAGAACTGGGCTTGTTTAGTTAAAAGAGACTGAGAAGACACGATAGCGGTTTTCAAAAATCTAAAAGCGTATTATAAGGAGGAAAGAGAAAAATTGTTCTCCTTGGCCTCTGAGGATCAGACAAATAGCAATGGGCTTAAATTGCAGCAAGGGAGGTTTAGATTGGACATTAGGAAAAACTTCCTGTCAGGGTGGTAAAACACTGGAATAAACTGCCTAGGGAGGGGTATAGAATCTCCATCACTGGAGATATTTAAGAGCAGGTTAGACAGACACCTGTCAGGGATGATCTAGACTAGGCATGTCAAACTTGAAGCCTACTGAGGGCTGCACAAACGAAAATGGATAGCTTTCAGGGCCACCAAAAAAAAAGTACTACTTTTGGAAAGCTGTAATTATTTATCATTATAGATTATGTTTTAGGTATATTTTATAAAAAATTTTCAGCTCGTTTGAATATAATAATTTGATGTGTAAAATTGTTATTTGATCATATAGAATAACCTGCTCTAACCCATTCGCCCTCCCGTCCCCCAGAGCCAGGCACCCCCAGCCCTCCTGCCGTAACCCAATGCCCTCTCTCTCCCGCAGAACTAGGCACCTCAGACAGCCCCCTCGCTCTAACCCAATGCCTGGATCCCAGAGCCACCACCATGCGCTTCTCCCTCCAGGCACTGGGGCACGTGCACAGAACAGTCGGCCGCAAGCAGGCACTGGGGTGTGTGCACAGAGTGGCCGGCCGCAGCAGGTGCTGGGGCACGGCTCAGAACTAGCAAGAGCTGCATTTCTTTAAGCAAAGAGCCACATGTGGCCTGAGAGCCATGGGTTAGCCACCCCTGTTATAATCAATGTAACCAGGTGGGCTGCACTTACTTTATAAATATGTAGTTGCGGGCTGCAAAAAATTAGATTGGGCTGCATGTTTGACATGCTTAATCTAGACAGTGCTTGATCCTGCTGAGAGTGCAGGGGACTCAATGACCTCGAGGTCCCTTCCAGTTTTATGATTCTATGACATACTTCAAGGCTGCAGCAGCTCCTGATGGGATCTGGGCTTTGATCAGCAATGAAAATTTTTAAAAACGAGGGGGAAAAGAGTTGGGGTTATTTTGCCTTTTTCATTTGAATCAGAAAAAAACAAAACAAATATTTAGGCAAATTTAATTGTAAGTAGCTAGCTAGTGGTAGCAGAAAAATCTTCTAAAATATAGCAATACACACTGCTATTCCCTCTCACTGCCATGGGTGGTAAAAGGAAACAAAGACTGTTATGTTCATTCTGCTCTTCATTACCTTAGTGGGGAAACGCACAAGAACACGCCTGGCACAGGGGTGGCCCAATGGACACTTATTTAAAAGATTTTGACCTCGCCCACATAATGTGATATCCGCATGGACAAATACTTGAAAAAGAACATGCTTATTAGTTGCTACAGAAATTTTAAAAATCACATGTTTAGCAAAACACAATTCAATGTGCACATGGTTCAGTCATGACCCCACCGGAGAAATGTTTCAACACCCTCTAGGAACACTTCCTGCTAGCTTCACACTGATATCAGCAAGCGACGAGCTTTAATTTCCCCAAAACTTAAAAGCACATTTGTTTGAGCTCTTGTGTTTGTAGGTAACTCCACAAATATCTGCTTGTTTGAGGGTTTCCATAGTAGACCAAATATCCAAGATCTTCCTAAAAAAATTATTCCGAAGATCATGGATATTGACTAGATCAGATCCTTTGGCAGTAATATAAAGAAACTATTTCATTAATGATCAATCAAAGTGGATATGATTAGCAAACTAATAGTATCTTAAATACTAATTATTATACTTACCTTCACTGTTGGTATCATGTATAAGCTACAATAAAATAACAATATGGATATATATTAACGCTTTACACATTATGATTCAGAATAATTTATTTTATGTCCACAGAAAAAATATTTGGCCAGTTTTCAGATTTTACAGCTCTCTCCCACAACTAAAACATTTATTTTAATTTAGTATATATGTCATAAGAACAGAATAACCATAGTGGCTCAGACCAAAAGTCCATCTAGCCCACGATCTTGTCTTCCATCATTGACCAATGCCAGGTGCCCCAGAGGGAATGAACAGTACAGGTAATCATCAAGTTATCCATCTCCAGTCACCCATTCACAGCTTCTGACACACAGACACTAGGGACAGCATTCCTGCCCATCCTGGCTAATAGCCACTGATGGATGTTATCCTCTTTTTTGAACCCTGTTATGGTCTTGGCCTTCATGACATCCTCTAGCAAACAGTACCAGAGACTGTGTGTTGTGTAAAAAATATTTCCTTTTGTGTTTAATATACTGCCTACTAATTTCTACTGATGATCCCAAGTTGTGTTATGAGAAGTAAATAACACTCCTTTATTTATCTCCTTCATACTAGTCATATCCCCACTTAGTTGTCTTTTTTCCAAGTTGAAAAATCAGTCTTATTAATCTCTCTTCACGTAGAAGCTGTTTGATACTCCAAATTTTTGTTGCCCTTTTCTGAAATATTCCTGCTGCTGATTTCTAATCCATCCAAGTGGTCACTTCAGTAACTGCATACCCTTTTGCATGATTTCTGAATCTTTTTCAATTCTGATGTAGAATATACATATAAATAATTAAATCCCTAATGGTGCAAACTTTTATGCATATACTTAATTTTATGAACATGAGTAGTCATCGGGACTACATAAAGTTATATGCAGTGATATTGTGCCTGTGTCAGTCCTAAGATATTAGAAAGACAAAGTGAAATATTATTGAAATTGCTCTTCTTCAGGTCTGGGGAAAGGTACACATGGTCGCAGCTTAAATGTGTGCTAATTGCTTATGTTAAAGCACCTTTTTGATCTTGTATTTACTTATGACTTTCCAAGGACTCATCTAGACTACACTAAAGTGTCGAAAGGGGATATGCAAATTCCCCGGGAATTTGTATATTTTCTTCCACTCTCACTTTCAAAAGCAGAGCTTTTGAACACGAAAGTAGTCTAGACATGGTTTTTTTTTTTCAGTAAACCCCACTCCCCTTTTTTGGAAAAGCCACATTTCCTTAAAAAAAAAAAAAAGGTTTAAGTGGCTTTTCGAAAGAGGGGAGAGGGTTGCTGGAAAAAAAGCATCTAGACTACTTTCACTTTCGAAAGCTCTGCTTTTGACACTTTAGCGTAGTCTAGATGAGCCCTAAGTTCCTTTCCCAGACCTGAGGAAGAGAGATCTGTGTAGCTGGAAAGCTTGTCTCTCTCACCAACAAAAGTTGGCCCAATATTCCTTCACTCACCTTGTGTCTCTGCATAAATGTAAGCATAAGTAAAATTGTTGCATGATCAGGGTTTCAGAGGTTTAACATGCACTGCTACTACCTTTTGGATAAAATACTAAGATAAGGTGGGAAATTTTGTACACTAAACGTGGTCAAGTGTTTTATTACTAGGTAGTATTTCCTATACAGACCAAGTAATGAAATAAAGTATAGTTCGTTTGTTTTTTACAAAATGAGCTTGTACTCTATTTTTGTAAAAAACCAAATGTGTACAACAGTAGCTGAAAAATTAAGTAGGAAAAGAATGCCTGACGATGTCTTTTGCTGTTAAATCACTTTCTTTTACAAATACATGCTTAATATTTTATAAAACTGTTTATGAAATATTTTTACCATCAAAACATCGAAGAAATCTTCAATTAAATTTGTAAGTGCTTCGTTTTTTTCATTTCCTCTAAATATCAGAATTTCTCTTGCCTTTTCAAACCAGCTAACCATGTAAAAGAGAGAAACATTACTTTTATTATAATAACGAGAAAGAAAAATCAACATTTTGAATTATACATTACCAGATTTTATTTAAACAAGTGTCGAGATATCTGAGATTAGAACTGGGGTGGACAAATACTGGACCATAAGCTAGATCCAATCCGCCAGGGCTAGCCCTGGCAAACCCCCATCTCACCATATTTACTTGTTCCTCTGCAGGTACAGGAGATTACAGTTCCCATTGGATGCAGATAACCATTACTGGTGAACAGGAGCTGTGACCTCCCTGTACCTGCAGAGGTGTGGTTAGATACAGTGGCAGCGCCCACTAGCGGCTAACCTTGATGAACCACTACCATTGCATTACCCACCCTGGATCAGAACTACAATGTGTAATTTTGCACAGATACTTAAGAAAATATAGCTGGTTTCTGCCCATTAAAATAACTTCTGTACTGCCTACTTTACTGCATGATTTGTACTTATACAGTAAACTTTCGATAATCCGGCACCTTTAGGACCCAGGGGGTGCCAGATTATCAAATATGCCGGACTATCGGAAGGGGGGGGTTATGAAGGGGGTGAGGTGGGGTGGGATGCCATCCCAGACTCCTCATAGCCCCCCCCCCCTTCCGATAGTCCGGCTCTGCCCCTGGCTTCCCCGATTCAGCTGCGGGTCAGTTTCAGCAGCAGCTGAATCGGGGAAGCCGGGCACAGAGCAGCTCCAATGGTCCGGCTGCCCGGAGCACTTCCGGATTCCTGATGGTGCCAGACCATCAGGAATGCTGGACATTGGATGCCGGACCAATGGAGTTTTACTGTAATAAGCATATGATCAGTTTTGTGACTGCTGCTGTTTACACAAAAAGTGGGAGAGAATATAAGGTTGGCTGAAAATGTATCTATTGATATAGAGTCATACCATTATCACTCATCTTGTAATTTTCCTCTTTTCTGAAAGCAACTGAAAAACAAGCTGGCAACAAAGATTTTCTAAGACTACAACCATTAATTCTATTCAGTGAAGCAGATACTGAATGTAAGTTGGAAGTGGTCCATATAATATAGTATGAATATACAGCTTTAAGCCATAGATGGGTGCACACATTGTGCAGGTTGATTTGGTAGTAATTAACAGAAATTTTATTTTAATCCCTTAAAGGTACAAGATCTGCAGCTCCTACTGCTTCGTCTAATGCAAAATGTATTACCATGTTGAACCCAGAAATTCCAGCTTTTACCACTAACGCAGTTTCTTAAAAGGTGTTATAAGGAGGAGGGAGACAAATTATTCTTAACCTCTGAGGATAGGACAAGAAGCAATGGTCTAACTTGCAGCAAGGGAGGTTTAGAATGGACATTAGAAAAATCCTGTCAGGGTGGTTAGGTACTGTAATAAATTGCCTAAGGTGGTTGTAGAGTCTCCATCACCGGCGATTTTAAGAGCAGATTAGACAAACACCTGTCAGAGGTGGTCTGGATCAGGGACGGGCAGATACCAGATTGCAAACCAGATCCAGTTCCCCAGGGTTAGCCCCTGTAGGCTGCCACAACTATATGTTCCTGTGCCCCTGCAAGTACGAGCAATCACAGCTCCCTTTAGCCGAGAATTGCTGTTCCTGGCCAATGGAAGCTGCGGGGAGTGGCACGGACCAGGATGCTGTTTCTCGCAGCTCCAATTGGCCGGGGAATGGCATCTGTAGCCAATGGGAGCTGCAAGTGCCCATACTTGTGGAGTTATAAGGAAATATAGAGGTGGCAGCCTGATGAACCGCCTCCATTTTATTATCCACCCCTGGTCTAGATGGTGCTTGGTCCTACTATGATGGGAATGGACATGATGCCCTCACATGGTTCCTTCCAGTTCTATGATTCTATCTTATGAAAACTTAAACCAAAAGTTGTTTTTTTTTGTTCGTTTCTTTTTTTAAAAAAAATATATAGGGTTCTTAATTTAGCTAGGACCAAACTCACATGAAATGTCAATCATTATTGTTATTACAGTAATTATTAGTATATTTAACTGTCACATCTTACATTATTTACAAAGACTTCACTGCTGCATCAGCATCATTTACAAAATATAATTTACTGTATAATATCTAGAATTGATAAATCAGTTATTCTGGTCTTTTAATTATTTATTAACAAAATTTCTGACAATCTTGACAAAATATTTGCTTATTAAACAACCCACAACATTACATATGCTTTATTACTAATGCAATGTGTATGCTTTTGTTATACTTATCTTTTCAACGAGACCATATTTTATCATTGCTGGAAGACCATCTCCACCTGGTATGATGATATTTTTACCATATTTATGAAGACAATTTAGCAAAGTTGAAACATTATTGACTTCCTGTTTGTCAAGTTCCTAAAATTGTAATACCAAAAGGAACTTCAGTGTATAGTATAAATCAATCTTTACTTCATTTACAAAAACAAATGTTTTTGTGTTCTCATAAACTGTTATATTTGGATAATATTTCTCTTTCAAGCAGCTGGAGGAGAGAAAAAATTGACGTTAAATGTTGGGCCGCTGCTCCTAAATGATTCAGTAGTAATCTATTACTTACTACTTTTTACCACTGGAGGTCATTAGAGATCTAATTCAGTGATATAGAAAATAAAACAAAATAATATCTAAGGGTAAACTACATATTTTCAAACAGTATGTTGAGGTTTGTTCTTGAATAATTAGAAGTCACTAATATTAATTTCTGCATATATTAAAAAGTTTAGAGATTTTTCTTCCTGGGAACAGAATCGCCTCACCTCAGGCACATGCACACAAAAACTAAAAATGAACAAGAAAAACCTTCACAAAGGTTCATTTGTTTGAAACACAATAATTGTTAAAACCCTTTAAGACATTTTAATAAGTCTGTTTTTCCTATAATTAGATTCCTGACGTTCTTCTAAATACCCTGAAATTCAATCAAAAGAAGTAGCATTATAATCACATTTTATGTTTAAATTTGTAAAATATGTAACACATTAAAATGAATTTTTTTTTCAAATTAGTGTTTCTAACACAGGACTAATAACTTTATATGAGGAATATTGACACTAATGTGATGCATACAAGTCAGCACTGCAATGCCATGGTAAACTCCTCTGAATGTAACACTATTTCTAAATAGAATGTAATATTAAAAGATGTGCTATAGAATTTATTTAGGGCTTTACAATTGCCAAGAAGCAGGCCATCATTATAGAAGAAACATAATATAACATAGCATGATCAATTCAAATTTCCAAAAGTAATACTCTGGTCATAAGGAAAGGTCTTTTTGAAGAAAAAATACTAATAGCACACAACAGTTTTTTGGGGGGGCGGGGCTAGGTTGCTGGATATACATAAACATAGCATTGTAGTTAAAAAACCTGCTACATTCTTATAGCACTACAGATCATATGGACAATTGTGAAATTTCTTCTCAATGGCTTTGACAAATATTTTATATAAATTATCTGAAAGGTTAATTAGTAGCTTTAGATGCAGTAGACTTCTTCTCTTGTAATTAATTGGTGTTAAATTGTGGCATTAAGCCAGTAACATGTTGGGGATGGTGTAGAATTATACAGTCCTTGAGTGAGATCAGGGAAATGCAATACCTTCTTGAGTTCGAGGAGGGCAGACACTGCAACATTTTTGAGGGTGAACTATGTGTTCCTTTCTGCACCACACTGTGCCCCAACATCCTCTCAGCCATCTCAGTATACTAGAGGCTGGATCCAAGAGAAGCACTAGCACTACCAATAAATGTGCAAGAGTTCTCATTGTGCTTGACCTCTACATAGCAATTATGATGGAGGAGGCACTCTCAATATCCTCTCTCTACACAAGCACACTAAGTTTTGGATGCAAAAGACTGCTCAGTCCAGCATTTAAGTGGCTTACTTAAGAGGCCAATTTTTTAAAAGAACTAACCATAAAATAGCTCCCATTTAGACACCTGAATAACTGGGCAGATTATTTAAAAATACTTCACACCAAGCTGTTCCCATTGTTGAATAAGTATATTCTGGGTGCCAAGCTCTTTTGGAATCTGGTTCTACCTCTAATGTCAAAGAGCTCTGAAAATCTGCCAATAGTCTTTTGTTTGTACTTTGAAAGGAACTGAAATGGGGATGAGAATGATCTCTGTGGCAGCTTGGGGTTCACAAAGAGCATAGGAATGTGACCTTAAATGAGTTGCGGTGGTGGAAGAATATTAATAGGTAAGTGTCACTTTTCTATCTATCAAATGTGAAAAACGGTAAGGCACCTAAGATCAATGTATCGAAATAACAGAAATTTGAGCAGTAGATAACAGTAGCTAAGAATAAATATTTCATTTTATGAAGGAAATTTTAATTTAAGAATGCTATCAAACCCTGAGTTTTGAGGTCTTTTTTATTTTTTAGCTCACCAGTGAACTGCTGATATAATCCAGAATATCCCACACAAATGTTTTTTCTGCAATACTCCACAATAATAGCCTAGAACTTTTTGAAATAAAAAGCAAATTACCCGGCATATAAGTTTGTCAAATTTGTTGAAAAACTGTTTGCTGCACTTATGAGAGATATTGTCAGAGTCTTCTGTTTGCACAAATTGTTCTAAAAGCTGGAAGTTATTTTTTCTTGTGGCATCATCTATGCATTTTTCCAGCTGACAAAGAAAACAAAAAATAACGACATCACTATATGTTGAGATTTTATATTACATTAACCAGCTTTGATTAAAAAACCAATACATTCCTTTTCAGGATTCTTAGTTAACAATGTGGTGCTTTTCCATATCAATATGACAATAATGAAACATGCCAAAGGACATTAAAGAACACTTTTGCAAAATCACATGCAGAAGTGAAGAGAAAACGACAACAGTTGATAGACGCTGGTCTTTGCCACTTATTATTAGACTAGCATCCAATACAAATCAAGTAAAAACTATTTTTTTTTAAATATGCAAGGGCCGATCCCGCTCCCATTGAAGTCAATGCTGGCAAACGTCCACTGATTTCCATTGCAGAAGACTAGGCCCCATCTTGTCCTTGAAAATGTAATCTAAAACTAAAACTGTTAATCATAATAACTGAACTTCAATGTATTGGTGTTAAAGTGCTACCATGCTAAAAATCTACCTCTCAGCATTATGCCATAGAACTAAATATTCAGTATTATTAATATCAAATATAGGGCCCAATACTGCTATCACCAGAACACATGAGCAATTTTACACATGTGAGTAATCTCACTGAGTTCTACTATGCCACTGTTTAAAAGAAAAGCTGAACATGTAAACAAAAATGCATTTTTCCTAGTACAGGTTGAAACTCTTAACCGAGATTCTCTAGTCTGGCAAGATCCATGGTCCGGCATGGATGCTGCAGGACCAGAGAGATCCAGTGGAGAGCCAGTAAAGATCCCTGGGGAGCTGGCAGGGCAGTGAGCTGCCGAAAGGGAGATGACCACAAGGTCACCAAGTGCGTGGCAGTGAGGAAACCCAATGGGATTGGGAGCCCTGGTGCACAGCACACATGCATCTACCCAGGGATCCCCAAAGCACAGTGCACGAAGCTGCCTGAAGCCCTAGCGCCGGGCTGCCCAGTAGAGCCATGGCAGCAATGGCTGCTCAGAGGATCAGCAGTGCAATGGGACCAACAGTAGGTGGGGAGCCAGCTGGGAGGCCAGCAGCCAGGCCAGGGTATAGCGCTGTTAAATTTAGATTAATCAACTAACCAAATAGTCGATGGAATTTCCATCAACTACTCAATTAGTCGATAAGGGTGCCTCTGCCTTTGAAGTGTAGCAAGAGCCGGCGAGGCTCTTGCTACATTTCAAAGGCAGAAGCACCTCGGGGTGCACAGGGTGAGAGGGGGACTCAAGCACTCTCCTGCTGGCCCCGTGCTCCCTGTGGCACTTTGCTTTTGAAATTTTGCTTGCTACATTTCAAAAGTGGAAGCGCCACCAGTTCTCTGCTGCGCCTCTGGCCTCCCCTACAGAGACAGTGCTTGGGGGGAGGGGGGAGAACAGCTTTTAAGCTGACTTCCCTCCTCCCCCGGATCAGCACAGGCTCCTGCTCTCCCCCACTTGATGCCTCTTTCTGATAGAGGCAGTGGAGCCGATAAGCATGTGCTTGTCAGACAGTCGACTAGTCGATTACAACCCTACTGGGGGGGAGAGACTAGTGGCAGGGGTCCAAAAATTACCTCCCCTGGTCTGGCAAAATCCCTCATCCAGGACCAGTCAGGTCCCCAGAGTGCTAGACCAGGAAGGGCCAACCTGTATTCCAAAAGTACATAAAATTTACTTCACTACTCAGATGACTAAAATACTTAAGTATTAGGGATGTAAATGTTTAATCAATGAACTGCTCCTCAGCCAGAACAAGTGTGTGTCTGTCTCCACCCTTCCAGAAGCCTTATTTATACAGTCTCAGGTGGGCCCTAATTGGCTCATACTGGCCATAGCAGCTAGCTCCACAGCTCTCCCAGAGCTGGGTTTTAACCATTAAAGGGCCACACTTCTGTGCTTTCCCACCCACAGACCCTGACTGGTCTGGGGATGGGGGAGCATGCAAAGACTGCCCCACAGAAAGAACCACCAACTGTTCTGCAGAGCAGACACTCCATCATATTCAGGAAACCTCTCTAACCCACCTTGTCTCTTTTTAAAACATTGACATTACAGCATCTTATACATTTCGAAATGTATACCTGTCTTTTAAAAAAAAAAACAATTTTTTTAAAGAAATATATCTTAATTCTATGGTATTTTCTTAATTTTCCAGTTTACGACATGGGTGGTCAGTGCAGCTGCGGGAGGCATGATCACAGCCCCACCTACAGCCCAGTCCCCCTACTGAAGTTCTGCCCCCACCACAGGGAGAGGAGAAAGCAGAGCAGCACATGCATGCCCTAGCTACTCCAAAGCACCAGGGAGGGAGGCGGCCACGTGGCTCCAGCCTCCATGGCCCCCGGAGCATCCAGAAGAAAGGAGACTGCGCAGCCCAAACTTCCTCAGCCCCTAGAGCGCAAGAGAGAGAGGAGGCTACACGGCCAATGCCTCCCCAGCTCCCAGAGCACTGGGGAGGAAGGAGGCTGCATGGCCCAGGCCTCCCCAGCCCCTGGGAAGGGAGGAGGCTGCGTGGCCTAAGTCTCCCTGGCCCTGGAGCACTAGGGAGGGAGGAGGCTGTATAGCCCGAGTCTCCCCTTCTCCTGTGGGAAGGGAGGAGGCCACACAGTTCCAGCCTCCCCAGCCATAGAGCACAGGGAAGGCAGGCACTAGGAGGCATGAACACTCCACCCCCAGAACGCTTACAGCAGGCGTTCTGGGGGCAAGGTAGGGCCATGCCTGGAAGTTTGGAAAGGCCAGGGTACCTGACACCCATGAGTTTACCTAATTAAAGGCCTGCAAATCCATGGATATCTATTTTACAGCCACAAATATCCACATCTGCAGATGATTTTTGCAGATCATGGATGAATACTGATCCAAATTTTATATCTAAGGCCCTGCAAATCTGCAGATATCCAGTTTATATCCATGGATCATTGTCGCAGATCATGAATCAGATATGGATATAAATATTGCATCCATGCATGGTCCTACTAGGAATACCAGTTAGTAGCTTTTAATAATAAAGTTATGAAATACGAGACAAATTACACAATATTTGAGTGAACATATGAATTGTACAAAGAAGACTGTCTGAAAAGGAACAAGAACCATGTATAGTGATGCAAGCTTTCTTCAACACCTCAGCTGTATACAAATACATGATTTTCTTACATTCTTCAATTCTCCAGTTTTTTCTTATTTTGTCACATTTTAAGATACTTGGGGAAAGGAACTAGAGTTCCTGACTTAGTATTCCTATATTTTTCTACATCAATAAGCAATCAATAGTGGAAAATTGTTAAGTAATAAAGCTGCATCAAAATATTAAAAATTTGGGAAATGTGGGGGTTAATCAGAGTTACATATTTAAATCTTTACTTGCAACTAGGAACTAGAAAAATGTAGTAAATTAATTTAAACCAATGACTAATAAATAATAAACACAATTTTCCAACATTACAAATACATACCTGCACCTCACGTCTAGCTGGCATTTTGGCAACTTCATAGAATCAGCTGTACAACAAAAGGAACAAAATATCACAGTAATTTGCAAATGATTAAAATTGATTTTCCAGTACAATTCACAATTAATTTGACAAGCATAGTTTAACTTTTAGTCAATAAGAAAATACATCAGCATTTCTAAAAAAAATGTGATGTCAAAGAGACCAACCAAGTGCCCAGTGAAGTCAGTAGCAAAAATCCTTTTGATGTCAATGGGCATAAAATCAAGTCATAACACAGCACCTAAAGCCTAGATTATTTTTAGCATTCAAACAATTCTTTGAATTATTTAATGAATTTTCTACTAGTTGCAACAGTTCAGGTTTTTTTAAATAGCTCACATTCAGTAAGAGGTCTTTATGAGCATGCAATTATGTGCTTGTGGAAAAGTCAACCTATTTGACACCAGAATGGGTCAGCCTAAGCAAGCAAAAAAGACCTGCCCCCTAGGTAGCATAGGGGTCACTAGCTCAAATACCAGTAGGTACGAGGAGACACTGAGCAGAGAACTTCACACAATGTGTTAGACTCCAAGGAATGTTTTAGCCTTCCACTTTTTTTTGCACCAGAACAGCACAAATAAAATCTTCCCTGACTAGGGCTATAAAAGCCAATTTAATTGATTACCTGGTTAAATGAGATGTTTAATCAGTTAACTGAGTAAAGGGGAAGCAGATGATTCCTGCCTGCCATGATTAGGCTGCACCGGGCCCCCAGCCAGAGGCAGTGGCTGCTCCAACCACAGCAAGTGGGGAGCTGCTTTAGCCCCCACTGGTTAACTGAAATTGATAAGCGTCACCCGTTTAGGGTTAAGCTTTCATGTCCCTACTGCTAACATGCCTCTAACATACCCTCTCCAAGGAGTCACACTCCTTCAGCAGGGGATACGGTCTCCAACCACTGAGGTATGGTTTTGAAGCAAAGGCGCAACACTGCATTAAAACAACCTATTCACCGAATCCTTCCGCTCTCTGCTGAGACTGTCAGAAATGGTGACAATTGGAGCAGAGCCACAACAAATTTATTTTGCACAGGAGCCACCTTCTGTGTTACCACAGTGAGCCCACGGCTCCACACGAGCTAGAGGAGAGGTGGGCGAGCTCAAATTCTCATGGCTCATGACAGACGTTTGATTGCTGCTGAGGCCTATGGATTCTCAAAGGAATCCCCACATTGCTCCTCAGGCTTAGCTACTGAAAGGGCCCCCTGCCTGCGGTCGCTGAGGGGCTACATATATTCCCTGGGAACACCTTCTCCCCCGCCCCATTCTCTGAAGTGAGAGATCCGATTCCTAGCCCATGGCCCACGCCTTGACTTTGAGCGACCTGCCCCTATCCGTCCAGTGACTGAGGTAAGTCTGCCCCTCGATTACCTGGCCAGTCCCCACCGTCAGGGAGGCCGTGAAGGGACGACGACAGACACCGCACCCCCCGGGGGCTCTTATGGGCTGACAGAACCGTCGCCACCACAGCAAAAAGGGCGCCAGATCCCCTCAGCCAATCACCTTCGCCAGCTGAGAGGACGGGCTCCTTCGCCAATCGCCCGCCGCGCTGCGTCCCGGCAGCCAATCACCTTCGACGTTGCGACGGGAGGGGCGGAGATGATTCTGCCACTCGCTGCGGGGTCGCGAGCCAATCTTCTGCGGTCCCCGTTGGGCGCCGCGGGGACGGAAACCTGCCTCAGAGCCCGAGCTACCCGCGTTCCCCTGACTCCAGCCTGCCCTGGCCCCTGCCCCCGAGACTCCTCTCCATCACCCCAGTGCTGCCCCTCAGGGTCTCTTTCCGCCTTCGCAGGCTCCTTTCCATGAGCCCCGCACGCTGCGGGTCCTAAGGCGCTCGCTGGCAGCAGCTGGGAGGGGTCTGTTTTGGTCCATCCATCGGGCACTCCCCGCGCCGCCTTCGAGACACTGCTCTGGCCACATGACCAGCAGAGACCCAGGACCTGGCCGCGATGCCTCCCTCTACATCATTGATTCCCAAACTGGGGGGGAAGGGGGAAATTCCAGGGGGGGGGGGCCGCAAGGCGACCCAGCCCCCCCCCCCCGATCAATTCTCCTCCCAAGTTTTGTTGCTATTTTTTTTCTGGGCTGGTCAGTTTCTTTTTTTCCCCCCTCAAGAAGTTTTACTGCTATTTGGGGGGGAGAGGAGAAGGATTTATCAAAAAGGTGGCATGATGTCAAAAAAATTGGGAACCACTGCTCTACACAATGGCAGTATCTAGACTGGAAAGTTTTTCCGCAAAAGCAGCTGCTTTTGCGGAAAAACTTGCCAGCTGTCTACGCTGGCCGCTTGAATTTCCACAAGAACACTGACTTCCTACTGTCTGAAATCAGTGCTTCTTGTGGAAATACTATGCTGCTCACGTTTGGGCAAAAGTCCTTTTGCGCAAAGCTTTTGCACAAAAGGGCCAGTGTAGATAGCTCAGATTTGTTTTGCGCAAAAAAGCCCCGATCGCGAAAATGGCGATCGAGGTTTTTTTGCACAAAAGCGCATCTAGATTGGCACGGACACTTTTCCGCAAAAAATGCTTTTGCGGAAAAGCGTCCGTGCCAATCTAGATGCTCTTTTCTGCAAATGCTTTTAACGGAAAACTTTTCCGTTAAAAGCGTTTGCGGAAAATCATGCCAATTTAGACTCAGCCAATGTGAGCCAAGGCAGCCGGGCAGGAGCAGCGACTTTAAAAGTAAGATTAACTTACCCAGCCATCCCATTCCTTTGATGCCTGGTTCTGTGGGAGGAGGAGGGGGATTTGATTGGGGCGGGGCGCTCCCGGCGCTGGGGATGCCTAGCTCGGGGGGAGGGGGGAGTGCACTGGGATGGAGGACGTTGCACGGGGCCTGGCTCTGAGGTAGGGGTGAATGCACTGGGATGGGGTATGCTGGGGAGGGGAGCCTGGGTCTGAGATAGGGGGGTGAGTGCATTGGGATGGGGGGGGTAGTGGAGCGCCTGGCTCTGGGGGAGGGGTGAGTACATTGGGGGTTAGTGTGTGGGCCCCAAACTGGAGGGAGTGGTACTTTTGCTTCAACAACTTTGGTTCCCCCCCCCTTTTTTTTTGCTTAACAACTTTGGTCTCTCCCCGTTTTTTTCCTGGGGTGGTGGTGTTTGGTGTTTTTTGTTAAACCATCTGGCAACCCTACTCCTTTTGTGCTCCCATGAATCCTGAATCTTATATGCTGTGACCCTGCCATGACAGCCTTTCTTCTTCTGCCCCCACTGTGATTTCCTCCTGGCCCCTCTGTATCACTGGTTTCTCCTTCTCATCTCTGAATCTAAAGCTGTGCTAGGCCACCTGCAGCCCTTTGGGATTCTGTGTGTGGCCCACAAGACATTTTGTTTACCGTTGCCCGTACACAGGGTTGCCAGATTCTGCTGGTTTTCCTCCATGTAGGTTTTTCTCCTACCAGTATTACAAAAATGACAAGCACTTAAAGCAAGGGAACATGAAGTGAAGTGCGTGCTGATTGCACACAACTTGAGAGCTGCGCAGTCCCTCTGCATTCAAACAAAGCACTGCTATGGTTCAATTGGTACACCTCACAAATTCTAGGTATGTAAGTGCAGTTAGCAAAACTACCTCATCCCAGAAGACTGTCTTGGATAAAACAATCTTGCAGCCCACTGAGATAAAGGAGGGCTATTCAGGTGGCTCACTCACTAGTCTAGATTGTCCCCACTGATCTAAAGGGATTAATATTTGTCTTGAAGATGCCACTCCACAAGCTACCAAAAGTTATGCACCGATTTGTTGCCCATCCTGAAGACAAAAGCAGGCACCTGTATGAAGTATAACAGCCTTTTGATACTGTCTGATTGCGGTGGGCCCTTTACCTTACAGAAATACATAGCTACCTAGTGTAAGTGAAAAATCAGATTACAGTGGTGTTCTACATAACATTGATTACATATCAGAATAAGTAGCATTTAAAGTCTATCTCCTCAGGGCTCAAACTGTCCTGTAAGAAGCTGGCTGGTTTCATTGTGCTGACTGATTTCCTTTGTTTTCAGGGGTTAAATAGCAACAAAGATTTCTAAAATATATTAAATACTTCCCTAGTATTTACCTTGCTGTTATAATTGCGATGTTATGTGATTATAATTGGGAAGGGAAGAGATCTGCATCATTGCAAAGAAGAGGGAAAATGCTCCATGGGATGATTTTATTAATACAGGCAGTCCCCGGGTTACGTACAAGATAGGGACTGTAGGTTTGTTCTTAAGTTGAATCTGTATGTAAGTCGGAACTGGCATCCAGATTCAGCCGCTGAATCTGGACACCAGTTCTGACTTACATACAGATTCGACTTAAGAACCCCAGGCGTCCCCAAGTCAGCTGCTGCTGAAACTGATCAGCAGCTGATTCCAGGAAGCCCGGGGCAGAGCAACTCTGCCTCGGGCTTCCTGTAGTCAGCCGCTGGTCAGTTTCAGCAGCGGCTAACTTGGGGACGCCTGGGGCAGAGCAGCTCGGGTGCTGCTGGGTTGGTCCAGTAGCGCGGCCGCTCCTCGGCGCTACTGGACCAACCCAGCAGCACCCCAGCTGCTCTGCCCCAGGCGTCCTGATTCAGCCACTGCTGAAACTGATCAGCAGCGGCTGAATCAGGACTCCTGGGGCAGAGTAGCTGGGGTGCTGCCGGGTTGGTCCAGTAGCGCCAAGGAGCGGTGCTGTGGGACCATCCGGCAGCACCCCACCTGCTCTACCACAGGCCCCGGGCTTTGCTCCACATCTCCCTGGTCTGCTGAGGGGGGCACTAGCTGCGTCCCCCCCAGCAGACCAGAGAGACGCGGAGCAAAGCAGCGGAGGACCCGGGCCGGACCCGCTGCGTTTCCAGATCAGCTGGAAGCGCCGCGGTCCGGCCCAGGTCCTGCGCCGCTTTGCTCAGCGTCTCCCTGGTCTAAAGACCAGGGAGACACTGAACAAAGCGGCAGAGGACCCGGGGCCGGACCCGCGGCCGCCTCCAGATCAGCTGGAAGCACCGGGTCCGGCCGGGTCCTGCGCGGCTTTGTTCAGCGTCTCCCTGGTCTGCAGACCAGGGAGACACTGAGCAAAGCGGCGCAGGACCCGGGGCCGGAGCTGCGGCGCTTCCAGCTGATCTGGAAGCGGCTGTGGGTCCGGCCCCGGGTCCTGCGCCGCTTTGCTCCCCGTCTCCCTGGTCTGCTGGCTCCCGCAGCAGACCAGGGAGACGGGGAGCAGCTTTTCTCGCCCCAGAGGAGGTGAGCGGCGGGACCAGGCGTCCCGCCGCTCCAGTCCTCCGGGACGAGAAAATCCCCGTTCGTATCTGCGGATCCGACATAAGTCGGATCCGCGTAACTCGGGGACTGCCTGTATGTAGTCCACACTGGGAAAAAGTTTGAAACGCTCATCTAATTGTCTCTAGTAGAAACCAGAATAGTCTAGGTCTAAACTCAAGAAAAGCCGTGTAGTCATACTGCACTGAAGAACAAAATACTAACATATCACAAAAAGTCTTAGCTGGCAAGGAACAAATGTTTGCAAAAATATTTTGCTTTCAATGTGTATATAAGTTAAGTGGACAGTCAGAAATTCATAACCCATTACACAGCCAATTAATAAATATAAATTCTAATTAATTCAAAAGACTATAATAATCAGAGATAATGAAAGTGCAGAGCACTCAGTTTGTAAATGGAAACAGAGTCTTCAGCCCTTTCCTGACCAGGAGCTATAACTGGCACTTACTGTCATATAATTCAAAGGAAATTGCATGGTGCCTCCATCCTGAGGCTATGGAGTCTCTGACTAGTGTGGTGCAATTACAAATATAAGAATAAAGCAATTTCTCACACAATCCTGCCTCTTGTATAGCACTTTTCTTCAGCAAATCTCAAAGTATTTTGCAAAGGGAGTAAGTATCCCCATTTAATACACGGAGAAACTGAGGCCCGGGGAGATAAACATTACTCAGCAGTCCTGCACCGAGACGAGAAGCCACATCTTCAGAAGTCCATTCCAGTGCTCAGTAGGCCACACAGCATACCACATCACACAATGCTAGTCTGATTACTACACTTCTTAAAAAGTATCAAATAGCTTTCATGTCTAAAGGATGCAGTAGTGCAGGAGTATCCACTAGGTGAAGAAGGGAGATTCATTAGTAGAAAATCACCTTTTACAGCAGGAAAGCATACAATAGTTGTATGAGGTCCTCCAAAGACATAAAATATAGAAATATATAAAATAAGAAGTGCCAGAGATTTACTAAAGGAATAAAAAAAAAGTAACATTGTGACCAATAAAATGTAAGAAGCAGAAAATATTTAAAATACCACCAGATGTCTCTACAATCCAACAAACTGAAAATCTACATTCTGAGATTCTGAGTGCCCCCTGTGAGGAGCAGACTTCAGTGGGAGTAGAGGGAATTCTACATATTGCAGGATGTGCTCACCATCTCATAGGATAAGGGATTACATTTCATCATCAACAAAGAGGATCTGTTTTTATGTATCTGCCCTGAAGAATAGGTAGCTTGTTTAAAGCATGTACAGTAAGTTCCCTCAAAGGGACAAAATGTTATTTCTTATAAAAAACCTGGAGTATAAAGAAAAAAAATTATAGCAAACCAAACACAATTGTACTTTAATCTACATTTGATGATTTCCCCTACCTGTTTCAGTACAATACTTGAGTGTTGTGAATATAACCAGACTAACCCAGCTTCTCTCAGTTCTTTTAGTGAAAAGGAACAATCATTTCAAGAACCAAGCAAATGCAGGCCAAAATATCAACATGCACTCTCTAAAGAAGGAATGGGGACAGGATGATGTCCCATCTGCTCCCCCATGATTTTTTTTTTAACTATTCTTATGTCCTCAGCATAGTTTTTGGACTACTGTACTTTCACTTCTTGCCCTCTCTAATATTTGTAAAGAGCTGCTCCACAATAAAAACAACTGGTCTGGTTGAAAGGGAATTGGGCAAGAGGTGAAACTTCTTGACCACAGAACATTAACGGAGTAGAATAAGTAGGAAAAGGAAACATCCTACGCAAATTGCATAGCTTATTCCAAGTCTAAGTTGAAAGCGCCTATTTTGAAATTTGGCGCTGTGTAGAAAGCACTAAATTTCAAAATAAGGCACTATTCCGACAAATCCCTTAACGTTACAGGGACAATGGAATAGCATGCCCACTATTTTGGGGAATAGCGGGCACTTTTAAAGACGTGGCATTGCTATTTTGAGATACTTTCGGAATCCCAAAATATCAATGCAGTCTAGACATACCTCAAGTTGTGGGGGTGCAGAGTGGGGTGCCTGGAAATACCCTTCTATCTCCATTTGCCTCTATAGTTATAGTGAAACCATGATCCTGACCATTCTGAGCAAAATGATACAATGATTTGTTGGAAAATCTACCACCTAACATTCACAGAGTTCACTGCAGTTATTTCCTGTGGAAAGGATGATTCGGGCCTCAGAAAGGACAGCTCTAATAGAAGATCCAAAAAAAGGTAGAAGCAAATATGTCCCAAGTTTGAGGTAATATATTACCTCTGTACATGTACCCCTTACTATCCTTTTCTTTTAATTTTCACAAAAGTTGTTGACAGCCCATTAGAGACATTGAGCAACCAAAATGTAAGTCATGTGGGACAATGAAATCAAATGTAGTTTAGCTGAGAAGTCGAAGTAGGTAATATTTTTTCAAAATTACCTAAGTGATTTAATAACCTATGCCCAACTGAAAGTCAAAGAGACATAGACCACTAAATTGCTAAGGCACTTTTGACAATTTTGCCTAGTATTAACCTGTAAGGGCATGTCTACACTACCCTCCTAGTTCGAACTAGGGGGGGGTAATGTAGTCATACGGAGTTGCAAATGAAGCCCGGGATTTGAATTTCCCGGGCTTCATTTGCATGAAGCCGGACGGCGCCATTTTTAAATGCCGGCTAGTTCGGACTGTGTGCCGCGCAGCTACACGCGGCACGAACTAGCCTGCATTTAAAAATGGCACTGGCCGGCTTCATGCAAATGAAGCCCAGGAAATTCAAATCCCGGGCTTCATTTGCAACTCCATATGACTACATTACCCCCTAGTTCGAACTACGGGGGTAGTGTAGACATACCCTAAATTATGTAGAAAAATCTCAGTCAGAGGCCAATTGCTGGTCAGAAGCAAAAAGACATAGGAATTTTTTAAAAATTATAAATATACATGTTTAGCCTTGTAGCTTTTATACAAATTTAAGGGATAATAAGATTTTAAAAACTGTGAATAAAGGTTTGACTATTTGACTATATAACAGAAAAGCCTTTGCAAAACAGATTGTTATTCAAAATAAAATGAGCTCTAAGTAGAATACTGTGGAAAAAAGGATGCGTGGATTTGGTTCTTCCTAGTGTAGTACTTCATGATCATAAGCATTCTAATGAGGAGTCAGATCTACTGATGTGGGAAGACCTTATGAAGGGTCAGAGGTGTTTATGCCAAAAAGCTCCAGTATCAGGTGACATACTGGATTACCTTAATAGAAATAGCTGTGGATCTGAGATCATAGGCAGAAAAGCTAACCAGAGAAGAAGAAGCTGGTTCTAACATTAGACTTGTGTTGACAAGTTTAGCCTTGCCCTTTTTTGTCTTTGTTTTTAACAAGTAAAGCTGGAGAGTATGAATAGTAAGATAAGACATCTGAGACACTGATTATGTTCTAAAATAAATATTGTAGATATAATTGTCTCTTTATAACTTACTACTAAAAGCTAACAATTTTATTTCTCTTGTAAAGAAAAACAAAGACAAATAAAAACAATGTGTTGGTAAAATAACAACAGGAATATATTTACAAATATAATAAAACTACCACTGAAATAAAGCAGAAGGCTAGATTTTCACTTATTGAAACATGAAATCAATGACTTAGAAAAACAGCTAATCTTAATTTTCTACATACCTTTATAGCTCATTAGCTGGAGCTATAAAATAATGAGACAACATAAATAGCATAGATCATTTTTTTTCAGTAAATGTAGTGCACAGAGGGCTGCAAAGGGATTGCAATCAATTGATCTTTCAGAGCCAAAACACAGAAGTAGATAGGTCCTCTCTGCTTAAACAAATATTGTCATTTTATCAGCAAAGAGATGCTGTTTGATCAGTCATTGACTGTATGCTGTCCTAAGACACAAAATGAAACCTGTGATCAATTTTACCATTGCTTATTACTTCTGCAAGTACTAGAATACATATGAAAAGTGCTTTATAAATTATATGAACAAAACTCTGTTGTTTGGAGTAACGTCATGGACAGTTCATGGACTTTAATAGCATTACTTTAGCTTTACACAAGGGAAAGGCCATGTCTACACTAGGAAATTATTTCAAAATTACTAAAATTGACCTAACTCCCAATTTAACAAAATTAAAATAGCATGTCCTCACTATGGGGAGCATCAAAATTTGTTAGAATTAGTCCAAAATAGCACATCTACACTGACTGGAGCCAGCCTTGGACTTAGAGCCCCTGGAACCACTCTGGGGAGGACACCAAGAGGGCAGATACTTCCTGTGGTTGCTTGATCAGGCAAGCTGCAACATGTGCTTTCAGGGGTTCTCTACAGCTGCATCTCACAAGCCACTCCTCCACTGCCTCCTTCACAGAACACAAAAGGGATGCAATGGGCAAGTGCCTTCTTGTCCTCTGGTTGCCCTTGTGGACACCACAGCACCCAGAGCATGGAGCCAGAGCTGCTGCAAAGCAGTGCCAGGCTCACAGGCCTTGTGCTACACCTCATAGCGCAGTATTTTCAGACTGCCCACATGTTGCTCCAGCAGAACGAGGACCTGCAGGACAAATTCCAGCATGGACCACAGGCCTTGGTCACCCAGGTCTTGGTGCTCCTGCTGCTGCGCATGCCCCTCGATCTACTGGACACAGCGGAATGGCACTTCTGGCGGTTAGAGACGAACTCAGATGGGTGGGACTGCATCATCTTGCCGGTATGGGGCAATCAGCAGTGGCTGCAGGACTTCCACATGAGGAAGGCCACTTTCCTGGAGCTCTGCTGAGTGCCTTGCCCCTGCCCTCAGGTGACTGGACACCCGTATGCAACTAGCCACCCAGTGCAGAAGCACGTGTCCATTGCCCTCTGGAAGCTTGCCACGCTGGACAGCTACTGCTTCATCGGGAACCAGTTCAGTGTGGTGAAATCCACAATCAGGGCCATGCTCCTGCAGATAGCGAAGGCCATTAACCATGTGCTGCTTCGGAGGGTCTTCACTCTGGAGAACATGGATAGCATTTGGATGGCTTTGCTTCCATGGGCTTCCCCAACTGCAGGAGGGAGCATAGACAGCATGCACATCCCCATCCCAGCCTCCAACCACTATGCCTCGGGCTTTATCAATAGGAAGGGGTACTTCTCCATGGTGCTACAGGTCCTCATGGGTCACAAGGGAGGCTTCACAGACATCAATGCTGGATGGTCAGGAAAGTGCACAATGCCCACATCTTCCAGAGCTCCTGTCTGTTCTGAAAGATACACACCAGCACTTTTTTCCCTGACTGCATCATCAGAGTCAGGGAGGTGGACATGCCCATGTGCATACTGGGCAATGCAGCCTACCCCTTGTTCCTCTGACTCATGAAGCCCTACTTGGGGAGCCTGGACCCTAGCAAGGAGCATTTCAACGTCAGGTTGAGCAGGTGTCGCGTGGTCATCGAATGTGTGTTCAGCCATTTAAAGGGGAGGTTGAGGAATTTCCTCATCCATCTGGACCTTAATGAATGCAACATCCCCTTTGTGATGGTGGACTGCTGTGTGCTCCACAACCTTTGTGAAAGCAAGAAGGAGGCTTTTCTGCCAGGGTGGGGGACTGAGGCTGAACATCTGGCCAGGGAATTCGAGCAGCCGGATACCAGTGCCATCAAGGGGCTGTGCTCATCAGAGAGGCCTTGAGGGAAAGTTTCATGCAAGGCCAATTGTGAGACTCTCCCCCGCCTTGTGCCTCTCCATAAAGGGCCCCTGCATTCCCTCTGTGCGCCTTTCATACCCCACCCATCCCTTCCCATCTTCCTCCCCTCCCCTGCAGAGCAATCAATAAAGCCATCTTTGTTGAAAAAACAGGACTTTTTATTGGGGAGACATAGAGCAGGGGAGGGTCTGGGAAAAGAACCTGGAATGGGAGAGGCAGGTTCAGCGACGAAGCTGAGAGCGGCACCTGCTTCTGGATGGTCAGGAGGCTTTGGCTGCCCAAGAGGTCTCACCGTCCCATGTTCTGGGGACCCAGAAGCCCTGGGGAGAGGAGGAGAAGCCATGTTGGGGGGCAGAGAGGTGGCTGGTGGCCTGCTCCATGCACAAAGCCATGCGCTTCATCACTGAGTTGTGCTGATGTGCCAGCTGGTCCAGGTGGCCTTCCTCTGCTCCTGATCAGCCCGGTGCTCCTCGCAGTCAGTGGCCCACTCCGGGCGCTCATCATTGAGTCCCTGGATGAGGGACTACAGGCAGGCCATCTGCTCCCGCATGAGGTTGTCCTGTGTGCATTTCTGTCTGTGGATCCCACAAAGTTGGGTAGATGCCATGGGAGGTGGGGGATACACGAAGCTCGCAGCTGGCCCAGCTGTGAAGAAAAGTTAAAAGGGCAGTCATCACAGGAGACACTGTGTATGAAGCCTAGTCCTAATCTCTGAGTTGACACTGAAAGTCTCAATTCAGATGATGGTGATGTGCTTGGATGAAGGCCGTATGTTGCTTAGACAGCAGGCATTTTCCAGTAGGGGCATAGACATCTCATGGAGAATCACAACACCCATGGAACAGGAACAAGCAGGCATAGGAAGGTGCTGGCCAAGCAGGAGCCTGTGGGTGGGAGGTGGGGACAGGGTGGCTTGGCTTCCTTTTGGGTCCAGCTCTGGCAGCATCCTGCAGAGAGAAAATTTCTATCCCTGCCCACTGGAGGAGAGGAGGGGCTGGAGGAGGTGTGTGTGAGCAGCAGACACTGCTTGACGGAAAGAATCATAGAGCTGGAAGAGACCTCAGGAGGTCATCAAGTCCACTCCCCTGCCCAAGGCAGGACCAATCCCAACTAAATCAACCCAGTCAGGGCTTTGTCAAGCTGAGATTTAAGAGCGCTATTCCTCCCCCTGACAGGTTGCCTTGCATGAGATCAGTCTCCTCTACATTGCCATGCTTGACCAGGAGCGGATGCTGCCTGAGTGTGGGTATGACCTTGTGTCGTGTGCAGCAGTTAAGTAGTTCCTTAGCCCCAGACTCCTTAGTGGTAGCTTGTTGTGGGAAGACCTGCCGGAGTAAGGCAGGCCTCTCCAGGGACCTTGTGAGAAGGACCAACCGGTTCCTGTGTGAGAACGTCATGGACCTGGGTGCTCCGGACTGGTGCTCCATGTACACTCATGTGAACAGGCTCTTGTGCAGCCCCCAGGCTGAGAGAGGAGTATGCAACCCCTTGTAACCCATAGCCTGTCATCACATGTAGCTAAGGAAAGTTATAGAACTCACCTGAAGTGCCCTCACTGGGTTTCTCTGAAGCTTGGGAAACATCCTGGGAGGGGGAGGAGGACATATTCCAGAGTGAGAAGCAGGTCCTGACTGACGGGCATGATCTTCTCCTCTACCACTCTGCCCTCTTGCAGGTTGGTTCCAGGTGTCTCCTGGCTGGACTCAGTGATGACGGGGGTGGGGAGGGAAGTGACCGGCCCACCACCCAGAATGGCATCCAGCTGGTCATAATTGCAGCAGGAGTGTGGTGCATCCCCAGAGTGTCCGCTCTGCACCCTGGCCTTATGGTAGGCCTGCCGCAGCTCCTTGATCTTTATACAGCACTGGGCCAGGGTCCTGATTTACACTTTGTCAGGTAGGCTGGTGGTGATCCGGCCGTAGATTTCAGCATCCTTTTCCTGGTGCAGAGATCCTGGAGGCTGGTCTCCCCCGCCCCAGACCTCAGTGAGGTCCAGGATCTCTGCACCAGTCCAAGCCAGAGCTCTCCTATGTCCCTGGGCAGTGGCAGCAGGAGTGCTGGCAGCCATGGAAGGGTCTGAGGGAGCATTGGGGTTGGTCATGCCTGCCTCAGATGATGCTGTCTCGCATGGGGCTTTCAAAGCTGGCCATGCGTGAGAAGCCCTTCTCCAACTGCTAGAATATTTAAGCTCCGCAGGAGGAGGGGAGCAGTGGTCAGAGCTGCAGCTGCGAGCGGCCTCTGAAGGCCAATTATTTTGAAATACCAGCACCGGACATCCACACTACTGCTATTTTGAAATAACTATTTCAAAATTAGCTTTATTCCTCGAGAAAAGCAGGAGTACAGACTTCAACTTAAGTGGATCGTTATTTCAAAATAACGAGCTTAGTAGTATGGATGCTCTGCTTATAAATTCGATCTAAGGGAGGTTACTTTGAAATAATGCCCTAGCGTAGACCAGGGCTAACAGTGCAGATGTTGGCCATATGTATAAGGTGATATTTGTCTGTGCAAACACCACATCCACTCCCATTTAATTTTATCCAACAGATTTGCAGTACAGGCAGTCCCCAGGTTACATGGATCCGACTTACATCAGATCCCTACTTACAAACGGGGTGAGGCAACCCCACACTAGCTGCTTCCCCTCAGCAGACCAGGGAGACGCTAAGCTAGCGCCCCCCCAGCAGACCTGGGAGACACGGAGTGGCTTTTCTCAGCAGACACCTCAGCTTGAGAATAAAGGACTGAGGGAAGTGAGGCGTGGGAGAATAAAACTGAGCTCTGGAGAAATGTTTGCCTAGAGTTTCCCCTACAATATGTACCAGTTCCAACTTACATACAAATTCAGCTTAAGAACAAACCTACAGTCCCTTTCTTGTACATAACCCGGGGACTGCCTGTATATGCATAATTTAAAGGAGATAAGAGAGAAAGGGGTAAAGTCTATTCTGAGTTCACGTGAGCACTACTTAATGAGCTATTTATTGAGCAACAGCATGGGAAAAGGGGAAGAGAAAAGTCTTACAGACAGCATTGTCACATTGTATTTCTAAAAGCGCCCCACCTCATACCTTTGTATGTCAATGCAAATGTTTATATCACAGTTGCAAAGTGAAACTGACATTCTTAAACTATAGCAGGAATGGGAAACCAAGAATAATGCATGGGCCACATGAGTGGCCCTCCTCCATCTCAGTAGGCTGCATGACTAGCAGCGGGCAATCTGCGGTCCACCAGGGTTCCATCAGTGACCTGCACTCTTCCTCTCTGCGCTGTCCTTCCTGTGCCTCTCACGCATTGAGGCACTGGAGCCCTGCACTTCCTATTCCTCCCACTCTCTCCCATCACTTTGAGAGCACCACAAATCCACTAATTCACACTCAGTCCCTGCGCTTTCCTCTCTTTTCCAGTGCTAAATAGCAGTGAGGGAAAAGTGAGGAGCAGGGATGGAGCGGATTCATGGCACTCCAAAAGTGCAAGAGGTACATGGGAGACAGGGACAGACAGGGAGTTTGCAGCTGCAAGTAGAACCCCAGTGAACTGCTTGTGGCTCATGGGACACAGGTTTCCCACCACTGAAGTAGAGTAATACAAATGCTATAATTTATTTAGTCTGTCATTTGCAATGTTATCTTCTCCAAATACATTTGACAATTCATCAGTTATTAATGCTGATTAGAATTTATATTGATGCTATACATCACAATTCATTATAGGTTGTTCTTTTGCATTACAAGCCCTGCAGTTGATGGCTCAAATATTTAGTTGTGTTCACCTATACACCTGATGTTCCTGAAATAAATGTTTGTTCACTGTTGAAGGAAAGGCACTTCAGTTAACAGAATCAATCTGAATTTAGATTTAATAATTATTACAATTTTAAAATAATTATTGTACATATTAAGAGTATCTTAACATACCCTGGGAAGCTAGATATTGAAGACCCACATGAGAGAAAACAATATATTAGGAGACGAGAAATACTGCAGCAGTGAAGACTGGAAAATTACAGAAAGAAGAGTAGAACAGAGAGGAGACACAGGTGGATATAAAACTGCAAAGACATGAGTTGATGGTGTTAGAACATGATTCAGTAAAAAAAATTGGGAGACAATGAAGAGAATAAAGTTGGATATGGGGAAAGCTGAATGTGATATATTTTCAATATAACCCAAGTTTTTAAGAGTCTCGGGCAAATTTAAATACTCACCTGACCTTAAAGATAAAAAAAGCCATTACACCAAATTTCCCCAAATTTTTTAATGTAGTACAACTTCATAAAACTGATGCAAAAAGTATGAAATTTATACAGGCTATATTCTGTTCTCAATGTCATGGTCTTCATTGGGACAGAAATTTGGCTCACTACATCTTGCTTCTATTATTTCACTGTTTTATTTTATCACAATGGGTATACCTGTTTATTAGTGTTGAAACAAATTGTGCCATCTATATAAGTTCTTATTCACAAGGACTGCATCAAATAATACTTAAGGCCTGGAATATAAACTAACATATGGAAATTGTTAATGACAGAATATCTTCTGATAGCTAGGCACAAAGATCACACCATGCAAGGTAAAACAGTTTAAGAAAATTAGTGTTATACTGAAATAAACAAGATATAGGCATGATATTCCTCAACAGCTATTAATCTTTTTTCTCATTGGCACCAATGGACAACATAAGCAGATTGTACAAGTAATGAAAAAGAGTGAGGTCTTGTCTACTTCCATATAGAACTTTAAGACAAATATAGTTGCTCTGTATATGGGATTCTCACTTGCTTTCTGTGAGGCCTGGCACATCTCAGGCACCCAATTCCCAGAGAGGGCTCCTTCCTGGTTATGAATCCTAAGAGGAAACAGGTACCTCCCTCCTGTCTAGGGTTGCCAAGTATCCAGTTTTGAACCAGACAGCCCAGTATTTGAGCTTTCTGTTTGGGAAACAAATGGAGAAAATATAAATGTCCAATATTTTCTAAATAAGATGTAATGTAGATTGTGATGTAATGTCAAGTGTGTCCGCTATTTTTGTTGAAATCATCTGGCAACCCTACATCCTGTTCACTTTTGAGAAATGAGGCTTAAACACCAACCCTCTTCTCAGCATTTCTTACTAGCTAGCTCACACAGCTACTCACTCAGCTTGCTGGCTTCTGTGAATCCCATGGTTAGGAGCCTAACTTCCTTCATGCATTGAAAAGAGAACCTGGAAATCTAACTCAGAGCGGAGGATTCAGCAGTGTGCCCAAAATAGGGCACTGGTATGCAGTGTTGTCTTCAAGTCGTCATTGTCAAGTTCAAGTTGAGTCTCAAGTCACTGTAGTTCAAGTCTCAAGTCAAGTCTCGAGTCCCTAAAGTCACTTTTGAGTCAAGTCCCAAGTCGAGTCTCAAGTCTTCATTTAAAAAATGTCAAGTCACTTTTGTACAAGCCATCAATATCTGCATTTTCGGACAATTTTTTCACCAAGTCTATTTAACAAAATTAGCAAGTCTCAAGTGGAGTCTCAAGTCACAAACAATGAACCTGAGTCGACTCTCAAGTTGAGTCACCTAAGTGACTTAAGTCAGACTCGAGTTCAATTCGTGGAACTCGAGTCAACAACTCTGCTGCTATGTTGAGCTTATGTCTCCTTAGTGGATTTTGTCCACTGTGTCTTAAATTTCCATTTCATTTGAACTGGTTGTATCAATCAATACCAATACCTAATCCTTCTCCTGAAGGAAACATTATCCCATGGAAAGTTTGGTTGCGGTAGGTCTTATAGTGTCCAAGTTATTAGAGCACAAGCATACAAACATTCTCCTTTATATATTAGACTAACGTGAATCTCTCACTCTTAATTACAACACAGTGCTAAACTGCTTAGTGAGGTTTCCAAACATGGTGTTTTTGTATTTGCATACAATAAAAGTATAATTGAACAACAGCATAAAATACTGAAAAAGGAATGCTTTATAATCATAATTTTATAGTAAAATTATAAATGTCAATGTATTTTAAATAGATAATGTATTTTGATTAATATGTGCTATGCACAAAACACTATTACATATACCAACCAAAGCAAAAGTATTTTTGTTTTAGTGCAGTGGTAAATTTATGCTCAATTTTATTGTGTACAGTATTATGAATCATTTGAATGACAATGACAATGCCTTTATTCTCTTCTCCTTGACACATATTCCACACATTTAATTAAAAAAGAAACATCCTTGCAAGATGTAAAGTAACTTTCAGTTACTGTGTGAACATTTTAAATATAATTCAATTTTTTTAAATGCATTAAGTGACAATCATCTGTCTGTGAAGAATTCACTCTTACAAAATTAATACTTCAAGAAGGGAAACACTGAATTTGAAGATAACACACGTAGACAAGTTTAATTGCCCTGTGAATTTACAAAGATGGTCACAAGTTTACCTCACAATGCAACAAGAGCTGCTATGTACTCACCACATACAGATCCTGGATTGGATAACTCAAAAAACCAGCAAATGATTAGCATTCATATGAAGAAAAATTATATAAAACCAAGAGTGTGCCATATATCATGTGACAGGAACCATTACTAGTATGTGAGTATTTTTCAGTTTAAAAGCATCTCAAAGTAAAGCCTGGTATATATCAAATTAAAAGCAAGATGGGGCAGGGTTCTACTTCATGCTGGGCCAACTCAACCCAAGTAGTCAGTAATGTTATACAGATAATGTAATAAGAGTTACTTTTAGCTCTTATTTCTCAGAAGTACAAGTTATGCAAACTAATACAGTAATAGGCAAAACTGGATATGCATATTTATGGACAAATCCTGAGGTTTTGCATGTATAAATTTCTTCAGTGCTGCAGAAGGGAAGAGACACAATAAAACTACCATATGTTGAAAGCCCATACAGCTTAGTCACTTAGGTCTGTGTTCTACCCTCTCCTCCTGACATTGCAATATATATGACATAACCTTTAAACTGAGAGTTTCAACTTTGCATAATCTGGCAACATCACTACTGTGTACTGCATGCACTCACATTAAGTTTTTTTTAAACATTTACCAACACTTAGCACACTATCTACCAGTGGAAGCCAGCAGAAGCGTGTTTCTGCCACAAACCAATGGTAACCAACAGGATTTAGTAGCATCCATGATACAAATGGTGTTTAACTGAAGATTTAAAAAAGAAAGGCAAGTCAGTGCTTCTTGCAAATGAAAGAAAAGCAGTTATGATTAGAAAAAATGACTATGTAAAAATGGCATGTTCTTGCTTAACAAGTGCTTCCTGTGTCTTTTCCATTTCACCTGCTTCCTTTTTCTGACAAAAAATAAAGGCTCAGATGAATAGTTCTTATCAAAGTTGGCAAACACATGAGTAGTCCAATTACTTTGATGGAACTACTCAAGTGAGAAAGTGTTTTGCATTGCAATGAATACACAGTTGGGTTGAAAGAGATCAGATGTAGTCTGGAGCTACTTGGAGACAATATGGTTTAGGATTAGATTGTGCTCCGCCCACAGTGCCTTCCACTCTTCCTGACATTACTGCAGGGGCTATATACAATCCCAGTCCTTGTAGAGCACAAGAGCTGCTACAGACTGTGTTAATATCCCACTCCTCTGTCCTATATCTGGAGGACAGTGAAAGTCGGGTGGGAAACATGCTGTACCCCTTCAAAGTGCATACATCTGAAATCCCAGGAGCACTGTGCTTGCTTCATATGATCCTGGCACTATGAGTTAAAGATCCAAGTTTAGGTATAAATTGTAACCTCAGAGTGGCATTTTTGCAAAATCATTTTTCAAAGTATTACTGCATTTCATCTTCTAATACCATACAGAATCTTTAAGGTTGTGCTATAATAAAGACTCATATAGAAATTATGAGTAAGGCTACCAATCTGTCATAGAGCTCACTGACCTCTGGAACAGACGATTATCAGCCAACTCCCCAGGTCCTTCGAACAGCTGACTGGCATCTAGCCCCTAGCCAGGAGCAGCAGCTAGGATTCAATCCCTGCCCTGGAGCAGATCTGAAAAGTCCAGCATTGTTCTGTTTCCACCTTCTCCCCTACCCCAGATAAAAGTTCAGGATGGATTGTGGGATTCAATGAATTTTTGCCCATGATCTGTCCGTGACTTTTTCTAAAAATACCAATGACCGAATCTTAACCTTAATTATGATTTTTACAACTAGAAGCTTTGTAATCTAACTCAGCATCCATGTAATTGGAAATAATTTACATATGCAATTTGTAGAAAACATTGTTAGTAGCTAAATCATTTATAATAAAGATCTACACTCAGGGCTGCTCTGACTTTTAGAGGTGATGAATAATTACAACCCAAGCTGAATTCAGTAGGAGGACAGATGCTTGGCATCTCTGATAGGCAGACAGACCCCCTCATTGTATAAAGTGCATGTTGTATTGAATAACACAGTACATTAGCAGAAACATTAAGTCATATTACTGGAGTCTTAGATTTGTGTTTGTTTTTCTTTGTTTACAAGAACAAAAGGCACATCAGCAGAGACTTCAGTTGTAGAGTTTGCCAAAGCAAACTATCTGAGAAGCACATTCAAATTATAGTATGAAATGCAATACAGGCTGCAAATTTTGGTGAATGATTGTTTTCTTTTTTCCCTACCAAAACAATGTGTAAGCATTCAACATGGGAATTTTAACTACCCTGTCAGCTTGCTTAAACACAACGTTAAATTTCATGAGGAGAACACTGATTTGAGAAATTTTAATTTTGCTTTGAAACTGAGATTGATTTTACAGTTATGTATTTGGGATTGTACCTTGCAATACTACAAACATTTTGCAATTCAAAATATAAAGAACAATACAAATGCATAGGCTCAACTTAACTGGTAATCAATGGGGTTTTGTCCTGCAAAGTGATAAACACACCAGAGTGGAGTCTTCTCAGAACTTTGCCTGAGGTGTTCAACAACTTACAGGAGTGGTCTCCATGACTTTAAACTAAGGGCGTGGAACCTCTAGCTTAGGGGCTAGTTCTGCTCTCCCCCCCCCCCCCAAGCTCAGGGCTTCCCCCAGCATCTTGGAGCCAGCGCTGGTGCTCCAACACTATGCCCCCTCCATCCTCGGCCCACTGCTGCAACCCGTCTCCATTCCTGCATCTTACTTCCAACCCAGCCCTCCCAGGCCCACCAACCCTGGCCCACTCCTGCACTTTCCCAGATCCATCAGCCTCCCACATCCCAAGCCTACTTCCTGGCAGCCCCCTCCCACCCTCTGAACCCCTCATTTTTGGCCCCACTCCAGAGTCCGGCGGGGGGTCCACAAAATTTATTAACTCTGCCCCCCCTAGATTGGATTCTACAGTGTGATGGGTATGTGAGGAATATCTTTCTGCTTCTCAGTTGGAGGCCATGACAGGGAGGCTTTATTGTTTGGGGGATTTTTGTTAGTTTGTTTCTCACTTTTGTGCGGCCCCCAAATGATTTTTCTGTGGGTCAGTGGCCCGTGACCCCTGCTTTAAGTTGTGATTTTCAAAGAAACCTAAGGGGTATGGACACCCAATTCTCTTATACTCCTTTGAGAATTCTAGCTTTGTTGTTAAATTGTTAAGTCCCCATTGTTAATTCTAAATCATTTGACCAGTTTTAGGCTACCACAATGGTTATGTTACCACTAATTCACGGTATAACAGACATGTTATAGCAAATACAGTATCTAGAAAATGTACACCTGTTTATATAGCCATATATTTTCTGTGTTTGTGTCAAAAACAAAAGCTATGTTAGCCAAGCCTGAATGGTTTGTTGTTATTGTGTAACCTGCACACCTAGTGGGTGTGATTCACTGTCCCATTTAGTGGCACTTAGACCACTTACAGTGAGGAATAAGAGTAAGGGAGCTCTACAGCCTGAGCTGAGAGCCAACTGGTTTTATAGCTCAAGCCTAGAGGCTCCTACACTAAGCTCCAGGGGTCCCACGTTTTAAAGTGCACCCTGGCTTTAGAAAGCTATTTTTACAAAATTATTTAAAACTTTTCCAAGTCTTTTTCAGCTACTATATGAACTTTGGGGCTGAGGTCTTTCCCCTTTCAGCATTACATTTTAGCCTGCAAGTCTAGGCTTTCAATAGCCCTTGCTAGCAATGGCATAGGCTTTTAACTTTAAGTTCCTGTAAAAGTTAGGTTTGCTATTAAGCTCAGATGTAATTCATTTTCCTCTGAAGGTTTCTCATGTTCCATCTCTAGCTTTTTTTTTTTTTAAACCACCTGGACAAACACGAGGTCCAACAAGTTTTCAGTTCTTGTCTCTGCAGAGGTTAACTGACATAGTTGGAGGAAGCTCTGTCTTGTCAGATCTGAAATCTGGCCAGGAAATGGATGCAAATCATCACTTTTACCAAGCACCAGGGAATCTTTAATGTCTACAAAGAGCAGATAGTTTTTCTTTTTTGAAAGCTGTATTCAAAAGCCCTACATGCATTAAACTACACAGCACTTAATAAAGCTACCTTACAGAGAAAATTGAATCAACTCAACTCTCTAGTTCAGCTTTCAACCCGTCAGTTAAGCAGGGGTGGGGAACCTTTTTTGGGTCGGGGGCCACTGAGCCCATAGAAAAATCAGTTGGAGGCCGCATACCAATGAGAAGAAAAACACAAAAACCCTCACTGAGGCGCCCCCTCACTGAGAAGCAGACACTCCCCCACATTCACCTCACACACCCGAGCGGGGGGGAGGAGGGGAGGAGCAGGCTAGTAGATTTTGTGTGCCCCAGCCTTGTGGTGGGGTAGCAGGGAGCCTTGAGCACCAGCGTGGGCTCCTCAATGTTGGGGGGGCGGGGGAGGCGGGAGCCCTGAGTCTCAGGGACCAGATCCAGGCAAGCTGGGGATTGCATCGACCCCTGGGCCTGAGGTTCCCCAACCCTGAGCTAAAGCATGCAGGACATTCCTTCTAGCATGATAGTGCATTGCGTTACTATAATGTCATTGGACCTGCCCTGTTGACTTTTTTTAAAAATAGACACAAAGATAAAAGCTGGTACAGTTCCAAAGACACTGGGCAGTGTGGATGTCTGACTGTAAAAGTCTGGCATACTTTGCTATTGCAGAGCTAGGAAAATCTAAAACAAGCAAGGGTTTAGGTTAGTTTTGGCCTGTTAACACAATGTCAAATAGGTACCCAGCAACTGAGTGTGAACTTTTATCAATTTCAGTTGTTAGCTGTCAGATGAGAAATTGTTTATTTGTAATTACTTACATATATTAGGACAGCACATTCCTAGGGATGTTTAATTGCAGCAAGTTCCTTTCTACACAGATGCAATAATGCAAAGGGGTCTTCAAGTGAGCAGAAAATCCTCCCGTCCTATATGGCCTACTTGCTCACTAAAGAGTTATCATAACAGCTCTACTCTGGCCCTCTTGCTCCTGGAGCTAAACTCAGGGCTAGTGTTGGGCGCACTACAGCTGTTTTTTGCTTTTCAGAACCCATAGGAGCAGAGCCTCAGCAAAACCAGGAATATAAGTAGTTCAAAGGTGGCCTAAAGGCACCTTTTTCACTTTCTCTCATTTACATTCTGGAATAACTGAGAATCATATTTCTTAAAGCTATGCTACCATATTATAAACTGAGATAAAACATTTCATTAAAGAAATATGCTTTATGATGTTTCCCCAATTGATCAAAATATAATTTCATAAAAGGAAAATTGTCTATTAGGTCTGACCTGTGCCATAATACTAGATGGTTTGGAATCTGTCAGCCATTTAGATGTATTAACTTTAATAATCAATCAAATCATATTGAAATGATATGTATTCTGTATGTGTTCTAATTATAGATTATAATACAGTTATTATAGATAGCACTTTCTATACAAGGATATCAACACTAGGGGTATAATAGTATAGTTGATTAATTGATAAGCAAAAGCTTTTAGGTTAATTTTTTAGCAGGCCAGCAGTTGGGTTCACTCCTGACTTGTGATGAATCTGGGACATACCCTGCTGCAGCTCTGCATTTAAAGTGTATTAGGAGCTGGGCAGACAGGCAGCTCAGCTCAGCCCTGGCTTACGCTGGGTTCGGGACCTACCCCCACTGTGACAACATTTGAACTGTATTAGGAGCCACAAGGGCAGGTAGCCAAGCTCATTTTCGGCTCATGACAGGGACTGCTGCTACCCTGTGCTGCTGCCTCTTTTTCAGAGGCAGCAGCATTGGGCGACAGGCAGCCAGTTCGCAAGGGGAGTTTGGCTCCTCAGGAGTGAGGCCAGAGTGCATTGGCTGCCGACCCTGCCCCCGAGGACCATATAGAATAGTCCACTAATGGATAAGAATTCATGAGGTTACTTAATTATTCAATTAACCAATATTTAACATCCCTGATCAACACCATTATAAAAAGTGGGTATTATTCCCAGTTTACATAAGAGAAGCGGATCATGAAAAAGTTGAATGACTTATCCAAAGTCATATAGAAAAATGTAGAAGAGTGGGGAACAGAACCAGATTTTCACATTGTCACACTGCTCTTTTGACCAGTCCAATCTATCTCCTAACAGTATTGATTGGGATAGCTCCCCTCTATAGGATTTTGTATTTTAAAAATGTACTTAATATTTGGGAACCCACAGAGGAGCGTGAAAATGTCATTTGTCAGTTTCAGATGGTGGTTTACAGCTGAAACATGAAAATGAGGAATTTTAAGAGTAACCTACAGACTTTTAAGTACCAGATCAATGGTCCCCAACCTTTTGGGGCTGCTGGGCACCTGGGGTGCAGGCCGCACACGGACCCCGCGCCCGGGACCTGAGGTGCAAGAAAGGCTCAGGCTGGCCCTGGTCACTAGGCAGGTGCACATAAATGCCACGGCGGGTGTCATGGCAACCGCAGGCACTGCTCTGGGGATCACTGTACCAGATGGTACATTTAAAAGAGCAGATTTTAATTTCTTTGACCTCTAAAATGTGTCCACTGTCCCACTTTGTTAAAAATCAATGTTAGGACAGGATTTTAAAAGTGTTTAATTTAAAAATCCAAAAGCTTATTAAGGCTGGATCCAGTTCAATTTTTTTTATGTATGCACTTTTAAAAAAGTAATTGTTTCTTATTTCTTTAATTAACTTTTTCAAAACAAAGGGCAGTAACATTTAAGTTGCACAGGAGTTGGATACCAATCACTTCTTAGGTACTTAACAACGTAAGGCCACAGTGGATAACACAGGTATTTGCATATTGTACTAGGATACACCTGGCTGCATGTGTGGCTTATGCCTCAATTTTCAGAAGGGATTAGTGATTCTTTTGCCTGAATGTTTCATATCTAATTTGAGAATTTTTCATGTCCAATCTTAAAGAGGACCTGATTTTCAGAAAGTGCTGCTGATGATCTTTCTGAAAATCAGTCCTCTTCAAGGAGTCTTTTGCTGAGCAGTCCATATTCATACATCCAACACCACTAACTAGGCAGTTTTTAATATTTAGGATACATTAACAAGATATCTAGCTATCTGAATTTTCCCAAATATTTTCATAACTGCAGATGCAATTTCCTATTTTTCAAAATTAAGCTTGCACATATCACAAAATATTTATAGGATCAACTCCAACAAAGAGACAGAGCAATAGGCTAAGTACTAAGAAAGTCATTTTTTCCAAGTGGCTGCTGTGTTCCCACTCTGACAGAGGGGAAAGTTCTGCCTATGGTTCCAAGCAGACATTGATTTACACCTCCTTAAAGCCTCAGTTTTTGCTAGAGAAGAAGGAGCCCATAACTTCTTGTTCCACTGATAAAAAAAATAAGACGTAGCTAATTTTAGGATTCAAAATGCTATGGTAATAGGGTAGTGGAACAGAGGGCTAGGAATCACAACTCCTGGGCTCAGTTCCATAGTTCTGTAACTGATTCACCCTGTGGCCCTCGCACTCACCCTCTTGTGTCTGTTTCCCCATTTGTAAATAGGCACAATTTGCTGTCTTACAGAGGTGTAGTGTGGCTTTTTTCATTAACACTTGGATTGGGTTCGGAGATCCTCATATGGAAGATGCAATTAAAAGTGCAAAACTGCTTTGGTGTAATGTAGTGAATATAGTTATGCAAGAAAGAAGCGAGTTTCTATTTTAAAACTTTATCCAAAGAACTGCTTGAACCTCGCCTTGAAAATATCAGGCTTTTCCCCAACCAGGCCAGCCTTATGGCTTAAGAAACACAATTTAGCAAGAATCACTCTGACTCTATCAATGGCAAGCACAGTAAATAAAAAAATGAGAGAGAGAGAGAGAGAGAGAGAAAGAGAGAATCAGGTTAAAACCTTATTTACGGGGACACCATCAGGTAGCTTCTGATCAATAGTTAGGTTTTGTTAAATAATACTGAAACCAAATATCAATAGAAATATGCATGTATTTAAACAAGAATACAAATAATTTGCCTATAAACATTGTCCTGCAGTGTTTGCAGCATTGGAATTATGCTCAATAACCAGTGTAATACTACAAACGACACTATAACAAAAAAGTAAAGCTAACCTATTTTCCATTAAGTGCAAAAAAATTAAACAGTATAAAACAGTGAAAAATAAGTTGGAATTTTGAACTTTTTTGTTTAAGTATTATTAGTAACAAACAATTTTCTTTTTGAGATATTAACCTGACAATGCCCCTTTGAGCAAATTCTGCCCCCATTTGCATTCTATGAAATCTCCTTGAACCCCATGAAGTCTCATGGGATGTAAATCCATGCAGGTTTGGCCCCTTATCCTTTCCAAAGCTCTTTTGAAACATCATTGCCTCTTGAAGGATTTCTGGTGCCAGAGAAGCAGAGAGGAACGCCAAAGCAGCAACAGCAATTGCAGCCACTCTATATCCATATCTTGTCTTCTTCCTCAGATGAAATGGATCCAGCTCTTCTCACATTCCCTAGGCATTTTGAGAGGGTGGCTCCTGCAGGTGAAGCTGTAGTTCTTACCTTGGTTGTTATCCCAGTACTCCTGCCCATTGACTCGATATCTCACTGCAAACTGGACCACAGAGCACAACTGGAGGAGGAAAGGAGGCATGGGGAGAAAGAAAGTGAAGACATCAGCTTGACCTATCCCATTCTTGTCAAGGTTGCTGCTGTGCCAATGAGCACACACTTCATGCACGCTCTTCCACTGGTTGAAGGTGTAGCGCACAGACACTTGCTTCTCAAAGGCCACATTGAGAACTTGGATAGTGCCACTGATCCCCAGGTCAGAGCTGGTTACACATTCTAGAGATACCAGCTGCTGCTGAAGGCGGGTGGCGAAATCTGCACAGTCCACAGGCTGCTGGAAGTCAGGCACCAAGCACTGCATGATGATCTCCATATCTACCTGGCTACAGCAAAGATCTGAATTGATGGAAAGCCTGGAGAGGACATGCAAGGGGATGGATGGGTCCTCCCCAACCTGAAAGACTTTCACTTCAGCCAGCTCCAAGCCCAACGCATCAGCAAATCTCACCCGGTTTATGCGGTTTCTGCTGCAACCAGGAACACGGCATTGCACTGCTGTACTCTTCAGCCTCTCAGGGGAGGTGGGCAAAGACCTGGCTCGTCGGCGTATGATAGGCCGCAGGTGTGGGTCACAACTGTTAGTAGTGCTGCTCTGAAGGAAACCTGGTTGTGGCTCGCTCTTCAATGGAGTGCTCAGACTAGTGCTGCTTCTAGGTGGTTGGTGGTGCTCCTGCCACCACCGGCCTGGACCCAGTTCTTCTTCAGCCTTCAGCATGTTCTGATGCAGATCAGAGAGGTAACTTGAGCTCTTCCGAGGAGCACGTAGCTCCATTTTTCCTGAAGGTAAAGTAATAAGGTTCACGCCACAGCTACTGAGAACTGCCTCGTTTGTGATAAGACTCCAGAATGAAAGCAGTCACGGACACAGTGACAGAGTTGTGAGGCTATTGCACTAGATGGTGCAAGAATTGGTTCACTAGCGTTGGCTGAAGCAGTACAAGCTGTTGCAATAGATGACAGAAATCTGGAAGCTACCGTGCTAGCCAGAAGCAAAGTTGAGGCTAATGCGCTGGATGGAAAGAAATACGTTGTCTCTCTAGGTGGAGAATTCAAGGATAACAGGCTATTAAGCTGAATGGTGGAGCACTCAAAGCTGTTGCACAGGTTTAGGAGGGATTCAAGGTTATCAAACTAGATGCTGGTAGATTTGATGCTGATGAAAGATGAAGACAGTTGTGCTAGATGCTGGCAGATTCAAGGCTGTTGCAGTGTTGAAGGCAGACTGCAAGCTGCTGTGATAGGCACTAAGGGGTCTGAGGCTGTTGCACAGACTCAAGGGGGATTGCAGGCTGTTCTGATGGATTTTATAGGATCCAAGACTGACAAGAGCAGGGTTCCAGATTGTCACACTTGATGCTGGCTGATTTAGGACTTCTGCACAGATTGGATGGTCTTGCAGTCACTGGTCTGCAAAGAGGCAGAAAGGAAGCTGTTGCATAGGCTGGAGGGTCTCAGGACGCCTGCTGGAGGAATCGATGCTGTAGCACTGGTTTGAGAACGAATTCAGGTCTGAGGGGGCGCTGCAGCCCACCTCCCACTCCGTCCCTCCCACTGCTCTGCAACGGCGCCCCTCCGCTCCAGGGTGGTAGCCAGAATTCAGCCCCACCTCCCTGCAGCCCGGTCCCAGGGCGCTCAGGGCTGCAACCGCCCTGCGCATCAGCTGACAGATAGTTGCAAACCAAACCACCCTTGCAGCACTTTGCAACAGGGGCACGCGAGCCACGCCCCCTCCGGCGTTCCAACTCTGCGGCAACGCCCACCCCGTCTCCCTCAGCTTGGTAGCGAGCGCCTCCTCCGCTCTCGCGCACTTTCCTTCCCGGCCAGCCATACGACAAGGCGCTCTTCCCCGCCCCCTCCTGCGCGCATGCGCATTAGCACAAACGAAGCCGCGTGGGTTGCCCTCAGGCCTTGGCGGAATCTGCTGGCGAGGAGCTGTGAGGGAAGCGGTGCGGGAGGGGGATGGAGCAACGCGGGCGAGTTCTCGTGCCGCCGCGCGCCAGATCGTTGTGAGGCGCCGGGCCCGCACTTCCTTGCCTGGATGTGGCTCCTGGCGGGCCCCGCCCACTTCCCTCAGTGGGGCTCGGACGGGCTGGAACGGTGCTGCGGCCGCCCGGCTCCGCTGTTGAGCGGACCCCCGCGGGCAGGGCGCGCGAGCACGTGGCGCCTTAGCTGGCTGGGGTGGGGGCCGCGGGGCAGAGGCAGCTGCGGGAGGGAGAGGGCGGGAAGGGGGCCGGCCGGACGGGCAGAGCGGGAAGGGGGCCGGGAGCCTTTCTACTCGGGCACTTTTCAGTTGTCTGTGCAAATTTGAGTGTGTGTGTGGGGGGGGGGGGGTGTCTAGGAAACGGTTGCGGGGAAGGGGGGGGCGCAACTAAACGTGGCTGGATTTGTTGCCTAGTCACTTCCCCAGCTCTTATTTGATAAGAAAAGATTCTCTCCCTCCCCCCCCCCCCCCATCAAACATAATTTTCTGTTCGGTAGATTTTTTTCTTCCCGGATTAGGCTTCCATACCTCTTTAAAACGATTGGAGTGTTTTCTATGCTCCAGGGAGCCCAGCATGGCCACTGTCATCTCCCCAGCACCATGTCCTGCTGGACCAGATGTGCTGATTTTCCCCAGCAAATGCACAGGGTTGGGAAAATAGCCCCCACAGCAGAGTAACAGACGCTGGTAATCACAGTGGGAGGGCTCAAGTACAGGGACTTGACAGCATCCAGGACAGCCCTCAAAAGGGACCAAAACCCCTGATAAATCTATCTTACTCCATTTAAAAGTTTTACACCGAGAAAGCTCAGAGTTTTCTCTCTTTATCAATGAAAGAGATATGCACAGTTGGGATGTAATAGTGTAGTCGATTAACTGATAAGTTAATACTATAGATTACATGCATTTCCCTCCCACACTTGCCAGTAAATATTTTAGCTGGCTGGCAGCCTGGCTTGTGATGGGTCTGGGACCTACCCCCGCTGTAGCTCTGCATTTAAAATGCATTAGAAGCTGGGAGGGCAGGCAGTCCAGCTCAGTTTTAGCTTACGCCGTGTCCCATGAAGGAAGCTGGGTTTTAAACTGGCTCCCCTCACAGACCAGCTCTCGCCTGGAACCCCATGCTGCTGCCTTTATATCAGAGGCAGCAGCGCGAAGCGGCAGGGGGCTCCTCTGGAGTGGGGCCGGAATTCATGAGGTTACTTAACTATTCAATTAACCAATATTTAATATCCCTAATGCACAGTTATTGCTTCCCCCTAATTATTTACACTGGGTTTGATAAAGAAAAGTATAAAAAGGTGGATTTAAGTGATTAGAAGTGAAAACCAATCAAAGTTACTAATCTAAAATGAAACAATCCAACTAAGCCTAATAAACTAAGAAAGATTGTTACAGTTCATATTTCTCTGTCTAGCCTTTATTTCAGGTAAAATTCTTCAAATTGGAGCTGATCTTTTCTGTGGCCTGGATCTAACAAAAAAGAGGGAAGCTGGTATCCTACACAAAAAAAAGGAGAGGACACAGTTTCAAAAGACGGTTAAAGACTCATTGATTGCTTCCCATTCCTTAAATAGAATTTCCCCAGGGCAGGAAGTCGTTGTTCCATTCCTCGCATCCCAGTGGAAAAATACCAAGTACAGGATGGATTCCAAGAGTCGTTTAATACATGATTAACTGAAAAGCCCAGGCTTATTGGTTAATCTTATTGATTACGCACATTCTTTCCCCCCCTTAGTTGCCTCTGTATCAGAGATAGCAAGGGGGAGGCGGGAGTTGGTGCTGGCTTCCCCTGAGCTGATACAGAAGCAGCAGCGTGGAGTGCTAAGGGGCTTCCCCAAGAGTGGGGCCAAGAGTGCTCTGGCTGCCAGCCTTACCCCCAGGGACTATAGAATAGTTGTATATTAATGTGGCATGGTTACATGTTTTTGTAGGATCCACTACAGTTTAGGCTTAAAGGAAAAGCAAAAATCATTTACAGATCATTGGCCTGAGCAGCAGGCCATTAAGTTCCTTAAATGCCACTAATGACTTTCACTAGAAATGTTAGCTGCTGAAGCAGGTTTGCACTTCATATTTCTAACTTCACAAGAATGATACATGTACACAAATAGAATATATGTAGTTGGGATAACAGGCTTTGGAATGATAACTCACTTGTCCTGTTTTGCATAAAGCATATTTGAGTTATGCATATTCAAAAAAAATTCATAAAAATATGGAGGCTCAGAGTCAGAGGAAAATATTAGTCATTACGATCAAAGTCCTGTTGCCATCTTAGAACTGCATGATATCTTGTTCAATATAACTGGGTCACTTGCCATTAGTCTTGGTGGGATTATCTTGTCAACATCAAGCCAGCTTCAGTTACACCGTGTTAATATTGCAGCCCAAAAAGCCTCTCAGTACCATGTGTGCCTTTATAAATTACCATAAAACTTCTTTTCCCTTGTGGGTCGGCGTTTAATGGAGGATACCAAAATAAAGTAGCAAGTGAGACGTGTATTTCTCCCCCTCCCCAATCTTACAGTGTCTTTCCCTGTAAGCCTGAATAGAGTCAGTTGAGGGACAAGCAAAAATCATGTGTCTGCGTGTATGTTACCCTTGTGTAGGTGCGGGGTCACGTTTCTCACAGCTAGAAGGTTAAATGCACACTGGGACTCAGAAGGGTGTGGAGGGAGGGAGCTGAATGCTAAACTGTCATATCTGTGGACTTAGAAGCCTTTATACTATTCATCAGTGTCAGAACCTCTGAAATAAACTGATGCAGTGTTAGTAAAGGGGTGTATAATGCTCCAGTCACAAGTATGTGTAGAAAGAATGGGAGAAAAGTGAATCTGAATGTCAAGTAAAAGACATGAAATGTTCAGTAAAAAGAAAACTCTTTCATCCATCTCTCAATACACCACAATAATAAGGGACGCTCAAGCAAAGTTAATTCTTTTCTGGTAATGTTCCTGTATGATAAGGTTTGTATTTTTGAGTAAAGTACGATGGACAGTTCCTGAAAATTTAAATTGCTACAATACAAATGAGCTGTGTCCAGACTGCAAGTTTTTCCGCAAAAGCAGCTGCCAGCTGTCTACACTGGCCGCTTGAATTTCCGCAAGAACACTGACGATCTCATGTAACAAATCAGAGCTTCTTGCGGAAATGCTATGCTGCTCCTGTTTGGGCAAAAGTCCTTTTGCGTAAAAGGGCCAGTGTAGACAGATTTGTTTTGCACAAAAAAGCCGCGATCGCGAAAATGGCGATCGGGGCTTTTTTGCGCAAAAGCACATCTAGATTGGCACAGACGCTTTTCCACAAAAAGTGCTTTTCTGTTAAAAGCATTTGTGGAAAATCATGCCAGTCTAGACGTAGCCATGCTGTTTGACTAGAGCAAAAAAAAGTTGGCTTTTAACTTTTAGTATGAACATCCTCCAGTAGTAGTAGTAATAAATAATCATAAACTGGGTAACATCTTGATCTCCCTTCTCTTTTTGACAGAGGGTGCCTGCCAACCTATTTCTGACATATCTATTTATTTAAATCTAATAGCTTAGCAGCAGGGTGGTGCCTTTGCAGCAGAACTATGGGAAGCAGGTGAGCTATGAGAAAAGATTGTGATCTAAAGACTGTTTCCCAATGGGGGTATTTGGGTTTTTTTCAAATACGGTAGACGTACTTGCTAAACAATCAATATTAGTTTGAATAATGATTCTGTAAATTAAATGTATTGAAAGTTTTCATATTTTTAAATCTTCCCCAATTTCATACAGAAATTGAATCCAAGACCTGGTAGTTCATATGTGAAGGGTGAGACCATGAGTTTCTCTCTTGGTGATGGTGGGGAGGACATGGCTGGTGTTTGGGCCAGCTTTGGCTTTAAATTGATTTTTACTCACTGATTTATTTTTTTTCTTTTATTTATTTTATGTATTTGTATGGGCGGGTTTTGCCCTAGGGTTATCATGGTTGATAACGTAGTGGCAGCCACCTTTATCTACAACTTAAACTTGCAAATCAAACCTGTGCAACTGTGCACCACATCAGAGACAACACCTTTGTTGTTTGCCTATCTTTTACAATTGTTCCTTATGGGGGAATGTAAATATGTTTGGCGCCAGGCTCACAAAAATTTAATCCAACCTTAGATGACTTTGTGGTAATCCCAGGAAGTGCACTGCCACCACGTGCTCCTGCCAAAATTTTGATTGCTAGATTAGGGTTACCGTATTTGAACTTTCAAAAAAGAGGACACACCTGAGAGGGAGTGTATCTGTATCAGTATCTACCAACTCACATATTAATAGAGATTAATACTACATGGCTACGTCTACACTGACATGATTTTCCGAAAATGCTTTTAACAGAAAAGATTTCCGTTAAAAGCATTTTTGGAAAAGCACGTCTAGATTGGCAGGATGCTTTTCCGCAAAAGCACTTTTTGCGGAAAAGTGTCCGTGGCCAATCTAGACGCGGTTTTCCGCAAAAAAGCCCCGATCATCATTTTCGCGATCGGGGCTTTTTTGCGGAAAACAGTACTGTGCTGTCTACACTGGCCCTTTTGCACAAAAGTCTTTCGGAAAAAGACTTTTGTCCGAACGGGAGCAGCATAGTATTTCCGCAAAAGCACTTACATGAGATCGTCAGTCAGAGATCTTACATGAGATCGTCAGTGCTTTTGTGGAAATTCAAGTGGCCAGTGTAGACAGCTGGCAAGTTTTTCCGCAAAATTGGATGATTTTGCGGAAAAACTTGCCAGTCTAGACACAGCCCATGTGTTGGTAGATACTGATACAGATACACTCCCTCTCAGGAATGTCCTCTTTTTTGAAAGTTCAGATATGGTAACCCTAATGGAGTGCTCCCTCATGCCCCCTTCCTGTTCTCTCTTTGCCCCCTCCCCTCACAGGCACGAGTCACCTGTTAATCTGATCTTGTACTTTGTTAGCATTGAGAGTTCTAGTCATAGAATCGTAGGGCTGGAAGAGACCTTAGGAGGTCATTCAGTCCAGCCCTCTATCCAAGGCAGGACCATTCCCAACTGGCCCATTGCACAAGGAAGTCTACAAACACATTAAAAAGACTGGCCCTGCCCTACCTCTGAGAATTTAGCATTTGTTCATTGACAGATTCTTACAATAACGATTTCAAAGCAACAAGAGGAACATAGATATTACTTTGTAGTCATTTTAATGCCTCCAGATTATCACGGTAGTGAAGATCTTGCCATCATTTATTAAATGTTATGCTGGTGTTCAGAGGTGCCCATTAACATTTGTGATTCCTTCATTCTAGATGTTTCACAAACACAAAGTAATTCATAGCCTTTGCCCCGAAGAGCTAACAGGGGCTGTTTCTGTATTGGCACGATCTTGCGCCGAAACTTGCTGCCTGTCTACACTGGCTGCGAGTTCTTGCGCAGGAACACTGATGTTCTAATGTATGAAATCAGTGCTTCTTGCGCAAGAACTATGATGCTCCCGCTCAGGAATAAGCCCTCTTGCGCAACTGTTCTTGTGCAAGAGGCCAGTGTAGACAGGCAGCATGAATTTCTTGCGCAAGAAAGCCCTATGGTTAAAATGGCCATTAGAGCTTTTTTGTGCAAGAGAGCGTCTACACTGGCACAGATGCTCTTGCGCAAAAGCACATCTCTTGTGCAAAGGCACATGCCAGTGTAGGCGCTCTCTTCTGGAAGAGTTTTTGCACAAGAACTCTTCCGCAAAAGAGTTCTTGTGCAAAATCATGCCAATGTAGACGTAGCCTGAATGTATGTAACACTTGAAAGCCATGTATACATTTACTCACAAGTTAAAATAATAAAATATTGCAAACAAAACTTGGTTTCAGACATCACAGAACACTATACATATCAAGTAGTTATAAAACAAATTATTTGTATTAAACTGACAGGTATTAAGCACTAACGGTCTAGGAGTTACACATGAAAGCAAAGGAGGGAGAGAACAAATAATTGCATAGGGTTGGCAAACTTTGGCACGTGACCAATCAGGGTACTCTGTTGATAAGTCGTGAGACATATTGCTTATGTTAATGTCCACAGGTTCCCCTCACCCCCACAGTTCCCTGTGGTCCACGCCATTCCCACAACTCCCATTGGCCAAGAACTGTGAACCGCATCTCTGGTAGCTGTGGTGGTTTGTGCCTGCAGACAATCAACATAAAATGATTCCCAGACTGCCAGCCAATTACCCTGATGGGCCATGCTGAAGGCTGCCAACTCCTGTGATAGCAGAGGGGTGGAAATGGACAAGTTTAAATACATGTGATCATTTAACTCAGTTGATGCATAGTTCTTAGCAAACTTTTTCAGGCTTTGTGGCAAAAGAGAATTTTTGGGAGAGAGCTAGACCAAGTGTTTCAAAAGTGATTTGATTTTCCATTGCTTAGTTTTTGGTTGGCCAACCTAAGTTTGATTTTAAGAAGTGCATTTATCAGGCCCCTTAAAGGTGTCTCAGTTTAGGCATTCAAAAAATTAAGCACCGCAAATCACTAGTCCCTTAGGAAAATTTGCCCATGGTGACTTGAGAAATAGTATGTAGGGGAGTGTTCTTTAGAGACAGTGCAGAGCTGTTTGTGCACGCAGATGAAGGGATATCAATGGTGTCACCAGCAAGGAAAATGTATAGAGAAAATGTGACAGACTGGTTAACGATATTATTGACTGCCAACAAAATTGGCATGAATTAACAAGGGGATAAAAATCCCAAGTTATCATTGCTACATTAGCCTTATGGCACTGGAAATTCTGTATTCTAGTGGGAGAATCCGCAGTTGATCACTTAGACCAGTTTTAAGGCTGCTTCGTGTAGCTGGAACGCCACAAAGAAATCTTACTGGGAGCAAGGATCTGGTGCTAATTTTTTTGTAATTAGAGTAATTCAGTTTTTCTGGTGGGAGAGCTATGGGAAAGGGACAGACACAGAAATCAAGGCAAGAATACTACTTTATTTGAGCACACTTTCCATCAGAATGCACATCATTATACGTTAAAAATCCCATTTGGAATAATTACAATTACTAAGACATTCCACGTAAAATGTATTTGTTTATGTAATATTTACTAAAAATAACCCCAAAAATCTTATGTTTAAAGCAAACAAGTGAGGCAAAATTCTGTAAAGCATAGGACAGATTTGTCAGAATTCGGTCCCCGTGGAATAGGGCTAAAAATAGGTGCGAATGCAAATTCTGAGATGTTTTGTTCCATCAGAAATTACATTCCTTGGCAGGGCTGGGGACAGGTGGTTAAAGCAATTCCTGAAGGGTGGCAGACAAACGTGAGAAGTCCCATCTCCCATCTGTCCTGATCCGGGGGATGAGATTTCAGATGAAGCAGAGAGCAATGTCTAAGAAACTATTTTTTGCTAGACCGGACCTAAGGATACGTGAGGGGATGGAATTTTGGAATCTGTTGTCACCTTTTGGAAATGACACCATCACCTTCCTATCTTTCTCCTTGGTCCAGAGAATACAATTTCAAGGGAATAAGAGAGAGAGCACCCCCTAGGCTGCTGAAATCCAGGCATTTTCAACAGAGAACTCAGACTTTATTTAGGATTGTAATTTTTTTCTGGAGCCAAAAATGAAATGCATGTATTATTAACATTTGCTAGGGCCTACAAGTAAATACAAGGTCTATGCATTTTTTTATATATTTTTTTTACACAAGGGCTGCTGTGCATTTAAAGGAAGTCCTCTTGCCTTTACAAATGAATGTTCAGAGCAATGTTTGGCTACACACTCCCCAGGGGCACTCATGCTTTGGGATGGTACTAGCACAGCTTCCCCTAATCCAGGGTGAGGCTGTGCCTGATAAATATTGCAGCAACGGAGCTTCCTGCAGTAAAGTATGCGTATCTCCCTGCTGTCCTTGCCCCACAATGCTTTGCAAAGCTAATAGCTAACCTCAGGGAAGGGGCACTATGCTGCTCCGCATTCAATAGCCCTGCTGATAACAGCTCAACAAAGATTAGCAATGAGAAGATGAATAATGCAGCTGCTCCTTCAGCATGCATTGAGGATGGGAAATAAACGTTTCCCACTACGGCTCGCTGAGCATTTCTACCCTACTGTTATAAAAGATTAAGTCACGTGTCTGTGTGTTCAGGGGAAGGGAGGGGATTGCATGGTGTTTGTTTACTGCATCCATAGGATATGGTGATATTTGTATCCGCTCCACTGTTTTAGAGGCAGAAAAAGCCGGAGCCCTTTGTCTATGATTGTGTAAAATAATGTGAAAAAAGGTGCACGTACTCTTTAAAGGCAGTAATGATGGGACCAGGCATTCAAGATTACCCTTTGCTACTGCAACGACGGACGCTGAAAAAGGACAGTCAACTCCATGAAACCCACAAAGGAATGGTAATGTAAGGGAATTATTTTCTCTCTTTGCTAGGTAAATACGTAATTATTGCAGATTAGTGGCTAACGGATTGTGTGATTCAGTGGACTAGCCAGGTGGTACTTTATTTCCTTTCAGTGTATCCATTTGTTTATTCACAACGACACAGATGATCAAAGAGTTTATGGGTCACAGAGTTACGAGGTGATTGATTCCATACTAGAGGGACGAGGACTTGCTTTCATAATTTTATAAGCCATAAAGTGACAAAATGTTTTTCAAACAAGATACACTCCTGATTTCAAATAAAAATGAGTACTATGTATTGACAAATAGGTGGGTTGTAGTAAAATTAACTTGAAAGCAAACGTGAAGGATAGTTTCAGAAGGGTAGCACTGATAGTCTGCAACTGAAAAAAAACCTTGAAAAACAATGAATAGTCCTGCAATACCTTAGAGCCTAACAAAAAATGTAGATAGTATCATAAGCTTTTGTGGGTATGACCCACTTCTTCAGATGAAATATGCTTGTTGTTCTAAAGTGACATGTTAAAGCTTTTTTAAAAAGGCATATTGCTTGTATACAGTGAAATGCAAATTTTCTTATTCTTAGATTGTGTTACTTAAAATATTAAAATATTTTGTTTGTCCTAATGTACTCCCTAGAGAGAGCATCTGATTTATTTAGGGGAGTGCTGTCTGGTTTATAATGTCAGATTAGTAGTGCATATCATTTATATTGAACATGTGTGGGATTTTTGCTCTTGATTTAAGCACCAACCTGTGATAAAACTGTGAATTTTTCTTTGGTTACTCTTGTGAAAATAGCTTCTATTAATATCATAATAGATGTTACATTTTGAGCCAAATTCTACTTACATTCTCATGAGTAATTGTTTGAGCATCTTTGGCCCTGTGCACATAAAACAAGGCAAGCAGGATTACCTGCTAAATGCATATCATTATTTAATTGTGCTGTGGAACCACTTTGTCTAAGTCATGTCCTCATTGTACTATGCACTGTGCAAATGAATTGTAATATGGAAAATTACTGATGTTTGTAAATTGCTTTGAGATCCTCAGAGAGATGGTGTTATAAAAGTTTGAGGTCATTTGTGGGTAAAGCATTTATGTAGTATGTAAATTAAAAGGGACCTCTAAATATACATGAAAATGTTTTTGTGCCAGATAAATGAGAAATCCCTTAAATCTAAGGAACAATTAAGTATAATTATGAACATCTCTTTCTGCCCTTCCCCATTCTTCTCAAGATTAATCTGCATTGAAAAATCAATACTGAAGCAATGATTGTCAAGCATATTGTTATTTAAGGACAATATCCTGTTTGTTCATTGCTAGTTCCAGTGGTGGAAAGGGACTTTCAAGTACCAAAGGACTAAAGAAACCACTCCCCTCTGTGATACCTTCTCCCAGCCGATTAGGCAAAAGTATTTTAAATACCACCGAAAAGGTAAATCAATTCAAATTTCTTTGCATGTATAAAAATGTATTTAAAACTGTAATAAAGAAAAATCTGACATAATATTTAAGTACACATTTACATGTGTTTTCTAGACTTTCCATTGCACCCAGGGTAATAGTCAAGCAGGTTCTCTTTACAAGGAAAGAAACAGGCTAGATGAGACTCATCAGCAAAACAGGTAAAGTTTTTTGTATTGTCACTGTCTGATGTCCAGAGATTTTTTTCAAAGTTTCAGATAAGGCCTTGTCTACACTACAAAGTTTTGTCACCCAAAACTGCTTTTCGGTGACAAAGCAGTGAAGCTATGTCTACGCACGTGGCATCTTGTGCAAGAAGTATGCAAATGAGGCTGTGTGGAATATTGCCAAACCTCGTTTGGATATCTGAGCCGCCATTTTGCAGAAGAGGCTCTTGCGCCAGAAGGAGCTGTCTACACTGCTCATTCTTGTGCAAGAAAACCCTCTTGTGCAATGCCACTACGCTGATTATTTTCAGGAATAATGCCATTGCGCAAGAGGGTTTTTCGAAGGGGTAGTATAGATAGCTCCTTCTGGCACAAGAGCCTCTTCTGCAAAAATGGCGGCTCATTAGGTTTGCAAATGAGGCTTGGCAATATTCCACGCTTAGTCTCATTTGCATATTTCTCGCACAAGAAGCCGCGAGTGTAGACAGCCTGAGACTGTACACACTGAAATGCAACGTTTGTCAGGAAAAACACCCGAGTTTCAGTAACAAAAAACTTCCATCCCAAGGAGAGACTTTTTTTTCTTTTCCTCTCCCTTTCTGGACAAAGAACCAGGGCATGTCTAAACTGCATTCCTCTGTTCAAAGAGGAATGTAAATGAAGTAAATCAAAAGTGCAATTTAAATATTGCGTGCATCATTTGCATATTCGCGTCTGAGCGCTTTTTTCCCCTCATTTTTTCAGGATTACGGGTTCTTTTGAAAAAGGGATTTGTTTTTTTCAAAAGAACCCGGTCTAGACTTTGCTTTCACTTTCGAAAAAGCGCTCGGACGCGAATATGCAAATGAAGCATGGAATATTTAAATCAGCGCTTCATTTGCACTTTCGATTTGCCTCATTTATATTCCTCATTCAAAAGAGAAATGTAGTCTAGACATAGCTACAGCTCGTTTTGTCCACAGAACTGGCTTTTGTCGGTATCCCAGAGTGCCTGCTCTGATCACTTTGCTTAGTGTTTTGATCTCTGCTGTCCTGCAGGCATGTGCTTATCCCCTTTCAAAGCTCTGAGAAGTATTTCAGCTGTGTGCTGCTCCATTTGGAGAACAAACAAAGAACAAATCATTGGAATGCTCCTGTTCTGCCCTGCACTGAGAACACAGCAGAAGGGAGATTGCTGCTGTAGGGAAGGGGACAGATGCTGTACTACTTTGACATTCTTCAGCAGGGAGAGCTCACAGCTATTTTGGATACAGTTCCCGGGAGCTAAGGAGGTTGTGGGAGAACTCAGAAGAATCCCAAGATGTACAGTGATCAACTCTGCCTTCCCACAACACTGCACTATGGGATACATACCCACAGTGCATTGCTCACACTGTTACTGATGGTGCCTCCAGTGTGGACATGATTTATTGACAGAGGGAGCAAATGTGAACATCTTTTGGTGATTTGTTGACTTTTGGGGATAGTTGTAATTTTATTTGTCGGTCGACAAGACCTCAGTCTTCAGGTAAAATACTGACTTTGAAGTCAATGGAAGTTTTGCTTTTGACTTAATTGGGGGCATGATTTCACCCTTCATGTTCAATTACTAGGAACACAAATTTAACGTACCATTATGGAAACTTGCTGTTCTGCCTCAAAGAGCATACAGTGCCAGCTGGAGCACAGGGTGGGAGAGTGGATAGCATGTGGCCCCAGCCTTCCCTGGAGCATGGGAAGAGTGGGCCCCCAGCCCTGGAGGGCACACAGCAGGTGGCCCTGGAGCACGGATGGTGCCCAACCCCAGCCTTTCCAGCCCCAGGCCTCCACAGGGCTGAAGCCCAGCCAGCGCCTGGAGATTGGGGATGGTGCCCTGAAGTGAGCTGGGGGCAGAGTGAGGGCAAGGCCAGGCTGGCAGTTTGGAAAGGTATTGCCTTCCCCCGCCTTGTATACCCACTGCCCATGCCAAAGAGGTTACAGGATCTAATTGTAAATGATCTTTCTTTCCATGTAGAATAAGTGTTTGTACATCACTACACAAAGCACGAAGGGCAAAGGAGGACCTCTCAGAAAGAAAGCAAAGTGAATGTGGATTACACAGAATCTCTCCCAATTTGAAGGAGATTTCACAAAGTGGCTCCAGTAGGGCAGAAGATGTGTGGATGCAGAGATGTTATTCCAATCAAAAAGGAGACTCTCAAAGCAATCTTGGAGAGCATGTGACTGAAGCTACTGCTTGTACTTCCAGATATCAAGGGACCTCTGTGAATGAAATGTTTCTTGACTTTGAATCAGTGAGAATTATTCAAGAGGATGCTGCTGAGGACAGTGCCAGTGACCTTTCTGACTCAGAAAGAATTCCCATCCCTCCTTCCCCCTGCACACCGCCAGAACTCAACCTCCGAGCTGAAGAAATTGACCCAGTGTGTTTTGAACAACTCTTTGATTCAGGGTATAAAGAATCAGTGTACTATTATCCTGACTTCCTCCCACCCCCTTTCAACTCCTGGGACCTACAGCAGCTGGCAATGTTTGTTAACACAGACTGTAAATCTGAATCTCGACCACAGCCAATAGGATTTCTTGAGAAATATATCGATCGGCTTTTGCAGCTGGAGTGGCTGCAGGTGCAAACTATACAGAATGAGAAAGGAAAGACTGCCAAAGCTAGGCCTCAGACTGCTCCTAGTACCACACGGACCCTAAAAAGCCCTTGCAAAGGCAAATCATTGCATAGCCCTTTGTCTAACAAGCAGTTAACTCCCCAAGAAAGTGTTATAAAGCTCCCCACCAGCCTTTCAGGTTGCAGAAGAAATGTACACTCTGAAGAAAATAGCCAGTTAAGTGCATATCCAAGTCATTCAAAAATTACTGAGGTGATGGGTGGCACATCGTCCCCACAGAGACAAGCCTGTGAAATGAGGAGTGAAGTGAGAAAGAGGCCAACCACCAAGCAGCAACTTCTCAGCAGCCCTAAGATTCAAGATGTTGGAAACATTAGACCCCCCAAGCAATGCCCCAAAGTTCATAGTTCAGCTACCCCCATCCAAGGGAGAAAAACACAAGTGGATTCAAATATGAAGACAAATGGAAGTGCTAATAATTATGTTCCTTCCAAGAAACCATCGGGGGATAGGAAGCTAAAAACAAATGGCATGAAACAAACATTCACATTTAAATAATGAAGAATTCATTAGTGCATTGTCAATGCAATGCTGACTGCTGGACAGTGGAGAGGCCCTGGTTTTTCCATCAAGAAATCCTGTAGAAAATTGTTCTTTCTGAAGATTTCTGGGCTTAGCATAGCACGTTTAAATAGGTTGGATCTGAAACCAGCAGGGCCAGCAGAGAATAATTTTCTCTGAAGGCAAATGTCTTCCACTGGTATTTACTCAAAGGGTTTACACTTGCTTATGCAAGAGGATTCTAGCTAATAAGGTTAGAAAATCATGAAACTCCATCAAAGTCAACGAAGTTTCTCTTGATTTACATTGGTATACGTGAGGAGCATCAAATCCATCTTTTCTCTATTGAGCAGACACGTGTGTCATATAGGGTGAGACAGGTTTGCTTTTCTTTCTAATGGAAAAGAGCTTAGTTGATTTTTATTTTGATAGATTTGGCCAGACTCATCTATTCAAAGTCAAAGTCTCTGATTCTTGAGGGAAGACCATCAAAATTGGTCTGTTTGAGGAGCAGAGAGCAAAGAATGTTTTGAAGTAATCTGAGTCATAAAAGATTCTACTGGTTAAAATCATATCACTTCTGTAAAGGACTGATGTCTGCTCGACTGGTGACAGGCCAAAAATATGGCCTGAATATTTTTATACAGCTATCTTTCTTGTATTTTGAGACCATTTTCCTTAAAAGTCCACCTTCTGGTAGGTCTTGCTGGTTTGTGTCATTTAGAAGGCGAATCTCTAAGGCTGCGTCTAGACTGGCAAGTTTTTCCGCAAAAGTGATTACTTTTGCGAAAAAACTTGCCAGCTGTCTACACTGTCTGCTTTGAATTTGCGCAAGAACACTGACAATCTAATGTAAGATTGTCAGTGTTCTTCCGCAAATACAATGACTCTCCCGTTCGGGAAAAAGCTGTGTAGACAGCTGAGAACTGTTTTGCGCAAAAAAGCCCCGATGGCGAAAATGGCGATAGGGGCTTTCTTGCACAAAACCGTGTCTAGATTGGCACGGACGCTTTTCCGCAAAAAGTGCTTTTGCACAAAAGCATCTGTGCCAATCTAGACGCTCTTTTCCACAAATGCTTTTAACAGGAAAACTTTTCCGTTAAAAGCATTTGCGGAAAATCATGCCAGTTTAGACGTAGCCTAAATGTTTTTAGCTGCTGCTAGTCAAGAAAGAGATTGAGACATCCTGGTTACTTCTCTGAAAACAACTGTTTGGTGTGTACTGGCAATCAAACTAATAAAATTAAAAAAAAGTCTTGGCGGGGTAGCCATATTACTCTGTAACTTAAAAAAACTTAGTGACGTGTGGTCCTGTAGCACCTTAGAGATTAATAAACACATACAGGGCTTGATGAATGGTGGTGAAAACCGCTCGCCAGCCCCGTACTGCGCAGGCACAAGTGCTGCAATGTGCATGCGTGCACCACGAATGAATGGGGCATGCAGCTGAAATCTGCTCGCCACAGGTGAGTAGATTGTATTGTTTGTCGAGTCCTGAACATATGTCGAGCCCTGAACATATATCATATATACTTGAACTTAAGCCCGTTTGTTTATAAGCTGACCCCCCCCAAACTTACAGCGAAAAAATGGTGAAAAGTCACTGACTCGATTATAAGCCAACTCCAGAATACAGCAGTCTGGGACCTTATAAGCAGGCCAGTGACTTTTTAACATTTTTTTCCTCTGTAAATTTGGAAGGTCAGGTTCCAGACTGCTGTGACTCTGCTTTTTAAATGTACATTTAAAAGGCAGAGTGGCAACGGGGGACCCGGTGCGAGCCGGGACTACTTTGTCCCAACTTGTGCCAGGTCCCAGGCACCGCCGCACTGCCTTTTTAGAACCCGTTCATAAGCCAATCCCACTCTTTACAGTGGGATTTTTTTTCCAAAAAAGTCAGGTTATGAACGAGTATATACAGTATATACTATCATGAGCTTTCATGGGCAGAACACACTTCTTCAGATGAGCGGACCAAGAGGCACAGAAACCCGAAAGTTTTCTGCTTTAAATTGCCTCTTGCTCCATTCATCTGAAGAAGTGGATTTTGCCCACGAAAGCTCATGATACTAACATATATATTGTTAGTCTCTAAAGTGTTACAGGACCACTAGTTTTTAAAGTGTTTTTTTTTTTTTTAAATAGAATGTTAGAAATTGTTTGGAGGAAAACAGATAAGAGACAGAAAATGTCATGATGCACTAAACAAATCCATGGTACCCCCATAGCTTCATGCAGTTCTGATCACCTGTACAGAGGTCCCAGGTTCTGTTCAATACACTCACCTCTCATGAGTGCTCCCTTGGCTGAGTGCACACTCTCTCTGATTGTCCCTCTTCTGGGATAGAGCATCACCCCAGGAGTCCCTCCCTGGAGATAATGTCTTTATCTTCTTGGGGCTTCCTAGCTACAGCTCTCAACCTGCATCATGATAGTTCAGTTCTCTTCTAGGGTGCCATTTCCTGCCCTTTTCCTCCCCCCTCCCCCCATGGCTAATGTGTGTGTCTGGGGAGGGGGGCGGGATGGGACCTGGGTTTGCTTACTATAGGGCTATGTCTACATTACAAAGAAAAGTCGGAAAAAGATACACATATTGCTGCTCACAATTTGCGTATCTTTCTGCTTTTCTTCCAAAAGAGGCTTTTCCGACATTTGGCCCGTCTACACGGGTCAAATGTCAGGAAAAAAACCCTCTTTTGGAACATCCCTTCTTCCTCATAAAACAAGATTCACAGGGATGCCAAAAAACACGTCTGCTTTTCTGAATTTTTTTTTTCGTAAAAGCAGACACGTTCCTTGGATGTGGCAGAGCTTTTCTGGGATACCTCCACATGCCAATCACATTCCTACAGCTCCAACAAGGGACTGAACTCCTTTTGGCCCTGTGGCTCCACTTATACTAGGCTGATGGGCCCTGATTGACTGTGTCCCATGTAGCCACTCTAGGAAGCTTGGAGGACCCTCTCCACTTTCCTTTTTGGGGGTGGGACATAGTATGGCCACAGGGCCTCCAGTAGGGGGCCTCAGATGGTCTGGTATACCAGTGGTTCCCAACCTCTTTAATGCCACAGACTGACAAACCCATTCACAAACTTTTGGTGGATCGGTAACATTTTATTTGCATATTCATTATACAAATAATTAATATGCAAATACAATGTTACCTGTCCGCTTAGCTCCAACCCAGCTCCCCAGTGTCTAGTGTCCTTTGATCTCCACTCTTATACCCCATTCCCTTTGACCCTTTAACCTCTTACCTCTACAGCCTATGCCAATACTCTCATATGCCATGACACCACTACGCCCTCATCAACACCCTTTACCCCCCACCATAGCTCTTCACTTCTCAGAGAGGCTGTCCCCCTAGGGAGTGTGGCTGTTACTGTGCGCAGGCGGGGGAGCAGCTGTTGGTGTTGCACGCGCTCCCTCCTTCTTCATGCCCTCTCCTTCCCCAAGCATGTTTCATGCCCCCATGGGAGGGAGGAGAGCACGGAGCCCCGGTCAGCCACCATTACCAAGGTGTTTGTGGGGCGGCGGGAGGTGCCTGCTTTGCCTCCTACTGCCACCGCCTCAGCCCCAGTGCCACTGCTGGCAAAAGCAGCCACGGAGGCAGGTGGGAAGCGCGGAGCTCCAGCCAGCTGCCATTACCAAAGGAGGGGAGGGGAAGGGAGAGGGTCATGCCTCCTGCTCCATCTCCTCCTCCTGCTACCTCAGCACCAGGGCTGAAGCCAGCAAAATTGGCTGTGCAGGCAGGGGGAGTGGCCATTGGCGGCACGTGTGCTTCTTCCCTCCCCAAGTGTGTCTTCCCAAGTGCAGAGGAGGGAGAAGGCAGACACCTCCTGCCACTGCTTCAGTCACCACTGTTCCCGGAACTGAGCTGCCATGAACAACCAGCTTGAGTTCTGACAGCTGCTGTGGCCAGGCAGCCAGCAGTATGTGGACCGGCACTGGTCTGCGGACTGTTGGTTGGGAACCGCTGTGGTATACCCCATCATATCACCCTAAAATAGAACTGAAAAAAGTACAAAGAAGGATAAGAATGATTAAGGGTATGGGACAACTTGCATATCAGAAGAGACTAAAAAGACTGGGACAATTCAGCTTAGAAAAGAGATGACGGAGCGGGGGAGAGAAGATAAACTTTATAAAATCATAAATCGTGTGGCGAAAATGCATAAAGAAATTTTATTTGCCCTTTTAAATACAAGAACTAAGGGTCACCTAATGAAATTAACAGGCCACAGATTTAAAACAAACACAAGGAAGTACTTCTTCCTACAGTGCACAGTGTACTTGTGGATCTTCTTGTCAGGGAATGCTGTGACGGCCAAAAGAATAACTGGGTTCAAAAAATAAGTAAGTTCATGGCACAGACCCATCAATGGCTACTAGCAAAGATGGTCAGAGACACAACCCCATGCTTAATCCTCTTCCTGTCAGGAGCTGGGACTGGATGACAGGGTATAGAACCCTTGATAATTGCCCTGTACCATTCATTCCTTCTGAAGCATCTGGCAGTAGCCTCTGTCAGGAGACAGAATATGGGATTAGATGGAATGACTGGCCTGACCCAGTATGACCATTCTTATGTTTACTCTTTTATGATAAGGGGCCCAATCTTTGAAGCTCCTGTTCATTCTCAGCTCCTGGTGATGGCAGTGGAGGTTGAAGTTACTGTATAGTGTACAGGATTGGGCTCATGGTGGCTTAGAGAAAAGATTAATCTCTTTCCAGTAAAGATAAACTTAAAAAACAACAAATGGTCTGGTAGTACTTTATAGAATAACCATCTACATGTTTTGTTAGTCTATAAAGTGCTACCAGATCATTTGTTGTTTTTTAAGTTTATCCTGTAAACTTGGCTACCCCCTGAAACAGTAAAGATAATTTTGTCATGGGACAACAGCCTGGACTTGTCTACATAAAATCACACTGTTACAAGAGGCAATAATTGGATTCAAACAACCCCTGAAAATATTTTCTCCCCAAATTTTGGAAGCAAAATTAAGCTCAGTAATGTTTCTATTTTCTAGAAACAGGAAAGAGTTAGATTGCAACTAATCCAAATTTACTTCAATCAGCTCCTCTTTCATAGCTTTAAAAAGATGATGTGACTGTCATGCTGTGAACAGACAGCTCTAGGGAACAAAGCTGTTTGTCCAGGAGCACTGACAGTTTGTGTGGGCTACTGGGCAAGGGGGAGGCTCTGTGCCCCTGGAAGGGGTGGGGCCAGAGCAGTCAGCACGCCACACTGGAACGTGTGGAATGGTGCTCCTGGCAGTGATTTAAAGGGCCCAGGGCTCTAGCTGCTACCGCAGCAGTGGCAGTGGCCAGGAGCCACGGCCCCCTTTGAATTGCAGTGTCCCAGGGCAACTATGCCCCCTGCCAGCTCCCATCCTGGGCTGTGAGAGTGGGAACATTTCCTTTTCCACTCTCATCTCCCGGTCTGTCTCAGATGTGGCAGTAATTAAGTTTCAGACCATTTTTCCCACTGCTGGAGCTACCATTTGTGGCAGTGACTTTCGTGATATGGACACCTGTCCCTGGAAACTGGAGTCTGTCTTTTTCATATCTTCCTTTAATTTAATTTCTCCTAACTGATGAACAGGAAGAGATGAGAGTCATCAGGGGCAAGATAGCCCAAGAATGATGGTAATTACACATTTATTTCAATTTCTAAACCAAAGACACAGAAGTAACCATTGTACCTTTGAAGTTCCTATGTCTTGCGGCATTGCTTTCTCTAAATCTAAAGAATTTCTCTGACTTAAACAAACTCATCGGTATAGAGAAAAGATGAAGGGTTTGGTGTAGCATTTTTCTAATCAGTCTGAGGCAGCTGTAGATTGATTTTACACTGTCAAATGTAAAAGGAAATGGGGGAGGTCTAAAGAGGATGGAGCTAGGCAGTTCTCAGTTGTGGCAGATGAGGGTGGTGAAGCAATGGAATGGGTTATGTAGAGAGGAGGTCATTCTCATAGGATTTTAAGGCCTGGCTTGACAAAACCCTGGCTGGGATGACTTAGTTGGGTTTGGTCCTGCTTTGAGCCAGAGGTTTGGACTCGATGACCTCCTGAGGTCTCTTCCAGTCCTAATCTTCTATGATCTTTTAAGCCTTTTGTATTGCCTGAACCTTTTCCCTCTCCACCAATAATTTATATTCCAGGCCCTTTTTCCAGCCTACTCAGAAAATGTCTGAGAAGCCTGTCAAATGTCTTATTGCTCATTTGCAATTTCCTCTCCCTTTTCACACAAATTCTAAATGAAACTTCTGTGCTTTCTGATTAGTTCCATATCTCCTATGAGGTTTCAACAACAAGGAAAAATTATAGATTCCATTAGATTGTGGCCTCATTTGCAAATCTGCTGAGCTCTGTAGCTCCCTTTGAAAAGCAGTTCACGGTGAGGAGGGTTTACACAGTGTGTTCTACCTCAAGCGTCAATACGTCTTATTATAAAGACAGCCCCCTTTCAGTCATTTACATGCTTCATCTACAGTCCCAAGAAATGGCCCGTAGTCCACTCTACTTCACCTTCTTTGGGTTCCAATTTCAGAAGTGGGTGAAATCACTCCATATAGGGAAAACTTCTATACTTTAGTGCAGGAAGTCACTCTACAGCTAGGATTTGGCACTGTTTCAGGGCTATGTTTATTTTGTGAGAGTGGAATTCTATAAAAGACAGAAAAGTAGAGAGATGAGCATAAAAGAATTCAAGGATGAGATCATTCTCTGGTGTTACTCTAAGTCAATGGAATTACATGAATTTATGATGGCTGAATATATGCCTCCTCCTTTTCAAAACAAAGGGAAAAACCAGAAAAAGTTTTATACTTATTTTTAAAGAATAAAATGTTTATATTGCAGATGCTAAACTTCTCCAGAGACCAACATGAGACCTGTACTTGACCTATGACTAAGTTATGCCTCTTTGGTAATTCTTGCCTGTTATGATTTATGTTAAGAAGCTGTAAATACAAGAGAACAAATTAAGCTATTTAAATTATATTACTATTGGCTGAACCTGCCTTATAAAATGCAGAGTTGTTTCTTTTTGGTCATTGTATGTTGCCTGATGCTAGCTCCATTTTTATAGCATGTATTTATATATTTTTTGAAATATGGATGTTCAGAAAAGTAGTTATAAAATAGAATATTTTACTGTACATTCAAAATGAAGTCATATGCTCAGGAATAGTTTGATTTTTAATGTTGTCTTCCTTGTCAACTCTAGACCAACCATGTGCACCTTCGCTAGAATGATGGAAGAAAATCATTTTAATATATTGTGTGCTTTTCGGTCTTCAATAAGCCAAGTTGCAATTATTTTAAAACTGTAGTTGCACGACATGACTGCATGTAATCAGCTAAGGCAAAGTTCAACTGTCTGTGGACACAGATCAAATAAATTGGCTTTATTAGAGGGCGTGGGGACTGCCAGTAAGCTGCAGTACAGTCCTTGTGGCTGCTAGTCCATCTCTTTTCAGAGCCAGCATGAATCTCCACCTTTTGGTCCAATGGGTCTTGAGTCCAATGGGCAAATTTTATCCTTTGGGCCCAATCTTGGAAACTTTCATTCATGTGAGTACTCCTTTACTCACATCAATAATGCCGTGGAGGTCAGTGAAAGTGCTCAAGAGTATGGATTATACACATGAGTGACGGTGTGCAGAAGACTTATCATTAAAAGCCAAATTCCAGTAAAACCAAGAATCTGTTATGCAATGTATTGAGTATTGCCTGAAGCAAGATTCTCCCCTGAAAAGTGACTATATCAACTGCCCTTATTTGATCATTTGCATGCACAGTTACCACAAGTTAAATATCTAGATATATCCACATTTTGTATAGCCAGCTGGTGACTACATTTTTAAAAGAAAATTTGTCATTAAAGAGTCATTAAGTTTCAGCATTGAAATCACTGTGGCAGTCTACATCATAAGAACTGTTTTGATTTGCTTTAGATCGAGCCATGGAAGTTTATAGGAGGAGGACTAGAAAGCTTTGTTTTTAAATGAAAGTTTGTATTTCATAGTATCTTAATCTGTTGCTGAGGGCCAAATAAATTCATCAATCAGTTAAGACTGGTGATGCCACTGGTGTACAAGTCATGAGTTCCAGTTATGGAACACCAGTCTGGCCTGATAAACGCACAAGTTTGGACTTCTGTTACTCCTAACAAAGCCTCCTTTTCCCACTTGCGGAACTAAACTGTTGTGTTTTCCTAACAATCTTAACAGAGTTCATAAGATCCTTACCTAAGATCCCTGGTTCAGAGCCTCCAAAATGAGTAAGCCAACAAAATCTGTGGTCCTGCCATAAAAGAGCACTCAGACAACAGCCTATATAGCTTCTAACACTCTTCACCCTGTTACACTTCCTTTTCCTGTATAAATAACTCATTCCCAGGATGGGGGGGGGGGGGGGGGAGTACTTGATTACAAGCAAACAAGTTTGTTTGTAGGCTCCAGCTTGCTTCTTAAAAGCATAATGCCTCCTCCACACTCCAGTAGACTCTGAAATGTGGACTTTATTCTCTAGACAAATTCTCTTGAATTTGATACAGAATCTATCTATTTGTCTTCCAACTCTACCTCCATTTTAGCTGGTGCACATGCTGGGCCTACAGATGAATGCAGTTATTTATGCACAGGATTAAAGTACATGCTTCTCTCATTTTGTACATATTTTCTGGACTTTTCATTCATGGATACACAGTCTGTAAGATGACGTGCAAAAGGAACAGTTTTTATTCAACTGAATTTACTGTATTTGATTTAAAGTTATTCCTGTTTTTGTTGTTACATTATGCCTATGTTAATTTCAAGAATATCTTATGCAGATAATCATAAAATTCAAGGATTTTTTTAACATCTAATGTATTGTGCTTTGTTTGGACTATTTTGCTATTGTGATTTATTGCAAGTTTAGGTTATCTAAGGTTCTACCTGTTTATGGTCTACTGAAATGAATACTTTGACATTGTAAAATTGACATTGTAAATATAGGCAGGGTGGAGGGAGGACATTGATTCTGCTTCCAGGTAAATTGGTGTAAACCTAAAACAACTTCATTATCTTCATTGGAGTTACTCTTGAGTTCAAACCACCAAATATTTGAGTTTGGGCATCAAATATTTTTAAGCACAAACATTCTCTTCACTGCATTCCTAATAATACCTCAAATGATTAACGTTTAAAAATGTACATTCAGGTACTGGAACACACACTAGTCCCTGCTTTTTATTGCACTAGTAAATTAAAAGTCTAACCTCTTTGTACAAATATGATAGCCCAGCTGAGCCACTGTTATTCCTCTCCCATCACTTGGGTGTGCTAACCAGCAATGGACGTCTGGCATTTGAAGTACGCTTGAGTCTAATGGGCATTGCAGGTTAGAGGGCACACAGCTGACTAGGAGAGGGCAGAGGCAGTGCTCACTACAAAGCCTGGAGATTCTCTTTAAAATTGACAGGGAAAATTGATGGTCATAGGTGTAGGGAGAAGATGAAACTGCTAACTGGTACAATGGAACTATTTGGTAAATACGTACAAAATATAACCACCATTTGTTGCCACAATTGCCACAAAATGTTGGGAACCACGGCTCTAGAGCACAGCTAACAATGATAAATTGTAATTGTGTATCCTGTATCCAGCATCATCTTTTAGTCCCCTAATTATTGTCCGCCACATAGGAATTACACGACATGGCCTTGATCCAGGGCCCACTGAAGTCAATAGAAAAAATCCCATTGGGTTGAATTGGCTTTGGATCAAGCCTTATATCATAAAGACTACTCTCATAGAGTCATAGACTTTAAGGTCAGAAGGGACCATTATGATCATCCAGTCTGACCCCCTGCACAATGCAAGCCACAGAATCTCACCCACCCCCTCCTAGAATCATACTCTCAAAAATATAGCCTCAGTCCTAGAAGGTGTTGAATACTTGCTACAAGGTGCTGAGTGCCTTCTATTCTTGTTGACTTCAGAGGGACCTGAAGGCACGTAACACCTCACCAGACTGCCTTAAGGGCAGAATAGTCACACCAGATCATGTCAACAGCCTGTGAAAAGGCCAGAACATTTCATGAGGATCTATACAGAATGAAAATCCTCTATGTGTGGATCGCCTCCTTCTCGAGGACGTCAAATGTCTTATCACCATTCTTCCACCCCCGCTTTCTAGGCTCCTGCACAGTTCGTTTGTTTTGTGTTGTGAGAATCTGTGTGAATGTCCCTCTGCCTCCATTATGTTCAATTTGGGGATACATACAGGAGCCTTGAGATAATCCCATCCTCCTCAGCAGAATGATCTCATTAATGCTTTCTTCCCTTTGACTCGACATCATGGGAATTCTTTTTTCTAAGTTAGAGGAATGAGTTGGTTCATAAATAGAGGGTTGAGCATCATGGGCTAGATCCAGCTTGCAGAAGGAGGAATTGACTTCATGCACTGCTGTTCCTTCTGTCCTGGTTGGGGCAGAATTCACTGGAGGCTTTTCCCTCTGCTCCCATTGGCTGGAATCACAGGCAATGGGAGCAGTGAGGGCCATGGAGCCATTACCCTTATGCCCAGACCTTGCACCACCATCCCTGACATGCTCCCCCTCCCACTGAGACCCTACACTCCTATCCCACTCTTCCCCCCCTTCCAGAACCCTCATCAGCCTTCTCCTGCAAGTAACTTCCCAACCAGACTCCCACCCTCAACTCACTCCTACATCCTACCCTCCCAGCCAGATCCTGTACCCCCACCTCCTCCTGCACCCATTTTGTCATCATGTGTTGGTGGTCTGCAGAAAAGTCTGCTTTGAATAGGATGGGCTGTGGGCCAGAAAATTTGAGAGCCACTGCTCTAGTACCAACTACAGAACATTTTCAGATTTTGGGTTTTTTTCTGAGAGGTTTGTAATATTCAGTGTATTGTGCCTTTGAGTTAAAATATGTCATGAAAAAATGCCTTAGATGTAGTTTAATGTCCTGTTTTTTCAAAGGTGCTGAACATTTGCAGCTTCCATAGACATCAGAGGGATGTTTGGGTACTTGGGCCCTCTGAAAATCAAGCCATGAATGTGATGTATCTGAGACAATAGTAATATATTTACTCTGTCAGCTTTGTAGCCTAGCTTCCTCCATTTATTCAATGTTTGTTTTTGTTTTGCTTTTCTTAGTAATATCAATAGGCAAATGATTTTACTAATTCAATATATACTAATAATTTATATAAAGGTGTGATACAGCATCTTTGTCATTCTCTTCGAGTGATTGCTCATGTGCATTCCAATATAGGTGTGCGCGCGCAGCGTGCATGCATTGTCGGAAGTTTTTCCCTTAGCAGTACCCTTAGGGCCAGCAGAGAGACCACTGGAGTGGCGCCGGTATAATGGTGCATATATACTCCTGCTGGCCTCCCTACCCACTGAGTTCCCTCTTACCACCATTATGGTCATTGGAACAACCCTCCGCTCCTACTTGAGTTGTTTTTCTTGCTCTTCATTGTTATCAGCTTCTAGTTAAGTACCTGCAATTTAAAGACTTTCTTTGTGTGAATGTTTCCCACCCTGCTGCCTGCGGCAGGGCATGCCCGGCCTACAAGGGTTCAAGCCCTGTAGGAAGTGTACTAAGCCTATGCCCTGCAGTGACCCGCACTCCAAGTGTTTAAAGTGCCTGGGGAAATTTCATATCACAGAAGCGTGTAAGATCTGCAAAGCCTTTAAGCCCCAGACTAAGCGGAAGCGCGAATCGCGGCTTAAGGCTATCCTTATGGAGGCAGCGCTCTGGCCGGCACCAGCATCAACACCGGCATCGGATTCAGCACCAGGCACCAGTAGTGCACCGGCCTCGGTGTGGGACAGCTCTGGGCACCGGGCTTCCACAGTGCTGCGTAGAACCAGACGCTGCTCTCAGTCACTGGCCCCGCTCAGGAAGAAGCGACCTGACAGGGGCCGGTCTCCCTCCAGGCACATGCCCTCCATGCGCTCTCCAGCGGGGCATGTGGTGCCGACCAGCCCTTGGCCTGGACCTTCTAGGCTGGCCAACTATCCTCCTTTCTGCAGGGATGTTAGCCCCCTGGAGGATTTCCTGAACCCTTCAACTCCGGAGGCTCTGGAAGCTGCCAGAGTCCTTATTGACTTGTCGCCCTCCCCTCTGCCGGCCCCAGCGCCCTCCTGATGGCACGGGGATGTCCAACGGCACCCGAACCATGAAGCTGGGCATCCACGGCACTGACCGCGGCCAGCCAAGTGCCACTAACACCGGCACCAGGCCCAGTGCCAACAGTGGCAAACCCAGCACCAGATGCGGTGCGGTTACCCCGCATGATCCCTACCCCAGGACCCGGCACCGAGGCTCCTACTCACATGGGGGCCCTCACCTCAACCATGCCGCTGCCTCCACCTTCACCTTGGCACTATGGTAAACTGGAGGCCATGTCCCAGAATACCACGGAGCAGTCAACTTCGGCTCCGCCATGGTCCACTGCAGAGTAATCGTCCGAGGCGGAGGCAGTGTGGTCATTCAGGGGCTCCCAATCCTGCTTATGGCACCGCTCCCGGTCCTGGCACCGGCCCCAGCACCGATCCGCCTCACAGCGCTTCCAACAACAGCGGGCCCAGCTGATGCCTACTCCAGTCCTGCACCGGACATGGCCTCCTCAACCGCCTGGGCAATGGCCTTTCTGGATGCCCTGGGCTTACCACCAGAGCCACGGAACTGACCCCCCCCCCCCCCCCAGACTGGCCTCAGTTGACTTGGGGCTGCGAGTTCCACCGTCGGCAACCCCTTTAACCCAGTCACCCACCTTGACTTGTTAGCTGCCTCCAGGATAGTCGTCCCCAGGCCTGGAGGGAAACGCAGCTCCAGCAAGCCATCCTCCTCCTTCCTCCCACTCGGTAGCCACCTCAGGTAGTGCAGGCCCAACAGATGTCCAGGAGGGTGTCCTGGCGAAGGGGTCATCATTTTCATTGCCAGATGAGGCATTGGCTGACTCTGCGCTGCTTATGCCCTCGATGGACACTAGGGCTCATCAAGACCTTCTCCGCCGTCTGGCCCAAGGTCCTGGAGGACTTGGACTCAACCGTGGACATTCTGCACACAGACATTCCCTCTAGGGTAGCGTTGCCAATTAATAAAACGGTTGCCAAAATTTTGGCAACAGTGTGGCAAACATCGGTGTCCATCCCGCCAACAGATAAGTGCACAGAACACCGGTATTTCGTCCCTCAGGAGGGGAACGAACATCTCATCCCACCCTCTCCCAGGGTCCCTTGTAGTTCAGGCACTCAACGAAAGGGAGAGGCAGGGACAGCCTGCGGCCACCCTGAGAAGCAGGGAGGCCAAAAAGTCCGACCTGCTGGGTAGGAATGTCTACGCCTCCGGGGGCATCCAGTACCGGATTGCGAACCAACAGGTCCTCCTATCCAGATACGCTTTTAATACCTGGGCGTCAATGGACAAATTTACTGATATGCTCCCCAGAGACTCTTGAGCAGAGTACAGGCCCTTCCAGGAAGAGAGAAGAGCCATTTCTCGAGCGGCACTCCAGGCAGCACTTGATGTGGCGGATGCGTCGGCCCAGGCGATGGCCACCAAGGTGGTCCTATGCCGCACCTCGTGACTCCAAGGGTCAGGGGTGCCGCCGGAGGTCCAGAACACCCTGCAGGACCTCCCCTTTGAGGGCACCTCGTTCTTTCTGAAGCAAACGGATCAGCGACTGCACGAACTAAAGGACACAAGGGCCACCCTAAAGTCCCTGGGCCTACTTACACCTGCCATCCAGAGGCGCTCCTATACCAACAGGAGCGTCCCAAGAATACCCCCGCAGAACCCCCACCTTGATTTCTCCCACTGCAGGGGTAGAGGCAATAATGGCAGAAATAACAGACGGTGCTCCCGTCCACCCCCAGACACGAATCAAGGGCCTAATAACAAGCCTCATGGGCCCCGACAGGAGTTTTGATAAGACCTTCAAGGGCCCCTTACCAGTCTCCCAGTTATCTTTCTGAAACCATTTATCTCACTTCCTCCAGGACTGGCAGCTGATTACATCAGACCGCTGGGTATTGCAGATAGTGGATATGGGATATGTAATCCCCTTCCATTCCACCCCACCCTTTCAGCCCTCTACCCTGTCCCTTTTCAGGGACCCCTCTCACAAGCCTCTGCTATGGGGGGAAGTGACCCATCTCCTCTCACTAGGGGCAGTGGAACTTGTCCCACATGAGTTCTGGAACAAGGGGTTTTACTCCTATTACTTCCTGGTCCTGAAAGCCAAAGGGGGCCTCCGCCCAATCCTGGACCTCGGGGCCCTAAACCTCTTCATCATCAATACAAGGTTCAAAATGGTCACTCTGGTGTCCATCATCCCCTCCCTAGCTCTCGGAGATTGGTATGCTGCCCTCTATTTAAAAGATGCTTATTTGCACATTTCAATCACCCGCTTCCACCAAAAGTTCCTTCGTTTCACTGTGGGCCAGGACTATTATCAATTTATGGCCCTTCTCTTTGGTATCTCTACGGCCCCCAGAGTTTTCACCAAATGCATGGCGGTGGTGGCTGCCACACTCAGAAAGCAAGGCGTCCAAGTGTTCCCGTACCTAGACGATTGGCTCCTAAGAGGGAGGTCAGAATCCCAGGTGAAAGATCACATCACCATAGTTTGTGAACTGTTTCAGGAACTCGGCCTCCTTCTGAACCTGGACAAGTCCACCCTGACCCCCACTCAGTCAATAGAGTTCGTGGGCACCATGCTGGACTCTCGCTCCCAGAGAGCCTTTCTGCCCAGCTTCAGGTTCCTCATGCTGCAATCGGCGGTACTGTCCCTTCAGAGTTTCCCGATGACTACCACCCAGGCCTGCATGTGCCTGCTGGGCCTAATGGCCACCTGCACGTACATAGTGCAGCATGCTAGGCTGTGTATGCACCCGTTACAAATGTGGTTGGCACAGGTTCACAGACCGACTATCCACTCATGGGACAGGATGATCACCGTCCCCTCCCCGTCCTCCTCGCGCTGGAATGGTAGACCAATCAAGAGGAGATCTGCACAGGGGTCCTGTTCTCCCAACTGGTCCCGTCCATCTGACTGTTCACAGATGCGTCAGACACGGGCTGGGGAGTACACCTGGGAGAGCTGCACACCCAAGGTACGTGGTCTCCCTGCAAAACCTCCCTGCATATCAATGTCAGGGAACTCAGAGCAGTCCATTTGGCTTGTGCGGTTTTCCTTCCCCATTTAAGGGGCAGGTCTGTGCTCATTCTATTGGACAACACGACTGCAGTGGTATACATAAACAAGCAGGGCGGAGCCCGCTCACCCCAGCTCTGCTTGGAAGCCACCCGCTTGTGGGAACTCTGCATCGGAGCAGATATCCACCCGGTGCTCTCATAGCTCACGGGCTCTCAGAACATCCTAGTGGACAAGCTGAGCAGGTAGTTTGCAACTCACGAGTGATCCCTGCATTGGGATGTAGCCCAGTCCATTTTCCGCATGTGGGGGTTTCCCCTCCTGGACCTGTTTGCCACAGGGCAGAATGTGAAGAGCCCTCGCTACTGCATCATCATGGGCCAGGGTTGGGACTCCCTAGGGGACGCGCTTCTTCTTCACTGGCCTCAGGGCCTGCTTTACGCCTTCCCACCATTCCCCCTAGCGCACAAGGTCCTGCTGAAAGTTCAGGAGTTCAGGGCGTTGCTGATCCTTATCGCCCCAGCGTGACCCAGGCATCATTGGTTCTCGACCCTTCTCGACCTCTCATGCGAGAAGCCCATACCCCTCCTGCTGTTCCCAGACCTGATATTGCTGGACTCGGGCAGGCTTCACCACCCAGACCTGCAATCCCTCCATCTGATGGCATGGAAGCTCCGTGGCTAACAGCAGCAGAGCTCCAGTTCTCCCAGCGGGTTCAGGTGGTTTTACTGGGCAGCAGGAAACCCTCTACGAGAGCCACATACCTGGCTAAGTGGAAACTGTTTTGTTGTTGGGCTTCCCAGAAAGGGATACCCCCAAGATGGGCAACAGTCCCCTTGATCACCTGCTGGAACTTAGATTCTAGCAACTCTCTTCCTCCTCAGTTAAAGTCCACCTGGCGGCCATCTCGGTCTTTCACCCAGGGGAGGGGGGAAAAACGCTATTTGCCAACCCACTGGTTAATAGGTTCTTGAAAGGCATGGTCAGACTCTACCTGCCTGTCCGGCAACCCATTCCTCAGTGGGATTTTAACCTGGTTCTGTCCAAACTTAGGGGGGCCCTGTCTGAGCCACTAGCCATGTGCTCACTCCTTCACCTATCTTATAAGGTATCCCTCCTAGTGGCAATTGCATCCTTAGATGGATGTCTGAGCTCAAGGCGCTGACATCTGATCCCTCTTATATCGTGTTTTTCAAAGACAAAGTTAGTCTCCGACCCCACCCGGCCTTCTTGCCGAAGGTGGTCTCCTCATTTCATACCTCTCAGGACAGAAAACCTTCTGCGGGTTTTCTACCCAAAGCCCCATGCATTTGGGAAAGAACAGGCGTTACACACACTGGACGTACGTAGGGCATTATCCTTTTATTTGGAAAGGACTAAACCAGTCTGAAAATCACCACAACTTTTTGTAGCCGTTGCGGAGCACATGAGAGGCCAGCCCGTATCCACATAGTGAATCACCTTGTGTATAGCCATCTGCATCAGGGAGTGCTATTCCCAGCTCTGTCCCTTAGAGCACATTCCCCGTGAGCAGTGGCAGCGTCTACCGCCTCCGTGGCACAGGTCCCCATCCTGGACATCTGCAGGGCGGCCACATGGTCCTCAGTCCACACGTTTGCGAACCATTATGCACTTTCACCATCAGGCCAGAGATGATGCTGCCTTAGGTAGGGCAGTCTTTAACTCCTGTGTAGTCTCCTCATCCGGCCCTCCACCTAGTTAGGTTCTGCTTTGGAGTCACCTATATTGGAATGCACATCACTTGAAGAAAGAACGGTTACTTACCTCATAACTGTTATTCTTCGATATGTGTTGCTCATGTCCATTCCAAATCTCTGCCCACTGCCCTCTACTGGGAGCATACCAGTAAGAAGGAACTGAGTGGGTAGGGGAACCAGCAGGGGTATATATGCACTGTTATACCGGCGCCACTCCAGGGGGCTCTCTGCTGGCCCTAAGGATACTGCTGAGAGAAAAACTTCTGACAACACGTGCACGCTGCGTATGCACACCTATATTGGAAAGGACATGAGCAACACGTCTAGAAGAATCACAGTTACGAGGTAAGTAACAGTTCTTTGTGTTTTTTTTCCATCATCCACAAGGTAGTGAGTACAAGTTAATCTTTTATTGATCTTCCATCTGCAGATACTCCAAAATCAGTGGGAAGAATTTAATTACAATATTTTGAAAATATGTTGATTGAACTTGGAAAAATAAACTACCCACTGCAATGGACTTGACACTCTGATACGCTCACTGATGTTTAGATCCTGATCCTGCAATCAAGTTGGATAAATGGGTAAGTGTTCGCAGGGCATTAGAAAGCTGTTTTTTTGGTGCCACTGGTAGGTGTTAACACTTATTTGACTTAATTTCAAACCCATTCAAGCATTGTGGGTTCAAAACTTCTGCTCAGACTATCATTCTTTGTGTAAAAGAGAAAAATTACAATGAAAAAATAATTCACTGAGCCCGATTATTCACTTACGTCAGTTTACACTGAAGAGTTATTATTGAACATATGCAAGCGAATTGAAAGTAGAATCAGGCCCAGCAAGTGTATCGATTTTCGGTATGTGCTTTGTATAGTCCATTTACAGCAGCCTAGGTTGCTTTGAGGAGAGGTATTCATATACAGCTCAAGCTTCATCAAGGTAGGAAAAATGTTTTGTCTCTTAAAACAGTCATTTTTGAAGTGTAGGGAAACCCTGAGGGTTAAACCTAAAACATTTTTTCACATCCTTAAAGCAGCTTGAGCTGTTTGGGAAAAGTCCACACGTTTTACCCAATTCTTGTTCTTTGTACTGTTAGAAGTAGAATGACGAGTCATTTGTTCTTGGTCTCAAGCTCAGAAGCATACTAGGCTTGAGCCCATGCTGAGGGAAGCACTGGGGGGAGAGGTGATTTTTAGTATAATTTGCCCAAGAGTGTAAAACCCCATTGTGTGTGTGCGAGGTAATAAATGCTTGCTACAACGTAACATCCCCTTTTCTGACCCGCACACTACACAAACTGTCAGCCTAATCCCAATCTGAATTGAGGATGAGATCACATAGCAGGAATGGCACAATGCAATTTTTGCCCCATTAGCAGACATTTTAAATAAGATGCAAAAAACTCATGACTGTAAATCTTAGCAAAGTGTCTGCTGATTGCAACCCAACATCGCCAACTAGTGTCCAAATGGACAAACATCCAAAATGAGAGAGACCAAAGAAACAGGAAGATTTAAATGTCAAGGAATTAATTTCTTAATAAAGAACAATAGGCCAACATTTGTGTTCATTTACCTTTTGTATTGTCCTACAGAAGTCACATAAGCCAGGGCATACAAAAGGAGTTAGGTGTTTTGACACTGAGCATCACAGCACCTAATGTTTAGGTGCCTAGAAAATTATTATGAATCACAACAACTGAGTCATAGAGATAGAAATGTAGCCGTGTTAGTCTGGTGTAGCTGAAACAAAGTACAGGACTATGTAGCACTTTAAAGACTAACAAGATGGTTTATTAGATGATGAGCTTTCGTCGGTCAGACCCACTTCCTCAGATCAAATAGTGGAAGAAAATAGTCACAACCATATATACCAAAGGATACAGTTAAAAAAAAATGAACACATATGAAAAGGACAAATCACATTTCAGAACAGAAGCGGGATGCAAGGGGGGGGGGGGAAGGAAGGTAATTGTCTGTGAGTTAATGATATTAGAGGTGGGGAAAGGTAGATGTCTGTGAGTTAATGGTATTAGAAGTGATAATTGGGGAAGCTATCTTTGTAATGGGTAAGGTAGTTGGGGTCTTTGTTCAATCCCCCCGGAGAGTGTTGAATTTTAGCATGCATGCCAGTTCAGAGGATTCCCTTTCAAGTGCAGATTTGAAAGTCTTCTGGTGTAGGATGCATGTGATTAGGTCATTGAGACAGTGTCCTTTCTGGTTGAAATGGCAATAAACTGTTTTTTCTTTGTGATCCTGTCTAATGTCTGTTTTGTGGGCATTGATTCTTTGGCGAAGTGTCTGAGACATTTGTCCAATGTACATAGCAGACGGACACTTTCGGCACATGATAGCATAAATTATATTTTTGGATGCGCAGGAATATGTATTCTTGATCTTATAACTCACTTGGTTAAGCCCAATAATGGTGTCAGCAGAGTGAATATGTGGACAAAGCTGGCAACGGGGTTTGTTGCAAGGGAAAGTACCAGGGTTTGTATTTGTGTGGTATGTCCTGTGGTTGTTGGTAAGAATCGTCTTGAGGTTAGGTGGTTGTCTATAGGAGACTATGGGTCTGTCTCCCAGAGCTTCTTGGAGTTTAGTGTCCTGTTCCAGTATAGGCTATAGTTTATTGATAATGTGTTGGACAGGTTTAAGTTGGGAGCTGTAAGTGATGACAAGTGGTGTTCTATTGTTGGTTTTCTTAGGTGTGTCTTGTAGTAGATGGTTTCTAGGTATTCGTTTGGCTCTTTCAATTTGCTTTTTTATTTCTCCGGGTGGGTAGTTGAGGTTTATAAATGCTTGGTAGAGATCCTGAAGTTTCTGGTCTCTGTCAGTGGGATTAGAGCAGATGCGGTTGTATCGAAGGGCTTGGCTATCGATGATGGATCGTATGGTGTGTGTTGAATGGGAGCTGGAAACATGTAGGTAACTGAGTCAGTGGGTTTTCTGTAGAGGGTGGTGTCTAATTTTCCATTCTTGATTTGTACTGTGGTATCCAGGAAATGGATCTCTCGTGTGGAATGGTCCAGGCTGAGGTTAATGGTGGGGTGTAGGTTGTTGAAATCTCTGTGGAATTTCTCCAGTGTTTCTTGGCCATGCGTCCAAATCATACAGATGTCATCGATGTAGCGTAAGTAGAGAAGGGGTAAAAGGGGACGGGAGTTGTTGTTCTAGGTCAGCCATAAAGATATTAGCATACTGTGGCACCATGTGTGTACCGATGGCTGTGCCGCTTATCTGGAGGTATAAGTTGTTCTCAAACTGCAAATAATTGTGGGTGAGAACAAAGTTACATAGGTCTGCTATCAGGTTGGCAGTGGTGTCCTCTGGGATAGTGTTTCTAATTGCTTGTAATCCGTCTTCATGTGGGATGTTGGTGTATAGTGCTTCTACATCTATGGTGGCAAGGATGGTGTTATTGGGGAGGTTATCGATGTTTTGTAGTTTCCTTAGGAAGTCAGTAGTGTCTCGGAGATAGCTGGGGGTGTTGGTTGCGTAGGGTTTGAGGAGAGAGTCTACATAGCTGGATAGACCAGTAGTGAGTGTGCCAATGCCAGAGATGATGGGGCGTCCAGGGTGTCCAGGTTTATGGATCTTGGGAAGCAGATAGAAAAATCCTGGTCGGGGGTCAGAAGGTGTTTCTGTGTGGATTTGTTCCCGAGTAGCTGTAGGGAGGCTTTTAAGGAGACAGAGTAATTTCTTTTGGTATTCCGAGGTGGGATCAGAGGAGAGAGGTTTGTAAAATGTGGTGTTGGAGAGTTGTCTGGTTGCCTCTTGGTTATAGTCGGCCTTATTCATAATGTCCACAGCACCTTTGTCAGCTGGTTTGATGTCTAGGTTGTTTTTTAGACTCTGGACGGCATGTTGTTCAGTGTGGCTGAGATTGTGTGTCGCTTGTTGTTGTTTGCGAATAATGTCAGTCTGTGCGTTGTTGCGGAAGCTTTGTATATAGAAATCCAGATTGTAATTCCGACCGTCAGGGGGAGTCCATATAGAATTATTCTTCCTTTTGTGTTGATAGGGGGGATCTGGTAGGTCAGATTGGTGTTCATTGGTGGTTTGGAAATATTCTCGGAGGTGGAGGCGGCGAAAAAAAGCTTCAAGGTCACCACAAAATTGTATCCAGTTTGTGGGGGACGTGGGGCAGAAAGAAAGACCCCTGGACAAGACAGACTCTTCTGCTGGATTGAGTTTGTAGCTGGAGAGGTTAACAATATTATCCGGTGGGTTGAGGTTGTTGCTGTTGTAGCCTGTGGTGTGTAGCAATTTGGAAAATTTATTGTCTTTTCTTTGTTGTAGGGAATAGAAGTGTGTATAGTAGATTTCTTGTCTGGTGGAACAGAAGTCTTGCAAGGTGTTAGTTGGTGTGGATGTTTGTCTTGAGATGAGACTCTCTAAGTTAGAAATGTCATTCTTGATGTTTTTCTGTTTCTTGTATAAAATACTTATCAAGTGATTCCTTAATTTCTTGGATAGTGTGAGGCAGAGTCTTTCACTGTAGTCAGTATAGTATGTTGATCTTAATGGATTGTTCACTTTCAGTCCTTTGGGTATGATGTCCATCTTCTTGCACTTGTATAGAAAGATGATGTCTGTCTGTATCTGAGTCAGTCACCTGAATCAGTCACGTAGACATGTAGGCTGTGTCTAGACTGGCAAATTTTTCTGCAAAAGCAGCTGCTTTTGCGGAAAAGCTTGCCAGCTGTCTACATTGGCCACTTGAATTTCCGCAAGAACACTGACTTCCTACTGTCTGAAATCAGTGCTTCTTGCAGAAATACTATGCTGCTTCCATTCGGGCAAAAGTCCTTTTGTGCAAAAGGGCCAGTGTAGACAGCTCAGATTTGTTTTGCCATTTTTGCGATCGGGGCCTTTTGCGCAAAAGCTCGTTTAGATTGGCACGGACGCTTTTCTGCAAAGAGTGCTTTTGTGGAAAAGCATCCATGCCAATCTAGACGCTCTTTTCCGCAAATGCTTTTAATGGAAAACTTTTCCTTTAAAAGCATTTGCGGTAAATCATGCTAGTCTAGACGTAGCCACACAGTACAATGAATGTGCAGAGATAGATGCTTTATATAGTGATTGACAAAAGCCACTATACTAGGCAGGGAGCTGTCTAAGGTAGCCAATGGGATAGATCAAGTTCAAGTCCCCCACCACTTCTGGGGAGAAAGGATTTGAATTGGGCTTTATCCTCTATCGTGTCAGCAACCAAAACATTAGGTGATAGAATATCCTGATAGGGAGGGGCACCCTGAATATCTCTAATTGAAGCTGTTACATTGTGGATAAATACTTGGCATCATCTGGGCCAGAGAGTGAGTGAGAGCACAGCATGAGACTAACTCTGCAACCTAGCAGCTATAATGCTCACACAAAATTTTGGGGGAGAGGAGGGATGACCCAGGATCAATGTTCCCTGTAATAATTTCCATCGGAGGATTTTTCTGTCCATGTGTAGAATAATGTTTTTAGGTGCTCCGAGGCACATGCATGTGTAAAATCAAAAAACTAACTGTAAGAGCTCTGCTAAGCAGCAGGGCAGCATCTGAATCTCTCCTGAGCAGCTGCACAAGCACTCAGCTTACAGGGAATATTGCCCAGGGTCCAATACCCTGCTTCACAATGATTTCAGTATTTATGTACTGGAACAGCTTCAAGAGGAGAAAGTGAGACAGCCCCAAATCAGACTTATACCAGTGGGTAGAACGCTCACCTGAGAAGTAGCAGATCCCTGTTCAAACAGAGGATCCTGTTTGACCCAGGCAGGTTTCCCATATCCCACGTGAGTACCTTTCCACTAGACTAAAAGTTATGAGGGAGAATCTGCTGGTTCTGCCATATGGTGTGACTTTCCTTGAGGGGCCTGATCCAGCAGGCATGCTCAGAGGACACCTACTGGATTGAGTCCCACACACGGCTTTGGCAGCTGAACACCTATCTTCCCCCAGTTTGTGAATTACTCTAGGACTTGGCTGGGAGATAAGCATCCAGGTACTAGCATCAGGCAGCAGCACACATGTCCAAAGGCTGGAACATTGGCACCTACAGAAATGTAGGTGCCTAAATGGCTACAGAATTCAGCAGGAGTTTTGTGAACTAAAATAGTCTCGAAACTGAGACATAGCCAATGTGGCAAGGGCAATTCCCCAAGCCACCACTGAGTAGGTCTCTTCCTTCTAGCCCCAGGGGTTGGGGTTTTGCAGCAGGTCTCAATGGTAGGGAGCCTGGCCATGTGCCCTCAGGCTCCCTCCCTAGCTGCATTTACCTAGTGCTGATCCAGATTGTTCTCTCCAATTTCTTCCTCTCTGTCTCTCCACCACCTTCCTTTCGTCCTCTCACACTCTCCCCCAGCTTCCAACTGCTGAGGCTTTTAAAGGCCCTCAGCCAGCAGAGAAGTCAGCTGGCCCCAATGTGCTTGAGCCAGCTCCCTCCCTGCTGCATCTAATTGGGCTGCAGTTCTCTGCTTCTTCTTACAGGGGTTTTTACCCTTTTGGACTGACTTTTCCCCTCTCTGCAGAAGCTCCCTGGCCTGACCCTGTCACACTCCCTTCCTCCTTTTGGGCATCCAGGCCACAGTACCACAAGTCAGCCACATCAAAGTCACTGGGGTAGCATGGGTGTGAAATCGACAGGAAATCTTCCTATAACATCAACCTCATGATTCAGTATTTGGGATGTAAATAACTGAATTATAAAAGCAAACAAATACCAGATTTGCACGAGGTTGAGAAAAATTAGGCCTAACACAGATGTGCTTCTTGATGACAAGATGAGGTTGACAATCCTACAGAAAAAGAATTCATAACACTTGTGCAAGTTCTGATCTCACACCATATGAATTCATTGCCCTCAGTGGTTTGATACTGAGGTAGCCAATGGAAAAAAAATCTACTTTCTTCATGATCGAAAGATTTTCTTGTACAATAATCATGTGGGGCCAACTTCTGTAAGCAGGTGTGTGTGTGTGGGGAAAGCCCAAGTCTGTGAGAGATCTGAACACAGCACCAGGCTATGTGATAATCTCCCCTGCTCTTTCAGGATGGGAGTTTCAAGACGTCAAAGAGTTACGCATTCAACTCCTATTTTTGCCTTTGAAAAATCCTTCCCCTTCAGCTTCATACTGAAGCCAGCACTGCTTCTGTCTCCTCCACCTGTGCCTCTAGCTGGACAGACCACCTGGCCATGGATGCCTCTACCCAGATCCTGGTGTGGTTTTGCAGGACTATGACTTGCAGTTCCCTCTTACAGAAATTCAGGCTGGAGAGACCATCCAATGTGAAAGGTGCATGCTGGTGAAATCTCTCAGGAAGCAGGCGGAGAACTACAGGAGGAGGTGGCTAGGATGAGGAGCATCTGAGCCCATGAGGAATTCCTAGAGAGTATTCCTGTGAAGAAAACTAAGGCCGAGGAAGCTATCCAGCGACAAAAGACTGCTGGCACGCCACTGGTGGAGGAGGAGATGGCTCTGTCTTGAGGGGGACCCTGGCAGCTGGTCTCTTCTGGCAGCAGGTAGTGCTCCATCTCTGCTTCCAATCCTTCTACAGTGGTTCTGGAGAACAGTTATGCTGGATATTGGAGATAAGGAATCACCTGCTAAGGCAAAAGAGGAGAAGCCTTGTGCCCCCAAGACTGGGAGGTCTGCAGACACCACTCTGAGGAGGAAGTGTAAGTTAGTAGTGGGTGGAGACTCTCTTCTGAGGGGGATGGAGGCACCCATCTGTTGCCCTGACATGTCATCTAGGGAAGTATGCTTCCTGCCAGAGGCTAGTATCTGAGACATTATAGAGAGATTGTCAAGGATTATCCGGCCCTCACATGGGCACTAATTATACTGCAAGGGGTGACCTTGAGGAGATCAAGAGTGACTACAGGGCTCTGGGCATGTGGATGAAGGAGTTAGGAGCACAGGTGATATTCTCTTCAGTCCTTCATGTCACAGGTAAGGGCCCAGGCAGGGACAGGTGCATCCTGGAGGTGACTGCCTTGCTGCGAAGATGGTGTTGCCAGAAGGGCTTCGGCTTCATTGACCACGGATGCTGTTCCAAGAAGAAGGACTGCTAAGCAGGGATGGGGTTCACCTTTTCAGGAAGGGGAAGAGAGTATTTGGATACAGACTGGTAACCTAGTGAGGTTTGATGGGGGCAGGTGACCGAAGGCCACAAGTAAGTGAAAATCATGGAGACCTGAAAGATGTGTCAGAAATGGGACAGGGCATGGGCTATAATAGCAGAGATAAAGGAGGAACAAGGCAGAACTGGGGGGCAAAATCAAATAAGTATCTTAGGGTACGTCTAGACTACATGCCTCTGTCGCCAGAGGCATGTAGATTAGGCTACCCGACACAGTAAAATGAAGCGGTGATTTAAATAATCGCCGCTTCATTTAAATTTACATGGCTGCCGTGCTGAGCTGACAAACAGCTGATCAACTGTTTGTCGGCTCAGCACGATAGTCTGGACGCGCAGGTGTCAACATCAAAGGTATTTGTCGATCACCCAGGTATGCCTCCTGGGATGAGGTTTACCTGGGTGGTCGACAAATACCTTTGATGTCGCCATCCGCGCGTCCAGACTTTCGCGCTGAGCCAACAAACAGCTGATCAGCTGTTTGTCGGCTCAGTGCAGCAGCCATGTAAATTTAAATGAAGCGGCGATTATTTAAATCACCGCTTCATTTTACTATGTCTGGTAGCCTAATCTACATGCCTCTGACGACAGAGGCATGTAGTCTAGATGTACCCTTAGGGTATGTCTACACTACAGCGTTATTTCTAAATATCTTATTTTGAAATAGTTAATTCAAAATAAGTTATTTCGAAATAACACGTCTACACACAAAATGCATTTCGAAATACAGTCCACTGAGTGGATGCTGAATTGCATTTAAGACCGGCTGGAACCAGGTGCGGCAGGGCATCAGGTCAGGAGTGTCTTTGTGTGGCTGCTGCCTGAGGCTATCTTAGGCTTGTGCTTAAAGGGATACCACTCCCCTCCCCCCAGGCAGCTGGTTCTCCGGTTTTCCTGCTTGCTTGCCTACCTCGATGAGCGATAGCACAGCATTTTGTCTCTGTGTGCTCTGCTTGCCCTCACTCGGGACACCACAGCACTCTGCAACTGGGTACTCTGGTGCTTCTCTTGGACATGTTGCTGCAAGCCTGGCTGCACTTTCTGCAGTCTGCCATCCGGGAAGTCCATCGGGGGGCTGTCAGGATCCAAGGGGCCCTGCGGGAGAGCTTCCACCCTGAGGAGCACTAAGAGCCTCCCTGGTTTGCCCCACTGGGGGCTTGTGCCTCATTCCTCCCTCACATCCTTCCACTTACCCCTCCCAAGCCCCTCTTCCTGATATAAAATAAAATACACATTTTTTCATAAACACGAACTGTCTTTATTTAACAAAACTGGGGGGGGGGGAGGAAATGAACTCTGGTGAGACTGGGGAAAGGAGGTGGGAGAAGAGAGGGGAAGCTCAGGGGTCAGGGTCTCGCCAGACCAACTGTCTCCCAGCACCGCGGATGTGGGGGCCTTGGCATCCCCGGGGGGATGGAGGGTGAGGAGGGAAAAGCAGGAGCGGGGAGAAGGAGAGGGAGGAGGAGCGGTAGCTGGGGAGGCAGCAGGCGCTGGAGCATCAAGAGGCAGCACGCTCTGCACCAGGGTCTGCAGGTGTTGGCAGATGGCATGGCCCTGGGCAAGCTGCTCCTGCTGGAGCTCCAGGTCTTCTTGCACCCAGTTCTGGAGGGTGCGGTTCAGGGCTCGCAGTGCCCCCTGGTGCTGTTGCTGGTACCCCTCCACTGCACAGGTGGTCCTGCGGAGCCCTCGGGTGCAGGAGCATGTCCTGGGTAGGTGGTGCGCCCTGGACGCACAGCTGGTGCGGCTGTGGAGAAACAAGAGAAGTGGTCACTTCTCCCTGGGGATACAGTGGGGGAAGCCCATCCCCCCTCTGCAAGGTGAGGATGACCATTCCCTGCACCATCAGAGCCGATGTGCTTGCACACAGGCCATGTTTGGAATGTCCTGCTATCCCTGGGAGTGGGAGCTGCCCTAAGACCTCACTTGACCCTGTGCTGTGTATAGTGTGGGTGAGGTGGGGGGGAGATGTCCCCTGCCTCTGTGTAGAATGGCCTTATGGAGAGAGGGCATCCTGCTGTGTCCCACCCCGGGGTCAGGAGCAAGTCATGTATCTTCACACACGCGTGTGGCTAACAGGCCAAGGCCTCTGTGTGGCAGCCAGCTGGGGCCACGTGCCCAGGGGTGGCATGGCACATGCTCGCACGTGCACAGGTTGCTGCGTGATCCATGGTAAGCAAGGCCCATGCGCGCGGTCCCTGGTCTCCCTTCCCACCTCCCCAATCAGGGGACAGTGATGGCACTCACATGTTGTTGCCTCCCCGGATGACACTGGTGATGGGTCTGCTGGGATGGCTCAGGGGTCCTGGCTGCGTGGCATGCTCCCTCTGGGCTCCTGCAGCTCTTGGCGCTCCTCCTTCATGCTCCAGGATCGATGACCCCCAGACTGTCCCGCTCCCCAGGATGTGGTCCTGAGCGTCAAAATAGGGGCAGGTGTCTGCCCCTGTTTGGGAGCTGCCCCCTGTGGTCCTGGCATAGGCCTGCTGAAGCTCCTTAATTTTAATGCGCATCTGCTCCTGGGTGCGCATGTGGCCTTTGGTGGCCAGGCTGTCAGCCATCTGCCTGTAGACGGCCGCGTTCCTGCATCTAGTCTGGAGATCGTGGACATTGGAGGCCTCCCTCAAACCTCAATGTGGTCCACAATCTCCGCACTAGACCAGGAAGACACCTGCCTTCTCTGGCCCCTGGCAGGCTCCTGGGAGCTGGGGGACTGGGCCCGGGGAGCAGTGGAGGGCTGGCTGGCACTGGCTGCCTGGCACATGGTGGGGCCACTGGGTCAGGGGCAGTGACTGCTGGCTGGGTGCTAGTAGGCATGGAGCTGGCACAGGCACTGTGGCCAGAGTCTACCCCTTTTAGGGCTCCAGAGCTGGAGTAGAGGAGAGGAAGTTTTCCTGGTTGTGCCCAGAGTGGCCACCAGGACACCCTGGGAAGGGCTGGAGACCCCCTATTTCAAAATAAGCATCTACACAGCGCTTATTTCGAATTAGCTATTTCGAATTTGGCGTTTTTCCTCATAGAATGAGGTTTACCAAATTTGAAATAAGCGTGCCACTATTTCGAATTAATTTTGAAATAGCGGTTTGGCTGTGTAGACACTAGGAAAGTTATTTTGAAATAATGGCTGTTATTTCAAAATAACTTTGCGGTGTGGACATACTCTTAGATGCCTAAATACAAATGCAAGAAGTATGGAGAATAAGCAGGAAGAACTTAAAGCGCTAATAAATAAACACAACTATGACATAATTGGTATCGCAGAGACTTGGTGGGACAATACACACTGCTGGAATATTGGTATTGAAGGATACAGCTTGATCAGGATGGATAGGCAGGGAAAATAGGGAGGAAGTGTTGCCTTATATATTAAAAAATATAAACTTGAACTGAGGTTGAGACATAGGAGACAGACTTGTTGAGAGTTTCTGTGTTAAATTTAAAAGGGGTAAAAAACAAGGGCAATGTCATGCTAGGGGTCTACTACAAACCACCTACCCAGGCAGAAGAGGTGGATGAACCTTTTTTTTAAATAACTCACAAAATCATCGTAAGAGCAGGATTTGGTGGTAATGGGGGACTTCAACTATCCAGACGTATGTTGGGAAACTAACACAGCAGAGCAGATTCTTTTTCGTAATTTGAGGTTTACCAATGTTGAAAAAACACCTGCGTTCTTTCGATTTAATTTAGAAAGAACATGATTGCAGTGTGGACGCAGGTGAAGTTTTTTCGAAAAAACAATGTAGTCTAGACATACCCTTAGAAAAGTTAGATGTCTTCAAGCCACCAGGGCCTGATGTAATGCATCCTAGAATACTCAAGGAGCTGATAGAGGAGGTATCTGAGCCTTTAGTTATCATCTTTGAAAAATCATGGAAGACAGGAGAGATTCCAGAAGACTGGAAAAGGGCAAATATAGTGCCCATCTATAAAAAGGGAAATAAGAACAACCCAGGAAACTACAGACCAGTCAATTTAACGTCAGTGCCAGGAAAGATAATGGAGAAAGTAATTAAGGAATTAATCTACAAACCCCTGGAAGATAATATGGTGATAGGAAATAGCCAGCATGGATTTGTAAAGAACAAATCATATGAAACCAATCTGATAGCTTTCTTTGATAAGATAACAAGTTTTGTGGATAAGGGAGAAGCAGCGGGCATGGTATACCTAGATTTTAGTAAAGCATTTGATACAGTCTCATAAGACCTTATCAATAAAGTAGGGAAATACAACCTAGACGGGACTACTATAAGTGGGTGCACAACTGGCTGGATAACCATTCTCAGACAGTAGTTATTAATGGTTCACAATCATGCTGGAAGGGCATAACAAATGGGGTTCCACACGGGTCTGTTTTGGTATCTGTTCTGTTCAATACCTTCAACGATTTAGATATTGGCATAGAAAGTACGCTTATTACGTTTGCAGATGATACCAAGCTGGGAGGAGTTGCAAGTGCTTTGGAGGACAGGGTCATAATTCAAAATGATCTGGACAAACTGGAGAAGTCATCTGAGGTAAATAGGATGAAGTTTAATAAGGATGAATGCAAAGTGCTCCACTTAGGAAGGAACAGTCAAGTTCACACATTCAGAATGGGAAGCTATTGTCTAGGAAGGAGTACTGCAGAAACAGATCTAGGGGGAGTCATAGTGGACCACAAGCTAAATATTAGTCAACAGTGAGAGACTTGCAAAAAAACCAAACATGATTCTGAGATGCATTAACAGGAGTGTTATGAACAAGACATGAGAAGTAATTCTTTCACTCTACTCTGCACTGATTAGGCCTCAGTTGGAGTATTGTGTCCAGTTCTGGGCACCACAATTCAAGAAAGATGTGGAGAAATTGGAGAAGGTCCAGAGAAGAGCTACAAAAATGATTAGAGATCTAGAAATTACCTGTGAGGGAAGATTGAACGAATTGGGCTTGTTCAGTTTAGAAAAGAGAAGACTGGGAGGGGACATGATAGCAGTTTTCAAGCATCTAAAAGGGTGTCACAAGGAAATCTTAATTTGGGCCACATGCTGCATTCCCTGATTCCTGCTGAAATTTTTATTCTTTGGCTAGAATGAAGGCCAATCCTACTGATTCTTACTCTCATAAAGTTGAAGGGACTGTTTTATGTGAGTCCATTTAAGGATTTGTAGAATCAGTCTCGAGATTTGCAAAAGAAATGGCTTATGTGAAGTCCAGTTAATTAATAATAAGTTGCAGTGTGATGCATACACGGATAAGAGAGGTTCACTCACGGCCATCCGTGTAACTGGACATAAAAAATGCCACATTGAAATTTCTGCTGAATTGGCAAGCAACACCTACTATATTTCAAACTTTTGTATGCTATGAAGGCCATTTGACATTTCTATTTAATAGCAAAGCAAAATAATTTCAATTAACCTGTCCTATAATTTTTTTGTCAAATGAAGGAAACAAACTTCATCATGAGATATCAGGTGAGAACACAATGCTAAATAGATGTAAGTTGAATGCATTATCTTTTGCTCCAGGGATACAAGTGTATTCCTAAATTTACTCATTTTTCTTATTAATGTTGCAGTTTTTCATTTCCCACGTACTGCTGAGTTGCTTAAATGGGTTTTATTATAATAAAGTATTCTGCATGAGTGCTATAATCTAATTACTAAGCTCTCTCCCTCTTTTCCTCCCCATGATACAAAAAAGTACTGTTGATTTTGTCACGAAAGAAAGAAAAGCAAACATTACCCAGAACTGTGCTCTTGCAAGCCAGGACAAGTATTTGTGAGCTGAAATAATGCTTGTCTTAATGGCATTTTAAGATTTTTAGAAGACCTGAATATCCAGCTACGTGTTTAAGGGCAGTTGGCCCCTTCAGAAGGGAACATTTGCTGTCTGAAGGGCAGGATTGTAATAGCTTTTAATTGATGTAACTCTTTCACATTTTGTTTTCTGGACAGGTGTACCCCACCCATTCTTTTGGTCCCAACACTGATCTCATGTTCCAGCTAAACTCCAGACACCAATTAATCTAACTAATGGCCACCCCAGGGCTTTTAGATACAATGATTCTTGGTAGCTGATGCTCTATGTATCTTTCTCCCCAGACTGACACTTGATGCATATCCCCATCCCAGCGGTGGCCTCCTTTCACTTTAACAAGCCAAAGAAAGTCAAAATGCTAGATAATCCTTGTTATTTACTAATAAGTAGCTATTGACTTCTGTTGAAGTAATTATTAGTATTTATTCATACAAGAGAATAAATAAAAATGTCAAATATAGCAAGAGGAAGCTGAAAACAATATTTACCTCAAGGAAAATGAATTGTGTTCTGTTGCTTAAACAAGAAGTCTTTCAAGGTACTGTTAAATATGTAGGTTTGTTAGAAATAACAGAAAAAAGGTTTGAAAAGTCACGCTATTGTTGAGATTTGGAAAAGCTTGCCCACACATTCCCTTTTACCAGTGTTAAAAATGTAATTGATTTTCCATGGAAATTAGCAATCTTAAAGAGGACATGAAAATCTAGAAATTTTATGATTTATTTGTGGGGTAGCCAAAAAATCTTTTTTACAGGGCATGTTGCAGTCAGGGTGTTATTTATTAACCATCTATGTGACCTACTTTATCTTACAGGTTAGTATTATTTATATCAAGGAAGTAAATCATAGAAAAATAATGACTCTCTTTCCTAGGAAGAGGAACTTTTTATGGGTTTGTACTGTGCTTAGCACAATGGAGCTCTAGTTCTGTTTATGATCACCATGGTCATAAAACAAATAATAGTTGTTTTCAATAAATCACATAAGATGTTTTCTTACCTTACTCAGCCATCACATTTTGAGTTTCTTTGGCAAAAATCATAATGAGCTGGAATAAATGGCAGGGCGCATCACTATGTTTGTTAAAAATTCAAATAGTATTGTTTGAACCCCCCCCCCCCCTCAGGCCTCCTCACTCACCAGGGGTCTGTTCTCTCCCACCTCAGGCTTCCCCCAACCTACGAGGGACCTATTCTTTCCCCCTCAGCCTCCAGGAGTCTGTTCCCAATCCTTCTCCCCCAAGCCGGCACAACCACCAAGGGCCTTTTTATCCCTCCCTCCAGGGCTGCAGCCAAGGGGCAGGGGGCAGGGGGACTACTTACTTGGTGTGCCGTGTGCTGGCAGGTAGGATGTCAGAGCCCCAGTTCTACTGGCCATTCTCTTGGTGATATGGCTACTCCCCACCCGCCGTAAATTGACACTGTATATTTCCCTTGTGGGCTTGCCCCCAGTGGCCACTCTCATATCATGTCCCTCCAAACAGCAGCCCCATCCCTTTGTGTGTTATGGAAAACTGTCCTTTTCCTGGGGTTCCTGGTTGTCCTGGCATAACCAAACTCTGCCCTTGCTTTAAGTTAATAGAAGAGGAAGCTGCATACCAAATATGGTGACCCTAGTTCTTACTATTTAGGAGGAATTCTTGAACAAATTTTATATCTATCTATCTATCTGTCTGTCTGTCTGTTCAGATTTCCTCCTGTATTTTATGTAATTGTGACAGAGTGCAGACAGTGAGTAGGAAGTAGGGCTCTGATCACTCTGATGATAATTTGTGCCCCAGGCAAAGCTGATTGGGGGTAATAATCTGATCAGACTGGTGGGCTAGGTGGGGGAAAATCTTCATTGGCTCCATCAGCACCAGACGGATTAAAAAAGGCACAGGAAGGAAATGCAGTGGGAGAGGTCAGCAAATATAGTAAACAGATGGGAGCAAGGGGGCTTGTGGTGATACTTGTGAAGGAGAACAGAAATACAGTTTCATGTAGAGCACATCTAGGGGAGTCCATGCAGTTTCTGTATGGAAGAGGTTATGAGGAGTGTAGAGCCCCCATTACAGTGATGTTACAAAAATGTTTTATTTCCTGTTTCACTATGTTGACAGTTGAGTTAAAGTATTTCAAAAGTCTAAGCATCAAGGACTTCTTCATTATTTTTGTTGGTGAATTACTGAGTTTCATTGAAGTCCAACATAAGTCTTGTGTTGCTTACACACATATGCTGAATAAATTCATGAAGTCATCATGTGAGCAGATGAAGTAGCCTTTTATAGGGGCAGCTAAAAATTGGGTTAGGCATAGTCCAAGAGAAACCATTTACTTAAAATACTTAAATAAACTTTTGACTATTTTTTACAAGGGTGGGTAATAAAATGACAGTAATTCACCAGGGTTAGCAGGCCTCCACCACTATATTTAACTGTGCCTCTTCAGATACAGGTGATCCCAGTTTCGAAGCAAAAAAACGCTCCTCTCTGTTTAGGCAGCTAACAAACAGCTTTATTAATTAATAAAGCACAGCATGAGCCAAACGTGGTCCCAGCAGAGCCGGGCCCAGTAAGGCTGGCTAATACAATCAATCCTAGTATCTTTATACCCTTAGCCAAACAGTCTGACGTCAGGGCATCCAATTATAGAAATCCTCAATTAAACTTGGAAAAATAAAGCTTTATCAGCAAGATGGCGGACAGGTACGAGGGAGTGCATCTCCTGTCCCAACCAGCCCAATTAACACATACCAATAGCCCATCCTGTAGGCCTCTTCTCACGGGGTGACAGAAAGTTCACTCTGGTCTACGTGCTTGAGAGAAAAGCTGAAATGGTTTCTGATATACAAGATGGCTTCTAGCTAAATATGAAATGGTTTCTACAGCTTCTATGCCAGCTCCAACTGGCTACAGATCGTCATTCCTGGCCAATGCATGGTGTGGACCAGGACACCACTTCCCACAGCTCCCAGGGGCCAGTGATCACTGGTGCATGAACAGGCGCAGGTAAATATAGCAGTGCGAACCTTGGTGGACTTGTTCTGGCCTATGGGCCGGTATTATCTTACCCTGTTTTATAACATGTTTGTGCAATGATTTAGAAATCAAATTTCCTAAGAACTCTGTGGAGGAAGCTACCTATTTCTTTATTCATTGACATATGTAAAATATGCAATAAAGTACATAAACATGACACCAGCCATTACTAGACATTGTGATTTGTTTTTTTAAATCCATTTCCATTTAACCATACCTCTATCACTGTTCAATGAATGAGAAGAAATCTGCCCAGACAGGAATGTCTGCTCACTTCCTGAAATAGTGGTAATGACTGTGGAACTGTGGTGTACTAGTTATTCTGAAGAACTATCTGCCCCTTATGAGTTATTGTGTAATCTTCTTGAGATCAGTCCAATTGCTGTGTAACTGCTGAAAGCCTGAGTTTGTGTCTTCTAGATTAGCAGGGTGTGAAATCCTTCCTCCATGCACAAATCTCCTATCGTTCGGGGAGAAAAGGACGCTCAAACACCTTGACAACATCATTCCCCACTCTCCTTTCATCTCAGTGGAACCCAGAGTCTGCAACGAAGGGGAACAGGTGGTGAGTGGACAAAGAGAAGTTGGCAGCAGTAGAGGGCCCTCTGCAGCCCCATAGATAGTCCCTGGAAAACATAATACAGCCTTTTCCCACAGTCTTCTCCATGTCTTGGGGTAAGTCATAGCCGGGGGAGTCCTTGTTAATACAGCTCTAACAAAGCTACACTGCCAGGGAGTTTTTTAATTAACAAACTATATTTTTGCCCAAGGAAATATGGATTTGAGGAGCTGCCAACTACTGGCATTGGAAGGCTAACAACACTACCTTTGTGCTGAAATGCAGAAATTTTTGAAATCTTCTCTCAGATGGCTTCTGTACCAATTTTTCTTCCTTTGATAATAGTCCTTTGAACTTACACTGTGCCTTCCACTTATGGACTGAAAGTAGGGCAGAAAGGTTTTTTTTATGGTTGTTAAGTAACTATTTCAACAATTACTAATTTAATAATCTATCGAAACAGAAAATGGTCAAACCAAATAACTGTCTTTGTGATAAATCAAGACTGAGATTCCCACTACTTTAGTCATAAATGCTTCTTGCCATACTTTAGGGGGACACTATAAGAAAAAGAAGCAAAATAATCACAATTATTAACTAGTTTAAGAATGGTAGCCATGTGTGACATAGTGGGGGTACTTGCTGGGCTGTGGTGACCTCTGCTGTCTGGAGCAAAACCCACCAGGGAAAACCTCAGTATGCAAAGGTGACGCCAAACCTGTTGAACCAGACACCCCCCCATGGAGAGGGACAAAGGAAGGGGGAAGGCTGCCCTGGTTGGGGGGCAGGGCTGGAAGAGTGTGAGTTAGTTGCTATCTGGGAGCATGGAGGAGACAGCCTAGGGAAAGGGGCTGGAGTTTAGGGGCCCAGTCTCCCCCGCATCTCAAGGGGGCCTGAGGCATCCTAGCCCAGCTCTGTGACCAGATTACATCTGTGCTGTGCTGTGCTGTATCCTGGAGAGGCAGTAAACTTCCTTTATTCCACCAGCTGGTGCAGTCTATTTGTGCCATTTTGGGGTGCAGGAGACAGGGGACCCCCAATGCGCTGTCATACCATGTTAGTCTGTTTGAACAAAAAGAACAAGGGGTCCTCTAGCCACCTTAAAGACTAACCAATTTATTTGGGAATAAACTTTTGTGGGCTGGAATCCACTTTGTCAATTGTATTTGATGAAGTGGGTTCCAGCCCATTAAATCTTATGACCAAAAATTTTTGTTATTTATTAACTAGGAGAAACAAGGTGGGTAATGAAATATTTTTTATTGGACCAGCCTGGGTTGGTGGAAGAGACAAGCTTCTGAGCAACTGAGAACTTTTCTTCAGGTCACAGAACTCTGTGTAGCTCCAAACCTTGTTTCTTCCACCAACCGGTTGGGCCAATACAAGCCATTACTTCACCTGCCTTGTCTCTCTAATACCCTAGCACCACTACAGCTACAACAGTACTGCAAAAAAATGATTAACTATGACAGTTTTATTATTAAGGAAAGAAAAAAATACTAAGAATGGTTACTTCAGCATGCTTCTTGTGAGTTTTTAATAATATACATATCACACCACTGAGAGTGGGCACACCTCTGCTGAGGTTGCTTTTCTATAGCTAAAACAAAAGTGTATTTCCAAAATTAGTAGAGTCCTGTATTAGTGGATTGCAGATACAACAGCATTCATAGATGGGTAAAGGGATTTTGTTTAAGGGCAAGTGAGTCCTTTTTGGTTTATAGTGGATATCCTAAACAGTTTATGAATGAGGAAAGGTGAGTGATTTTAATTAAGTCCTATGGAACTAAAGAAAGTATTTAAATTCAGTTACTTGAAGCCATTCCATGAACTGTCTTGAGAAAGGCAGATTAATTAATATTAAGAATCATAATATTAAAATTAAATCCACTTTACTCTCTGTTTCTCTTATGTCTCCTTGTTAGCGATACAACCTAAATCTTGTTGGTGTTAAAGAGAAGCTATTGCTGTCTTAAATTACCATACTATTTCAATAGCCTATTAAAATCATTACAACAAGAAAAACCTAACCCTAGCTCCTGGACAAGTCCTTTGGCAAACTTTTTCAGCCCTCATGTTTGATGACATCATTATGCTACAGAAGTACAGGCAGTCCCCGGGTTACGTACAAGATAGGGACTGTAGGTTTGTTCTTATGTTGAATTTGTATGCAAGTCGGAACAGGTACATATTGTAGGGGAAACTCTAGCCAAACATTTCTCCAGAGCTCAGTTTTATTCTCCCACACCTCACTTCCCTCAGTCCTTTATTCTCAAGATGAGGTGTCTGCTGAGAAAAGCCGCTTCGCGTCTCCCTGGTCTGCTGGGGGGAAGCAGCTAGTGCGGGGTTGCCTCACCCCGTTTGTAAGTAGGGATCCGATGCAAGTCGGATCCATGTAACCCGGGGACTGCCTGTAGTGCTATATTGAAGGCTGCTTCTTTTTGAGGCAATAAAGGGGCTACTTTGCTTTATTGCTGCTGTTTGCTTAATTGAAGGAGGCTGAAGTGGGTGTGTAGCGACATTCCTGATATTGAAGTGGAGATGAAAGAAGTGTGCTACTTTTTTAATTCAAAGAGATTTATATTCTTCTTTCATAATTCCATTGGACAATCAAGATAACTTTTTTAAGTCTTGGCTGGATTTAAATATTAGTTGCTTTCACCCTTTCATTGGATGAAGATGTTCATAGATAGTCCAGGTACAATCATGAATATTCACTTTGTTAATGTAAATGCAACAAGAATTGTAACTGTGTTGTGGAGGGAAATCTCAGAACATCTTTTAAGTTTAGAGTTTTAATTCTTATATTCATTACATTTTCTGAAATACTCTTTGGTTTAATTAGGCTTTCACTAGAGTTGAAGTCCTGACCCCTTATGTCATCTACAAAAATAATTTATTAGCTTTCACAATAGTCTCTTCAAACGTGCATAATTTTCAAAGAGAGTCTTTTACACCTATATGCAGACAATGCCTTAGACACTATGGGTACATCTAGACTACAAGCCTCTTTCGACAGAGGCTTTTTAGAAAGTATTTTTTGAAAAAGCTTCTTTCAAAAAAGAGCGTTTAGACTGCACTAAGCAGATTGAAAAATCGATCCGCTTTTTCGAGAGAGAGCGTCCAGACTGCCTGTACGCTCTGTCGAAAAAAGGGCACCTGGAAGCATTTCTGCCAGGACATGAGGGTAGCCTTTATTTCCGGGTCCTGCAGCATGCTCTTTGCAGAGACGCGTGCTTTAAGGGATCCTCCTGAACAGCCATTCCTCTGCTCCTGCAGCTGGATTGACTACCTCCTAGAGGGACAGCAAAGCTTCTGCAGTGCTTGCTTGGAGTGCCCTGCTTTGTGGGACACCATAGCATTTGGTTTCCTGGTTGGTTTTTGTGCTTTCAATCATTTTTTTGCCATGGAGCTGGAGCTGCCCCTGGGCAGGCGATGGCCCCACACTGTGATGCTGGAAGTTCTGCTGCATCTTCATGAGACCATCATCATGTTCATGGCACAGCTGGATTCAGAGCCCAGCTTTGAGCCCTTCACTCAAACTGCAGCCCCACTGTCCTTACCACCTAACTTATTCCTGGAGAGGGGAGTTTGAAGGCTGGACACCAGTTCAGACTGGTGGGACCATCTTGTTAGGGAGCAGGGGGACGACAAGGCTTGGCTCTGAAACTGCCATATGCGGAAGTGCATGTTCCAGGAGCTGTGTGCCTGGCTCACCCCTGCCCTACAATGTCAGGACACCCACTTGCGACCTGCCATCCCCCTGGAGAAGTGTGTCGCTATTGCTCTATGGAAGCTGGCCACCCCCGACAGCTACCGCTCGGAACACCAGTTTGGTGTGGGGAGGTCTACTGTTGGGGCCGTCTTGATGGAGGTAAGTCACTCTCTAGGGACAGTCCATAGTGGGGGAGGTGGATAAGGGGGACAGTCAGGACCGGGCAGAGGGGAATGGGGTGGGAGTGGTAGAAGCCCTCCTGGCCTCTCACTGCTGTGGTGGGGGGGTGGGGAAGGAGGGTTGCCTGAGGGGGTGCTCTTGGGATCGGGGAGGGGTGAGGGAGCACCTCTCATCAGCTCAGGCAACTCCTCTAATTTCCTGTTATATGTGTTTCTATTTGTCCCTTTCTGCAGGTGGTGACGGCCATCAATTCGGAGCTGCGTCAAGGACTGTCCGCTTTGGAGACCTGGATACCATTGTGGCTGGATTTGCAGGGCTAGGATTTCTGATCTGCGGTGGAGCACTCAATGGGACTCACATCCTGATCCGCGCACTTCCCCATTGTGCAGCGCAGTATATTAACAGAAACGGCTACTTTTCCATGGTGCTGCAGGCCCTGGTTGGTCACCGGGGACAATTCACAGACGTTTGTGTCAGGTGGTCAGGCCAGGCACACAATGCCTGCATCTTCCAGAACTCATACCTGTACCGCAGGCTGGGACATTCTTTCCAGAGCAAAACTTTGCAGTCGGGAATGTGCAGATGCCTATGTCCATCGTGGCCGATGTGGAGTACCCCCTTATGCCCTGGCTCACGAAGCTGTTCACTGGGCACCTGGATTCGAGCAGGGAACTTTTTAACTCCCACCTGAATCAGACTCGCTTCCAGGTAAAGTGCGCCTTTGGCCATCTGAAGGGCAGGTTTAGATGCCTGCTCACTCGGCTGGACATGGGTGAACGCAACATCCCCAAAGTGATTGCTGCCTGTTGTGTGCTGCACAACCTGGGGGAGAGGAAAGGGGAGGCCTTCCTCCCTGTGTGGGGGACATGGGCTGATGTGGAGGGGAGGCTGTTTGAGCAGCCCTGGACAGCTGCCATCCTCCAAGCCCACCAATTGGGATTGTGTATTTGGGAAGCCTTGACGGAGAGATTCTCCCAAGGAGCCCGATGAGTTTCCGAAGGGCCTTCCAAATGTGGGTGTGCCCCATGCCCCCAGTGTCTTCCCCCCAAAACCTATCTCTGCCCCCCGTTGTACACATTCACACAGAGAACAGAGATAGGTGTGCTTGACAAAATGCTTACAGTTTATTGCACTGTTGTATGTTACAAAACCTATATCACTGTTTTCTAAAGAAAAATAAACTTTTTGTTAACAATGTAAAGTGCTTCCCTTAGGGTATGTCTACACTGCTACCCTAGTTCGAACTAGGGTGGCTAATGTAGGCATTCGAACTTGCAAATGAAGCCCGGAATTTAAATATCCTGGGCTTTATTTGCATGTTCCCTGGTGCCACCATTTTTAAATGCCCCCTAGTTCAAAGTACCTACCCGCAGCTACATGCAGCACAGACTAGGTAGTTTGAATTAAAACTCCTAATTCAAACTACCGTTACTCCTCCTGCAATGATTCTAGCTTCTACTAGACTAGCAAAAAGACTCCTCACTTACTTACACCCACCAGCCCAACTCAGTTCACTCAACTATGGCAGGGGGGAGGCTTGTTCCTCTGAGACCTCTTACAATGAGGGTGTCTCTCCTGCAAACACTGGTGTCATATTTTACAGTTTCCACATTTAGGGCTGGCATGATTTGTGACCCCCACAACATCCCCAAATTAGTTACAATACACCACATTCCATTCCAACACTGATCATCCATCAGCCCTGGCTGAATTGGATTTACATAGCCACACCTTGTATTCCCTCCCCCTCCTGGCATGAGCTGTATTTACATATCAAGTCAACAGTTAACAGTTAATTATCTTGCAGAGCTAAACAATTGGAGTGAGCACACTCACCCACAGGGCAGCTGTCTCCTTTTAGCTGGCTGATAGCAAGCAGTAGTTTAGCCCCTGCTTATAAATGCTCCACTGCTTCCCGTCCATCCCTACAGTGGTACCCCAGAAATACTGGTGCCCTAGGCAACTGCTTACTCTGCCTATGGCTAAGGACTGCCCTGCTCCTCCAACCAGAACTCCAAGAGGGCTTTGATCTCAGGCGCAGACTAGGAGGGTGCCTGGCATTTGGTGCCCTTGGCTTGGTGCGGGGATGTGTCCCTGGAAGGGCCAGGAGGGCTTTGGGGAACTTGTCCTTGGGACATGGCTCTGAGTGTGCCTTCCAGCAAGAGCCGAGAAGTCAGGATCCTGGTTGGAGCTGGCTTGCTGCCACAATGCTACTCCTGGGCGCCTGTGCCTTTAAAAGATGGCTACAGGCAGGAACAATGGCGGTGAAAGGTCTGGCAGGGGTGTCCACCAGGGCTTCTTCCTGGAAGCATTTAAAAAAAAAAAAAAAAAAAAAAAAAAAAAAACCTTTTCCACACCCACACATACCTTTTTTTGACAGATCTCTGTTGAAAATAGCATTATTCCTCATAAAATGAGGTTTACTGCCATCAACAAAACTGCTGAGTTTTTTCGATTTACTGTCGACAGAACGCGGCAGCAGTCTAGACACAGGTAAATATTTTTTGAAAAAAGGCTACTTTTTTCGAAAAATCCCTGTAGTCTAGACACACCCTATGGGCAACCTCTCTTTCCTGCAAGGCACTGAGTGCCCTTGAAACTAGCCAGTAGCAGCCTGGCACTGCACTCCACTTTTCTGTAGATATTGTGTTGTTCTCCAGCTTCTCAGATTTTGTACTTCTGAAAAGAAATCTCCAGTTGTCATGGTTGTGAAGAAAACCGCAGAAATGTGACCTTAACTGAAAATGTGGAGACCAGCTAGTTGAGTTTGTAGGAGCCTGGAACCACGGGGTGGGGCAAACTGTCCCATTCTTCCAGGGAAGTTGTTACTCAGAGGCCTAGTGATGATTTCAGTGTCAACATTGTTAATTATTTTATTGCAGCAGTAAGAAAGATGATATCAGAGACCTGCACAACGCTGAAACAATTTGTGTAGCGGGGTGCTGAGAACCATTGAACCAAACTCTAAGTCCTGTATCTGATGGGAACCACTTCAAACCAGATGAAGTAGCACCTCTAATTCCCTCACCCAGGGGGTCTCATTTTACTACAACAGGTGGGTAGTGCTGAAGAGATACCACTATTTATCCATCCCCTCCCGCCCAGCCCAGGAAGTCAGCTTGTGGTTCTCCTCAAGCATAACCCAGGTGGAGCCCAGCAGAGCAGACAGCGGCATGGTCCTATATTGAACGGTACCACCTCCCTTGAGCCGAGCCTCGGGTTGCCACGGGCATGGCCACAGTTTGCTTTGGGGGCAGAGCTCTCCCCACCCTCCTCAGTCTGAGCCCCCCCCCCCCCCCCAAGCCACACGCTTTGGTGAGAAGTGAGGGGACAGGCTCACGCCGCGGGGCGCCCTACAACGCAGCCCTGCAGCCTCCAGGGAAAGGGGGTGAGGGAGGAGGGTGCCCCCAAATCGCGCGCCCGCCACCCACACGCTCCTACACCGTCTGCGCGGACCGGACTCGCAAGGTGCCCCCCACCCCTAGGGGGGCGGGTCTGCCTGCAGCTCCAGTAGCGACTTGCAAGGCGGCGGACAGCTCCCCCCAGCCGGCCTGGGGAGCCTCTGCATCGCCCGCCCGGGCCCTGCAGTGGAAGGGAGGGGGCGGCATGTGGCCGCCCCGGCCGCTCCCCCAGCCGGCTTTATAAGCTGGGAGGCAGCGCCGCCGCGGATCACATCAGCGGGAGTTCCCGGGACCGCCTGCCCCGCTGGCCATGGGGTGCCTCGCTGCGCTGCTGCTCCTGGCGGTAGGTGTGGGGGTCGCCGCGCTTGCGAGGGGGACAGGGCGCCTCGTGGAGGTTGGGCAGGGGGAGGTCGGGAACCGCGCACTGGAGGAGGCTGGAGCTTTGCACAGGCAAGGGATGCGGGAGCGGGGGAGATGATGAGCCGGTGTTAGGGGAAAACCCTTTGGAAATACCCATCTTTGCTCTTGAAACTGTTCTCCGGTCAACCCACCGGCTTCGCTGAGGCACCGATCTCAAAGAGGGGGGCTTGGCAACATTTGTGTTTTTACAACCATTTCATATTTTTAAGCGTTTGGGTTTTTAATCAGTTTCAGTTTTCTTTGTTGTGAGAAGTTAGGGAGCGGCCAGACACTAGTTATTTAATGACAACAGTTAAGAGTCAAAAAGTTATGGTTTTATAACCATTACAACGCGGGTGGTCAACAGAATATATCAACACATGCCAAGTAAAAACTATATCTTTCAATTCAATCCTAGAATGTTCTCCAACCAAATTTTTCTTACTTTGCTTATCTGTAAATATCAACCATCATGGAAGGAAATGTGTCAGTTTGTGTATGTTCTGTGACATCAACATTTGCCAAAAAAATCTAATCCTTCCAAGCCCACAAATAGGTTCTTGCATGCAAAATGTAACCAAACAAGATGGGGATACTCCCACAAGGTAAAACTATGGAAATGACACTTAAAAAGACCAGATACCATTCTCAGTCCCCAGTTCTAGAAAGACTTACACACCTGCTTTTCTTAGCTTTTTTAAGCATAATACTAGTCCCATTAAGTGCAGTGGAACTAGTGACACACATGAAGTTAAACATGTGTGAAAGGTTCTGCAGAACCTTATTTAAACACAAGAGCATACCAGAGAACCCACAGAATTGCAAAGTCAATTGATTATTTAATAAAAACATGTATATTTCACACCTGTTCATTTATGAACTACTAGAATTAATACAAAACCAGTATAAAGTGAAAAGACCTTGTTTACATAGATGTGCTCTTTTATGGCTACAGGCAGTCCCCGGGTTACGTACAAGATAGGGACTGTAGGTTTGTTCTTAAGTTGAATCTGTATGTAAGTTGGAACTGGCGTCCAGATTCAGCCGCTGCTGAAACTGACCGCCAGTTCTGACTTACATACAGATTCAACTTAAGAACCCCAAGCTTCCCCAAGTCAGCTGCTGCTGAAACTGATCAGCGCTGATTCCAGGAAGCCTGGGGCAGAGCAACTCTGCCTCCAGCTTCCTGTAGTCAGCGCTGGTCAGTTTCAGCAGCGGCTGACTTGGGGACGCCTGGGGCAGAGCAGCTGGGGTGCTGCCGGGTTCATTCAGTAGCGCCAAGGAGCGGTGCTGCGGGACCAACCCGCAGCACCCCAGCTGCTCTGCTCCAGGGTCCAAAACAAAAGCCTGGTCTGCTGGGGGGGCACACTAGCCGCGCCCCCCCCAGCAGACCAGGGACATGGGGAGCAGAGCCGCAGCGGCAGCGGGGTGCCGCGCCTCTGAGACTTTGCTCTGGCAAAGTCTCAGAGGCCCGGGACCCCCCCGCGGCTGCGGCTTGAGTCCCGGTGCCTGTGGTCTGCTGGGGACAGTCCCCAGCAGACCACAGGCACCGGGACTCAAGCGGCAGCAGCGGCGGTTCCCTGCGCTTCTGAGGCTTTGCTCTGGCAAAGCCTCAGAAGCGCGGGAACCCGCCCGGTGCCTCTGGTCTGCTGGAGACGGTCTCCAGCAGACCAGGGGCACCGGAGCAGCTTACGAACGGGGCTTTCTCGCCCCGGAGCTCGCAGGTAGCAATCCGCTACCTCGACCTCCAGGGCGAGAAAGCCCCGTTCGTAAGTGCGGATCCGACGTAAGTGCGGATCCGACGTAAGTCGGGGACTGCCTGTATAAAGTTTCCTCTTCTCTTAACTACAATTTCCTCTTCTCCTAACTTAAAAGCAAGGTCAGGGTTTGGTTGTTCCAGGACAACTGGAAGTCCTGGCAGAAGGACAGTTTTCCATAAAATGCAAAGGGAGGGGCTGCTGTTTGGAGGGATATCAGTTTCCATTGGGGGCAGAGAGACTGCAGGGAAGAGCTATGCTGCAGTGCAGAGTGTTCACTGGCAGCAACTATACCACCAGGAAAGTGACCAGCAGGATTGGGGCTCTCCTATCTTGCCTGCTAGCACACAAAGTAGCTCCCCTGACCCCAAACCTTTCCCCCCTTTAGCACAGTGCCAGAGGTGGAGAAAAAAGGCCCCTGGCAGTGGGGGGACAGCTGGGGGAGAAAAAAGCCCCCCTCTCCTGAGCCCCTCCTCACCCTCCAGACCTCACTCTCATACCCGCCTGACCCAGGCTCCTCCATCCGCTCTATATCCTGAAAGCCCTTCCCTCAGTCCTGCACTCCCTCCCCCACACCACCACCCTTCTGCTTTGAAGGATCCGGGCAATGCAGAGTAAGTCTGCTATGCTCGTACTCCTAAAAAACCACGCACAATTACCATGATTATATGTGCATATTTCATAGACTAAGGCCAGAAGGCACTACTGTGATGATCACATAGCCTGTAGAATTTACCCCAGAAACTGGATTAGAGCATGTCTTTAAGAAAGAAAATTGCATTTTAAAGATTTTAAGAGTTTGGATTCACTATTTCTCCTGGTAAGCCATTCGTTCCAACCCTTAATTAGCTTCACTGTTACAAATTGTCATATTTCAAGATTAAATTCGTCTGATATCAATTTCCAGACATTGGTTCTTGTTACCTCTTTATCGGCAATGCTGAAAAAGTCCTTAGCCCCCTGGGGTTATGTATATTACGGAGAAGATTGACCCTCCAAAGGTCGATCTTCTAGCATTTGAATTAGCGGGTCTAGTGAAGACCCGCTAATTCTAATTGAGAGTGTGTCCCCGTTGGCACCGGTAGACATGTTCATCATGAGGAGTAAGGGAAGTTGACGAGAGCATTTGCTCCTGTCAACCTCCTGTTGTGTAGATGGCCCGAAAACACAATTTAAGATACATTGACTCCTTAAGTCAACTTTCTCCTTCAGTGTATACCAAATCCCTGAGATCTCTTGTGCCTGTGTCAATGCCTCTGTCACTTTTCAACCTTCTCTTCAGTAAGCTGAATAAATTAAGCTCCTTAAACCTCATAGTGTAACACTCCTTTGTTTTTGAGCCCCTAGTCATTTTTCTAGCCTTCTTTGTTGCTCTCTCCAGTATTTCCATATCTTTCTTGAAATAGGAACATCACAACTGGACACAATATTTTTGTTTGCCAGAAGTAGATTTAAAAAAAAATAATTTAAATGGATAATATCAGTGTTTATTTTCAGACTCTTTTGTTTTTATCTGTAAATTTGCAGAGCTGCAGGAATTTATGAAAGTGTTAGACATGGTGTGAAGGTCACAGAGTTATTTACCTGTAGATGTTGAGATTCAGAAAGTTAAAGCTTTAGGGATGGTAATATTAACACAATCTGTGTCAGTATCACATATCAAAATATACAATATAAATAACCTTAAAGGAAATTCTAAGATCACAAACACCATTTTTTGTACGTTGCCTAATAGTAGTTTTCAGTCATTGATTGATCAAAATATCTTGGTAAGTTTGGGTATGTCTACACTACAGAGTTAGTTCGAACTAACTTAGTTCGAATTAGTTAATTCGAACTAACCTAATTCGAACTAACGCGTCTAGAACTAAAAACTAGTTCGAATTAGTGTTTTGCTAATTCGAACTAGCATGTCCACATTAAGTGGACCCTGAACAGGGCTTAAGGATGGCTGGAAGCAGTGCCGGCAGGGCATCAGAGGAGGACTTAGAGCGTGGAGATGCTGTCTCAGGCTAGCCGAGGGCTGTGCTTAAAGGGACCCGACCCCCACCCTGGACAGACAGTTCTCAGGGGTGCCCCGCTTGAAAACCAGTCCTGGCTTGGAGTGCCCGGAGTGCCCACACTGGGCACATCACAGCACTCGGCCATCATCCCGGCTGCACTTGCTGCAGGCTGCCATCTGGGGAGAGGGGGCAATTGGGGGGCTGCAGGAGAGCTTCCACCCCCAGAAGCCCGCAGAGCCAGCCCAGTCCTCCCCATCGGGGGCTCGTGCCCCATTCCTCCCTCACCTCCTTCCACTTACTCTTCCCTAGCCCCTCTTCTTGATGTACAAAATAAAGATAACGTGTCTTCCAAAATGGAATCTGTCTTTATTGAACAAAACTGGGGGAGACTGGGAAAAGAGAGGCTAGGAGAGGGGAGGGCAACTAAAATGATCAGGGGTTGGGAACAGGTCCCATATGAAGAGAGGCTAAAGAGACTGGGACTTTTCAGCTTAGAAAAGAGGAGATGGAGGGTGGACAGGATAGAGGTCTCTAAAAGCAGGAGTTGGGTGGAGAGGGTGCATACAGAAAAGTTCTTCATTAGTTCCCATAAAGAAGGACTAGAGGACACCAAAGGAAAGGAATGGGTAGCAGGCTTCAAACTAGTAACAGAAAGTTGTTCTTCACAAAGCAAAGAGTCAACCTGTGGAACTCCTTGCTGCAGGAGGCTGTGAAGGCTAGAACTAGAACAGAGTTGAAAGGGAAGTGAGATCAAGTCATGGAGGTTGGGTCCATGGAGTGGTATTAGCCAGGGGGTAGGAGTGGTGTCCCTATGCAAGGTTTGTGGAAGGCTGGAGAGGGATGGCACAAGACAAATGGCTTGGTTACTGTCTTCGGTCCATCCCCTCCAGGGTTCTTAGGGTTGGCCGCTGTCGGCAGACAGGCAACTGGGCTAGATGGACCTTTTGGTCTGACCCAGGACGGCCATTGTAAGCTCAGGGTCGTGGGGTCTCAGTGGACCCCCTTGCATTTTCATGCATACCTGCTCCTGGGTGGCCAGGCTGGAAGCTCTCCTGCCCTAGCTGGCCACTTTCCTGTGCCTAGTGGCCAGCTAGGGCCAGCTAGGGCCACCCAAAATATAGTTGGGTTTATCAATCATCTTATCAAAAAAGAAAACAAGTTGGTTTGACAGCACCCATTTTCTGTAGCATTAAATATATATTTAGCTTCTAATTCTTTGATAGTCCCTATATCCGTGGTCCCCAACACGGTGCCTGCGGGGGCATTTCAATGCGCCCGCCAGGTGCTCGGGGCTGGCCTGGCCCCGGGCACATGGCGCACGGGCGCTTGCGGGGGGAGTGCCCTTGGCGGGTGGAGCGCCGGGCGTGTGGCACTCGGCGGGAGGGGGCGGAGGGGAGCGCCGGCCCCGGGCACGCGGCGGGGGGGAGCACCGGCCCCGGGCACGCGGCGGGGGGGAGCGCTGGCCCCGGGCACGCGGCGGGGGGGAGCGCCGGGCGTGTGGCACTCGGCGGGAGGGGGCGGAGGGGAGCGCCGGCCCCGGGCCCCGGGGGGGGCACCGGCCCCGGGCCGGCGGGGGGGAGCGCTGGCCCCGGGCCCCGGGGGGGAACGCCGCGGGGGGGAGCGCTGGCCCCGGGTGCACGGCGGGGGGGAGCGCTGGCCCCGGGCACGCGGCGGGGGGGAGCGCTGGCCCCGGGCGCGCAACACTCGGCGGGGGGGGGAGGAGCGCCGGCACCGGGCGCGCGGCTCTCGGCGGGAGGGCTGGCCCCGGGCGCGCAGCCCTTGGAGGGGGCCCTGCCCCCGGGCGCGTAGCTATGGGGGGGTCCGGCCCACGGGTGCGTGGCTGGGGGGGGGCCGCCCCTGGGCGTGTGGCTAGGGGGGGGCCGCCCCCGGGCGCGCAAGTGTCCCCGCCCTCTGGTGCCCGGCGGGCAAAAGGCCACGCCCCCTGGCGCCCGACAACCTCAAAAGGTTGGGGACCACTGCCCTATATTAACCAATTCATTATTTTGCCACGCTATGTCGTCAGGCTAGTCGGTCTACAGTTCTCTGGGTTATCCTTTCTACCCTTCCTAAAAATTGGAATTATGTTTGCAGTTGTCCAATGTGCTAGAATTTCCCCAGCTTTCGAAGTTTTGTTAAAAATTATTAGGAGTGCTTTAGAGAGCTCTACATTACATTTAAAACTTTTGGCTGATGACACATCAACATAAGAACATAAGAACGGCCATAGTGGGTCCGACCAAAGGTCCAACTAGCCCAGTATCCTGTCTGCTGACAGTGGGCAATACCAGATTCCCCAGATGGAGCAATCACAACAGATAATCCTCAAGTGATCTGCCCCCTGTCACCCAGCTCCAAAGAAACAGAGGCTAGGGACACCATTCCTCCCCATCCTGGCTAATAGCCATTGATGGACCTAACCTCTGTGAATCTATCTAGCTCTTTTTTGAACCCTGTTAAAGTTCTAGCCTTGTTAGCCGACGGTTAGGGCAATGTGTGTGTGTGTGTGTGTGTGTGTGTGTGTGTTTGAGAAAAGGTTTAACGTTCGTGTTTTTACTGCTAGGACCGGGGTTCCATCGCAGAGGGTAGCCAGCAGGCCAACAGACGCCCCGTTATATAGGAAGAGCTTATTACACTTTAGATTTTAGCTGCTAGAACACAAAGTTTTTTCACAGCGGTCAGCCTGGGGAAGGCTGAAAAGTGCCCCAATGGATCTGTCACCTGGGAGTGACACAGATCCAAATGCCCAAGCTTTTTTTATGTTTGTTCCTTTATGACTGGCTGAAGTTTTTTTAAATTGTGCTTGGTTTTATTACAGCAACTGAAGGAGTCAGGTTAAAGCTTAAACAGTTACAGGTTTATTAAAAGACTTATAAAAGCATATGGTTACAATGGCTATTGCTCTATTTTTTAAATGCTAGCAAATATATATATATATAGGTTTTAAAAATGATTACAGGAAAAAGGTAAAGATAGAAAATAGAAATAATGGTACCAAGTGACAGCTTAATCTTTAAAGAGCTCTAACACTATGTGTATATATATACTTAAACAAAGGACCACATCCGGGTACAATTTTTACCCCCTTCTGTGCCTCTCGACTCCAGCGTGTCAGGCCAGGGCCGGTCTCAATTCCTAGGAAAGATGAATACGAGGTGGGCGTTCCCTTGGAACCTTGGGAGATTAAACACCTAACCTGACCAGCAGATAGATGGTAGATTGACACTTAAAGCAAGTGTGCTGCTGGACTTATCTTTATACCCCTGGGGGCCCATATTTTTTTTTTTATTTTAAGAGGCCAAATTTTACTGGTTCATTTTGTGGTGCCAGTTTTTACAAGCAGGTTACAAGTTAATTTACACTTGTAAGAGAGGAAGATAGCTAAATTAGGACTGCCGGATGTTCTTGTTGGGCAGGAGATTCCTTTCCCCACAGACAGTTGTGTGTTCGTATCAATATGGGTTAAGTCAAGGGCACGATATACAGCCTTTTAGTTTGACCACCCTTTTATCTCTGCTTACTGTTGGTTATGGTTACTGAGCCAGCATATCTAAACCTTTTGCTCCAAGGTTTTTAAAGAATATGCTGTTTTCCTGCTCTTATGTGCCCTGCATGGTTTTAAGCAGACAAAGATGAATGTAAAATGGGGGTTTACGTCTGGCTACATTCCACCCCCTGATACGACACACCACGTTCCAGGATACAAGATGGTGGTGATACCAGCACCTCTTGCCCACCTTGGGGGAATAATCTAGAAGTGCCCGATGGCCGGAATAGAAGGTTTAGGATTTAGGAATTGGCTAGGGATTTTTTTTTAGTGCTGTATATCGAATGTGCACAGAAAAGATAGCTGCATTAACTAGACATTGCACAATACATAGGGTTATGCAGAAAATGATTATAAAAATTACAGTGGTTAGAGCAGTGGTTATAACAGAGTGTAGAAAAGGAGTTAGGGAAAATTTCAGCTGTTGGGCTAACCAATTTAGGCATGAGATATTTACATTTTTAGTTACAGCATGTTTTACCCCATACAGTTTGTTGCCACTTCCCTTGCCTCCCCCCAAAGTTATTTTGAGGATTGCGGTGGTTGCTGTTATAGAACCACACCGGTTTTTATTTGAAGATGTTGCTTTTGTTTTACTAGTTGTTTTGGGCTGAGAGGGACAAACTTGATTTTTAGTTTAGTAGAGGAGTTAAGTAAGTTGTTTTGGTACAGCAGTAGCAGTTGGGATGAGGAAGAAGACCATGGCGAGTTAGAGTACCATGTTTTGCTTTAGCTTAGGTTTTTTTTTATAGTTTAGTTTATAACCAGCAACAGCGATTGCAAGCGCTATAACAGCAAGCGGTATATATACAAAAAGTTTATGGTGGTTTTTTAGATTTACACCAGCGTTGGGAGGTATTTATTTTACTGGAGCACTGTTTAGGGCCATTGCCTTAGTTTTCAAAACATAAGGTTTGCCGGTCTTGGGTACAATCCAAGCCTTAGTAATGGTTATTGGTGTTAGCCCAACGTCTGCAGTGGTTTAGACTCCTTTTCCCTTGTAGGAGTGCAGTACGTGGGTTTGCGTTTTTAGACTGGGGTGTTTGATTACCAAAGTGTTTTTAGGTGCATATTTAAAATTTTTGAGTGGTACAGTGGGGCTAGGAAAGGTTCTCCCTGTAGGGAAGAAATCTTTTACTGATCGGACTGCCCGTAGGGGTTTGCCGATTGTTTAATTTTTGCACCACAGTATTTAATCTGTTTTTTTTATTTGCCATTTGTGGGCCTTTGGGTTCTTATGGATTTTTTTACTTCCCCACTTTCATGGGTAGGCACGGGGGAGATGGGAACTTACCACCATAAGGGCTGGGTGGTTAAAGCTATCTTATTTTTTAATACTGGCCTTTTAATTCTTTAATTTAGTTTTATTAATTAACAATTTAATTAGTCTTTGGTTCAAAAATCTGGTTAGATCTAGTGAAGTGGACACAGAGCTGGACAGATTTTTCAAACTATCCAGGATTAATCGGTTAGCTTGGCTGGTGTCTAGGCCTTTACAGGCACTGGATATTACTGCATCTACCAGCCTGGATTCTATACAATTTTTGGGCTATGGCATAAGTGTTGCTGACAGAGTTTCCAGGTTTAAACTAATCTGTGATTGTATCTGCTAAGCCCCATCGTTGCCTAATTAGGCACTTGCCAATTTGATTAGCCAGTCTAGCACACAGCTGGTCTATGCCAGTGTGGAACATCACCAAGGTAAGGACCAGTGACAATTGTCCTGGTTCTGGGACAGGGGTCTGTTCAGGGCATGATGCACAATTGGGAGGCTTTATTTTGTCCTTAAGGACCCGGTTGATGATATTTAAATGAGGGCAAGTTAGCAATGGCCATTGTTTAACAGATGACAGCCATGCCTCAGGGGTTACCTTTGTCTGGGCTTTAAGTGGTAAGCCCCAGTGGGAGTTAGTAGGTTCAACTTCAGTGGCTTAATGTTAGTGTTTAGCTTCTTTCCCACAATATTCCATACAAACTTTAACTTAGAGGACTGTGTATTCTTTGTCCTCGTAGTGTTCATGTTGTTACAATAAACAAAATAATTTTGTGTGAATGAGGGGCGGCCCAAGGCCGTGTATTTCCCATTGCTATTAGCGTGTATTTTTTCTATGTATGTAACTTGAAGGAGCTTACGTTTACTAGAGTTACTGTTTTTTTTATAGGATCAAGCATGGTTCACAGATATTGAATTGTTAACCCATGCAATTCTATAATTTTTGAGGCCTTTTAAGGCATCAGGCACCAATGAGTAGCAGGTTAAGTAGCTGTTATTGATGTTTTACTTGCCCGTGTTGTTTCTTATAGATTTTTTTATGATCTCTGGCGCTTTAGAGCTATTAAAGCAAAACTAATCCGGTGGGAGAGAGGGCTGGTTCCTCACTTCTAGTTTTTTTGTTTACGTGATGCACTCCTTGCTTCTTTCCAGTTTCTTTTTTATTTACCTGTGGAGACATTGTTAACATTCTCCTAGCCTAGACAATTACTAAACTATCATCCCTTCACTAAAGTTTAAAGTTGCCAATTGATTGGGCCCAATTATTAATTTTGTTGGCTTAAATTCATGCTTCTGCTTTCCTTAAAGTATTCTTTCATTAAAACAATATCTTACACACAACAATATTTGCAATTCATATTACAATTAAGACACACAAGACAAACTTGGACAGAACACAAACTTATTGTGTTATGACACAAAACCATGGTGTTTGTTGTTGTTGTTTGCTGTTTCTTCAGCTGGCACCAGCACTGTCTAATGATCTGAAAGACAAGAAAACATCTCTACCCCCATTGGGGTGGTCTATTATAACTTAAAATACTGCCTAAGGTTTGTTAGGGGAACTGGTTACAGCTAGTTCCTTAACACTTTTATGGGCGAGTGAGCTACAACTTTCCTAGAACAAGGGCGCTTTATTGGTACGTGTGACCTTCCACTTCCTTGCATTACCTTAGAGTTGCTAGCCCTCCCTAACAGTGGTATGCCTTAGTTTCCCTCTTGTACCACAGATCAGGCTTAATGTGTGAGGCTATAATGCTTTTTTTTAGCACAAGGTGTTGGTTGGCCAGTTACTGTTCCAGCAAGCAAAAAGCTTTTATTTTCCTGAAAAGAATTCTATGTACAATGTTACAGGCTTACTTATGAGGGACAGTTGGTTTCACACTTCTTCAGAACAGAAAGGCAGTCTGCACTCATTTACAACCTTGGATCTGAGAGCAAGCTAAAAGTGTTATTAACTTAGCCTTGAACATAGACATAGTGAAGTTTTAGAGTTTGGATTTTTAAAACAATAACTTGGTTTCTTAGAGAGCAAATTTAACCTTAAAAGTTGAATGCCCAACACAAGCACTAACCAATTTGTGCTTTGTCTGTTTGCAATTTTAAGCAAGAGGACATAATCCAAAACAAAATAAAACTAGTTTATTTGAAACCTACAAAATAAAGTTACAATATATAGAGCTTATTCTTTTATGCAGTTATACAATTAAGTTTTAGTAGAATCCTTAATTTTTCTTTGGGCTATTCCCGGTGGCAACTCCTTTCCCTCCGATATGGGCTTAATAATTGGGAGAGGAGTGTGAAGTGTTATGGCTTGAGCTTGGGTTAGCTCCTCTGTTTTTTTTAGTGCTGTGTAGGCTGCCAGAAGCACTTTTTATAAAGCGTGTAATTTAACTGTGACCTCTGCCATAACTTCGAGCCAAACTGTATGGGGCGGCGGGGTACAGTTTCTCCTTCTTGCCATAAGGCATAGGACATCCCTGTGTTTCCCACAGTAAGGTACAAATGAAATGGGACCCATTAGGGTAAATCGAACCTATAGACTGATAAGTGCGTATCTTGTTATCAGCTGTTTTAGAGCTTCCTTGTGGATGGGGGCTCATTCCCATCGAGCATGCTTTCTGAGCAAATTATACGGGGAGTAGGTACAAATTAAAATTTCCCGTTTTTCCAAATCTTTAATTAGTTCACAGACCGGAGCCATAGCTTCGGCTGGAATGCTGTACTGTTTTATCTTGGTTACAGTGGAAGGCGGGAGAGTGGGGGTTTGAGCCAGCAAAGTTTTAAAGCCAGCTCCAAAAGCTCATTTTTTTTCCCATTAATTTCTTTCTTGTTTCCTTCTCTAGCCTCAGGAGGAGCCGTTCCTGTAGGTGCTCCATGTCCTTATTTAAGGTTCGCACCCGGGTATCCAGGTTCTGGCATTGCTCCCAGAGTTTGTATTTCTTTCTCTGAACTCTGATAAGCTCTGTTTCTAACTTCCAGTAGCTAGTACAGGCTACTTGCCACACACCCTTTAACAGCCAGATGCAAGCGCCTTTTCCTAACATCTCTTTATCCCATTTAGGATTGCCCCATCCCTCTTGGGCAAACTCCTTCTCTATACAGCTAAAATTCATGTCAAGCATGACAGGCTTCATGCTGCTGTATGTGAACCAATAGCACAATCCTGCTGACTACGCCAATTCTGTCAGCCGACGGTCAGGGCAGTGTGTGTGTGTGTGTGTTTTTGAGAAAAGGTTTAACGTCCGTGTCTTTACTGCTAGGACCGGGGTCCCATCGCAGAGGGTAGCCAGCAGGCCAACAGACGCTATATAGGAAGAGCTTATTACACTTTAGATTTTAGCTGCTAGAACACAAAGTTTCTTCGCAGCGGGCAGCCTGGGGAAGGCTGAAAAGTGCCCCAACGGATCTGTCACCTGGGAGTGACACAGATCCAAACGCCCAAGCTTTTTTTATGTTTGTTCCTTTATGACCGGCTGAAGTTTTTTTAAATTGTGCTTGGTTCTATTACAGCAACTGAAGGAGTCAGGTTAAAGCTTAAACAGTTACAGGTTTATTAAAAGACTTATAAAAGCATATGGTTACAATGGCTATTGCTCTGTTTTTTAAATGCTAGCAAATATATATATATAGGTTTTAGAAATGATTACAGGAAAAAGGTAAAGATAGAAAATAGAAATAATGGTACCAAGTGACAGCTTAATCTTTAAAGAGCTCTAACACTATGTATATATATACTTACACAAAGGACCACATTCAGGTACAATTTTTACCCCCTTCTGTGCCTCTCGACTCCAGCGTGTCAGGCCAGGGCCGGTCTCTCAATTCCTAGGAAAGACGAATACGAGGTGGGCGTTCCCTTGGAACCTTGGGAGATTAAACACCTAACCCGACCAGCAGATAGATGGTAGATTGACACTTAAAGCAAGTGTGCTGCTGGACTTATCTTTATACCCCTGGGGGCCCGTATTCTCTTTTTTATTTTAAGAGGCCAAATTTTACTGGTTCGTTTTGTGGTGCCAGTTTTTACAAGCAGGTTACAAGTTAATTTACACTTGTAAGAGAGGAAGATAGCTAAATTAGGACTGCTGGATGTTCTTGTTGGGCAGGAGATTCCTTTCCCCGCGGACAGTTGTGTGTTCGTATCAATATGGGTTAAGTCAAGGGCACGATGTACAGCCTTTTAGTTTGACCACCCTTTTATCTCTGCTTACTGTTGGTTATGGTTACTGAGCCAGCATATCTAAACCTTTTGCTCCAAGGTTTTTAAAGAATATGCTGTTTTCCTGCTCTTATGTGCCCTGCATGGTTTTAAGCAGACAAAGATGAATGTAAAATGGGGGTTTACGTCTGGCTACAGGCCTTCACCAAGTCCTCTGGCAAGGAGTTCCACATGTTGACTGTGCGCTGAGTGAAGAAAAACTTCCTTTTGTTTGTTTTAAACCTTCTGCCTATTAATTTCATTTGGTGACCCCTAGTTCTTATATTGTGGAAATAAAAAAATAAATAACTTTTCCTTGTTCACTTTTTCCATACCAGTCATGATTTTATAAATCTCTATCATATTTCCCCTTAGTCTCCTCCTCTTTAAGCTGAAAAGTCCAAGTCTTTTTAATCTCTCTTCATATAGGACCCGTTCCAAACTCCTAATAATTTTTGTTGCCCTTTTCGGTAACCGGGTTTGGTTCTTTAAAGGATTTGAAACCACAGACAGAGGAATACCTCTTTTTAGGGTCAAACAAAGATTTTTTTATTTTTTCTATTTACTTTATAATTAATTTTCCATTTAAATCAATTCACTATTTTTTATTCTATTAAGACAATATAATATACAAAGAAAAAGTAGAAAAACAGTACTGTTAAAAAACAAACAAGAAATAACTTCTCCTACGGATATACCCTCCTAATTTACCTTTAAACAATTTATGGAGTTAACAAATATATAATACTCACGTTAAGAAAGATAGAAGCATTGCTTAGATTCAGGAGATATTCTTTTCTTTATGTTTTTCCTTTCTTTGGATTTTTCGTTGCAACTTACGACCTGTTTTGTTCCCCTTTCAGAGCTTATTTGTTCCCCTTTCGGAGCTTATGTGCGGCAGCGAGATTCAGCGACGGGGAGGGAGCCCTGGTTGATCAGACCTAGCTTTTTGGATTCACAACCCGTCCACTCTTGTTCTGTTTCAGCCAACCTTATATACTCTGTTTCGGTATTTTGGTAGTCCTCCACTCGCCTGACAATTGCTGACGTTAGATTTTTGTTGTCTCATTCTGCCCTTACAAAAACTTTCGTCTGCTCCATTTGGGGTAATCAGCACTTTGTTGCACACTGCTGTCTGAGTTACTTACTTCCCTAAAAACAGGGTTATTGTTGGTCATCCAATCAAATTTTGTTTTTATTTTTATCTCCTGTATCTCACAATGCTGCCTTTCCTTTACACTTACAATTAAACTGGTGCTCATTTGACATATTCTGGATAGGCCTCAATACCTTCCTTTCACAGCCCTTTTCTGAACCTTTTCCAATGCCAATGTATCTTTTTTGAGACGAGGCAACCACATTTGTACGCAGTATGCAAGATGTGGGCATACCATGGTTTTACATAGAGGCAATAAGATATTTTTCGTTTTATTCTCTATTCCATTTTTAATGATTCCTAACATTCTATTTGCTTTTTTGACTGCCGCCGCACACTAAGTGGATTTTTTCAGAGAACTATCCACAATGACTGCAAGATCTCTCTCTTGAGTAGTTGGAGCCAAATTAGTCCCCATCATATTGAAATGTATATCTAATTAATTATTTGGATGTCAAGTGTAGGTGTAGCTGTGTAGGTCACAGGATATGAGAGACAAGATGTGTGAGGTAATATCTTTTAATGGACTGATTTCTTTTGTTGAGTTGGTCCAATAAAAATATTCTGTCACCCAATTTGTGTATCTAATGTGTGTGTCAAATTATTTATTATGACAATTGCATGTTAATCATGCGGCACTGTTATACTGTCTTGTCAATTTTGATGCTAGTTATGGGCCTGTTCCTGCTGCTCTTTCAACCAGTGGTGAAATTCCTATTCATTTCAGTGCCTAACATACACATTTGTTCAATCACTTTCTGGTAAATGCGGGCCCATAATACATAGCAACATTTACTGTTTTCTTCTGGGTTCAATAATTATGCTTCTGTGTAAGGCTGGTGAAACTTACTTAAATGACTGCAAGAGAGGGGAAGGGGGGGAATTCCTGAAGAATGAGAGCATTTGGAAAACTATCTTAGACTTGTCCCTGATAACACAGAACAACAGGTTTACCTTATGTCGAATTTGTCATGCCCCAGTTAATATCAATAACATTGCATTGCTCTATCACTCTACTGATGGGATAAATAATCTCTTGGTTAAATAACTGTGCATTATCCCAAAGGAAAACAAGAAATGGTTATTTCCACTCTAGAGCCCAGAAGTGACAAATACAGTTTCTAGCTTTTCAAGTACTTTCCTTCAACAAACAGAAATTCTACCTAATTGTCTTGATAGGAGTTTAATTTCCTCAACCCAAGTTCTCCCTGTGAGCTAGAGCATTAGTTAAAAACAGTCTTACAAGTATGAGATAATCCATTCTCGCTCATGCAAATTCCTGTTATTTTAAATTTTGCATTTAATAATACATTACCAATTTTGCATATATGCTGTCTCTTCAGATACATGCATCAGCACTGCAAAGAAGGGAGAGACCCCAGCGGGTGTTAGTTTTGTTTATAATAGCTCTTAATGTGTCTGTCTCTGCATTAAGTCTTCAAATATATAAAAGGATTAGAGCTGCCAATTAACTGCATTTAACTCATGCGATTAACTAAAAAAAATAACTACCACAATTTTTTAAAAAAATGTGGTTAATCACACTGTTCAACAATAGAATGCAAATTCAAATTTATTAAATATTTTTTATTTATTTTTACATTTTCAAATCTATTGATTTGTTACAATACAGAATACAAGGCATAGAGTGCTCACTTTGTATTATTTTCTGTTACAAATATTTGCACTATAAAATGAGAAAATAAATAGTATTTTTCAGTTAATCTAACACAAGTATTGTAGTGCAATCTCTTAATCATGGAACTGGAATTTACAAATGTAGAATTATGTCCAAAAAATCTTGCATTCAAAATAAAACAATGTAAAACTTTAGAGTCTACAGTCCACTTAGTCCTCCTTGTTCAGACAATTGCTCAAACAGGTTTGGGTACATGCCACTTATGCTAAACATTTGTATGCCTCTTCAGGCTTTGGTCATCATTCCAGAGGACATGCTTCCATGCTAATGATACGCTTTAAAAAAATAATACATTAATTAAATTTGTGACTTATTTCCTTTGTGGAGAGCTGTATGTCTCCTGTTCTGTTTTACCTGTATTCTGTCATATGTTACATGACATAGCAGTCTTGGATGATGACCAAGATACATTCTTTGTATTTAAAAAAACAACAACAAAACCCATTTTCACAGCAGAGTTAATAAATGAAAAGAAGGTACCAATGTGGGATTTCTAAAAATAGCTACAGCACTCAACCCAAGGCTTAAGAATCTGAAGTGCTTTCTAAAATCTGAGAGGGATGAGGTGTGGAGCATGCTGTTCGAAGTCTTAAAAGAGCAACACCCCAGCATGGAAACTACAGAGCCCAAACACCAAAAAAGAAAATCACTCCGATGATGAAAATGGACATGAGTCAGTCTGCTCAGCTTTAGATCATTATCAATTAGAACGTGTTATCAGCATGGACACATGCCTTGGAATGATAGTTGAAGCCCCATCCTATGGGCTGTATTTTTCAACCAGTTAATAAACAGCACTTGCAAGTAATAATGCATGTCACAATATAGCCTTGGCAGACACCTAAAATTAATACATGCAGCTCTAGAATGTATACATACAGAATCAATCCTATTCTCCCTAGGGGAAGACCAGATAACTTGATAACATGCCATAAAAGGGATAATAATATTGTTCTTTAAACCCAGATACAGCTGACACGCAGTTCACACTTTTGTTTGTTATTTAAGGAAATGGGTAAAGTCCTTGGAATGACCTGATTAATATCAGTCACAATAAAGTTGTTTTTTGTACTGACTGTGCCCTTTACAATAAATGACATTGATTTGATCTTCCATGGAAAAGCTTGTTTTGTGTTTGCAGCTAAGTAGTTCTGCATAATATCCTTTCATAATTTTACATAATATAGAGACAGAAAACGCTCAAAAGGCTGGACTTTCTTTTCTGGTCATAAAGTGCGCTAGTGATCTTAAAGACTAGTTGACTATCCGATAAGCAACTGCTTATCAGATAATCAGTCGACTAGTCAATTTCCTGCTCTCTCCCCTTGCTGCCTCTATCAGATAGAGGCAGCAAAGGAGGGGAAAGGGGGTACTTGAAAGCAGGAGTGCAGCACAGCTGAGCCCAGGATCAGCTGTGCAGCACAGTGTGTGTGGAGTCTGGGGTCAGCTGGGTAGTCCCCAGCTGCCTTGGAGTTTCAAAGGGGTCGCGCCGCATAGCTGATCCCAGGACCAGCTGTGCGGTGCTCCATGTGTAGAGCCTGGGGTCATCTGGGGATTCCCCAGCTGATCCTGGGTTCCACAGAAATGCGTCACTGGAGCCTAGGATCAGCTGGGAAGTCCCCAGCTGACCCCGGCTCCAGTGTGGCATTTCAAAGCGGCAACTCACCATGGAGCCCAGGGTCAGCAGGGGACTCTGAGTGCATTTCAAAGCTAGCACCCGCATGCAGCCCGGCATCAATGGGACTTCCTGCTGGCACTGGGCTGCATGCAGAGTTCCGCATTCCTCCTTTGAAATGTACAAGAGCCCCAATAGTTAACATCCTTAAACTGCACTCACAACATTTGATCCACAATTACACTGCAGTTGCAAATCAAGTAGTTTAGCAGATTTGACTCCCTCTGCAAATAGTTTTGCAGACAGAAAGTTAAAAATTTCAGTTTTGTAGGTATAGATTACATCTGGTAAATGGAGCCTAAGTCTCAGCTTTGAAAATGTAAGCCCACTTGTAAGTTCAAAAAGCTCAAAATAGAAAATCTTTTTATCCTGCTACAGCTGTGAAACATGTTTTGTAGAACTTCTTTCCTTTAATTTGAAAAGGAGCCCAATGGAGTTAGATAACAAATTCCATGGATGTTGGGCTCTTGATTCCATTGAAAATCTCGACTGGCCTGTTTTTTCTCCCAATGCTACTGACATTAATAGAAAGAGAGCAAAAAGTCATAAAAGTCAATGAGCTTACTCTTAAAGCAGAAAATAATTGACCACTTACTTGCAAAAGAGTATCCTGTTGTGTGGTAATTATCCTTCTATGTTAAGTACCAATAATATGGTGGGTCTGTATACCAGGACATTAGTATAGCCTAGTATTTATGATACTAGAAACTTTGAGTAAGTTCTGGAGCGATAAAGACACCTATTCCATTGTAAATCCATCTCGGTTTTAAATTTTACAATTTGGGAAGTGCCTGAGCAGAACTCTTCTGAGAGTCAGGTATCTTTTGGTTCCTTTTTTTGGGGGGGGGAGGGAAGAAGGGTTCTGAAAAGACAATGTACTTTCTGTTGGGTAAGTACAATATTAAATAAGTCACTCTGAGATCTTATAGTAAGTCACCCCCCCAATTAATGTTATTTTGTTTTATAAGATTACTGTTGCCAGCAACTCCTCTCATGAACAGAACAGTGTCAGTCTAAAAAAGACAACCCATCAGACAAGCGGCAAGGTTTGTTAATCTACTAATTTCCTTAATAAAAAATAAATTTAAAATTGGAGTGATACGTATTTTTTTAGAATTTTCATTGGCTAGTCTTGGCTTGCAAGAAATCACCATAATGTGAAAATACAGACAAAAATTAGTTACTTTATTTAAAGATCAGGGCGCACACTTCAATGAATCGTTTATGCGTGAGAAGTCAAAGGGAAGAGTGGCCTATTTGCAAAAGAATTTCCATCATGTACCTTCACCCTTTGTATCTAAGGTTATGTCTAGACTACAGGCTTCTTTCGGAAGAGGCTTTTTTCGGAAGAAATCTTCTGAAAAAACGTCTTCCGAAAGAGAGCATCCACGCTGCAAAAGTACATCGAAAAAGCGATCTGTTTTTTTGAAAGAGAGCATCCAGACTGAATGGACGGTCTCTCACATATAAGCAGTGATTGCTGTGGACGGCACGACCACCACGGCACCTGTGTTTTTTCCTCTTTCCTCTTCTTCCGAAAGAACTCCCTCTTCCCCGTCCACACACGCCTTTCGCAAAAAGGTTTCTTTCTCATAGAATGAATATTGCCAGTGCCAGAAAAACCCCTCTGTTCTTTCGATTTTCTTGTGGAAGAATGCAATTGCAGTGTGGATGTTCCTCAAGTTTTGTTGGCAAAACAGATGTTTTGCCGACAAAACTCTGTAGTGTAGACATACCCTTAGAGTCAGATTTATTCTTATGTCTGCACCTGCTACTATATGTGTTTGTGGTAAAAGTCTCCCTATTGGAAGAAGTATTAGACAATAGATAGGTATAACATTTGATCAGTCATTTTCTTCCCTTTTGTCTATTGAACCCCACTTAGGACTGGGAATCAGGAAATTCCAAGTTCTAATCCCAATTATGTTGAACTTTCATGATATTAGGGTTATACTTAGACCTCTTACATTATAAAGAAGTTTAATCATGGAAGCAAAATCTGAAGTTCACAATTTATTGGGAGAGTTACCTCCCACTTTTGTGACCTGAATATGTTGTTATACCAACAGGGGCTGGATCTTTATCAGTCAGACAGTCTTCGTCCTCTAAGGCGCACAAAAAGGAGATGGGTTATAACCACCATTGAACTTGAAGAGGAGGACAAAGGACCATTCCCCAAACTTGCTGGAGAGGTAAAACAAAAGCTTTTAGCAAGGACATTCCTCCTTTCCCATATAGAATACTTTATTAAATGTGGAGACATCACAGAGTGGAGCCACCAATATAATGGGGTAGAGAGGCTGCCACTCTTCCACTGTGGAACAAGATGGATCCTCATTTGAGTGACTGGTACCTTCCTGACATACCACATCAGACAGAAATATAAGAATTGCCATAGCAGGTTGGACTAGTGGTCCATCTAGGCCAGTATTCCTTCCCTGACAGTGATCAGCCCCAGTAGCTCCAGAGGAAGGGAAGAAACCCTGTAGTGGGCAACTCAGGAAAAAACATCCATAGGAATTGTTTCTTCCTATGAACTAGTGTTCAGTACATTAGAGTTTATATGGAGGAGAAAGTCCAATAGAAAACAAAAGTTTTTTTTCTTTGTACCTTATTTAATTAACCTTTTTGTCTTTTTTAAAAAAATATTTCTAATTGATGCCAGTACTTTGTTTCTCACTCCATAGCTACTTAGTCTGCTTAACCTCTTAAAGAGATTTCGTCAAAGGCTTTTTGAAAATTGCTGATTTTGAGCAGACACTAGATTTTTGGTAACATCTCACACCCTTTGTTCTTAAGTTCCTTCAGAACTCTTAGGTCCAGATTATCTGCACTTGGGAAGTTGTTGCTCTTTATTTTAGCAGTTTGTCCATGCGCTTAATACATTAGGATCTAATCCAACTGGCTTTCAATTAATTTCAATAGAATGTGGCTCAAACTCTTAATTATAGTGGCTCTATCACTATTATGAAGCTCTCACGCTTCAGGTAAAAATGGCTTTATATAAAAAATTGGTTCACAATTTGAATTAACTGCAGATTGAACCTCTCTAGTCTGGAACTCTCTGATCTGGCAACATCTGTGGTCCGACATGATTTTAGTTAGCTAGGTGCCCATTTATCATAAGTGTGGCCATATTTTCTGTGGTCCCATAAAGTTTGTTTAAGCCATTAGTCCTGGCTCTCTGTGTTCTGTGCTGTTATTTAGCTCTAATTTACCCCTAAATGTCTTTGAAGAGCCCAGTAAACAGTGAAAGTATTGGTAATGCTGCTAAACAATACTGATCTCTCATGGTCCGGCAAACTCTGGTTCAAGTGCCAGACTAGAGAGGTTCAACCTATAGTTGCTAAAAACATCCTATGGCATTTAATCTCTGTGTATGTGTCTACCCAGCAAAGTTATTTCAGAATAACAGCCGTTATTCTGAAATAACTATGTGAGCGTTTACACAGCAATTCCGTTATTTTGAAATAATTTCGAAAGAACAGATGGTTTATTCTGACTTCTGTAAATTTCATTCTATGAAGAATAATGCCTATTCTGAAATAGCTATTTCGAAATAAGGCATGTGTAGACGCTCCACTTCTGCTATTTCAAAATAGCCCCTCACCAGGACAATTCTAAGTTTATTCTTCCTGGGGCTCTAAATCAAGATAGCACGTCTACACTAGAGAAGCCTGCCTCAGACTGATTTAGAGGCTTCTCTGCAGTGTAGACATGCTATTTTGAAATAAACTGTTTCAGAATAACTATTCTGGAATAGCTTATTCCAAAATAACTGTGCAGCATAGACATAGCCCAAGAGTGTAGAGTAATATAACCATGACTACAGCAATGTACCAAATCAATATGTTCTGATTTTTTGACAATGTCTCTTTAAAAGCTTCTAATCCTGGTGTCGAAACTTAATCCTATGATAATTAGCTTTTCTCTAATGTTCCATTTCTTTTGTAGCTGTTCAACAATATGGCATTTAATATATCCTTAATATATTCAATCAGTGGAGCTGGTGTGGATGAGGCTCCAGAGTTTGGGTTGTTTTCTATAAAAGATGATGCCGATGGACATGTGTACGTACATCGTACCATTGACAGAGAGAAAACCCCTTCTTTTAAGGTAATTAGAGTTTAGAGGTACATTTAAACATATGGGAACATTAAGTTACACTCTTATCATTAAATGTTTCATGTGAAGATGAAAATGTAATAGTAAATTCAAGTTTGTATTTGCTTTTTCCTTTCTTGCTTTACTCTTATAAGTCAAGAAATGCCAATGGTCTCCATAAAATTGCTTAGATTAGACACTGATCAATGTCATTGTCAAGCATAGCACAAAGGCTAGATGTCCTGCAAACCCAAATTTTACACTTTGCATAGTTAAAGTGACAGTGCTATGAAGCAGCACAAGTCCTTCTTAGGAAGTGTGGCTGAACCATACCCTGAAGTCAAAGGTTCATGTTGTACACCTCTTGATAAATTGCAACTTTGGCAGCAAAGCATGAGTTTTAAAACAAAAAATTATTAGGCTATAATGCAGTGCTACTGTGTGATTACTGTTTCTGGGAGCAAATTTTTGCTGATATATAAAGGGGGTATTGATATTGGTCATCAGAAAACTCTTTTTCCTCTGATAGGCAAATGTCAGAGTTCAGTAGTTAGGTTCCAAAACCAAAGGGTGGCCTCTGTACCCAGGGTGGCTAGGCATTGTGAACCACCCTCCAGATTTAGAGTTGGGCCCTCTTCCACCACATGCATTAGTGGCTGGAATGCTGCCCCACAAGCACAGTGTGGAGAGGAAACCAGGCCAAGCTGGGGCCAGAAAAAAGCCTGCTGAACCTGGTTCACAATCTGCATCAAGTGGCCAAGAAGGCAGGTGCAACAATGGTCTCCTGAAATTACATGTTATGTTAGATTCTCCCACTGATGCTTTCTCTCTGTAAGAATGTAGTGTTAAGTTCCCTGGCAGTGCTGATTGTTTGTGCATGGTGAAAGACCAGTAATACTCTTGTCCTGGAGTGGGTGAGCTGCCTACAATAGCAAAGTACATTGAGAGAGAAGCTATAGCTTCAGGCCCCCAGCAAGTCTACTGTTTTCTCTTGATGCCCTGCATCAGTAACAAAAGGTAAAAGCTAAAGTAGATGAAATATAAAATCAGAGCTCAAGTTATTGTTAACTTGGCTTTCCAATTCTTTTATTATAGCCTTATATCACAGTAACCAGCACAGTCTAGCCTTTAAAAGGGAGCATTAGAAATTATTGATATTATTATTAGGGCAAATAAATTATTAATTTTTAATTTCTCTGTAGAAATCTGCAGTAGACTGTTTCCTTAAATTTATTCCATGATTAGTAAAAAAAAAAAAAAGTGTTCTCTGTGGATTAATTGCAAATACTGCATACTCATAATTCTTTGCAGAATTCTGCCCTTTTGCATTGACCAAATGAATCTGAGTGTATAGTTTTTGGTCCCTGCCTGGATGAATATGCAAATACTTCCAGAAAGGAAAACTTCAGTACATGAATTTAAAACCTGAATATCTATAAATGGGATTTTGAAGTTCACTCTATGCCAGCCTTTCTGATTGTAAAGCTCATTTATTCCAGGGAAGGGAGTATAACTAAAGCAAATATTTTTGGTCTAGTGATATTTGCATAGTGTCTCCTTTTATTGTGAGTGTCCATTGTATAGTCAGGGACAACATGGAATCTCATTAAACTAAAGTTATGGGCAATATTTTCACAAACACGGAAGTGATTTAGAAGACTGTCCCTTTTAAAAGCAGTTGTTAAGTCACAGTCTCATTGAAATTCATTGGAACATAGGTGCTTTTAAAAAATACTACCTTTGTCCCTGCTGTTCAAGCTGATATTTGCACACATCTAGAAGTTGTCCATCTGTGGTGTTTGCATGCACATGATTATGTACAAATGCAACAGTTGCATGCCCAGAAGTATGATCCATACAGCTAAAGCCCAGGGCTGAAAACGTGACCCATAAAATAATGTTGTACCCAATTTTGTCTTTGATTGTTTTAAACTGCTGGATTATTTTGTGCAGCTGAATTTCCATTTTATTTATGTACAATGAAGGGTTAACTAGCAATGCTCCTAGCCACAATACTGGTGTGCACCTTACTCCCCCTTGTGCAGCCAGCTGCTGAGGGGCTTCTGACAGATGGTACTGCCAGCTATCTCATCAGCAGGTGCTACTTTCCCCTTCAGCTTTACTCTAGCTGCTGAGAGCCAGATCTACCAGTAGGGGGCAGAGGCAGAGCTATAAGCTTAGTTATCCAGTACATTCAGTTAATTGGCAACCCCCATTTAGTGCCAGATAACAAAGCTTTCACTATATTTATTTTTACAAAAAAGTCTAGAACTTTTACCATATACTAACTTTGCCAAGTGAAGCAACTCATTGTTAATGATGCAAACGAAAAAAAAAGGTTGCTAAGTATGTTTGTAACTGAAATTAGCTTTGTCATCAAGAAATTTCCTGTGCAGTTCTGATGACTAACTTTGTTTTTGTATTGATATCCATTTCTCAGATATGTTTTGATGTTGTGCATAGAGCGACTGGGGAGATAGTGGACAGATCTTTAATTTTCATCATTAAGATTAAAGACATTAATGATAACTCACCCAAGTTTCCCAAGGACGAATTTAACATTACAATAAAGGAAAGCCACAATCAGAGTAAGTGCCTCTAAAGAAGCAATTTTTACTGGCTTGTGGGTTTTTTCTCCCCTGTAGTTTTAAACATAGGTTTAGAGAGTGAAGGAACAATTTTCCAGTCCCGCTGGAATCCTAAGTAATATACAGACAAGTCCCAATTCTATAAGCACCTAATAACAGGTGCTTACAGATTATCCTAAGTAGCCCCAGTGTCCATGAAACGTGCTTTTGTTTTTAGGTCTGGGCCCTATAGCAATTCCTTTGCTACTATCATTTCTGACTGCGGTGTTGCAATTGGATTTAAGTCTTAGCTAAAGGAAGAATTGGACTGAAACCAATTTCTTATAAAGAATACAGCAAAAGGGAAGGCAGTCTGGAGAGTCATTATTATTGCACAGTTTAAATGATGTTGCAAAGCTTGAGGCTTAAAGTGAATTATTTTCCTAGATCAAAAAGTGTCTTCCTGTTTATGTGAGAAGATAGAATGCCAAAGTTTTTGTCTACATCACATTTAAATACACTGTGGCAGCATGTTATACATAAACACCAAATATCTTTAACAAAAGCTCCTGAGTCCTTTGGTCTGGTACTTTTTTTATCAGTCAAGACTTCTACAAAATTGTAGCAAAATAAAGGGGTTGGAAGTAGACAGGGCCAGCTCCAAACTGGAAATAAAAAAAACCAGCTTAATATTCTACTCCTGATGATGTAAATGGCAACACTGCTATTGATTTTAGTGGGAACTGTTTCCCAGAGGTGCTGAGAATGTCGCAGAATTGGACCCTTTCATCACAGATAGGCACATAGAAGCTTCCATAATGGGTCAGACCAGGGTCCTTTTTACCAAGTATCCTGTCACTGACAGCAGCCTGTACCAGAGCTTTAGGGGAAACGAAGAGAGCAGGATAATTATGGAGTGATCCATCCTGTCTTTCATTCTTGGCAGTGGATATTCAGAAATTTAAGGTCACCCTGAGCCTGGGCTTGCATCCTTGACCATCTTGCCAAATAGCCATTGACGGACTTATCCCCCTTGAACTCACATTGTTCTTTTTGAACCATGTTGTACTGTTGGCTAATGCAATATCCAATTGCAATGAGTTCCACTGATTAGTTGTGCATTATGTGAAGAGGCATTTCCTTTTGTTTGTATTAAATCTGCTGCCTATAACTTCATCACATGATCTCTGTTTTTTGTGTTGTCTGAAAGGATAAACAACACTTCTCTGTTCACTCCTTCCGCACCATTTCTGATTTTGTAGATCTCTTTCAGCATGCCTTAGTCATGCCTTTCCAAAGCTAAACAGTCCTAATATTTGTAGTCTTTCCTCGAATGGAAGCCATATTTGAACTGTTTCCAGTTCCACTAATGAATCAGATGATCAGCAATAAATTGGGTGTGCTTGGAAAGAACAGTGATGTGAACACACAGTGTGAGGCTGGCTGGCAGCACTGCTGGGTTAGAAACCAGTGAATTACTTAGTAGAGAAATACAGAAATGCAATCAATTATCTTTGTAGATTAAGTCTTTCCTACAAATTTGTGTCCATAAATGAGCTAATTATAGCAACAGGAGAGGAGGCCGGAGCTGCTAAGCAATAGTCACGTAAGTGGCAAACCTCAGTGCAAATGTGGAGGAAAATATGTGTAGGCACAGAGAGGAGTCTAGTGGCCATGCAGAAAGGCGGGGGGTTGTGGGTAATTAGGGTGGAGGGGTAATAAAGAGGGATAAAGGTAATCAGGCCCAAGTACATCCATATCAGATGTGAGCTTTTGTAATAAATACTTCAATTCTTCATCCTAGATGAGCCAGTTTTCCAAGTGACAGCCCTCGACAAAGATGAAGAAAACACGGCTAATTCTCGGGTGACCTATTCCCTTCTTACACAGACACCCAATCTCAAAGAGCCCAGATTCAACATTGATCCTACCAGTGGTCTGATAATGGTTTCAGGATGCTTGGAATATAAGGTGAAGTACAAAATATGTTGTGATCTATACTTGCCATGCGTCCATTGATGTTCATATAGGAATCTGTGGGACAGGTGGAGGCTCACAAGTATAGTTTAAAGGATGAACAGTCTAGCAATGACCAGACCCTTTTCCCTAACCTACATTTTAGAAGTTAATTAACTTGTTTTTCAGACTGCCAGATCTTTTAAACTTCTGATCAAAGCCAGAGACCATGGGACCCCACAAATGTCATCCACTGCAACAGTTAACATTGCCATTGAGGATACAAACAACCACCTGCCTGCATTTACCAAGGAAAATGTAAGGAGAAAGTGCAGCTACTTTACTGAACCATCCTAAGCCAAAGAAATTTCAATCCTGCCAGGTGCTGAGTCCAAATTAAGAGCATTTGGCACCTTGCAAAATCAAACTCACGTGTGTATGGATGTGAATTATTAACACATTAGCATTAAGTGATGGATACTCAGCTGAACATGCGCTCACAGTGTGACACTGTGGCCAAAAAACGAATGCCATCCTGGGAGGCTTGAATGGGAATAGTTAGAGTAGAGAGATTATTTTACCTCTGTTTGGCAGTGTGTAACTGCAGGTGGAATACCGTGTCTAGTTCTAGTGCCCACAAATCAAGAAGGATATTGATAGATTGGAGAGGGTTCAGGGAAGAGCTATGGGAATGATTAAAATCTTGGAAAACCTGCCATTAGTGATAGACTCAAGGAACTCAAGCTATTTAGCTTATCAAAGAGATGGTTAAGGGGTGACCCGATTACATTCTAGAAGTACCTGTCTGCGGAACACTTATATAATAATGGGCTCTTCAGTAGAGCAAAGAAAGGGATAATAACAAGGCTGGAAGTTAAAGCTAGACATGTGCCAAGTGGAAATAGAGTGCAAATGTTTATTGGTGAGAGTAACTAAACTGTTGGAACAATTCATTCCATTACTGACAATTTTTAAATCAAGACAGGATGTTTTTCTAAAATATCAGTTCAAGGGATTATTTTGGGCTTGTTTGATAGGAAGGTAGGGGTAGGGTCCAGAGAAACCTAGACAAATTGGAGGGTTGGGCCAAAAGAAATCTCATGAGGTTCAACAGGGGCAAATGCAGCGTCCTATACTTGGGACAAAAGAATCCCAAACACTGTTACAGGCTGGGGACCTACTGGCAAAGCAGCAGTTTGGCAGTAAAGGACCTAAGGATTACAGTGGATGAGAAGCTGGATATGTGTCAATAGTGTGCCCTTGTAGCCAAGAAGGCTAATGGCATATTAGGCTGCATTAGGAGGAGCATTTTCAGCAGACCTAGAGAAGTGATTATTCCCCTTTATTTGGCACTGGTGAGGCCATATCTGGAGTATTACATCCATTTCTGGGGGCCCCCACTACAGAAAGGATGTGAATGCATTGGAGAGGGTCCAGTGGAGGGCAACCAAAATGATTAGGGGGTTGGAGCACATGGCCTATGAGAAAAAGCTGAGGGACTTGGGTTTATTTAGTCTGCAGAAGAGAAGAGTGAGGGAGGATTTGATAACAGCTTTTAACTACCTGAAGGGAGGTTCCAAAGAGGATGGAGAGAGGGTGTTCTCAGTAGTGCCAGATAGCAAGATGAGGAGCAATAGTTTCAGGTTGCAGTGGGGTAGGTGTAGGTTGGATATTAGGAAAAACTTTTTCACTAGCAGGATGGTGAAGCACTGGAGTGGGTTACCTAGGGAGGTGGTAGAATCTCCACCCCTAGAGGTTTTTAAGTCCTGGCTTGACAAAACCGTAGCTGGTGTGATTTAGTTAGGGTTGGTTCTGCTTTTGGGCAGGTGGTTGGACTTGATGACTTCCTGAGGTGTCTTCTAGCCATAGGATTCTGTGACCCTAGGGGCCACATGTTCCAGAAATTCACCATATTGTCCGAGTTCACTTATGAGAGCTTCACTCAGCTATCTCAGCTCTTGAGGAAAGAATAGAAAGGATGTGTGTGAGTGCCTCAGGAGAAATTAAGATAGTACAAAATACAGTTGACCTCAGAGCTGGCTTTTTTAGCTGCTCATCTTTGGATCAAAAGATTTCTTTTTTTTTCCTGTTCATCTTATCACCTACTTCAGAAGCCTAATTCTGCAGTTATTCCACACAAAGAGTTTCCATTATTCTCAGGGAGGATTCTATGTAGCTGGCTGCAGAAAAAAGATTACAAATAATTTCACATTTACCTTGCAGGGTACCTTAATCATTTGCCCAAATTATTACTAGATTTTGATATAAATTGTCCCAGGATTAGTCTCCAAAAGCCTGGACATTTATCAGAAGAGGAAAAAGAGACATCCGTGAAGATATTTTCCTCAAGTATTAAACAAATTGTAATGTAGGAGACAATGTTTCTGGCTTTGGAATTGTTGAATGTTAGTAGAAATCTCTTAAATGCAGACTGGAAGACATTTGACAGTGAATTCCCATGTATTGATATTGGTTCCCCTAAAAGTTTTAGTGCCATTTCTGTAAGCTGGTGCTATGAAAACAGCAATTGCACATTGCAGAAAAGTTAACTCACTGCCGTGACACTCTCTTTTGACTGGATTGCAGACTCAGATCCACAACAATGCTGTATGTATTGTTATACTTGAGTCCTTACCTTTTCATTAAATGCTTTCGCTGCTGTATCTGAGGCTGGGAGAGAGAGAAATCCTACCCCATCCAAAAACTAAGGAGGTCCAGAACTCTCCTGCTGATTCAGGCTTCCTGACCTTTAAGGGACCAGAATTTCTGCTTGAGGAAGGAGCCATGACTTTAGTCTGAGCTGAAAGTAATTACAGCCACCCAATTTCTAAACAGCATGCTATTTCCATTTCCTCTCTGCTGCCACCTTCTTTGTCTGGTTTTGGGGAAAGAGCTCTGAAGAGCGTATGAGTCGGCTGAGGATTTTAGGGGTATAGTCCATTTGTGTAAGAAAAAGTAAAACAAGTTTTGTAACTTGCCTATTCTAATGAATGAAGATGGGGTGCTTAACTGTTTAAAACCCACACATATGCTGTCAAGGTGCACACCAGCAGAAAAGGGCCTTACAGTGGAGCATTGGCCACAAAGTGCACAAAACAACGTTTGACTAAGACATAGCCATGGAAGATCTCCGCCCATGGAATTCACTCATTCATTTGCTAGAGTTGGAAAGCTACAGGATACAGAGCAAAATGCACCTGTTCCAGTAGGCTACTGGGTGAAGTTTGGACTTTATGGGTATAAACATGCTAGTTAAATTCTATGGCTCTCTGTAGCTATTGTGATTTCTTCTCTCCATATGTGTATCAGTGTTTGTATTTCTTTGTAGTTTCAAATGGTATGAAAAGCACTGTGAGATACATGGGTGTGGAAAAGCTTCCCCAGGCTCTGGCAATGGATGGTGCTTTACCTAAGTTCTAGGATAGAAGTGCTAGAATCCATCACCCTTAGTTACATTGCATAGGACATTGTTTCTTGCGTAGTTTCATTAATGTCAATGAGTCAGTTTGCAGAGTAAAGTGCTACTTTGTATGAGCACATAGCATAAGAATTAAGGGTCAGCAAATGAAATTAACAAACAGAAGGTTTCAAACAAACACAAGGAAGTATTTCTTCACTCAGCGCACAGTCAACCTGTGGAACTTCTTTCCAGAGGCTGTTGTGAAGACAGGACTTTAACAGGAGTTCAAAGAAGCATTAGATACATTCATGGAGGATAGGTCCATAAGTACTTATGAGCCAGAATGAGTGTCCCTAGCCTTTGTTTGTCAGAGGCTGGAAATGGGTTACAGGAGAGGGATCACTTGATGATTTCCTGTTCTGTTCACTCCCTCTGGGGCATATGGCATTGTCCACTGTTGGAAGACAGGATACTAGATTAGATAGACCTTTGGTCTGACCCAGTATGGCCATTCTTATGTTCTTATGAGTAAGGGAGGCATCATTGAGCCCTAAACAAAAATTAAAAGTTACCAGCAGACGATACAGCAGATGAATCTAATAGACATAACTATTGTGGTGATATTTTCACTGGACAGAATTATATCCCCATCCAGATTTTCAGAGATTATTCAACCTCAGGCCACATCCACAGAGCCTCTGCAATCCTGAGGACGGGGGTCCTGGAGGAAGCTGTAGGAGAGGCCCTTGTGTGTCTACACTGGAGCTACCCTGCCAAAGCGGAGGACCCTAAAGCTAGGCCAGAGGAAGTGGGCCATGTGAAGTGGATCTTCAGGTTTTGGAAGGGTGATGGGAACCTGGATTGATGGACACTGATGAGGCCATCTTTTTTTTTTTTTTTTTTTCAGTATCAGCTACAAATTTCAGAAGGCAAAGTAGGGCCAGGTGTGTTAAGGCTCCCGGTGGAAGATGAAGATTCTCCAAACACACCTGGTTGGAGAGCAAAGTACAAAATCGAGGAAGGCAATGAAAAGAAACAGTTCATCATTGAGACCGACCCTGAGACAAATGAGGGCATTTTAAGCATCATTAAGGTAGTGTTTCTGAAGCTGTAGATTTGATACAGTATGGCATTTCATAGCATGGACAGATTGATTGCAATGTTAGTAGTTGGCATGGCTGTAATTTGGGGTCAGTTACAGCTCTGAGTTACAAAGAGATGATCTTTCCATAGGAAAAGTCATAATTGCTAATGGAAACTTTTTTTTTTTTTTGGCATTTGTAGCCTCTGGACTTTGAAGAAGTCTCAGAGAAGAGACTTGTTATTTCTGTTGAAAATGAAGAGCCTTTCTCTTTATGCCATAATGGGAAGCCGACGAATTCTCTGTTAGCCCCCATCACTGCATCAGTGGGTATGGAAGTCCTAGATATAAATGATGCTCCGGAATTTCACCTTCCACTGCTTTTTCTTGCAAATGAAGAAGGCGTGAAACCTGGAACGAAGCTTGGAGAATATATGGCTGTAGATCTAGATGCGGTGCCAAATAAGATAAAGTGAGTGGAGATACTGTAAACTCTGAGCTGGGGAAATTGTTAAGAAACACAAAGGAAAGAGCTTTTAACTTTAATAAAAAACCCTCTTAGCACAACTATTGTAAACTATTCTAATATTGGAGTACTAGAGTGGCTGGATGCAGCAACCCTCCAGACATAGATAGGAAATATTTAGTTCTGCTTCTGAAATAGTAAAAGCAATTATGCCAATCATACAGTACTTGCTTGGTCCAAATTCCTCACAGGTGAACTGGAATAGAGATTGTTATCTTTTGACCCTTAACAGTGTTTTTGTACTGTGGGCAAGGGATATTAGTTAGCACTAGTATGGGGAAGCTTGCATTGCCACTAGCTACATTGTAAATGTTTTGGCAGATGAAGAGAATTCAGTCCCTAGTGATGCTGTCTTATCACTTCTCATCAATGAGAAACAGTAAACAAACAAACAAGTGAATTCCCAGAGTGGAAATATCCGGGGCTTAAAACGGAACCAGGAGATGTAATAGAACTGGAATTGGAGTGCCTGAGATATTTAAATCATTGTTTAACCATGGATTTTTATGTCTTGTTTTATTAAGATACAAAATAGTTTATGATCCGGCAGGTTGGATGAATATTGATGAGAACACTGGTATTCTTACTGCCAGGAAAGAACTTGATCGGGAGTCCCCCTATGTGAACAACAGTATTTATCCTGTTATTGTTCATGCTATAGATAATGGTAAGTTTCTGGTCAGAGATAGCAAATGAGACTGCGTCTGAGTATGTGCTTTGAGTGTTAAGCCAGGTCTACACAAGACCCGGCAGCTTGGCTTAACGTACGCAACTCCCGTGACATAGAATACGTAGCTGTAGTTGGCTTTCCTTAAACCGATCTTGGTGGTGTCCCCATATGGGAGACCAAAGGGAGCAAACACTCCCATCGGCTTCCCTTACTCCTGGAAAGAGCAGGAGTACTGGACGCTGGCAGAGGTGCCCTCTGAGTTCAATTTAGCGAGTCTTTCCCAACACTGTCTTGCCCTAAAATGATCTCCACCCTGTCCCCTAATCAATGCCTCAAATGAGTGCGTGGGAAAACAGGCAGGCCAGCCTTGCAGTCACCTAAAGTCCACCAATTCTGATCTGTAGAGGACGCACGGTGTGTGTGTGTGTGTGTGTGTGTGTGTGTGTGTGACATGCCTCCTCCGTGAAAGAGGCCTACTTCCAGCCTTACTTAGCAGACAAGGGCGCTGTCTGATCTCAGATGATCGCAGCTGTGCTGGTAGCTTGCAGAGGGAGAGGTGGGGCATTACAGGTCCCAACCGGCATCTCTGACTTCACCCACACACTAATTAGCAGTGGTACAGACAATGGAGGGCAGGGTAAGGCCGTGCTACAATCCCTCATTGACAGATGGGAACATAAGGACCGAGACTGACTTGTCCAAGGTGTCACAGGAGCATTATGGCAGAGCAGGGACTTGAACCCTGGTGTAGCACTGTGTCGTCCACCTTTCTTCTGTAGGTTCTGTGTGCGCATACCTGAGATAGAAACCTGGGGGGCTGAGAGAGAGAGGATTATGTTCTCGTCCCAATTCACCTTGCTGTGCACCCTGTGGAAATACACCTAAATCCTTGGTATCTCAGCTAAGCCATCGGCATCATGGGATGATAGTATCTGTCTAGCTGACAATAGTATCAAGAGTTACATAACATAAGAACGGCCGTACTGGGTCAGACCAAAGGTCCATCTAGCCCAGTATCCTGTCTACCGACCGTGGCCAGCACCAGGTGCCCCAGAGAGGGTGGACCGAAGACAATGATCAAGCAATTTGTCTCCTGCCATCCCTCTCCAGCCTCTGACAAACAGAGGCCAAGGACACCATTTTATCCCCTGGCTAATAGCCTTTTATGGATCTAACCTCCATGAATTTATCCAGCTTCTCTTTAAACTCTATTATAGTCCTAGCCTTCACAGCCTCCTCCAGCAAGGAGTTCCACAGATTGACAACACACTGTGTGAAGAAGAACTTCCTTTTATTAGTTTTAAACCTGCTACCCATTAATTTCATTTAGTGTCCTCTAGTTCTTCTATTATGGGAACTAATAAATAACTTTTCTTTATTAGCCCTCTCCACACCACTCATGATTTTATAGACCTCTATCATATCCCCCCTCAGTCTCCTCTTTTCTAAACTGAAAAGTCCCAGTCTCTTTAGCCTCTTCTCATATGGGACCCGTTCCAAACCCCTAATCATTTTAGTTGCCCTTTTCTGAACCCTTTCCAAGGCCAAAATATCTTTTTTGAGGTGAGGAGACCACATCTGTACACAGTATTCAAGATGTGGGCGTACCATAGTTTTATACAGGGGCAGTAAGATATTCTGGGTCTTATTTTCTATCCCTTTCCTAATCATTCCTAGCATCCTATTTGCCTTTTTGACTGCCGCTGCACTCTGTGTGGAAGTTTTCAGAGAACTGTCCACGATAACTCCAAGATCTCTTTCCTGATTTGTCGTAGCCAAATTAGCCCCCATCATACTGTATGTATAGTTAGGGTTATTTTTCCCAATGTGCATTACTTTACACTTATCCACATTAAATTTCATTTGCCATTTTGTTGCCCAATCACTCAGTTTGGTGAGATCTTCTTGGAGTCCCTCACAGTCTGCTTCTGTTTTGACTATCCTAAACAGTTTGGTATCATCTGCAAACTTTACTACCTCACTGCTTACCCCTTTCTCCAGATCATTTATGAATAAGTTGAAAAGGATTGGTCCCATGACTGACCCTTGGGGTACACCACTAGTTACCCCTCTCCAATCTGAAAATTTACCATTTATTCCTACCCTTTGTTTCCTGTCTTTTAACCAGTTCTCAATCCAAGAAAGGACCTTCCCTCTTATCCCGTGGCCATGTAATTTACACAAGAGCCTTTGGTGAGGGACCTTGTCAAAGGCTTTCTGAAAATCCAAGTATACTATATCTACTGGATCCCCCTTGTCCGCATGTTTGTTAACCCCTTCAAAGAACTCTAATAGATTAGTAAAACAGGATTTCCCTTTACAGAAGCCATGTTGACTTTTGTCCAACAAATTATGTTCTTCTACATGCTTCACAATTTTATTCTACATGCTTCACAAGTTAATTATTACCGGCTAATTGTTTATTCCCTGTAAAGCACTTAAATATTCTCAGGTAAAAAACACACTATGAAATGATTTGACTATCAATCTGATTGGAGACTCAGTCTGGATAATCCTAATGTCCTTACATCTTGCTAATGTATTTAATTATTTAGGAGCTAATAAGAAACACACTGGGCATGACAGTCATGTCAGACTGTTTCCTCTTGTGAATATCTTGGCCAGGCTCTGTTGTTTCCACCTAGGTGTTCCGCCACAGACCGGCACTGGCACCATTCAGCTTTACTTGTCTGACATCAATGACCATGTGCCAACATTAGTTACACCTTCCTTGGAAGTTTGTGACAAAGAGAAATGGAATCCCCTCATCATAAAGGCGGAAGATGATGACTCCCATCCGTATGCTGGTCCTTTTACATTTAAACTCGCTGATGACTCAAAAAGTATAAAGCAAAACTGGAGATTAGGAAAGAGTTTTGGTAAGTTCTCCCTCCCACACACCCTGTGAAACTCCTGCTCACTTTGGCATCCCATCACTGTTTGACACAAGCACAGTCATGTTTACCGTCTGTTATATAATTATCACTTCAATGGCTTAAGTTCTGCATTCTCACTTTGGAATAGATTCAAAATCAATCCACGCTCATGACAATGGAGTAGCGTTATACTGGAGTAAACGTGAATCAGACTCTACTTAGATGTCTTTTAATACAATTGTCCATGATTACAGACTCAGTAGGATTTTGTATCATTCTGCTTTGAGGCCTCTAAAGTAATCTGACATGGGGCAAGAAACTGTTTTCTTTTCTGATCATTGGCACAATTACTGTGGAACTGAAGGCACTATCCATATTGTAAAGTGATAGATCTCTTATTTTATTGGAAACATGTATCAGCTATAACAGGGCTGGCCTGAGGGAAAATGGCTCCCTGGGGGAACTTGTGTTTTGGCACCCCTTGAGTTTAAGTATGCAGTAGTGAAAATTTCAGAAATAAAGCTGTAATCTTTAAGTTTTTATAATTGACTGAAAAAAATTGATATAACAATTGATTCAGTTTGTTAAACTATAAGTCATAAAACATCATAGCTAAGTGTCAAACTAAACCAAAACTAATGAATAACAACAGATACCAAATGTTCATCAAAATGCTAAGATTCAGAAGGCAGCACTGTGAGCCTTTGCTGCTGCAAACTGTGACATTGCTTGTGATGGGGTGAGATTGTGAGCCAGAGTATTCTCCATAGCTGGGGGGTGGAATTGGAGTCTCAGGAGATTAAGGGACAAGGCATGTCCTGGGGGCTCATGAAAGAAGCTGCTAAGTCCTTTGCTCCCCTTGTCTCTGCCCCTTGCAAAGGGAATTGTCATGATCAATTCTTCTTGGCCAATCACTTCCTTTAAGAGCTATGTGGGGAATGGATTATTTTAGATTAAATATTTACCGTAAAATATGAGGCTCAGAAGGAAGGCTGCTGGTTTTGAATGGCATCAGATTGTGAAATGAAACGGTGGGTAAAAATATCTGAATGGGTCACTGCCTTCAGCGGGGCAATTCCTCCACAGTTGGAACTGCTCTGCAGGAGCCCTAGCAGCTCCCTTGCTGCAGTTGCACTTCCCCTTTTGTGCCTGGTGCTTGGCTTGCAGCTCAAGGTGAGCTCCATGCTGTCACATGGGAGCCGCATCTTGCCTGAGTAGTCCTCTGGCCACTTTTGACTCACCAAGGTTGCCATTTCAGATTGTGGGGGCGATGAGGAGGCAATTCTAACTGATGCCAGAGGATACTTAAGCACCTGAAATCTTTTTTTTTTTTTTTTTTTTTTTTGCAACTAACTTAGAAATTAGCTATTGATGGCACAGTGTGCGCGCACACACACTCATCCCGAAATATTTCCATCAGTAATAATTCAATTATTTACTGCGAAGGAAAGCAAAAAAAATGCTGCTCGAGAGCTTGTTAGAGTCAAAATTCAGTGATATAAACTTCTGAACTGGGCTTGTTACAAAAGGATGAGTAAATGAATAGTTAAATCAACAGACCATGTCTGTCTGGTTTTAGGATATTTATTTGGTATCTCTTGACCTGTAATAACACTTAGTGGTTTTTTGCTGTAGTCATGGACAGATTGATTGCAATGTTAGTAGTTGGAACTGCTGTAATTTGGGATCAGTTACTGCTCTGAGTTACAAAGAGATGACTCACAAGGGGAGTGAGGTAATATCTTTTATTGGACCAAATATTGTTGGTGAAAGAGAAAAACCTTTTGGAACTCCACAGAGATCTTTTCCAGGTCTGTGGAGTGAAAAAGGGCCGATCTCTTCTATCAACCAAAGTTGGTCCAAAGCCAAAAAAGATTTTTCCTCACCCACCTTGTCTGTCTGTTCTTCTGTAAATATGATTCAGCAAGCCAGGCAGATACCACCTGCTGTGACCCCCATTTCCCACTCTGTTGGGGGAGCACCCGGGGAGCTGATCTCAGTAACACTCATTTTTCTCATGTCCCCCCCCGACTTACCTCATATTGGGGCTCAGCAGTATTCCCCCTCAGACCAAGTGAGTGCAGCTTCTGAGCCAGAGGAACAGGGAGAACAAGGCCTTGAACTGCTGATGGGGGAGCACAATATAAAGGTTCCCCTCCAACAACTCAAGTGTCATATACCCTCCCTCCCAGCTGGTAGCTCAGCTCTTCCCCTTGTCCTCAGTTCCCTTTGGGAAAGCAGCTGTTCCTTCCTTCCGTACCTAGCCTCTCCCTGCAGAGCAGCAGCAGCAGCAGCAGCAGCAGCAGCAGCAGATCACCCCTCCTCCTCAGTATTGCAAGCTATTTGGTGCACATGCAGTTGTTTACCTCTCCTGTCTTGGCCCCAGGCTGCCTCCAGCAAGCAGGAGAGGAAGGGGGAGAGAGCTGGGCAGGCAGAGGTTGGCAGAAAACTAGGGATGGGTTAATGTAACCCAGTGCAGTGCATGTCTCCCTCCCCCCATGTGTCACTTCTCTGCAGGGGAGGGATGGGATAGAAACAGGGGTTAGCCTGGTGCTGTGATTTTCGCAGAGCTAAATGTGTGCACAGTGCACCAGTCCTGCCAGCAGAGCCAGGGGAAAGCCCTTTCCTGGACAAGTGGGGGCGTTTAGGGTGGGGAGAAGAAGAAAAGGGAGAGGTGGACATAGACCTGCACTACACTAACACATACCCACATAGCAGGGCTGCTCTAAACCCGTCAGCCAGAACAGAGAGGGAAGTTGCACACACACACAGTCCTTCAATCTCCACCACAATCCTCTTCCAGCATAGCCTGCTCCAGCCATTCCCCACATGGCTTCTGCAGAACGCCCTCTGTCTCAAGGAGAATGGGGAACCTCCCCCGCACCCTTTCCTGCTGCTGCTCCCACCAGACCAGAGGAGTTACTCGAGACAAGTGAGTGAGTGTCTCTGCCCTTCCAGACCCTGGCTGAGCTGCTGTGTTTCCTCCCTGCTTAGGTAGCTGGCCCCAGAGCAGGTCAGGTGAGACTTCATATGCTTCCCCATCAGCACATCGCCCTAAGCGGCAGTCCTCATCGCCCGTATCAAGGGCTGGCTATAGGCAGGCACTACACCACTGGCCCAAGTTATCTGGGTAGCAGCATGTGCAAATGAAACCCCAAATTGTGAACCCCATCGCGCTGACATTCTGTCCCTTTGTGCTTCCAATCAATTTTCCCACTCTGTGTGTAGACTTCAGAAAGGCTCACAATGTGAAAAAGCCACTTCCCCCATGACCCTGTGCTTTCAGGCAGCTTGTGGCTTTATCCATGAGGCTCAAGAATTCTTACCTTTCTTCTTTTAGGTGACTCAGTTGAACTTTTAATGTTGAGAAGCCTCCCACATGGCAAGTACAAGGTGCCTCTCCTAATTCTGGACAGGCAGGGATTGTCAAGAAAGCAGAATTTGTTTGTGAGGCTCTGCCGTTGCCATGATGGAAACGTATGTGAAGAACCGAATTTCACGTCATTGAATCTTGGAGGTGGCGCCATTGCTGTGATGTTGGCAGCTTTCTTGTTACTTCTTGGTAAGATACCTGCTAAAATTTACCCCTCGCCCATCACTTGACTATAAGATCTCATGGGAGCTGCTGCCTATTAATATGTGTCCTATTGTACTTGCCTTTAACAAGTTGCAGTAAAATGGCCATTTGAGTCTCCTAGTATGTCTGAGTGCAGCAGAGGTGGAACTAAATAACTGCCCTTTTGTGTCACCACCATTCAGTGGTCTTAAGCAGATGATGTATAGCCTTAGTACATTGTGGAGCCACCTTCGTCTTGCAGTGGGAACCACAACTGTGCTCATGCAACGACCAGTGCAATCTTCATCTCCATCAACCAAGGGAACAGTCTGTTTGGTTGTTTGGCAAAATGCCATCATGTGCCGTTCAATGGCAGATGTCATCCAGTGTTGACAAACGAAGAGTAATGAGCACTGGAAGGGAATCATTTAAGCAACAGGTACACATGGATGCCCCCCCTGTAAATTAGCTGTAGTGACTCAGAGAAAAGTCTGAGTTTTATTGGTGGACAGCTCAATTGAAACCTGTGCTCAGCGTATAGTCGTGATCAAGAAAGCTAACAGATGATTGGGCTGTCTGAAGAGCGGGTTAGAAAGTCACACTGTCCATGCTCATATGGCATCATACCTTGAGCTAGGATGCTCTCTTGTGGAATTGTGTGTTTGTCTCAGAAGTACAATGAAAATAGAAAGGGTCCAGAGATGAGCAGTAGAAATGAACGGTCCCAGAAATTCTTCCAACTAAAGAGAGTGAAAAGCTCAGGGTGGCATATTTTAGAGAGGAGAAGAGATAAAGGCGGCATGTGAAATGTGGATTCTTTCTCAGATTAGAAAGAGGGAGCATCTAATGAAGTTGAAAGGCAGGACACTTGAAATAGATAAAAGGGAATTCTCTCTTTTATAGCATATTGTTAACCTGTGGAATTCACTGCCACAGACATCTTAGAGGCCAAGAGATCTGTAGGAAAATAGAATGTTAGATAAAATATAGACATCTGAACAGACAATGATAAAATTCATCTTTGTTGGATGAAGTTAAAATGTTTAAGGATAAAACTGTTTGGGAATAGATATGCAGAGTTGTGGTAGCCCTGTTGTAATAGAGCCCAAGATATTAGAGAGACATGGTGGAGGGGTAATATCTCTTTTTCAACCAACTTCTGTTAGTGAGGGAGCTGAACTGTTGTGCTTATACCACAGAGCTTGAGGTCTGGGAAGCCTATTGAGTGTCACAGCTAAATGCAAGGTGGAATATATTGCTTAGCTTAAGAAGTTAACACTGATTTCAAGGGATCATTCAAGGGGCAGTGGCTTGTTAACACCCCTCCAATACTGAGGTAGGGATGGGAAGGGAAGGAAGAGGTAAGAAGCTGGGGGGAGGAAGGTTTTGATTGTTTTAATAAACCATAAATCCAGTGTCTCTGTTCAATCCATGAACTTTAAAGTCTAGAAAAGTTATGTTTGTGTTTTTATGGTGCTGTGTAGGTTTCCTATGAGGATGGGGACTGATAGGTTCTATATATAGCATGATCACTTTGTGACAAGTGTTCACCCACAGGTTACAGAGTGTTTGTCTTATTTTCCTGTGCAAATTCATTTGGGTATGTCTACACTTGCAGCCTATTTCGGAATAGGGCTGCAAAAGTAGGCATTTGGAATTGCAAATCAAGCCCGGGATTTAAATACCCCGTGCTTAATTTGCATCTTCCCGGCCGGGTGCCATTTTTTGAAATTTACAAGCCCGGAATAACGGCCCACGTCTTCACGCAGCAGTGAAACAGGCGTTCGAAATAAAGCCCTATTTCGAACTACCCATTAAACCTCATTGCAGAAAGAATAACAGGAAGTTCGAAATAGGGCTTTATTTCAAACGCCCGTTTCATTGCCACGTGTAGACGCGGGCCGTTATTCCGGGCTTGTTAAGTGTGGGGCTTTAGTGTCCCAGTACATGAGAGGCATGGGGGAAGGGGACAGAGACAGGTTGCATGGGCGACAGGTGGAACTCTAGTGGGCTACAGGCTATGGGTTGCCCACTAGTGGTCATGCGGTCCACTGAGATAAAGGAAGGCTAATCACCTGGCCTGCTCATTAGTCCTGGTTGCTCATCACTGATGGAGTAGGCTAGACAGAAATTTCCCATAGGGCCAGGTTAACCTCACTGTTGCCTCTTGTGGGGTTTCTTGCACCTTCCTTTGAAACCAGTTTCTGGAGCTGGCTATTGTCCGTGACAGGAAATTGAGCTAGCTGGACCCCATGTCTAACCCAGCCTGATGTTTGAAAGTTACAGAATAAAAGGTGACACAGGGAGGAAGGAATGATCTGAATTCTGGATCTCTACATTCACGGAGCTCAGAGAGGTGCCGAAGGGGTTGTTTTAAAAGGCTATGAAGTGGCAGTTCTGGTCATTCTTTTCACTTTTCAGTGTCTGTCTGTCTTCTGCTGCGGTGTTCATGCGGGTCTCAAACCAGGAAAAAACAGTCCTATCTCCCTTCTGAAGAAGGCAACCAGACTTTAATCAAGTACAATGAAGAGAGTGGAAACGTTTTGTCTCAGGTGAGCAATAGCGAACGTATCCACCTACCTATTGTGAGCATCTTGCCAGCTTGATACCTGTCTGTCTAGATTATCAACCATCTGGTCTTTTCACATATTTGGGGTTGAGCAGAATACTCCTCCTTTTCTCAGCTAACTGTGGCAGAAGAATGACCTATTGTATGGTATTGGGTTATTCAGGTTATGGGGACTAACTCTGCCAATTTCTGGGTAATCTTCTTCCTGGACACCTCATCCTGTCGGAGTGTATTAACAAGGTGAGCATGGTGCTTTGCTGAGGAAAGAGCTGAGTGGCTTCTCTGTCTCTGCTTGCCATGTGATACCAGCCTGTTTGTGAGAACTGGGAAATCACAGCCAACATGACGAAGGGTCGGGGTTGCAAAATACTGGTTGGTATCCAACAATGATTAATAGTTCTTTGTTCTGTACATTTAGTGAATGCATGTCTTCATCTCTGCCCTCCATAGGTTACAGCAGATGATTTGGATTATGCTACCCAGATCTTTGTGTATCCAGAAGTTAAAAAAGAAAAACAAATGTCTGAGGTAACCACCTGTTTGTTTATATAATCTTGTAAATGGAGGAGTCCCTTTTTAATGCCCAGCTGTCTGGAACGGCTTGTAACTGAGACCCCCATCTCAGGACTGAATGTTGGAAAACTGGGCTGACAACCCAGGATGGTGGTTTGTTCTATATTTAGATTTCACCAAACTGGTAACCAAGGTGAGCTCCTGGGTCACTATATCCATCTTACCATGGAGTCACAGAGCATTCCCTTAGACTCTCCAGCCTATCTTATCATCTGGACAGACTAGAGTTTGCAATGAAAGGTCACAAATAAAAAATCAGACCCCATCAGGTTGCTCCGAGTCCCAAGCAATCAGTTACTTGCCCCAGAGCCATTGGTATGCCAGATCTCACACCAAACATAACACTGGAAGCCTATTCTATAGTAAACTAACTACACTGCCAATTTCCCAAAAGTCTTCTCAGGATTCCCAGATTATCTCTGGCGATCTCTGCTTTGCATGTGGTACACTTCTCTCAGAATCAAAACAGCCCTGTGATAAAGAATCTTTCCTTGTATCCATCTTTTATAGCTTCATCTAACAAAAAATAGACAATGTCTCTACCCATGTGGACTTTTCTTTTGACAGTGAGTGAGGAATGAATTTTGAGTCCTTGACCGCCAGTCATCACATTTGATGGCCACTTGCTTTGAAATTAGCACTTTTCTAGTAAAGTCCATCATTAGGGGTATGTCTAGACTACAGGGTTTTGTCAACAAAAGTGGACTTTTGTCGACAAAACTATACCTGCGTCTACACTACCGCCGAGTTCTGTCGACATAACGACAACAGAACTCGGCAGTTTTGTCGACGGCAGTAAACCTCATTCTACAAGGAATAACACCTTTTGTTGACAGAGTTCTGTCAACAGAAGGCGTTATTGCATCTACACTGTTCTTTGCGTCTACACTCTCATGTCGACAAAGCAAGCCACTTTGTCGACAGAACTGGATGTAGTCTAGACGCTCTTTGTCGACAGAAGCTTTGTCAACAGTATCTGTCGGCAAAGCCTCTGTCGACAAAAGCCTGTAGTCTAGACGTACCCTAGGATTCCAGAAGGTTTATTTGATGGGTTATTTAGTTACTGGGGTGTTTGCAGTGTAAATGTTTGCTATTACATTATAACAGGACACAGACAAGTAAAAAAAATGGCTAAGTAAAAAAATCCCATTTCCATGATGCTTAAACACCAGATACAGTTTTATACATTTCACAATTGCTTTGGTCAATTGACCTGGGGCTTTGGTATGACCTGGCACCTGGTCTGCTAATGTTACTGAAGTGTCTAACATGCAGCCTATGACATCAACCACAGCGAAAAGAATAACTTAATACAGCCCTATTTGGAAATAAAAACCTTATAACTGAAATGAGATTGTGCTGCCATTCAAAACACTGTGTTTAGTCACTTATTTCCAGAGGCTGACATTTCTCAGGATTAGTCTCCATCCAGAACAAAATTCCCCTACCCCTTCACCCTCCAAGATTATTAACTCTTGTGTTTGTCATTGCAGGATGTAAAGGGAATGGTATCATCTCCTTTCCTTACATCCAGTCAAGGCTATAACCAAGTTCTGTGGGTAAGTAAACTCTACAAACTGTCATATTTACTATGTGTGTTTGGGATAGGATGGGGTGGGAAAGGGAGGGCAGATTAACCAGAGTGGGTTTGATTAAACCCTAATAACTTTCCTGGAATCATGCAACAGTTCCCTGTTTTTATTTTGTAAAGGATGTTGGTAGAGAGGTCCAGTCCATATCAGTAAGGGACGACCATAATTCCCAGGTAAGTAGAATGCTCACTAATAAGCTCCACAAACTATCTGGGTCTGGGTTACAGGTTAGAGAAATGCAAAGCATAATCCCTTAATTTTCATAGCATAACCCTGAGTCTGTAAACCTCATTTCATACACAAGGGTCTCTGAGACTAAGGAGTAAATATTGGCAGGGTCAGGTCTTGCATTTGGTGTCTTTAAAAGGAATCCAGTGAATTATTATGATTCACCATGTTCACGATGGTCATCCCTAGGGGCCAAGCAACACGGGGCCCCCATTGTGCTAGGTGCTGTACAAACGTGGAAAGCAGAAGGTCCCTGCCCAGGGAGCTTGCAGTCTAAATAGACAAGACACGTAGAGGAGAAATGGCTGTAACAGAGTGAGTGCTGAGGAATTTATTCAGACCAGAATGACACTTGTAAAATCTTGGTGGAGGGGCTTCGGTCTGACTGGGGTCCAATGCTGTGTGTCTCTTTCAGAAGGCCCAGTATTACAGACACATGAAGACCCTGCAAAGAAGACCCCTTGCTGTGTTTGTAGAAACAGTGGGTGAAATGTTGAATCAGGTAAGGAATGGCAGGTTTGGAACTCCCTGGTATTGTCAGTGGCTCCCTGCTGGGCTTCCATGGGAACTTTCCAGTTTGGCTGCTGCCCATAGGAGACACTGCCGGACTATCATTGTTGCCAGCTCTGAATGGTGTGGCTTCATCTTCGGTCTGAAGGGGCTAGGGCAGCCCACAAATTGGAATGTCCGTGGAAGCCAGGCCACCAACTGTTTGAGCCCTGTATCATTCTTGAGTTCTGTAGAATGGGAAAAGGGGCTAGGATGGGTGGAAAGGGCATTTAATGTGCAGCAAATTTCGAACCCCTCATAAGAGCAAGGTACAGAAGCTGGGGGAGCCTGAGGAGAGGCCACTTACAGCAATCTCTGGGCCTTTGCTGAAGCGGTCGTGTCTCCAGCACTTGGGGTACGTCTAAACTACATGGCTCTGTTGACGGAGCCATGTAGATTTGTTTGTTCGGCAAAGGGAAATGAAGCCGCGATTTAAATAATCACAGCTTCATTTAAATTTAAATGGCTGCCCCGCTCTGCCGATCAGCTGTTTGTCAGCAGATCAGGGCAGTCTGGACGCTCCCCTGCCGACATGAAAGCCCTTTATCGACCTCCCCGGTAAACCTCATCCAACGAGGCATAACAGGGAGGTCGATAAAGGGCTTTCAGGTCGGCGCGAGAGCGTCCAGACTAGCGCGCTGAGGCGACAAACAGCTGATCAGCTGTTTGACAGCTCAGCATGGCAGCCATTTAAATTTAAATGAAGCCGCGATTATTTAAATCGCGGCTTCATTTCCCTTTGCCAATCAGCCTAATCTATGTGGCTCCATCGATGGAGCCATATAGTTTAGACACACCTTTGGTGTGTCACCCACAAGTTACTGGGACACTTGCGTGTGTGTCACACCCACACCTTTTCCTTTCTAGACAGGCGCTGGGCTCTGTGGTGCTTCCCATTGCAGGTGCATGGGTGAAGTCCAGTATGTTACTCTTTCTGTTCTGTGCTGGCTGGGAACTTGTACTTTTTCATGGCTTCTTCTGACAGCTTCTCTGTGCTATTCTACTGCAGTACAGCTCCCAATTCCAGCGCCCTCTTTGGCATAGCTGATGGGCTGGGCTGCCTCCTGTGCATTAAGGAGGTTGTGTGCTGGGTGGGAATGACTAGCAGTGCTTACAGTATCATCCTGGGATGTCTTGCTAACCTGCTACTTATTACAAATCCCACTGAGTCATAAACAGATGTTATAATTGGAGTCTCCATACAGATTTTGCTTTCTCATTTGTTCTCTCTCCCTTCCTCAGGGGCTCTATCGCCTCCGTGACCAGGAGGAGAACATAACCACTTACCAGCCTCACATATACACGGAGGAGGGAAAGCTAGAGAGAAGCAGCTCTGTTGGATCCCTGCTGACAGCTGACCATGAACTGCCTGAGGATTTCTTGGACACTCTGGGACCAAAGTTTGCTGCTTTGGATGAAATCTGCCGGAAATCATTTCAGTCCAAGCCACTGTCATAGGAACAATGGAACTGTGGGGACATTCCCACCGGCTTGGAAGGGACTCGACCCAAGCACACACATCTGCTGACTTTTGGTGGCTGTCTCCTACAGGAAATGTCCCCCAAGTTGTGTGTATGGCTGAATGATACACTGTCAACAGCCAGGCAGTGGTTTGGATCGGTGTTTAAACTTCTTTCTGGGTCTTCCCCTTTGGGTTCTCTGCTTGGATTCACAGGCCCTTAGATGTCGGCACAGGGCTCTTTCTTTTATAACAATTACTCCCAGCTGTCTCTGAGCTAAAGAGACTGAAGTGCAGACCCAGTCTGGTCAGGTCCCAGGCATCAGGAAAAGCATCTCTGGCCTCCTGCCGTCAGCTGTTTTTCCCCGTGCTGATTAAAAGCTCAGCACTTTCCTTTATAGTTTCCCTTTGGCCAATTTTCTTTCCCCACTCGCTCTGAAACTTACCCAACAAAGATTGTCATTTCCATTAGCCAGCTGTAGTGGCCCCCTTTCTGCCTGCCCCCATGTGATGCAGAAAGACACTGTTATTGTTGCTGGTACTGAACATCATGGCTTCCTCTTCTGTGTGAAAGGGTGAGCACAGCCCATGAACTGGAATGTCAGAAGAAACAGGTCACCAGTTGTTTGAGCCCTGCATCTTTCCTGAGTTTTATAAGTATCTGTTCTCATCCCTCACACATCTAGAGGTTGGAATCATCTGGAAGTAGGAAGCTGTTTTAAAATCCAACAGATGGTGCTTAAAGCCCATGTAGGATTGTAGAAGAGGATGAAAAGCCACCATCCCGATGATATTCACAGTAGAGCTGCTGGGAGTTTAGATCACGGAGCAAGCACAGATTGTGGTAAATGCTAAGGTTTTTTTTTAATTAATTAGCCATTGAAGGCTGTTTCCTGCTACTCCTGAATCTGTGTGGCTGATCTTCTGTATGCAGCTTGTTTTCCACCCGTGGATGCTGGCTCACACCCATTTTATGTGGGCAAAGCCTGTGTTTGTACATTCAAAATAGGTATGTGCTCACTTCAGTGAGTGCAGACATGTTGCAAAAGCAAGTGTCTAGAATCCGGAGGTGGGCCCAAAGTTTCTCCTTGTTTGGCTAGGAAAGAGCAGAAGTTTTGCGGTGGGCTCAGGATGTGGTGTGGGTTGCTTTGGCAGAGCAAAGGAAATAGATGAAAAGTGCCCATAAGGTTTCCATCTAGAGCAACTTCCTGGCTGCACTGTTCCAGGGACATTCTAAGTTCTTTGCTGGGGCAGACACATGCTGCTGAAATGGGCATCTTGGTGCATGCAATAAATAATTTTAAAAACAACACTAGTGGCCTATTTTAGTTTAAAAACAGCAAAGATATCTGTGTCCCTTTCCATTTCTCATAAGGAGTCCTGAAATTTAAATCTGCTCGTGATGGATGCACTTGCTTTGAGCTGCATCTTGAAAGTCTGGAACCACTGGAGAAAGATGATGTCTCAAGTCTGGTTCGGCATTGACTCTGCTTCTGTATTTGGTTTTCAAATGTGCATATGAGGAAAATACTCTCTCATATAAATACGATGTTGAAAACAGTAACAAAACTGTAGAACATTTTCTGCCAATAGGGGATATTAGTTTCTTAAGCTCAGCCAAAAGATGATCAATGACAGACTTCTAACCCTCCTTTCCAGTTTATAATTTCAGGTGTTCTCAACCAATTTCACTGTTTTCCTTAGTATTCAATATCGATGTTCAGAGAGTGGTATTATCTAAGAGGTTATGATATAGCTGGAGAGTGTTTTCTGACCTTGTGAAAAGTCCATTTAGGTGTGCAATTATATTGATTTTAGTGCACTGGTCCAACATAGTTTGTTATTCCAGGAAGTCATGAAAAGTACACAACCACCCCGTTAGATGGTTTTCCAAACATCTTTCCCAGAACTACAACTTCCTTATCATGGATTCAACTTGGATGTGCACATTGAAAACTCTTATGTTGAGGCCCTGACAAGATCAATATAGGTCATTGTCCCATGAGAAAAATATGTGCTAAGTAAAGTAGGAGCCAGTCGTAATTTTCCATACATGAAGCTAGTGGAAAAGATGGGGGCTGAAAAAAAACAAAATTCTGTTTTAAGCTCAAACAAGTACACAAGGATATTACCCCACGAGAGCCATCTAACTTCAATAGGGGTCAACAGATAAGTGTGTACACTCCCCATTTTCTCACAAAGTCTGGGAAATATTCTGGAATTTGATGGCTGTGATTTTATGAAACTCACGTCCTTCAGCTCCTGGGTTTTACCTCAAGGACTTGTCTATGGACACGGCAATGAATCCAAGAGACATTTGATGCAACCTTTTTTGTTTGAGCTACAAATCTGGAATACTTCCTTATCATTGATGTGGCCCTGTCAGTGCAAATGCCTAGGCAATGAGACCTATTTATTTCTCTTTTCTTGGAAATATACATTAGTCAGATTGAAGCAGTCTTCCCCAGTTGTGCATTTTTTAAATGACTGGCAAAACAAGAAGTCTTTTTCAGCCATTCACATAACGTACAAACACTAGAGAAATTGATTAGCAATATTTGTTGATTCATCCAGTAGTATTGGATAAAATGGACTATTTTTCATTCTGTGTACAATTGTGGGCTCTACGTTACTTGACATGTCATTAATTCTTTGCAACAACATATTATTGGATAGAGGCTCTATGTAAGAATGTTTAAATATCAGTTAATTTACTAGTCGAATAGTTGATTAGAGTCCCCCGCTAACCCCGGGTTCTGGGGAAATGCCACACGGAACCCACAGTCAGTTGGGGAGTCCCCTGCTGACCCCGGGATCCATGTTACACTGCCAATTTGAAATGCCACACAGAGCCTGGGGTCAGCGGAGGACTCCCCATCTGATCCTGGGCTCCACGCAGGATTTCAGAGGAACCCGGGATCAGCTGACCACAGGTTCTGCGCAGCATTTCCTCAGAACCCGGAGTCAGCTGGGGACTCCCCAGCTGATCTCAGGTTCTGTGGAAATGCTGCATGAAGCCTGGGATCAGTTGCTGACTCAGAGCTCCATGTGGCGCAGCCCCTTTGAACGCCATCCCAGTGTTTCAAAGTGGCAGCACCACACAGCTGTGCAGCGCTGCCTTTTTGAAGTACCCCCTTTTCCCCCCCTTTGCTGCCTCTATCTGATAGAGGCAGTGGGGGGTGGGGAATCAACTAGTCTACTTTACATCCTTAGAACTGTGTCAATCCTTTTTGCAGGCTTGTCTCTGAACATGCAATGAACTACATCTTTTATACATGGACCAATCAAGCTTTCTTCTATGGTATGGAGTTTTGATGCTTTTGCTATGCAGTAGCTCACTCAGTACGACATTTCAAGTGCATTTTCATTATCAGTACTTGCTTTGTATATAAAACTGGTAATGTCACTTTTCCACTTGGCAAATATTCACTTGAAAAAATCAACAAGCATGTTGAGTTGTGCAGAGTGCATTCTTTCTCAAGTAGGGAAGGTTTGAAGCTGCTGTTTACTAGAACAGCTCCACAAATTATGCACTGTGGTTTTGGACATTCTTGATCACCATTGCACATACGCCCATATTTTATATAATTGGCAACATATTTTCTTTTCTTCACAAGTGACCTTCCAAGACCATCATGATTATTACATTTAGATTTTCCACACTTTGGACTTGACAAAACACTAGCTTATGTGGAACATTCATTTTCTTATGTCTTTACCCTCTCCGTTTTCAGCCACTGTTGTCCATGATCAGGACAACAGTTCAAATAAAAATAACACACCAAGAAAATTAACAAACAAATTAGTAAATGAGAAGATTCACTCTCATCCCACAGGAACAAAAGAGCATGTCACAGAGAATGGCTTAGTATTGACTAAGGGACATTACTGCCTGCTACAGTGGTTACAATGACCTTGGTTCCTGTTTGGCATGCAAACACTTTCTTCCATCAGTAGAGATTCGTTTCTGAGAACCCCCCACAACATTTTGTGAACCTGCAAGGGTTCATGAGCCCAAGTCTGGGAACCACTGGTTTAGAAGATCACAAAGGTCCTTTCTGGCCTTGAAATATTTGACTGTCTATGAGGCAGTATACTACTACAATTACAAATAATTTTACAGAAGCCTTTGCAGCATCTTCAAAAAATAATTTGAAAAATGTGAAGCATGCCTGCCACGTGGTATCAAATTTACCATATTAATGTGTAGAACCCTGCAAATCTATATATCTACTTTATATTAATGGACCATGTTTGTAGATCATGGATAGATGCAGATCCAAATTTTATATCTAGATTGCTGCAAAGATGTGGGTATCTGCTTTATATCCATGGATGGCTGCAGATACATATTTTGTGTCCACACAGACTCTAGTAATGTGCTTTTACTGTACTGTGCTGTCACAGGTGTGCCGCCACTGTTTGGCGGTCCATGCCGTTACACATTTGCAAATGTCCTGTTGTTAGTATTAGGTGCCTCACTAAAGCTGCAGCTTGCTTCATGCTAAGGACCATGGACAGCAACAGTGGGCATGAAAGCTCACTTTCTCCAAAACACCTGTTTCCAGAAAGAGAAATGACATGGTAATTGTGATGGAGAAGTAACACAATAGGCTTCCTCGTGCATCACTGACAAAACTCTTGATACCAATGGTGATGGTAAAGCTAGAAAGGATCCTGGAAATTGCCTCAGGGTACACTGAAAGTAACTGTGCAGTGTACACACACACACACACACACACACACACACACACACACACACACACACACACACATGCATGCACACTGTAGCAGGACAATGGACTTATGATATTGATGTTTATGAATGAGGAGACGGAGGATGTCTGAAGAAGCTACTCTACAACCACTAGCAAATCATCATGTGTAGCAGGAGATGGGACCAGCCATAATCTCATTTCTCTGTTGTGTTCTTTCTTCATGAGAAAAGCAAAATGCTCCCCAGAAGTAGAATGGTAGGTCTCTATTATTGAGGGCTGTATAACAGAGACCCACTATTCCAGGCATTCACTATTGTATCTCCTATGCCAACTTACCTATGCCATAAAATAATACCATCCACTCCAACCCATCCAAGGAGCACAAAGCCCTTTGAGGATGCTAAATTAATGCAACCTTCCAACATGACTGTGAACTATGGAAGTAACATCCTTCTTGCAGAGAATGGAAACTAAGGCCAAAAAACACTGACACCCAGTATTTCTGATCCTGCATTCTCATTTCAAAGTTTACTCAACCTATCGATCCCTGTGCTCAGCTGCCATTAAACCAATGAGTCAAAGCTGGAAACCTTCACTCCAGTTTGTCTAAAGCACTTTTGCTGAAGGGTGAGGAGCTGTTTTTCTACATGCCTAGGCTATTTCTATTTGCTAACAATAAATCATTACTCTGATAAATTGCCTTTAACTGATCATTGCAGCTGGGAGCTTAGATAAAGCCCCCCTTTTTTTAGCAAGCCCACAGCAAAGTAGCAACACCTACAAGGACTGTTGTATTACAAACTGTCCCCATGGGAGTGAGATGTGAATTGGGTTGCCCTTCTCCATTTAGGGTCCTGAAAAGTAAAACAAAATTTAAAAAACCGCAAACACCCTCTCCACACGCACAATAAAAGCTTGTCACTCTTCACAGGTACTTTTGTCATATATCACACACATACTGACTTGATGGACATGCATGGAGGAGGGAGGTGTGTCAAATCCAGAGTCTACAACACCAAAAGCAGAAGGCAAAGCCCTTGAGCTGAAAGAAGGGGCCCACCATTACAGGCATTCACCATTGTATCTACTATGCCAACCTTTGCCTACTCTATAAAATAATAGCACCCACTCCAACCCATCCAAAGCTTAAAGCCCTTCATACACACTAAATTAACCTTCCAACAGGACTGTGAACTATGGAAGTAACATCCTTATTACAGAGAATGGAAACTAAGGCAAAAAACAGATACTTTCTCGGTCACGGTCACCGAAAATCCCTTGCTCAAAGCCAGAAAACTTGGCTGCCCTGGCCCTCAGTCCTGGATTTTAAACACAAGCCCTTGCTTTCCCATTTCAGTGCCTAGAGTAGGGGCCTCTGATGCTGCCTTCTAGGATCACGCTTTTTATCTGTACTTATATGGGCTGCAGCACTATGCAACCATTATTGAACTTACCGTGCAACACGCCCATGAGCTAGAGCAGTGCTGATATCCCCATGCTACAGGCAGGATGCTAAGGCACAAGAGTGAATGGTTTGCCCCCAGACATGGGTGGAGTCTGTGGCAGAATGGAGAATAGAGAGTTGAGCTCAGAGCTCTCAGCTGGTACCTGCACCACAAGGCCGTCCTTCCTCTCACACCCATCAGTCGTGCAGTTACGTGTGCAAAATGCCTGGTTACAGTTCTCATCCATGTTCACCTTTTCACACCTAAATGCATGCGGCTGGCCACACTGTTTCCTGCCTTGCGCACATAATTGTAGTAATTATACATCCAATTTAATTGCATAATTGGTTACTTAGTTATTGGAACATCTGTCTGTGTGTTTCAAAGCCTCTTGCTAGTGGCTTCAAAGTGTGCATCCAAGGACCTTAAATCCTATTATAAATATTTCCGGGAAAGCAAATGAGCACCAGCACCCCGGATCTGGAAGCACAGACCAGTGAAGTGCCTTGACCAGATTCACAAGTGAGACACTGGTAAAGCTAAGAAGAGAACCCAAGCAGTGGGATTCCCAGTTCACTGCTCTAACCCCTAGACAACACTCCCTCCCTTGTCAATCAGTGTGTGGATTTTGACTGAACTGGCATTTGCTCTCAAAAGGGTGTTTAAATTATTCCATTAATCTCCTACTAGTCTAAAAACTCAAAACATCTGCTCAAGGCATGAGTAGCTTTTTAGCATCGTTTGGCAGCAGGGGAGCCCAAGCTGATGAGGTCTGTCCTCTCTACTAGATTACTACAATCAAAAAGGATTATTTGGATGCTTTAAAGCGACATTATGATTAATAGCTAGTGAGAAAGAAGCATAAATCAGGAATATCTCACCCAGATTACACATTTGCATCCATCATACTTTTACAGGCATAACTGCAGGAAGCCAGTCAATAAATGGCTCTTAATCATGGGAGACCAAGTAAGACTCTAGAGACATGCAGGCTTGTGGGTGGCTGGAAGCAGCAAGTTTTCTTGTGTCACTTGCCCATGTCCTACTGGAAAGATGTCCCCCTTCAGTCCCTGTGACACTTGGCTAGTACCATCAGTTGCTGTTATAATACCTATAACAATAATACAGGATCATTGTTCAGCCTTCCAAACTCTGGGTGTAATCTGTTTTTTGCGGTTTTTTTTTAGTGTCAAGCTTCCAATCAAGACCACCCATAGGTCTAAATTTCAAGCGCTGGTCTTCTCATTCCCCATTAAAAGTTAGGGCTCCAAAGGAAAGCTGCTCTCCTTTAACTGTGTCTGAAATATTTTTTGGACAAGCTACTGTAGAAGCTGTAGAAACCATTTTCATATTTAGCTAGAAGCCATCTTGTATATCAGAAACCATTTCAGCTTCTCTCTCAAGCACGTAGACCAGAGTGAACTTTCTGTCATCCCGTGAGAAGAGGCCTACAGGAAGGGCTATTGGTATGTGTTAATTGGGCTGGTTGGGACAGAAGATGTACTCCCTCGTACCTGTCCACCATCTTGTTGATAAGGCTTTGTTTTTCCAAATTTAATTGAAGAGTCCTGTAATTGGATGCCCTGACGTCAGACTGTTTGGCTAAGGGTATAAAGATACCAGGATTGATTGTATTAAGCAGCTTTACTGGGCCCAACTTTGCTGGGACCACGTTTGGCTCACTATGCTTTACTAATAATCAATAAAGCAATCAGTTGTTAGCCGCCTAAACAGAGAGGAGCATGTTTTTGCTTCGACACTACTTACACACAAAAACCTCCCTTTTGTAAAAAGCCCAAAGACATTTTTTTTGCACATTTAAACCAAAACTATTCGGCTGGACTCTTTTTTCAGACTTCTTTGAATGTGTTGCAACAAGTGGGCTAGTGTGTATGTGCTGTATGGCCTTGTTCAATAGAACCAGAACTGCTCCATTATGTGTTAGGCACATAAAATTCGCACACACTGGGTGCATATTTTGCCTGTTTAACTCCCAGTCTGGTGCCCAGAGCAATGGATTAATCCCCAACAGGTTCCTAGCAGACGATTTAGACTGTGAGAAACACTAACAAGAACAGGTTTCAGGGATAGCTGTGCTTGTTAGCCTGTTTCAGCAAAAACAAGAAGTCTGGTGAGACCATAAAGACTAACAATTTTATTATGGCTTAAGCTTTCATGAGTTGCAATTCACTTGATCAGATGCATGCATCTAATGCCATAATGAAGCTTATGACATAATACAATTGTTAGTTGATAAGATGCCACCGTAATCCTTACCGTTTTTACTCACAAGAACAGTTGCTTCAGAGAGCTAAGCAGATGATAACATACTAGAGGGTTGTGGTGGCATATGCACTCCCCATCACCAGGGTGATTATATTCTGGAGTGAGGATGCCACGTCCTCGGCCACGAGGCAACTGACCGTCTCTACAGTCCATGAAACTTTCCTTGTCTCATGGTAACCCCAAGTCTATAAGTGGCCTTGCTTGCAGGGCAGTGTGGCCCAATGGCCAGAGTCAGTATACACCTCCTTGATCCAGGACAGTGTGGCCTACTAGCCAGGGTCAGTAAATAGCCCTCAGTTCAGGGCAGCTGGGCCTACTAGCCAGAGACAGTATGGTTGGGGCTAATGCCCTGGTATGGTAACCTGGACCCATGCTGCTCTACTGGGTCCCAACCCAGGGCCCTGTGAGTAGCAGACTGGTCTGCCACTCCCTCAGCAGAGAATCCAGCTGAAACATGCTGAGTATATCTGGGTAGAAGAGGCTGCACCTGCACCCTTCCTGGGTTACTTCCTACTGCTTTGGTTGGACCAACGTCCCACATGGTAGCTGGGTCTTCCATTTCTCTGGCAACAACTTCTCCCTGGAACTCCGCGGTGGTTGCGTTGCGGCCTTCTCCTGGTCTTCGGTTCCCACCGTCGGGGTTACTGGCTGCAGCAACTCAGGAGCTCCAGCTGGAAGTCCTTCTTCTTCACTGGACAGCCCAGACTGAGCTGCTCTGCTGTCTTTTATACTGCCCCATCATTTGGAACATGCCTGGGAGAGGGGGCGGGACTTCCTCCGCCCACGGGGTCTTAGCCCCACCTGCTTCAGTGTGGGGTATGCTCTCCCCGTCACAAGGGTTCAGAAGGGAATACCTGCAATATGGCAGCAATGAGAACTAGTCCCCAGAACTTGTGTGTTCCGGAAACTCCAATCCATATACAGGAATGTGGAGCTGTGTTATGCAACTGACCCCAGAAATAAGTAGCTGCCAGGACTGCAAAGGGACCCTAGCAGAGCAGAGTTGAGCTCAGCTGTCTCAGGCAGGCATCCTAACCATGAGGCCATTGCCTAATGGGAAGCAGTGTGACAGGTACAAATACACGAAGAGCAAGTGGCATGTGCTGCTCAGTGAGAGGAAATGGTAGAGATGAGGCCTGATGCTGTAGAATCATAGAACACTAGAACGGAAAGGCATTGACTGCTTAGCCTGCAATTGTATTCTGATTGTGATGCTGGCAAATAAGGGTGTGCAGCCCATATACAAGTCACTGATGAAACATCACTTTGTGGTGTATTTTTTGCCTGATCTTTTTCTTCCCCTTTACTTTATGCATTTCGACAACGATTAGTGTCTGACCAAAGCTGGAAATGCCTGGGTGAGGCTGTACAAGCTGACAGTCTCAGTCCAATCTCTAGTGCTCCCAGTTCAAAATGACCCTCCAATGTGCTCTGGATGGTCATGGACCAGCTCGGAGAGAAAGCACAGCTGGGAACTCATCCATATGTAAACAGACCATTTGTAAATGACCTGCTTGGTCGCTTTGCCTGGGTCTTATTACCAGCTGCAGAGATATTTCATCCCTCCCTGTAGTAGGGATCTCTCCTCCTGCAGAAGAGGGCAGTGGAGCTGAATTAAGTCATGAGGATGCAGTTTGGATGGGATGGGAGAGGACTTCTTGCCCCCAAACTGCTGTGGAACTTCTCACTTCTCTAGACTGAACCTGCTCATTGAAACTTAACCTGCTGACCTTGATCTCAGTAATACAGGGGGTTCTTTCTCCTTGTACCAAAGCAGGCTGCTCCAAAATGCCTGTTGTCATTGTTTAAACCACCGGCCCCTCCCTGCACTGCACTCAGGGGCTGGGGCATTTCTCAGGCAACTGGAAGCACTTGACAAAAATACCCCAGTGACGTATCACCCACTTTGTTAGAGTTTATGGCTTAACTCTTGGTGGTCTCCGCAGGACTCTGTGCTACCCTCTCATGTTCACGTGGCACCGTTCATCATGAAGCTCTGTTTATGTGTTTGACATAACATATCAGGATCAGCTCAGCCTTACAGAAATGCAGCCACTGCTGGCTTGCAACATACTGTTATGAGCTGAAACCGGGGTATGAGTTGAGCTAAATTCCAAGTTAGATTGGTAGGTGAGAACTCACCCTTCAATTAACAACATGAGCCCTACCTAAGACAAAAGATGATGGCAGGTTTTTTTTGGCAACCTATTCCTTTGGAGTGTGTGTGGGGGTGTGTCTGTAAGAGAGAGGGAGGGAGGGAGGAGCTGAGAGAGAGACAGACAGCCTGAAGGAGCAGCTGAAAGCCTGGTAGCTGACGCTGGAAGAAACATGGAAAGAGGTTTTTGGGTAAGAGATGGAGGCTGCTTTTGGTGCCGTAAAAAGTAGCTGTTTCCTGCCTGCCATTTGAGTCCCTCTGTGCTCAGGACTTGGTAACTTCTTTGTATATAAAATACCAGACTCCATCAATTTCTGCTTTTAACTGGAACCATCTACTGGACTCTGAATTTTTTGCTAGCCACTCAGATTAAAATATGGTAATAATATCTACACTTCATTTCAGTGACACTACATGTATATTTAGACGGGGGTTGGGGGGGAGATTTTGACAGGAGGATAGGCAGGATATATTGGCTTGTTGAAGGATTTGGCTAGGACACTAATAACCACAAGTAGTCAGGGGTTCAGTTTCATGGATCATCTGAGGCAGCATCCCCAGCTGGGCAGAGTCTCTCAACTCTGTGACACGTCAAAAATTCCCAGCAGCACCTAAAGAATGATTCTGGTCTGTATTGTCTCTTATGCCAACCACATCCTGCTGCATCTGAGGCTTCAGCTACACTGCCATTTTTTTCGGAAGATATGCAAATCGTGCTTCCATTTGCATATCTTCTTCCGATTCTTTTTGTGGAAGAGGTTTTTCTGATATTTGGCCCTGTGCAGATGGGGCCAAATGTCTGAAAAAAACCCTCTTTCAAAAGACTCTGTGAACCTGGATTTATGAGGAATAAGGGGTCTTTCGAAAGAGTGTTTTTTTCTGACATTGGTCCCCGTCTACATGGGGCCAAATATTGGAAAAACCTCTTCCAGAAAAAGAATCAGAAGAAGATATGCAAATGCAAACATGATTTGCATATCTTCTTCCGAAAAAAAATGGCAATGTAGCTGTAGCCTGAGTGTTTTTCAGTAGTGCAACCTGACATCTATTACACGTTTGTTCTTGCTCTCCTTCTCTCCAGGGCTGTGTCCAGACTCCATGCCTCCGTCGACGGAGGCATGTAGATTAGCCAGCTCGGAAGAGGGAAATGAAGCCGCGATTAAAATAATCGCGGCTTCATTTAAATTTAAATGGCTGCCCCGATCTGCCGATCAGCTGTTTGTCGGCAGATCGGGAGAGTCTGGACGCGATGCCCCGACAAAGAAGCCTTTCTTCATCGACACAGGTAAGCCTCGTGAAACCAGGTTTACCTGTGTCGATGAAGAAAGGCTTCTTTGTCGGGGCATCGCGTCCAGACTCTCCCGATCTGCCGACAAACAGCTGATCGGCAGATCGGGGCAGCCATTTAAATTTAAATGAAGCCGCGATTATTTTAATCGCGGCTTCATTTCCCTCTTCCGAGCTGGCTAATCTACATGCCTCCGTCGACGGAGGCATGGAGTCTGGACACAGCCCAGGAGTAGACTGTCCAGTGATATGGGATAATGGGATATGGGATGATCTGGTGCCAACCAGATATTTTGAAAATATTATAAAACTGGCACCTGTAGGAGAAAGAAAGAGCCTGAAGCATGGGCCTGGTGCTTGAACCAAAGTAAGTAAGAGTTATACTGTGAGTAATAGACAGGCCTTGTCAAAAGTAGATGTTTTCCTGCAAGTCAGTGTCTCTCAGCACTAGAACTGCTAACATGGAGGGAAGCACATGAAGTATGTAAATACACGCCACCAGGACAGTACAGGGACATCCTGCTAAGTCCGTGATAAAATAGAAAACAATAGAAAATAATAGAAAACACCAAGAAACAAATAGAAAACAAAAAGAGTGAAAGCATAGCAATGGGCAGTGACTGCTTTGGAGGAAAGTACAAAGGGAGGTACCAAACGTGTCATTAAAGACGTAAGCTGGGTATCACAGATTGTTCATTTCTGTCTATAAATATTGGAGTACCTCGACTTAATTCTTTGGCCGGCCTAGCAGGTGATAATAAAATCCATACTATCGATTGAGCCACGTTCATTGTCCTGGGTACAACTACAAAGGGGCTCGGAGGCCATCTGGCTACCGACAACTATTAATGTACTTCGACTTGACAATAAACCTGACTCAGGTGCCTTTGTATCTTATCTAAGTCTGTGGTCTTTCGGGGTGAGAAGTCTATTATGCTAGCTACCTGCACAGAGCTGGCATGATATACTGAGGGAGCATATGAAAACCTACGCAGCCAAGCGTTTATCATCACTGATGGAGCAGGAGACCTGTCAGGATGCCACACCAATGAATCCTGAATTTACTGTATCACTGTCCTGTACTACTACAGCACCATTTCTTTATGGACAATCAGGGGAAATACAGCAAAAATGTTGGAATCAGAAATTCATAACCACAGGGGTAAAATACATTGGTTGTTCATAAATGTTGAACATGATAACAGATTATTAATAATTTACTAAGATTTCCTTTGTTCAACATTCTCAAAAGTAAGGAAAGAAAATTATTTTGGGGATGTGATTAGAAAAATCTTGAACAGCACTGAGAAATATGAAATATTATGGATTCTGACTGAGGCTTTTGCAATATAAAGCAATCAAGTAACTAACCAGAAGATGGCATCAGTAAACCAGATATGGAAGAATATTCCCTGTTGCTCAATTCAAAACAAACCTCTTAAGGAATTCTTTTGGGCAAGAGAGGTTGCCTGGCAGGGAATGAGGGGTTGTTTCTTCTCTCACCTGCATCATTTGAGAAAAGGGCTCATTCATAGATTTTCAGGCCAGAAGGGATCATTGTGCTCATCTAGTTTGACCTCCTGGATATTACAAGCCGAAATTACTTCCCTAAAATAATTTCTATTTGAACTATAGCAAGTCTTTTAGGAAAAAACATCCAACACTGATATAAAACTTTCCAGTGATAGAGAATCCGTCACAATCTCTTGGTCAATTGTTCCAGTGATTAACGAACCTCACTGAGAAAAACATATAACAAATGGGTGATGTGGAGAAGAAGGAAGGTGAGAAGCCCATTGTGTTTTTTTGAATATTTAGGTTACAGTTTGTCCGTTACACAAAAATGTTGTTGATGATCCAGCCTGTTCACATATTTCTTTTAAGTGGTAAGTTATAAGGACCGATAAAAATGTCTCTATTTTCCTTTGAGGCAGATGTGCTCTGATTGGTGGATTAAATTATCTTTGGGTACATCTAGACTGCACTCTAAAATCAAAATAATGTTATTTCAAAATGTGCTATTTCAAAATTTGGCGCATCTACACGGCATCAAATTTCAAAATGAAGCACTGTTTTGAGACTTCCCTTATTCCTCATGGAATGAGGTTTACAGGAATGCCGAAATAGCATGTCTGTTATTTCAAAAATTATTTTGAAATAGCGGACACGTTCCCTGGATGCGGGGTAGCTATTTCGGGATACCTCTGGTATCCCGAAATAGCCTTGCATCTAGACATACCCTTTGGTACTTCAAGAAATTTATGTTTCAAAAGGGCAGTGCTTATGGGAGAACAAGCAAATTGCTATTTGTGGGTAGAAAACTTTGCTTGCAATTGCACTGGAGTATGCAAATGTCCACATGTGGTGTTCATATGCAGTTTAAATTCCAGAGACTGGTACTCTATAAATACCACAGAGCAACAGGAAAGATAAATGATGCTCAGTACAATACCATAACTGCTGGTACAAAGGTGCAACCTATAAATATTCAAGTAGAGGATGACTTTTTCCCTTCACCTTGTGTGTTTAAATTTGCAGTTGACAGCAGTAAGTAGCCACATGATGGAGCAACACTGTAGTGTGTGCTCTAAATTAGTCTGGACTTTGCCAAATCAGAATCTTATGCATGCACAAACTAAGGCTCCACACATGAGCGAACAAATGGGGAAATGGAATTAAACAAACATCCCTCCAGGATCAGGGTTCAAATCCCAGTTAGGTGGTGAGTGAAAATGAACTTGGTGGTTTCCTCTGCGCCTCAGTTTTCCCACTCGTTTGCAATTTGCCACACTTCAGCATCATTGACAGACTGCTTCCGAAAGGCTAAGAGCTGGATTAGCCGGTTTGCTGTGGGTCAGGATTGAGATGCCGGGCCTGCGCTGCAGGGGGAGTTTTGCACACGCCTGGCTTAGCATCCCTCACATTTCTAAGCACTGGATTCAGTCCAAGGCGGTAAGAAAGGGAACAAAGCTGGGGATTGGAAAGGATCTACATGCTAAACTGTAGGAGCAGGGAGGAATTAAACAAATATCTGATTCTCCAAACTCGGCATGAATTAAATATTGGGGAGAAATCCTGCTGTCTTCTCTGCAGCGGGGAAAGGCACTGGATGCAGCAAGACTGGTGCTCGGGAAGGAGGATTCAAGGAGCCAGCTCAGGGGTCCACCCCTGCTTCACAGCACAGCACAGGTCTCCATGGGAACTCCTTCCACAGGGATTGGAAGAGAAACTGCAGAGCCCAGTGGAGTGTGTTTGTATGGGTGGGAGGTGGGGAGCAGCCCTCAGGCTACTTTGCCGCTGCTCTATGGTATGAGGGAAGAGGCCTGATACTCATGGAACCCCCACCTGGATTTTGTCAACTAAGGTGGCCACCTTTCAGGTTCAAAGCCCCAGGAGCTCTGAAATGATCCCAAGCCCCCTACACCCAGACAGCTGGCAGTGTGGACTGAGCCCCCTCAGATTCCCTGGGACAGCTACCTCCTAAAAGGGACAACCCTGGTAAAACCTGGACAGGGGGCAACTCAACTGCAGTTATAACTGTCATGGCTGCCAGAGCCCTCTGACATCATCTCCCAGCAAGCTTGGCATCAGTGCTGGGGACCGAATGGACTAGAAATTTCTGCTGAGGCCAACAGGGAGGCTGCTGCATGGGGTGCTCTGGACAAGCAGTTTGCTGTGACTCGCAATGAGCCAGGTTGGCTCAGCCCCTGGGGGCAAGGGAACAGCCTGGCTCAGAGACAAGGGCTATGTCTAGACGGGCAAGTTTTTCCGCACAAGCAGATGCTTTTGTGAAAAAACTTGCCAGCTGTCTACACTGGCCGCTTGAATTTCCGCAAGAACATTGACTTCCTACTGTCTGAAATCAGTGCTTCTTGCGGAAATACTATGCTGCTCCCATTCGGTCAAAAGTCCTTTTGCACAAAAGCTTTTGCACAAAAGGGCCAGTGTAGACAGCTCAGATTTGTTTTGCGCAAAAAAGCCCTGGTCGCAAAAATGGCGATCGGGGCTTTCTTGCGCAAAACCGCGTCTAGATTGGCACAGACGCTTTTCTGCAAAAAGTGCTTTTGCGGAAAAGCGTCCGTGCCAATCTAGATGCTCTTTTCTGCAAATGCTTTTAACGGAAAACGTTTCCGTTAAAAGCATTTGTGGAAAATCATGCCAGTCTAAACGCAGCCAAGGAGACTGTATAGCTCTGAGCTGTGAGGAGCTGAGCAGCTCAAGGCATCTCTGGTTGACTCCCCCGGCCCTTTGTGCAAAGGGGGAGTCTTTGCATTGCTGTGGGGTCCAGTTACATGGGTCAGGCAGCTGCAGCTCCAGCCCAGCAGAGACCCATGTCAAATTGGCAGGGAACTGACCCTGTGCCAGCTATTGAGAGCCAGAGCAGGAAGCCAGGAGAGGACACTGCCCCACCCAGGGGTGGAGACCCAGTAAATGGACCTTTTGTGTTTAGGCAGCTCACAGCACTGTGGCTCTTGTCTCCACTGTTCCGTCTGCCTGGGTAGGTGCCAGGGAGAGCTGGCAGGAGTTGGAAAGGTTGGAGGTAGGAAATGTATTCACACGCAGTGCCTGTTAATCTTAACCCCTGTCTCCCCCAGAGGCAATATTCCTGCACTCGGCAAAGGCCCCTTTGTTCCTCTCCGATTCAGGGTATGTCCTTCCTTTTCTGGGGTTTTCTGTGTTCTGAGATTTACATTCCTTGTCTGCTAGCGGCATTGTTCGTATCGCAGCACCCCTTGTGTCCCAGACTCAAGATGGAGGAGCTGGGAGTCAGAAACACGAAGGACCCAGGCTCCAGCCCATCTGAGGAGAAAGGAGAAGCTGCTGCGCGTAGCAGACACCGGCGAGAAGCAGGCATGTTGATGTTGGGGGGGAAGGGCGACGGGGGTAACTGCTCCCTGGCAATTCAAAAGAGCCTTGGGCTCCTGGAGGCCCCTGTTGCTATGGCAGCAGCAGCCAGAGCCTTGACCCTTTAAATCACCACTGGAGCCCTGGGCAGTGTGGTTTAGGCCACACTGAAGGACTGGTGGGGGAAGGCTAGCTCAGCCCTGCCCCTTCGGCCCAAGGCTCTGCCCCCTCTGGGAACACAGAGCTGGGCCCCTCCACCTTGCCCAAGGACCTGACAGCTCTGGGGAGAAGACTTGAGCCAGGTCTTGGGGAAGGGGCTACAAACACTGAGTCCTGATCTACACTGGAGAGGAAGGTTGACCTAAGATACACAACTTCAGCTATGGTAATTGTGGAGCTGGAATCAACATATCTTAAATCCCCATCAACACAGCAAGAGGCTGATGGGAACAAACGCTCCCGTAGGTTTCCCTGACTCCTCGCAAGGAGCAAGAATACCGGTGCGTCTTCACTGGACCTGCTAAATTGAACCCTTGAAGATCGACTGCAGCAGCGTCAATCTTCCCTGTAGAGCAGACATGACTAGACAAACCTCACTTCTGCACAGCCCTAGTGAATGGGATGTGCTGGGGAGAGGAATTGGGTGGCATTCAGACATCTGTCTAGGTCACTTATGGCCCTTGTAGCCACAGTCTCAGTGTTCCTCACACTTATTAATGGATTTCAGTCTCACATCACCCCAGTGAGGGAGGGCAGTGCAATTTTCCCTCATTTTTGTAAAGCCCGGTGACTTTGCCCAACGTCACAGGAAATGCCTGGCAGAGTGGAGAACAGAATCCAGTCCAAAAGCCCAACTTCAGGACAGGTCCCTTTGGGATAGATCAAAAGGTCCCTGTCAGACCAAGATTAGTGGGATGGCTCTTTAACCTATTTTTCTTTAAGGTCTGTATTGCAAAGAATGAAAATGGCAGAATGGAGCTTGATCCTGCTGAACACTAACTGCAAATTAGAAATATCAAACACCCGCATTGGCAGTCGGATTCATCGACCACTGCTGCACCGCTGCTGACTTGACTACTATTACTGCAAGTGTGAATACGACGCATTGGGACATCACTCCCCTGGATACAATAAGGGCCAGGACAATTTTGTTTACTTTTTAAAGAAAAAGTTTAATTAACTGCATTGCTTTGGCACTGTATAAAGGAACCCAGACAAAATACCTGTGTTGTTTGCAAGATCATTTACCCTGTAGCACAATTCCAGGGTGGGGATTCTTGGTGCAAATAGAATAAGAGAGAGTTTCAAAGGCATATATGTGGTCAGGTGCCAAACTCCCAGGTCAAGTCAATGAATTATAAATGTACTTAGTGAGTTCTCAGTGTCAGGGACAATCTGTTTGTACAGCGCCAAGCACAAAAAGGTCGTGGTCCGTAACTACGGTTCCTAAATTCTATCACTATATATATATATATATATAAAAAATGGGAGTTCTTTGAAAATCTCCCCCAATGTGCAGACAGTAAGAGGAAGCATACTGTATCCTGTATTGTGTACTGCCTGCCCTGGACAGTTTCTCTTTATTACATGAGATGAGAATTTAAAAAAAAAAAAAAAACTTTTTTGCTACATTTAGCTCAAGAAAGTCCTACTGCGATCACAGCTCTCATAAAAACAACTCTTTCCAGTTCAGCCTGTCATCTCGCCAAGAATGCTGTTCAGATTAATACAAACAGTCTATTTAATTGACTTGCATTTAGAAGAGACGTGGGAGGGAACGAAAAGTGATTTATGGATGCTGTACCAACAAACATTCCAACGAAGCCAGGACACATTTTTACATAACAAAGGAGTGGCGAGTGCAGCAGGGGGCATCAACACGGACATGGCACCCGGGACAAAAACAACATGGAGACATGGCTTTTAGTGTACAAACTCGAGGGCATTCAAGCTCCTGCAAAGTTGTTGACGCAGGCAGTTGCTGATGGAAATCTAAGAGAACCTGTCATCTCCATGTTATGATATTGACAGTATAAAGGGTATTTCCATTTCAAAATGCGTTTTAAAGTGACTCTTTATTCCTGAAATCCATTAGCTCTAGAGAGAATTCCCTGCTTCTGGCCCTGACACTGCTTTCCCTTATGCTAGGATAAATCTGGAGTGACTCCACTGAAGCCAATGGATTTGGCTGGTAGAGATGAGAGGATGAGCAGGACCTTCAGAGCAACTTTGAAGAAGTGAACATGCCCGTGTTCTGAGGGCGGCCAGCGTTACACAGATGGAATCAAATTGTCTCTGTACATGCATGGTGATGGGGGACAAGAGGAGCTCTTGGATCTGGGCTGAATGAGGCAGGGTCTCTTGGCAATTTCTTACCTACAGGGCCCTTGCAGTCTTGCTACCAAAATGCAACTCTTCAAAGCTGTATATTCTAAGGGACTAAGCAAGGAATTCTGGAATTACTTAGACTGGAAAGTCCAAGCCCGTAATGAATCATATAGAGCTTAATTGTACCATGTGTTAGGGATGGGGGGAGCCCAAACACACTGTCTGGGAAGCAGACTGTCTCCTGGAGCTTTGCAGTACATAGAGTCAGGTGAGCACATCCCTGGCCCCTCTGTGCGGGGCTGGCCCGGGTACTAGAAGGAAGAGCCATGGATCTACTTCCTCTTCCTCACCCCATTTGGGGCTCTGGGCATAATTAGGGATAATTTCTGCCTGGCCCTCACAAGGGCCACAGAAATGGGAAGTCTCTTTGTCCCCTCCCCTGCACCTGAATGCTCCTGGAAGAGCTCTGCCAAAAACTTGCCTTAAGAGAGCAAGGCATAAATGACCTCCTCTGAACTTACTGGTATAAGACACGGCCTGCTGGCAAAGCAGGATTGCAGAATCATGCACTGTACCATCAAGTAAACGTGTATGTTCAGCTCCTATTGCACAAATGCCTAAAGCCTTTGCATTATTGCAGAAATGTCTAAAATATTTGTAAAAAAAAAAATCAGGCTGAACATCTAGTGAACACACAGGATTTGATATTGCTCCCCTTACTGGTCACAAGGAGTCTCACCCATCACAAGGACACTACCCTGAGTGTCAGGTACTACTGGCGGGGGGGGGGGGGGGGGGAGGCAGTAGAAAATGGGGCAGAATTAGGTCTGTAATAAAGAAATCAGCAGTTCTGTTGTTAAACTGAGACTTTAGAGACTCATATTCATTTTTCTGCTGTGCCATCAAACTTCCTGTGTGATCCTGGGCAAGTCACTTAGTCTCACTGGACCTCAGATCCCCAGCTGAGAAATGAGGGCAGCAGCACTGTCCTATCTCATGGGATTTGGTGAGGTTAAGAGGCTAAATGGTGCAAGATGCTCTGATAATACGGTAACAGAAGCCTGGTAAGTACTGCCAATAGAAATATAAAGTAGCTCTGAACCAACACTGTGTTAATGTACCACATAAATATTGTTCTTAGGTGTTGCAACAGTCAGGTTTGTGAGCCAAGTGAGAGACGAGCCCAGGAAGATATTGTTCAGCATGCTGAATAAATATTAAGCAAGATACATGTTCCAAACACCCAAAAGTACATCTTCTACTTTCTTCATGCAGAAAAAGCTAGTTTCTCTGGGGGAAGAGGAGGGGGACTAACTCTCTGCCACCAAGTAACAGGAAAGCGCACAGCAAAAACATGACTAGGGCCAAATTCTCCTCATCTTCTCCATGGCTGTGTCTAGACTGGCAAGTTTTTCCGCAAAATCATATGATTTTGCGGAAAAACTTGCCAGCTGTCCACACTGGCTGCTTGAATTTCCGGAAAAGCACTGACAATCTCATGTAAGATCGTCAGTGATTTTCCGGAAATACTATGCTGCTCCCGTTTGGGCAAAAGTCTTTTTGGCGCAAAAGGGCCAGTGTAAACAGCACAGTACTGTTTTCCGCAAAAAAGCCCAGATCACGAAAATGGCGATCAGGGCTTTTTTGCAGAAAACCGCGTCTAGATTGGCCACGGACGCTTTTCCGCATAAAGTGCTTTTGCGGAAAAGCATCCTGCCAATCTAGATGTGCTTTTCCGAAAATGCTTTTAACGGAAAACTTTTCAGTTAAAAGCATTTTCGGAAAATCATGCCATTGTAGACGTAGCCCATGTGAATAGTCCCATCGACCCTAATGGAATGCATGGGTGGGTGCTTAGTGCCTCTGAAAATTCCAGGACATTTATTTGGGCAGCCAAGTGGATTTAGGAGGCTGACTTTAGGCACCCACATAGGAAAATCTAGGGCCAGGCCTTGCTTAGTGTCACATTGTGGGAGTGTGGCAAAGATGGGAACAGAACCCGAGTCTTTGGACTCAACATAATCGGATAGCTGTGCCTCGGAATACCTCTCCCCCCATAGATCAGTGGCGAGCACTCAGACATTTGTAGAACTGTTTTTCTGTTTGATCTCATGGGATCAAAAGTTCATCCTGATCCAAACCCCACTGAAATGAATGGGAGTCTTTCCACTGATCTCCATGGAGTAAAGCCCGTCAGGATTATTCCACAGTAGAATTTAAGAGGCTCCAAAGGAGTTTGCATGTTTTGTACTGGCACCTAAATGTGTGTGGTTAAAATTACAATTATTTCCAGGAGATAAGGATTTGGAATTTCACATTATGCCAGGCAGCTCTTACTTCTACATGGGTTCTAGCACCTTTGGCGGGCACTACTCAGAACTAGCAGCCTCTCTGCCCACACCTTCCCCGGTCAAGTTTATTTTAACCTAGGGGAGAATATTGCTGTTTGGGATATTCAGTGCATTCCACGTACTTTCTGGTTTACTAATCTCCCAGCTGCATAGAGGACAGAAAATGAGCTTGATCCTATTCGTAACAGGAGAGAATGCAAAGCCACGGCTGTCAGAATCAAACCGGGCTGCTGAAGGTGGAAAGATACAAAGGAACACGAAGGGAAAGAAAGACACAATAGTCTGGCTGGTTACTTGACATCTGAATTACAGCAATTACCCACCTACTCCTTTATCACTTTACAGCTCCATCCTGCCCTCCTTACACAGACTCAACTCCAAAATTAAATCAGTGGGAGTTTTGCCAGAATAAAGAAATGGAAGATTAACCCCCTCAGGTGTCAAGGGCTCATGTGTGCTACCAGAAGGCAAATGCAGGACAGGAACACCATTCGCTTGGCTGGAATCGCCACGGGCCCCACAAGAACGAGAGGGAAGAAATATTTTCATTGCAATTTATTTATTTATTTCTCAGTGCATGGCTCCCTAAGGCTAGTCTGAAGCACCAGTTGGTTCCAGTCCTAACCCTAGCCCAAATTCACAATCTGGCCATAAGCATTTCTTTAAAAAAGAAAAAAAGTATTGAATTTACCAGAAAAAGGTGGCCAATCTACAAGCCTTTGAATCATTCTGTGATCTGACCTAGAATTATATCCCAGCTATAGAATTCCATAGGATTGTCGAAACTGATAGCAGGAATCTCATTCTCTCCTAAATTCTCCAGGTGCTTAGAGTAGTTTCTATGGAACCACACTGGGTTTTATTGGAAAAAGCTACGCAAATTGCAGAGCGCAATTTGCGTAGCTTTTTCCAGTTGTTTTTCCAGAAGAGTCTTTTCCAATATTTGGCCCAATCTGGTATCCTGGAAAAACCCTGCAGTGTAGACATAGCCCTAGTAATAGCTGCTCCAGGAGGTACCCATAGCCCTGGATAAGTGGGGCTAACTCATGCACCCACCTGTCCTGCCATAGCAGCACTGCTATTGTTACTGATCTAGCTAATGCAAAGCTAGCTTGGGGGTGTCCACATGTTCTGCAGTAATGTGTCCCAGTAGTGCTGTAGTCATAGAACTCACGCCTGCTTTCTGGGATTGTGGCGTTGAAAGTAACTTGAGTCATGGTAGGCAAATAGAGTCTTGGAGAAAGTGGGGCTATATTAGCCCTGGTTTACACTAGGGAGTTATTTCAAAATAACCCCCCTTATTTTGAAATAGTAAGTGGAGCAGCCACACTACCCAGCCTATTATTTCAAAATAAGGGGCTGGTTATTTCACAATCTGTACTCCTGCTTTCCTCGGGGAATAGCACTTATTTCAAAATAGTTATTTTGAAGTAGCATTAGTGTGGATGCTCCACTGCTGCTATTTCAAAATACTACATCCAGAGGCTGTGTCTAGACTGCACCCCTTTTGTGGAAAAGGGATGCAGATTAGACACTCGCAATTGCAAATGAAACGGGAATTTAAATCTCCCCCGCTTCATTTGCATGAACATGGCTGTCGCTTTTTTCCGGCTCGGGGCTTTGCCGGCAAAAAGCTCCAGTCTAGACGGGGATCTTTTGGAAAATAAAGCCTTTTCCGAAAGATCCCTTCTTCTTGATTTTAAGAGGAATAAGGGATCTTTCAGAGAAGGCTTTATTTTCCGAAAGATCCCCGTCTAGACTGGCACATTTTGCCGGCAAAGCCCCGAGCTGGAAAAAAGCGACAGCCATGTTCATGCAAATGAAGCGGGGGAGATTTAAATCCCCGTTTCATTTGCAATTGCGTGTGTCTAATCTGCATCCCTTTTCCGCAAAAGGGGTGCAGTCTAGACACAGCCAGAGTGATTCAAAGTAATTACTCCTCAGTGCTTCCTACCTAAGTCAAGGTAGTGCATCCACATTAATGGAGCCTGCCTTGGACTAATTTTGAGGTTTCCCAATTATAGGGACATTCTATTTCAATTTTGTTATTTCAGGAGTTATTTCATATTTGGTTAATTTGAAATAATTTTCTAGTGTGGACAGGCCCTTAGATTCTGGTTATGAACCCTGCCTGTCCCCTTCTGTGGCTAACCCAGATTTGAACTAACATTCAAAATGGTAACTTCTTTATAAAATAGAGCGACAATGAGGGGTTAGCTGTGGGCATGTGTGTACAGGATTCTTTGAGCCACATGGCTCATAGTGGCACGTATCAGCCAAGATCCACGGGCTGATTAGGGTCAGAAGGAACCATCATTATCATCATCTTGTTTGACATCTTGCATGTTACAGACCACAGAACCGGCACAGCCACAGGTGTACAGCAACCTCCCTCTGATCAGACTAGGCTCTGATCTTGCTCACACCAATTTAAATCTAAAATAATTCCACTGAAGAAAATGGAATTACTACAGATTCATTTGGTGGAATTACCCTGGATTGACACTAGTATAAGCAAAATTAGAATCTGCTCCATGGTGAAACCTTGAACACAATCAAGGCACACGAGTCCTACAAATGATAAATGTGCTTGCTATAGAAAGCAACAAATATTAACACACAGGATTGCATCTTTCTGTCCTGAGGCTCTACAGAGACAAACTTCCCATGAGAGGGAGTTTTGCTTGTGTAAGTGTAACCCACACACCTTCTGTCCCATCTAGTGACACTGAAACAACTTACAGAGAGACTAATGAGTCTGCTCTGTGGCCTTAGCTGACAGGCATCTGGCTTTTAGCTCATGTGGTAGAGGCTAATGTACTAAGGTCCGAGGTTCAATTCTGCCCGCAGACAGCCAGGGTCTGTTGGCTTTAAATAAGGACCAAGGAAAGGAATCAGGATTTGATCCATAAGCAAATCTAGAATACATACTTGAACTGGATTTGTGTTCCAGATTGGGACTTCTGAGTAAGCCCTATTGTGCAGAGCACTGAGGAAACACAACATAAAAGGCAACTTCTGCAATAACCCTTATACTCCTTCCAAGGCTGTGTCCAGACTCCATGCCTCCGTCGATGGAGGCATGTAGATTAGCCAGATCGGAAAAGGGAAATGAAGACGCGATTAAAATAATCGCGGCTTCATTTAAATTTAAATGGCTGCCCCGATCTGCCGATCAGCTGTTTGTCGGCAGATCGGGAGAGTCTGGACGCGATGCCCCGACAAAGAAGCCTTTCTTCATCGACACAGGTAAGCCTCGTGAAACCAGGTTTACCTGTGTCGATGAAGAAAGGCTTCTTTGTCGGGGCATCGCGTCCAGACTCTCCCGATCTGCCGACAAACAGCTGATCGGCAGATCGGGGCAGCTATTTAAATTTAAATGAAGCCGCGATTATTTTAATCGCGGCTTCATTTCCCTCTTCCGATCTGGCTAATCTACATGCCTCCGTCGACGGAGGCATGGAGTCTGGACACAGCCTTAGTGAGGACTGGTACGATAGCACATCCATCCTGATGCAACATGGCACCAAATAACAGCAAGTTACCATGGCACCTTCCCCTCTATGGCTATGTGTACACTCGCGGCTTCTTGTGCAAGAAATATGTGAATGAGGCTAAGCGTGGAATGTCGCCGAGCCTCATTTGCATACCTAATGAGCTGCCATTTTTGCAGAAGAGGCTCTTGCGCCTGAAGCAGATGTCTACACTGCCCCTTCTTGAGCAAGAAAAACTCTCTTGCGCAATGCCATTATTCTTGAAAATAATCAGTGTAACGGCATTGCACAAGAGGGTTTTTCTTGTGCAAGAAGGGGCCGTGTAGACAGCTGCTTCAGGTGCAAGAGCCTCTTCAGCAAAAGTGGCAGCTCTTTAGTTATGGAAATGAGGCTCGGCGATATTCCAGGCTTAGCCTCATTTGCATGTTTCTTGTGCAAGAAGCCGTGAGTGTAGACATAGCCTATAAGTGGAGTTTAGTGCGTTCTCACACCAGAACTCCAACTAAGCATATCCACAAACTCCCATGCAGGATGTTTGCCATAAAGCCAACTTCTTTGCATACACAGCTATGAGGAGTTGTGACAAGTTGCCATCAGCAGTGGAAGAAGCAGAACAGAGTGACAAAATGGATTCCTTTTTAAAGAGATGTGGCCTGATGGATCTCAAACTTTTCAAAAGAGCCACAATTCAGGTATCTGGACTAGAGGCTTGCAAAGGTACTGAGTGCTTTGTGCAGCTGCCCCCAGTGTCATGTTTCCAAGGTGGGAAAAGATTTTGTGTTCATGGCAAAATTTCCCCCACAGAATTTTTTAAAACTTTGCTGGGAGCTGAATGTAGCTTAGCACTCAAGAAAACCAGACCCTACAAGATGCTTGCATGTGGATTTGAGAGCTTATTTTTTACCAACATTTTGGCCTGCATGCTACAAACCAAGCGGAAAAAAGTTACATAAAAAATTAACACAAGAGCCAAAGGCAGTAGAAAGGAATGACAAAGCCAGATGTGAAAAGAGCTCTGTGTCGCTCAGTAGCTTCTCTCTTTCACCAGCGGAAGTCAGTCCAATAACAGATATTACCTCCCTCACCTTGTCTCTCTATATCCTGGAACCAACATGACTACAAAAGCACTGTGAAAAATAATTAGGCACATACTTTGTAGTCTTAGAACCCTTTTCAGAAGCATGTTAGAGCTCATTAGATAAAATCTAGAGAAGAAATACAATACTGGGAGAAAAAAAGTCTTCTGTTTGATTTGAAAATGAGGGTTGAGCCTGACACCTGGATTTTTTGACTTGACCAGGGATCAGCAACCTTTCAGAAGTGGCGTGCTAAGATTTAATTTATTCACTTCTATTTATGATCTACGCACCATGGATACTCTCTAAAGTCAATAATAGTCCTACTTACATTTTAGCAGCTTCATTTATCTCTCTTGGTGGCCTCAAGTGTGCGCCGCTTCCTCCTTCACCCCTCCTGTCCTCACATCCCTGTGCCCTCAGTGCACACACCAGCACGGCAGCAGCACTGGGAGCAGCGCTGGGGTGAAGAGGCTGGAGGGGAGAGGGCCAAGCTTGGCTGCACCTTGCTTTGGCCAGGCCCACCCCCTCCGGAGGCCAGGAGGAGAGGGCTGAGCCTGGCCACGTGTGGCTTCTAGAGCAGGAGGTGTCCACGTACCACTCAAAATCATCTTGCATGCCACTTATGGCATGCCTGCTGTATGTTGCTGACCCCTGGAGCACAGAATTTGATGAGAGGCTGAATCAACAAAAACTCTATAACACAAACATAGACATTAATTCTGAGCCTGTTTACAGCTCAATCACTTAGAATAACATAATCTTCCTTCTAATACACAACATGATGAGAAGGATCGGAAAGCCAAAGATCGCTTTGACTACCCAATGAATAAAATCAGCACTAGTGTAAAATACGAAACACTTATCCTTCCCCCATTACTCATATCGATACTTCCTGTTGGAATTACTCAAGTAAGGCTCTGCTCAGTGTAGGAGTGGCAGGACTAGGTCTTAAATAAATAGGAAGTCATAAGTCAGGGTAGTTTCATGCTTACATAATGTTTTTCCCAATCTCTGTTTCTAAATATACATCCAGGGTCTGATGGAAACACTACTGCTATAGTCTAACTAGACAAATAGCCCATCATAAGACGGGATTTTCAGGTCTCTCCTCCATGTCAGTCTTCTCTCCTGAGCCTCCGGTCTCTTGCTCCGTCTCTCTCTCTCTCTCTTCTCTTCCTATTCCTTCCCCCCCCCCCCAGCTCTCCTCGGCCTCCTGCCTCTCTCTCTGTCTCTCTCTTTCTCTTCTCCTCCCCCTCCTGCCTCTCACTCGGGGGACTGCGCAGCCCAAATGGCCGTTTGGGCTCCGCACTCCACGTGCTGCATGGGGAGCGTGGAGCCCAAACAGTCGCTTGAGCCACTTGCTCCCACGCGGCGGCCTGGCTGAGCGTTGCAGAAGTCAGCCGAGCGCCACGGTGGGAGGCGAAGGGGGCGGGGTGGTGACATTCATGGCTGGGGGGAGGGCCTGGAGCCACTGTCAAGCCGCACGTCACCGCCTCCTGCCGTGGTGCTCGGCTGACTTCTACGCCGCTCAGCTGGGCCGCCGCAGGGGAGCAAGTGGAGCAAGTGGCCGCTTGGGCCCCACACTCCCTATGCAGCACGGTCCGCCCAGATGGAACAGTCAGCATTTCAGGCAACAGCGCCCCCCAGAGGGAATAGCCAGCATTTTGGCGTTACAGACTCTCAGACACTGGGCTACTATATATATGGTGGGTATCAGGAGGTATTTCCAAACACCCCCCAAACTTCCAATATTGTCAACAGGAGCAATCCACACGAGGACATAGTTTCTGCTGGTGTAAACTGATGCAGCTCCATTGACAATGACAGAGAATTTGACCCTTCAAGCGTAGAATGTGGCAGCTGTAAAAAAAAGAACAAGCCTTTCCCTCTTTTGAAGTCCATATCAAAGTCTGAAAGGCCTATTGTCAAGAAACTGGCTAGAACTCACAAAGATGCCTAAGAGAATAAAGTACCCCAAAGAGATTGAACTTCACTGGTAGCTGGGTTCTCAAATGCAGTACATCCCTCTTGAAAAGCCTTGCCTTAAACAGAGACTGTAGCCTACCCACGGGAACATCTATTGGACAGTCTCCCATGAAAGTATGTATCAATCCAAAATCCTTATGCTTACAGGGTATTGATTGCACAGTCAAGTAAACGGATCCTATGATGTTAGCGCCTCACTTGCCATCTCTTTTGACCCTGGACTGTACCCATTCACTAACTTCTTTGTTAGGCCTCTCAGGGCCCGGATCAAAGCTCACTGAAGTAAATGGGAATCTTGATATTGACTTCATTGGTTCAGACCAATGAAGGAACATAATCCTGCAGGGAATCCGTGTTCTACTGTTTGGCTTTGCTAACGACTCCTTGTGTAGTTTCCAAGTGTTCTTTACCACCTTGGAAAACTCACTGACCTTCCTTTCTTAAATATTCTCTTTAGATCAAACTTCAGCACTTCTACACTGTGATTAGGTTTCACATCATTTCTACCCTTAACCCCTCCATTACCAGAGTGCGGCAGGCTTATCCCCCTTTCCCTGGACAGCAGAATGAATTGCATGTACAACCACTTCCGCTCCCTATAACACACTCCAGTCACTCCAGAGCCATCTCTTGGGGAAGAGTTTGTCAAGGGAGTCTCTCAGTCCTGTCACTCGATACAGCAGTGCCCTTTCCAAGGACTCAGGACACTAGCCCTGCCTGTGTATGTTAGAGTGTCTTAAATGCCATATTTCATCCAGTCACCTTCACTGAGTGATGACAAAGTGACTTTCCTCTTACATTATCTATTCACCTCCCATTTAACTGTCCACTTCAGAGCTTTCCCCCACATCTGTGCTCTGACTCCTACTTGTGATTGGGGCCCTTAACTCCTCTCTCTCCTGCCTCTGTTCATTGGCATTGTTACCATCTGGCCATTTCTGATTTCTCCATGAGCAACATGCTTTCTCCACTCCTATTCTTTTGTTTCTTGTACTATTCAGGCCCCATAGCCACAGAGCCTGCGGCAAAGAGCAGGGCCGTGGTATGCAGCTCCAAAGAAAATACTGAAAGGCATGTGGCACACAACCCTTAGGCTCTTCTGAGCCCTTGGACAGTAATTACACCCAGCCCTGATGTGACCATGCAGAAGAGGCGATGTTAGACTCATCGCTCCCTCCTGTACCCCTGCATGGGCATGTTCTGGCCACTCAGTTTAGCTCTCTATCTTTTTCCCTGCAGTTCACAAGGACTGTGGCAATTTACACTTCAATGGTGAGCACAAAGACTTTAGCTGGAAGGAAACAGACTTCCATACTGTATTATTGCCACACAGTCTCGGGCTGAGGGATATTAAGGCGGAGAGGATGAAATTAAAACAGCTTTATAATTCCAAGACCGCAAGAGCACAGTAGGTGGCACTCAATCTCTTGAGGATATAGGAAATGTCAGGGCTTTTTTTTTTTTAATTAGAAGAAGGCAGCCTTGTCTTTTTCTCTTGCAAAATTAACAGCTCAGAATAGGTAAATCACCAGCTGCGGATCAGTTTCATTAATGTCCTGTCAACGTGAGCAGTCACCTCTATTGATCAATATCCATATGTGCATCCCTGAGATATCTGCCTTCCCACGAGTTGTGAAGGGGGCAATGTGAAAAGAGGAATCAGATTGTCTGGCTGAGGGTCTGTGCAGGGATCCATTACAACTGCACAAATCCTGGCTAATCAATCAATTGTTACAAGCTTATTAAGTGAACATATTGTCAATGCTATATCACTGCTCAGACCTTAGAGCTATCCACTACCGTTGTGTTCTCTTTATCAAAGGTTACTTCAGTAACTTAGTGCAGTGCTGGAGTACAGAAGGAGGAAAGCCCTCTTTTCGATATCCAATGCTTGCCATCAGCATGTAACAACATATCTTCTGTGGCAATTTACACTGCTAGCATATATCCGATCCCAATATGAGATGCTGAATTCTCTCCCAGCCAAAGTCAAAGGAAATCTGATGGCATCTCAGATATCACAGTGCGATATCTATCTGAACTTTCAGAATTGTTAAGAAAGTTTGCCGGTCCAGGAACAAATTCTAGTCACTTACACTTTGCATGACCTTAGAGGAAAGCCTAAAGAGATTTCACCTACAGGATAAATGTTTATCTCCTTTAATATTTCCATATCCCTGTGGTCAAGTGGGATGTGAATTATTTTGTTACAAAGCTGTGGCAGAGGTAGGCTTTTAAAGTTATTTACAGTAATAGTGGAAAAGAAAAGTACTATTTTGCTAGTCAGCAGACAGTGTTTCTGACCAAATGGGAGTAAAACTGGCAGGAGTAAGCCCATTTAAGAACGCTGTGGCTGAAAGTAAAGGGAGGTTTTCCCCCCAGAATGCTTAGATGTAAAGGGTGGGATTTTAACAAGTACTCAGCTTGTTGGGCGCTGCACTCATTGATATCAATGGGCCCTGAATGAGACCAGTGATAAATCCCACCTTAGCGGCAGGATATGATTGCCTAAGTGCTAACTGTGCCAAAAGTGAACAAGCAAAATGTTGTGGGTTGCCACTCCCGAGAGATGTGGCTTGAGCCTCTTCTCTGGTGCTTGCTGCTTGGAGTAGTGTCTACAAGACATGTTGCTTCTGCAGGTATCACGACGGACTTGTTCCCATACATCAATATCCTCCACAGGGCGTATGCACAGCATATAAAGACTTTCTTTTCAGTTTAGAAAAGAGGAGACTGAGGGGGGATATGATAGAGGTATATAAAATCATGAGTGGTGTGGAGAGGGCAGATAAAGAAAAGTTATTTATTAGTTCCCTAAATAGAAGAACTAGAGGACACCAAATGAAGTTAATGAGTAGCAGGTTTAAAACTAATAAAATAAAGTTCTTCTTCACACAGCGTGTAGTCAACCTGTGGAACTCCTTGTCAGAGGAGGCTGTGAAGGCTAGGACTATAATAGAGTTTAAAGAGAAGCTAGATAATTTCATGGGGGTTAGGTCCATAAAAGGCTATTAGCCAGGGGATAAAATGGTGTCCTTGGCTTCTGTTTGTCAGAGGCTGGAGAGGTATGGCAGGAGACAAATCGCTTGATCATTGTCTTCGGTCCACCCTCTCTGGGGCACCTGGTGCTGGCCACTGTCGGCAGACAGGATACTGGGCTAGATGGACCTTTGGTCTGACCCAGTATGGCTGTTCTTATGTCTTATGTTCTCTTGGCACAGCATGGCCCATTGTCCAAGCATAGTGGCATTAGTACCAATGAGAACAATCCCCTTGGTGGATCCATGAAGACCACGGCTAATGCATCCGCTTTATGCCTGACTCCACTCACACCAGGCAGAAATTTCCGTTGAACAGTGATGTACTTGGAGTACACTCACTTCCCATACTGTGAGTCCTTGGCGAGTGGATGGACAGGTGTCCCAGTAATTTGCCATGCAGGGATCTGAAACTGAGAGTTGCTTGGGAGCCACTATCTAAAATAGCTTTAAAAGTGAGTCCTCCAACGTAGGTCCTACCAGACGTGTAGGCAGGTACTTTCCTGGAGTAGTCACAGTGCTTCAGTTGGGACCCTCAGGTGTTTCATAAGAACTGTCACTCTGAGTCAGACCAAAGAGTGGGATGAGGCAAGAAATCCTCTTGGAGGATACGCAGGTTCTGCTATGTTATGCACTGCCAGTTATACTGCTTGATGTTATTGGTGTTGGCAGCCATTGTAAAATGAATTTGGTGAGATTAAGTGCAGAGGGATTGTCTGTAATTTTTAATAATCCTCCTCTTTTACCTTCTTAAAAAGAGGAACTTGATTGTTGTGGATGTATTAATGGAACCTGCCTGTCAAAATAATGAAATTGAGAGTGCTTTTACTAGGTATGTACATGATAGTAAAGTTAGCATTATATATCTCCCCTGTGCCCAATGTGTTTTATCAAAGCAATAAGAGCAGAAGCATCAGTTGTAATACACCCTATAATGTTGTTCAAAAATCCGCATATACACCAGCACTAAAATACTGACCAGCAAACCCCCCCCCCCCCCATTATAAATACTCCTAGAAGACGTTATCAATGTTGCTACCAGTTTTTCAATATCCGTTGATTTAAATGCTGCCCTTGGAATAAATATTCCCCTGAGGGACAGTAAGCTTTCTACCTAACTGATCCAGAAGGTAGATTCTAACATGAGGGATATAGTTTGACATTTACTCTCTCTGGGCCTTGACTTTAAAAATTCATTGCTATTGCATTCAGAATTATCACAATGGTGCATTCAAATTCTATGTCTTCCAGGTGTAAATGACCAGTCAGAGACACAGTTGGCCACTTTTGTCTATCAACACCCACGTTGTGCATGCAATTGAAGGATTTTCTGAAGCACACAAGGGTCATGTTTAAAAAAATGCCATCCATTTTGTTGTCTGTTTCAGATGTTATCTGTTTCATTGGTTATCCTATACTTCGAAGTCCACGGAGTGTATCAGGGTATGTCTACACTACATGGCTCCGTCGATGGAGTCATGTAGATTGCCTTTGTAGACATAGGAAAATGAAGCGGCGATTTAAATAATTGCTGCTTCATTTAAATTAAAATGGCTTCCGCACTGTGCTGATCAGCTGTTTGTCTGCACACAGCTGTAGTCTGGACACTCCGCAGTCAACATCAAAGGCATTTGTCGACCTCCCTGGTATGCCTTGTGGGATGAGGTATACCGGAGAGGTTGACAAACGCCTTTGATGTCGACCACGGAGCGTCCAGACTACAGCGCTATGCCGACAAACAGCTGATTGGCACAGCAGGGCAGCCATTTTAATTTAAATGAAGCGACAATTATTTAAATCGCCACTTCATTTTCCTATGTCTACATTTTCCTATGTCTACGTCGATGGAGCCATGTAGTGTAGACATACCCTCACACTGGTAGAGTCATTCCAAGCAGCAAAACTAGCAAAGTGGCTCTGCTGTCCCTCCCAGGACTCCACAGAAAGAACAATAAGGGTATGTCTACACTGCACACTTATTTCAAAATAAGCTATTACAGAAGAAATACTCTGAAATAGCTTATTTTGAAATAGCACGTCTAAACTAGAGGGAAGCCTCGAAATTAGTCTGAAGCAGGATTCCCTAATGTGGACATGCTACCTTGATTTAGAGCCACAGGAGGCACTGGGGAGTAATTACTTTGAACGGCTCTGGGGAGGAGCTATTTCAAAATAGCAGCAGTGGAGCATCCACACTATTGCTATTCTGAACCATGGAATGAGCTTTACAGATTTTGAAATAAGCTGTCCGTTATTTTGAAATTATTTTTGGAATTGCTGTGTAGACGCTCGCAGTGTTATTTCGAAATTATGACTATTATTCTGAAATAACGGTGCTGTGTAGACGCACCCTAATTGACCATATTCTACATTAGCTTACACTTAAGGCTCTGTCTCTGCTTGAGTACGGAACACAGTTGCCCTGACTGGTATGTGGTGCACATTTCTCTAATAAAATAACACTGCACTTTCATGAGAATACATCAAAGAACACCGAACATGTAGTTATAATGCCCTCTTTTACGGCTTTAAATCTGAGGTCCTAATGGCTTGATTTTCAGAATGCTGAGACTCGAAGGCTGCATACAGATACAAGGGCTCATGTTGCATGTTTTTGTTAATGGGGACATAAATATATTTGCACGCACAATTGTGGCACCCACAGATGCAACGTTGGTGTCCCAATTCATAGATTTCAGGACTCAACATTCTGAAAGTGAGTCCCAAAATTCTTCTTTGTTCTGACTTTCCTTCTTTTATATCCCCCCCCCCCCCCCCGCCTGTTAAAAGGACCGATCTAGGGAACACTATTTGTAACCAAAAGAACATCATGGAATCTCCTAAAAGGCGGGGACATGTATGATTGAGATTTATAAACAGTGCAGCATATTTAACCAAGCATCCTCCATGAGTGCCTGGCACGCTCTGAACTGTGTTTTTACAACATAATGGTGGAAAGTAGTCTGATAACATTAGATTATGGATTAGGCTTCCTAATAGCCTAATTCGAACTACCTAGTCCGTGCCGCGTGTAGCCGCGGGGCATGGAGTCCGCACTAGCGGACATTTAAAAATGGCGGCGCCCGGCAATATTTAAATGAAGCCTGGGAAATTCAAATCCCGGGCTTCATTTGCAACTCAGGTTGCCTACATTACCACCCTAGTTCGAACTAGCGTGATAGTGTAGACATACCCTCACATAGTTATTTCAGAGTAACAGCCATTATTCCGAAATAACTGTGCTGTGTAGACACACACTTAATGACCTGCCACCCATGGGACCATACCTGGAACCCAGGGGCTAACCTCATGGGTCACTTTGGCATTTTCTTCACTCTCTAACAATTTGCTTTTGTGCATGTGTGTGAAATGTCTGAAATCCTTGGGGCTGGGAGGCTGTCCTACCTGTGCCCTCCTGCAGTTACCAGAGACCATTAGTGTCTCTTCTTTGTCAACCCGGCCTTACTGTGAGCAACTCCAAGAGCTGCTGACCATATTTTCTTTCCCTCTCCATCCTCAGGGCACCTACATTTTACACAGCATGGATCAAAGCTTCACAGAGTTTGTCTCACAACACACCTGCTCTTCTGTTCATCTGTGTATGGACCATCTTCTCACCCACCCCACATTCAAGTCACATTTCTCCAGCAACTACAACAGTGGATTATGAGCAGCTAAGATAGCTCCTCTTGCACCTGAGTCTACCAGCAACGGGGCTCTTCTCTGCAAGGAAGAGTCCAAACACCTAGAAATAAGGAGCAGCTAGCTCCTGTTAGCCTCACTTGGGGAACCCATCTGATTTTTAAAATAGTTGAAAATATCTGGCTGTATACATTTCTTAACACCCCTTTCTCTCAGTTACTGCAATGGGAACAGGGCGGCTATATGTGGTACAGAAAGAAAGGAATTTCTGGTGGGGGACAACAGGTGCATCGGGACCCATCTCCCTTAAGTAGTCTCAAATTGGAGTCACCTTCCAAAATGGGCACGTTTCTCCTCACTATCCCAGTCCTCCCACACCCAAATGACCCAGTTGTGTTCCACTTTAGACTGTGTGCCTCTCAGGGCAGACACTTCTTTATATTTGCCAATAAAGTGCCATAGCATCTATGGCAGGAGATAAACTTGGGACCAGACTTTGACATCAATGGGGCTACTCTAACCAGTTGAGGGTCTGCCACATCCTCTGTAACAATGAACTGGGTGGTCAATAGAAGGGACCTAGAGAGGTCATTGAGTCCAGTCCCCTGCCCTCATGGCTGAACCCAGTACCATCTAGACCAGGGCTACTCAACACGGCTCGTGGGTGGGTGCTAAAACAAAAAATAGTCAGTATAATGATCTTCTTTTGATATGTGTTTTAGTAGTTAAATTCCTGGATTGTCATTGCTTATTAAAAGTGGTGACATATGGGTAGAAGTCGGATAAATATTGCATTTTATTATTAGCAGCAGAACTGACTTAAATGGGGTCTGTGTGTTGTGCACTCTTGCCTTAATTTTTATATTCATGCCTGTCAGTGTGAAAGAAGCTATTTGCATATACATTTGCATGTATATGCAACCACACTTACGCTGTGGCCCTCGGCATATGCTGTGAGTATCATTGTGGACCCCAGGGCTTCCAAAGTTCAGTAGACCTGGTCTAGACCATCCCAGATAAATGTCTATCTAACTTGCTATTAAATATCTCCAGAGATTCCACAACCTCCCTAAGCAATTTATTCCAGTGTTTAACAAACCTGAGAGTTAGGAAGTTTTTCCTAATGTCCAACATAAACTCCTCTTGCTGCAGGTTAAGCCCATTGCTTCTTTTCCTATCCTCAGAGGTCAAGGAGAACAATTTTTTTCCCTCCTCCTTGTGACAGCCCTTTAGATACCCGAAAACTGTTATCACGTCCCCTCTCAGTTTTCTCTTTTCCAAACTAAACAAGCCCAGTTCTTTCAGTCTTCATTCATAGGCTATATTATCTAGACATTTAATCATTCTTGTTGCTCTTCTCTGGACCTTCTCCAATTATTCCACATCTTTCTTGAAATGTGGTGCTCAGAACTGGACACAATACTCCAATTGAGGCCTAATCAGTGTAGAGCAGAGTGGAAGAATAACTTCTTGTGTCTTGCTCACAGCACTTCTGTTAATGCATCCTAGAATCATGTTTGAGGGTTTTTTTTGCAATAGTGTCACACTGTTGACTCATATTTAGACCAAAACAAAGAAGTAATTAAGCATCTCTGCCATTTCCAAATTTCCTGTTATTGTTTTTCCATCCTCACTGAGCAATGGGCCTACCCTGTCCGTGGTCTTCCTCGTGCTTCTAATTTATTTATAGAAAATCTTCTTGTTTCCCTGTATGTCTCTAGCTAGTTTGAGCTCATTTTGTGCCTTTGTCCTTCTAATTTTGCCCCTGTATACTTATATTGTTTGCTTATATTCATCCTTTGTAATTTTTCCTAGTTTCCACTTTTTGTATGACTCCTTTTTGATTGTTAGATTATGCAAGATCTCCTTGTTAAGCCAAAGCGGTCTTTTGAATACAGCCGCTCCCCGAGTTGCGAACAGTCGAGTTACGACCATTCGCACTTACGACCAAAGCTCCCATGGAGCGGTCGTAAAGGCGGTCCCCGAGTTATGAACATGACCCGTGCTTACAAACAGCGCGGTCACGTGTAACTCAATGGGGTCTGAGTTACGAACGGATTGAGTGACAGCCAAGTGTTTGGTTCGTAACTCGTTCGTAATTCGGAGAGAGGCTGTACACAAGGGCTAGCCAGTTTCACAAGTAAGCAGTTATCCCCTTCAGCCACATATAAAGTCCTTGTGAGCTGAGTAGTGTGTTAGTGTTGTGCACCCTGCTCTCTGAATGGCCTGAAGACTTAAAGTGCCCTTTAAATGACTGGTGGTTAGACAACAAAATAGGACATGTGGTCTGGCTGTTTTGATTTCAAAGGCCTAGCCAGAGCTGACAAGCATGAAGGGCAGAAATTCTGCAAAATGCATTGTGGCAGAGGATGAGATGGCAAGAAAGGGAACAGAACCAAACAAAAACACAACAGGCTTTTTGGTTAGGGAAGAGATCAAAGGTAAAAGCAGTGCTGTTAGCCTTTCAAAATCTTTTCAGGAGTGGTGTTTCATGTGAACGCCTGCTGTGGTGCCGTCTGCTGTTCTTTGTGTATGTCTAATCTGTGCCAAGGAGACTTTGGGAAAAGTTCAGTGGAAATGTGTGAGTTGCTGATATAGCGGGCAACAAAGTAAAAAGTTTATTTTATTATGGAGACGAAGCTTTTCTAATCTGGGACCATGTCTTCCTGTGTGTACGTGCAGGACCTAATGTTACAATTCCTGATCACTCCTAGAGTCTCTGTTCGCTGCTGCATTATGAATGACTGATAACTGTTACAATCCCTCTCCAATTCAGATCAAACCATTTTCAAAATGGTCTTCAGTGTGTTCTTTGGGTCACTGATGGGATTCCAGATGGGACACATTACAAATACTCACTGAATTCACGAGCTTTGCAGGGGGTATGAGCATCGACTCATTTTAACTTTCCATCTTCCTTCCAGGCAATAGGAACCTATCACATGTCCTACTGCTGAGTAAATTCACATAACAAATATGAGCCATTTGTCCTGGATGGCTTGCAAACAAAGTGGCAAAACTAATTGGGTAATTTTGCTATGAATTATTCACCCTGCTCTATTAAATCCCTTGTTCAAAGCTACCAAAATGACTAATAAGGAATAGCCTTTTAATTGCTTTTTATTTATGTCCGCTTTGTGATTATTCATCAGGATTTTAAAGAGATGTGAGATTTGAGAGCAAAGCATCCTTGGAGCTCCTGGGTGAGGTTTCCTCTCTGAGACAGAAACGCAGCTCATGAATACAAAGGCATTTTTACATTTTATAACAAACACAGCTGAGCAACTAAGTCTCCCGTTCACCTTCTTGACTGTCCAGCCCTAGATGTAAAACCTTTGCAAGGTGACAGTGCTGGGCCGTTACTCATTCATGAAAGCCACAGAGGCTGCGGTCCTGACTAGCTGCAAGAGGCAGCCCTGCCTTCTTTAAGGGAAAGATGCAAAGGTTCACTAAGCTGTACTGAAAGTAGCTTAGGGTATGTCTACACTACAGCGCTAATTCGAACTAACTTAGTTCGAATTAGTTAATTTGAACTAAGCTAATTCGAATTAGCGCAGCTAGACCTAAAAACTAGTTTGAATTAGTGTTTTGCTAATTCAAACTAGCGCGTCCACACTGATTGGACGCTGGGGCACACTTAAGGGCAGCTGAAACCGGTTCCAGCAGGGCATCAGGTCAGTAGTTGCTTTGTGTGGCTGCTGTCTGAGGCTATCTGAGGCTCGTGCTTAAAGGGACCCCCCTGGACAGACGGTTCTCAGCTTTTCCGCTTGCTTGCCTACCTCGCCAAGGGACAGCAAAGCGTTTTTCTCTGCGCCTGTCTGTGTCAGTGCTTCCCTTTGGGGCTGCCGCCGCAGTTGGCAACATGGAGCCAGAGCTCGCCCTGGTGCAGTTTTTGGACTTGCTGCTGCAAGCCTGCCAGCAATGGCTGGAGGCTGCATAGCACCACCTGGTGAACGTCAGCCCCCTGCCTCTCCGTCTGGCCTCCCTAGGGGCTGTGGAGGAGCCACAGCAGCACCCAGACACCAGCGTGCCCCACCGCATCTGGCATCTGGACACCAGCAGCGACTGGTGGGACTGCATCGTCCTGAAGCGCTGGGGAGACCAATAGTGGACCCAGAACTTCAGAATGAAGGACACCTTGCTGGAGCTCTGCAAGTGGCTCGCCCCCATTCTGAGGTGATGGGACACTCGCATGAGGCCTGCCATTCCCCTCCAGAAGCGTGTGGCCATCGCCCTGTGGAAGCTTTCCATACTGGACAGCTACTGATCCGTCGGGAACCAGGTTGGTGTGGGGAAATCCACTGTCACAGCAGTGCTCATGCAGGTACGGTGCTCACCAGCCAGTGGGCTGGGAGGACGAGGGGGGCTTCAAGGAGGGGATGGGCCGCCCCAGAGAAAACGGGGGAGGGGGAGGAGGTGAAAGTGCCCCGCACGGGAGGGTTCGGTCTGTCCCGACTGTATTACATGCCGCCCATGGGGGTTGCTTCTGGGAGTGGGGCACAGGGCAGTGCCAGGTAACGAACACTCCCAGCCACCCAGGCACCCAAATGATATGCGGTTTGGTGTGTCTCTTTGCAGGTGGTCAAGGACATCAACTAGGTGCTGCTCCGCAGGGTGGTCTGCGTCGCCGACCCGGACGCGGTCATCCAAGGGTTCGGCGCCCTCGGCTTCCCTAACTGCGGGGGGGGGGGGGGATCAACGGGATGCATATCCCCATCTGTGCCCCGGAACACCAGGCCTCCCAGTACATCAACCGCAAGGGGTACTTCTCTGTGCTCCTGCAGGCCATGTCTGACTACTGGGGCCAGTTCATGGACATTAATGTGGGCTAGTCCAGTAAGGCACACGATGCCAGGGTGTTCCAGAACTCCTCTATGTGCCGGAGGATGCACGCCAGGACCTTTTCCCCCAACCACCGCATCAGGTTTGGGGATGCGGACATGTTCGTGTGCCTGGTGGGGGATGCGGCCTACCCTCTACAGCCCTGGCTAATGAAGCCTTACATGGGACACCTCAACCCCTCCCAGCAGGCCTTAAATGCCAGGCTCACCAGGGCCCGCATCATGGTTGAGGGGGCCTTCGGACAACTGAAAGCACGGTTTAGGTGCCTCCTCACCCGCCTCGACCTTGCTGAGCACAATATCCCTCCCGTGGTGGCAGCATGTTGTGTGCTGCACAATTTATGTGAAAGGAAGGGGGAGGCTTTTCTGCCAGCCTGGATGGCTGAGGCTGACTGCATGGCTGGCCAGTACGTGCAGCCCTGCACCGTTGCCATCTGGGAGGTCCAGCTCCGGGAAGCCCTGCGGGAAAGCGTCCATGTGGAGGAGGATTGAACTCTCCCTGCATGCCCCACTGGGGCCTTCTTCCACCCTCCCCCTTCCCCTTTCCCCTCCATAACTCCCCTTCCTAATGTAAAATAAAAACACGTTTGCCAAAACCTCCCTCTCTTTATTGTACATAACTGGGGTGGGGGGAGGAAGGGATGAGGGTGTGAAAGGGGAGGGGAAAACCTGGGAGGAGGGAGCTGAAAGGGGGAGGAAGGGGAGGAAGGGAAGGGAAAGCTCAGGGTTGGAGGTCCTGCTGGCTCTCCCGTCTCGCAGCACTGCGGGTGTGGGGGCGTCAGAGGGGAGCGGGTGTGGAGGGTGGGGCAGGAGGAACAGGGGGTGTGGAGGAAGCGGGAGGGGGAGCAGAGGTGGGAGGAGGAGTGAGAGCTGGGGCAGCCGCAGGGGCTAGAGCAGGAGGAGGCAGGAACCTGTCCACCAAGGTCTGGAGGTGGCCACAGAGGGCACGGCCATGCTCCTCTAGCGCCTCCAAGCTCTGCTGCCGCAGCCGCAGATCCTCTCGGACCCAGTGGTCCTCAGTGTGGAGCTGGTGCTCCAGGAGCCGCAGGTGCTGCTGCTGATAGTCCTCCAGGTTGTGGGTGTGCCTGCTGGTCTGGGTGTGGGTGGCTGTTGCAGGCAGGGTGGTGCGCCTTGCAGTCCCAGGTGCTGCGGCTGTGGTGAAACAAGAGCAGTGGTCAGTTCTCCCTGGGGACATGGTGGGTGAAACCCAGCCCCCCTCTGCAAGGCGAGGTCGGCATGTGGGGAATGGCCCAGGGCCCCTGCATGACACCCAGCTGCTGCTCCATGATGGGCAAGGCCAAGGTGCACGGTCCCTGGGCTCCCTCTTCCCCCAACCTCCCGTACACATAAAGGGAGCATGAAGGTACTCACATGTGGAGCCCTCCCTGGCCTCGGACGACACAGCCGATGTGCTCTGTGGGATGCCTCAGGGGTCCTGGGTCCTGGGCAGGCTCCCTACAGGCTCTCGGCATCCTCCTCCTCCTCTTTCTCCGTGTCAGGGATGGGGCCCTCTGCCCTGGGGTCAATCACCACCCGGGGGGCATGGACTGTGTGAGCCCCCAGGATGCGGTCCAGGGCTTTGTAATGAGGGCAGGCCTCCGGGTTGGCCCCTGGCAGGGAGGCACTGGAGTAGAACTTCTGCAGGTCCTTGATTTTGCAGCGGACCTGCTCCTGGGTCCGTATGTGGCCTCTGGTGGCCAGGCTGGCAGCCATGTGGCTGTAGATGGCTGTGTTCCTGTGGCTGTGTTCTAGTGTGGAGATCGTGGATGTTGGAAGCCTCCCCCCAAACCTCAATGAGGTCTACGATCTCCGCACTACACCAGGTAGGCGCCGGGCATGCTTCTGTGAGCTGCCAGCCTGGTCCTAGGAAGAGATGGAGGGCTGGTTGGCAGCTGGTGGCTGGCTCATCTTGTGCCAGGTGCAGGGTCTGCTGGCTGGGTGCTGGCAATCTTGCAACTGGCACAAGCACTGTAGCCAGACCGTGGCCCTTTAAGGGCTCCGGGGCCAGGAGAGGGGCAGAAGAGTTTCCCTGGTTTGGCCCAGAATGGACCCCAGGGCAACCTGGGAAGGGCTAGCCTCCAGCTAGTTCGAATGAAGTGGCTACACAGCCCTTACTTCGAACTACTTAATTCGAAGTAGGCATTACTCCTCGTAGAATGAGGTTTTCCTAGTTTGAATTAAGCGCTCCACTATTTTGAATTAAATTCGAAATAGCGGTTTGCATGTATAGTTGCTATGAAAGTTAATTCGAACTAACATATTCGAAGCGTGCATCTACACTGCACCATAACACAAAATAAGATACGCAATTTGAGCTAAGCAAATTGCGTATCTTATTTCGTCATTTGGCATTGTCTGTACAGTACTAAATTTTGAAATAAGCGCTATTCCGAAATGTCCTTTACTCCTTCTAGAATGAGGTGTACGGGATTTCAGGATAGTGAGCCTGAAATAATGAGCTTGCTGTGAAAACACGGGATAGCTATTTTGGGATACTCCGGCATCCCGAAACAGCATTGCCATGTAGACGTACCCTGAGATACCTAAAGAACTTGTCATTAGCAAGTTGCAATTAAAAAAACTAGTTAATCAAAGACTGAACTATTTCCTGAGCATATGCTTGCTCAGTGTCCACAGAATTTCCTTTACTACTGTTGAAAGCTTCCTCAAGACCATCTCTCGTGGACAGAATGAACTTTTACAAGTGGCACTGGATTTTTCTATCTGAAGCATGTTTATTTGAGCTCTTCAGGAATGGGAATGTGTATTCTTGCATTGTACAGCACCCTTCAGTCCCACAGCGTCTCTTAAATCATACATCATGTCAGATCTGGAATGACTGACTTTTCACCCAGGCTACCTCCAGACTGCATCCCTCTGTCGGCAGAGGGATGCAAATAAAGCACTTAGAAAGTGCAAATGAGCCTGGGATTTAAATAACCCGGGCTTCATTTGCATACTCACGTTCTGGCGCTGTGCCAATCACGCGCCATTTCAAAAGTGAAAGTGCTGTGTAGCCGCAGTTCTGTCAACAGTGGAGAGCTTTTTCAACAGATCCTATACTCCAACCTACTCCTTGGTACTTAGGGGTAGCTGGTCCTCCCGCTTTAGAAAGCAGTATTAGATGGAGGGAAGGCTCTGAAAAGGATCCTCACATGCCAGATATTCCAGCAACTATGGAAATCTTCCCTCTTCCTTAAATAAATAGTTTGAGAGAAGTTTGGAGGAAAGACTCCAGCTATTCATCCAAACGCCACTTGATAGAAAGTGCTATCCTATGGGAGATCACACACTTGCTTTCTGACTGTTAAAAAAATGGCTTTGTTGCTGACACAGAGTAAAGAGAAAAAATTGGGGACTTCATTAAGGTAACTATCCAAGGTCAGTGGGTTTGTGATCTCCTAATGCCAGCTGGTTTGATATTAGCTTAATTTCCAATTATGCCATTTCCTTCAAACCTGGCCAATGTATGTAGCTCCTTCTCTTTCTCTTTATACCTTTCTCCCACCACCCACGACTGGGAATTATCTTAACAAACCAACCACTTGCAGAACAGTGAGGCTCTAATAACACCCTTGATCCTATATACATGAATCTACTTTAGATCAACCCCCTTTCAGTCCATGTCCCAAGGGTCTTTATGTGTTCCATACACCAAATGCTATAAATAAGATTTGCACCTCCGGCGCCAGTGAAGGCTGTCATTATGTTCCCTTGTGCCGAACCTGTGCTCCCATTCATCTTGCACATTTTTTGACTTCTTCCCAGAGTAGAATAAGCAGAACAGCTGCCTCTATAGGAATCAGATTGATGCACATGATTACATGGACTGTTAACTTGGGCTATAAATAAATAAAAAAATATTTACCTGTCAACACTCACAGACACCTTCACAAACCAGTTGCTGATGACTCTTCTGTTCACCTTGAAAAGGACAGGAAATGAAGAGTGCAGTATGATATACTTAATAGATTGCCCAGAATTTACTGTAGATCTTGTATTATATGACTTTAGCCATGCCCAGTAGATACAAGCTTTTCTTAGAGTCAGGGATGATTTACTCAGAAAACAAAGCTTATATGGCCATATCATGAGGGTGTTTACATCAACTGAATGCTACAGCGCTTCCAGGCATCTCCGATACAAAATGTAGAGCAGTAATTTTAAAGCTGAGGGCACACAGTATTAATGTTGCAATGCAAAACTGGCTGGAAGTCAGTTTTTAGTTGGGGTTTTTTTTTTGTGGTAAAAAATATAGAAGGGGCAAATTCAGCATTTTTGCTTGAAGATAATGTATGTGGGAGGATGGTCTCCCAGTGCACTTGGGCTGGAATCACACATTTATATCCCATATCACGGTGCAAAAGCAAAATCCTGCACTGAAAAGGGCTTTGCTAAGGACCAAAAAAAAAAAAAAAATGCAAATGGATAGAGAAAGTCTCGAAAAGGCTGTTATTTTATTGAATTGCCTTTGCAGGCAAAATAACAGCTAATGGCAATTAGACCCAGCTCAGTGGGCTGCACTAGATGAAAACAGGTCTGGCTAATCCCCATGCCCAGAAAAGCCCGCTTCTCTGTGCAAGCTGCTCCACCAATCAACCCCCAAATCTCTTGCTTAATTAATCTTACCAACCCCGAGCATTAAAAAATCACGAGCGAAGTTGTTTAAAAATGTGATGCCTGCTATTGTTCCAACGAACATCTAAGTTGACTACAGCTGAAAGAGGAAGAAAACGTTTCCTGTTTGTTTGCTTTGTGCCTTTGCCTGCACTTTTTATCAATCTTGTTTCACTGTTTTCACTGTTTGTGTAGGTCTGTTGCATAGCAACAGGCATAGAATCTCATTTTTAAAAAAGGGATTGTAGTACCATAAAAACTTGGCCTGATAAAGCCAAGAGAAAATATAGTAAATACCCAAACATTTCTTCTAGGAAATTAACTAGAATTTGAATTGATAGGTTGCATCCCCTCCCACAAGCCACTACGTTTCCCCCTTTAATGTTGCAAGTGCATTGTACAACTTCTCCAGAAATACTCATCTTTGCCCTGTCAACAGAGAGCACATGAGCTATGAGAACAGTACAGACTCCTTTACAACTACAGAACACTGATTGGTGGAAACTGTGCATCTTCTCTTGGACTCCATTATGTTTTGGATCAGGCCCTATATTAGTTTTCAAAGTCAGTCTTAACTGATGTGATTTCAGGTGATAGACACTTAAAGCTGGAAACTCAATGGGCCTCCATGTGCAAAACAGGATATGAAAGTCTCTTTTTCTGGCAAAACAGATGCAGATGGATCTTAATATAAAAGAAAAGGCATTCACAGAGCACCCATGTCTGCTAGCAAGAGAGCTGTGGTGCATGCTATGCACATGTTATGGAAAAGAAGCAAATTTCAGTCTTGATCCTGTAGATATTCATGAGTAGCCAGACTGAAATCAATAACAGAGCTTGTACACTTAAACAATAAGCATGGGACCTACTGTTGGCAGCATCTGGGAATTAAATTGCTCTAAATGGTGGGTTGCAAATCCAAAGCAAACCCAGCAAGAGTGAGCAACCTTTTTTCCCTTTGTTCAGGTGCCCAATCAGGAAATTCAGAGTCTTGTGCTGGCACTGCTCACCCAGCATTACTTTGACAAAAATCCCGTTATAAAATATTCTATCCACTGATGCGTCTTCCCAGCATCTCTCACAGCAGATGCGGAAACACTGGTCAGCAGAAAGTGTATTTCCCTCCTTCCCCACATATAAACCACAACACATTTGATTATTGTTTCTAAACGATTGTAATCTCCTGTGGCCTAGCTGGTCTGAAGATGTAAAGTGCTACTTAATTGCTAAATATTAATACAGTAGATTGAGGCTTCCAAGCGCCCACAGCACAATATGCTAATTCAGACACCACCCATTAACCAAAGCTAATCATACACATCCCTTAGCTCTTCTTCAGCACCTGGGTGGAGAACTGACAGATCTGTCAGGGTAGCAATTTATTACTATCTCTACTCGGCTTATTAATTCACTATCATAGCAAACTTATTATGACTGACTGAGCAGAATCAAAATATCAGCTAGGGTACCTGTTAGTATTCATAGCAAACCAAGGACCTCCCAAATAACTCTCCATTGGTGTTTGGTGCCTGATTTTTGGGTTAATTGTCAGAATGCAATGGGGTGGAGGCAGAACAAGAATTATCTCGCTAACAGCACCACCTCTATAAGGGGGAGGAGGAAAAATGGTAGCCAAAGGCAGACGGGAATGAATAAGCATTTACAGAGCTCCCCAGCTGCATTACAAAAGAGGGCAAGTATCATTGTCTCCATGTTAAAGGGAAAGGGAAATCTAAGGTGTAATTCCACTGTAGGTATATGGGTTGCCAAAGGTCACACGGCAAGTCATTGCTAAAGCATCCAAGCTCAGATCTCGTATAACTCCCCCGGTAACATGCTACCTTCTTGCAGAGGGAAGCAATGAAGACAGAATATTTTTTGCTAATTATCATGGGCACTTTGCCTAAAACGGGTGATCCCATCCCACTAATATTAAAAGGATGGACAGAATCGTTGGATATGTCTACACTACAAAGTTAATTCGAACTAATGGACATTAGTTCGAATTAACTTTGATAGGCGCTACACTAGCGCTCCGCTAGTTCAAACTTAATACGAACTAGCGGAGCGCTTAGTTCGAACTAGGTAAACCTCATTCTATGAGGACTAAGCCTAGTTCGAACTTACTAGTTCGAATTAAGGGGTGTGTAGCCCCTTAATTCGAACTAGTGGGAGGCTAGCCCTCCCCAGCTTTCCCTGGTGGCCACTCTGGCCAACACCAGGGAAACTCTATTGCCCCCCTCCCGGCCCCGGAGCCCTTAAAGGGGCACGGGCTGGCTACGGTGCCCGTGCCAGGTGCAAGCCTGCCAGCACTCAGCTAGCAGACCCTGCACCTGGCATGGCTCGAGCCAGCCACCTGATGCCCCCCAGCCCTCCCCCTCTTCCCGGGACCAGGCTGGCGGCTCCCGGGAGCTTGCCCGGGACCGCAAGAGGCAGGCACCCGCCTGGTCTAGTGCGGACATTGTGGACCTCGTCCATGACCTCCGCAGTAGGCACAGGAAAGTGGCCGTCTAGGGCAGGAGAGCTGCCAGCCTGGCCACACAGGAACAGGTGTGCATGAAAATCAAGGTGGTCCACTGAGACCCCCGACCCTGAGCCCTGAGCTTACAATGGCCGTCCTGGGTCAGACCAAAGGTCCATCTAGCCCAGTAGCTTGTCTGCCGACAGTGGCCATCCCTAGGAACCCTGGAGGGGATGGACCGAAGACAGTGACCAAGCCATTTGTCTCGTGCCATCCCTCTCCAGCCTTCCACAAACTTTGGGCAGGGACACCACTCCTACCCCCTGGCTAATACCACTCCATGGACCCAACCTCCATCACTTTATCTCACTTCTCTTTAAACTCTGTTCTAGTTCTAGCCTTCACAGCCTCCTGCAGCAAGGAGTTCCACAGGTTGACTCCTTGCTTTGTGAAGAACAACTTTCTGTTACTAGTTTGAAGCCTGCTACCCATTCCTTTCCTTTGGTGTCTTTTAGTCCTTCTATTATGGGAACTAATGAAGAACTTTTCTTGATGCACCCTCTCCACCCCACTCATGCTTTTATAGACCTCTATCCTATCCCCCCTCAGTCTCCTCTTTTCTAAGCTGAAAAGTCCCAGTCTCTTTAGCCTGGGGACCTGTTCCAAACCTCTGATCATTGTAGTTGCCCTCTCCCAGCCTTTCTCTTCCCCTCTCCCACCTCCTTTTCCCAGTCTCCCCGAGTTTTGTTCAATAAAGAGAGATTCTATTTTTGACCACATGTTTTCTTTATTTAGTACATCAGGAAGGGGGGCTAGGGAGGGGCAAGTGGAAGGAGGTGAGGGAGGAATGGGGTACGAGCCCCCAATGGGGAGGACTGGGCTGGCTCTGCGGGCTTCTGGGGGTGGAAGCTCTCCTGCAGCCCCCCAATTGCCCCCTCTCCCCAGATGGCAGCCTGCAGCAAGTGCAGCGTCTGATGGCCGAGTGCTGCGATGTGCCCAGTGTGGGTACTCCGGGCAATCCAAGCCAGGACTGCTTTGCAAGCGGAGCACCCCTGAGAACTGTCTGTCCGGGGTGGGGGTCGGGTCCCTTTAAGCACAGCCCTCAGCTAGCCTGAGGCAGCAGCTCCACGCTCTAAGTCCTCATCTGATGCCCTGCCAGCACTGCTTCTGGCCATCCTTAAGCCCGGTTCAGGGTCCACTTAATGTGGACATGCTAGTTCGAATTAGCAAAAGGCTAATTCGAACTAGTTTTTTAGTCTGGATCCATTAGTTTGAATTAGCTTAGTTCGAATTAACTAATTCGAACTAAGTTAGTTCGAATTAGTGCTGTAGTGTAGACATACCCATAGAGATTAAGGCCAGATGTGGCCACCAGGTCATCTAGTCAGACCTCCTGGACCTCACAGGCCACCAACACCATCCACACACTAAATCCAACAACCAAAATGAGACCAAAGGATTACAGCCCACAAAAAACTAAACTCTGATGTCCTACAGGCAGAGAATAGGAGAGATGAACGTGCCCGGTGCACAGTCTTCACAATAGCAAGGAAACAATAATCCGGAGAATCGATCTGACCCACATGCTGCAGAGGATGGTGAACCTCCCTCCTCTAAATTCACTGTCAATCTGACCTGGGGGAATTTTTTTCCCACCCCCATATGTGGCAATCAGCTAACCACCAGAGGACTGATGTTCTGTAACAGCCATCCAAGGGAAGCAACAGGGGAAAAGGAGAGATGGGGAGGAAGTAAAAAGTGAATGTGGGATTTTTTTTCTTACCAGTTTGAAAATTTCTAACATTGTATCAAAAATTAAAATTGGAGAATCAAAGCTTTCTACCTAATAGCTTTCGCTGAGGACACTTGGACCATGTCTAAAGCTGACTCTCCTCATGCGCACAGGCACTTCGCCATATGCTGCCTTCATTGATGTTGATCCTGCAGAAGTAATTTGGAAGCTGCGTCTCACCAATGCTGGATCCAGTCCTGTGCATTCTGTCTTATTCATCACTTTGTGCTCGTGCACATCTCTCCAGATCTGAACTGTGAAAGATCAACCCCTCTGCCTATCCAGACCAAGCCTGCAAGGTCTGCCTGCCACCGCTACTATGCAAATCAGGCTTTGTTGTATGTCACCATATGGTGGGGCTCTTGAAAACAGAGTTGTTTTATAACATGATCACAGATAATGAATCTCTTTAAGTTAAAATAATGAGAGATGGGAGCTGATGAGCAGGTGTTTTATTTAGCTCTTACCAACCACCTGTAGCCTGGAAAGTTATCAGGAGGAAATCATTAGATGGTTGGGGATTGCTTTCTGAAGTCGTGCTAAATTAATACATAAGAGCTTGGATATTTTCTGAAAAAACATTTTGCAATTGTCTTTCTGCATGAAGTCTGTAACTTGGATGTTCATTTACACAAATCATGGACAAATTACAGTACTATACTTCTTGAGAGTGTCTCTTAAAGAACTACAGGAACCTTCTAAACAGTACACGTTATAGGACAACTGAAAATGCTGAGCATTTCTGGGACCTGACTTCTATTAAGTGAAATCAATGAACTTTTTTTACATGTGTTACAAACACAAATATGGATACTAAATCTTTGGCATTGGTGTGAAAAGCAATACAAGCTAAAGGAGAAAGTCTGTTAGGGTATGTCTACACTGCCACCTTAGTTCGAACTAGGGTGGCTAATGTAGGCATTCAAAGTTGCAAATGAAGCCCGGGATTTAAATATCCCAGGCTTCATTTGCATCTTGCTGGGCGCCGCCATTTTTAAATCCCCGTTAGTGCGGACTCCGTGCCCGCAGCTACACGTGGCATGGAGTAGGTAGTTCGAATTAGGCTCTCTAATTCAAACTACTGGTACACCTTGTTCCATATTTAAATCCCAGGCTTCATTTGCAACTTCGAATGCCTACATTAGCCACCCTAGTTTGAACTAGGTGGCAGTGTAGACATACCCTTAGCTATCAGCAGTAGCAGGCAGGGCTGACTTATCCATTAGGCACAGCAGGCACAGTGCCTAGGGCCCACGATACTTTTAGGGGCCAGGAAAATGTTTTAATTTCTTTTAAAATCAGAAGAAAAAAAATGAACTTTTAGGGTCGAAGAATATGTTTTAATTTTTTTCTCACATCAGAAAAAAATGAAACTTTTAGGGCCCATGAAAATCTATTACATTTTGCCTAAAACAGAAAAAAAAAATGTTGAAGTATTTAAAGTTATATCAAAAATAATTTTAAATATTTTTTTTATGGAAGAAGGGGCCCACGAAGGCAAAAGTGCCTACGGCCCATGAAAGTCATAATGCGGCCCTGGTGGCAGGCTTTGTATCCTCTATATGAATTAGCTGTCTGAAGGAGACAGAACTCTGTGATGTATTTCACATACAAATAATGCAGCAGAGGATGAAGATTCTTACGTTGTGGGCATAATAACTTGATATTTGCAAACACCAGTACATGCATTGAAATGGCAGGATTTTCATTGAACAAAACCCGGGCCTTTAATATTTGCTGAGGTTTATCACCTTTCAGGATATTCAGACCCAATCTTCTAAGGATGCTAAAACTGACATGCTTTTAATAACTCATTTGTACAATAACACTCTTATTAAATCCACATGGAAAATCTTATTGGAGACAGTTAAGTCTGTAACTGGAATAGCAAAATGCTCAGGGTAAATCGGTAAATTTACAGCAGGTTGATCTATTGACTCCCTCAGTTAACACACTCTCTGAATGTTCCTTAATGAAGTCATTAAGTCAATAAATATCATATGCACCAAGTGGTAAAACACAGCGATGATCTAATCTATTTCAAGTTGCTTGGTAAATAAACCTGCTAAATGAATTAAATCCCCTCATTTATGCTGATGATATTCATATGATGAAACTTCATACATGCTCACAGAGAAACCTATTAAGAAGATCAATGTATTGTTCCCCCTCCCCCAAGGCTAAGAATTACAGAGATTATTGCTGTGCGAACCACCAACATTTTACATTTCTTGCTTTTGCCTAATGGAAAGAACACATCATCACATAACATGTTTCAGAGCACTCCTTTGGTATGTCGATCGATAACAGGCTTCTTTAGACTTTCTTCCTTACCAGTGCCCCATCCATTGAGTATGTCCCATGCTTCTGTGATTACTACAGCCCCAGGGCCTTTAAATTCCAGCAGTGTCACAGGAAATTTCCACTCAAGACTCCTAGGGTGTGTCTAGACTACACCTCTCTGTCGACAGAGAGCTGTAGATTAGGCACATCGAAATTGCTAATGAAGCAGGGATTTAAATATCCAGTGCTTCATTAGCATAAACATGGCATCCGCTTTTTTTCGAAACAGAGTTTTTTTTTTTTTTTTTTTTTTAAACAACAGTCTAGACGCGGATCTGTTGAAAATAAACCCTTTTTTTCAACAGATCCTGTAAACCTCATTTTTTGAGGAATACAGGATCTGTCGACAAAGGGTTTATTTTCGACAGATCCACGTCTAGACTGCCATTTTTTTTCGAAAAAATTCCGTTTTGAAAAAAGTGGCAGCCATGTTTATACTAATGAAGCACAGGATATTCATTAGCAATTTCGATGTGCTTTATTTGCATCCCTCTGTTGATAGAGGGATGCAGTCAAGATATAGCCCTAAAGACTCACTGGGGTGCATTGCATTGCAATGGTAGAGGTAGCTAAAGAAATGTGCTTCCATAATGGACAGGGATAAGCACACTCACTAATGGACTTTGCATCATCTTTACAGGCCTCCAGCACCCCTGTAAAGTGGATGGGCAAATAAAAGTCCCACATAGTGAATCTCAGAGACAAGAATACTGTTGGTTCAATCAAATCAATGGCAGAGCCAAACTCAGAACTCACAACCTTCTGATTCACCTGCAGCTGGGTCCTCCAGGATATCATGCCTTCCCCAGGTAGAGAAAGCATGCTTCTTTTAAATTGTGCACAGTAGCTCTGGCAGAAAAACGAATTCCCTGCACCTATTCCCTAAACATCACCTGTTGTGGCACAGACATAATTTGATTGTGTCTTCATAGATTTTCAATGTCTTTATAGACAGTCTAGGTTTTCAGCAATGAATGAGAAAGCTGAACCCACTTAACCATCGACTGCAGCACTTGGAGCTGGCTTTAGTTCTACCTCTTTACTCAATCAATATCTTAGCTGAGGTGAACGCAAAATAGAATCATCTATACTTTGTTAGAATTGCCAGCGTAGGACATATCTGTGCGCAATGGTCTCTAGCAGCATGTGATTAACTTGAAATAGCTTTAACGTTAACCTGTCACCATGGTACATTGAAACTGTTTGTCATGGCAAAGTGGGATACTGCTGAAGTTTCAGTCATCCTTCAGGATGAAGACTTGCTGGAATAAAGTTTGCACTGCAGTTAAGTCAGTTCATTTAACTGAGCCTCTCACCCCCTTTAGAACCTGTTGCTGCAATATCTTGAACCAGAGACAATAATAACACAAGTAATTATACTGCACCTTAGAGCTTGTCTTCACTTACTGGGCGATCGACACTGTGGAGATCAATTGCCCAGGGTTCAATATCGCAGGTCTAGTAAGAACCCACTAAATCAACTGCTTATGGCACCCTTGTTTACTGTGGTACTCCATAAGGTCGCAAGGAGAAAGGGACACCGATGGGAGAGTTTCTCCCGTCAACCTACCATAGTGGGGTCACCACAGAAATTCGACCTAAGGTACGTCAACTCCAGCTATACTATTCATGTAGCTGGGGTTGGGTATCTTAGGTGGACTTTCTCTCCTAGTGTAGGTCTAGCCTCAGGGAACGCTTCGCAAGTCTCAAACCTGGGTTCAAACATGAAGAATATGTATTGTTATGCCTTTACAGAGGAGTTAGCCTTACAGAAGCTAAGCAGGTTGGCCAAGGTAACATACAACGTAGTGGCAAAGATAGAAATGGAAACCAGGAGTGATGATGACCAGTCCCCTCCTCTCAACAACTGACCTCACTTAAGCTTGACCAGATAAGAAAGGGGCACTGTGATGGAGCATCTGCCCTGCACTGGCACTTTAAGGGTTAAAACCCAGTCCTGGGAGAGGACTGAGAGAGTGGAGCCCACAGCTGAGGCAAATACAGCCAATTAGGGCCCAGCTGGGGCTGTCTAAATAACGGCTCCTGGTGGTGAGGAGAAGACACACTCTTGCTCTAGCTGGGGAGCAGCAAGAACTTGGATGCCAGGGAAGCTTGGGGCTTCCTGAGACAAAGCAGCACTGGGAAAAGACAGGCAGAGCCGAGGAGCTCTGGCCTGACCTCACTCACAGGCTGCAGGGCCTGAGACAAGGCCTGAGTGAACTAAGGCTGCAGGGAAACGGCCAGCATAGGCAAAGGCAGCAGGTCAACACTCCTTTGCCAATGCTGAGTGGCCATTTCAGACTGCAATTTGCCCCTGAGGTAAGGGGCTGGATGAAGACTGGCAGTGGGTCACTGAGGCAAGGTGGGTATAGTGGAATTGGGGGTTCCCTGGGAGGGGAGGACCCCAGAATGCAGGGGCACTGACCTACGACAGTCTGAGGAGGAAAGGGCACTGGGACAGGAAGGGGCATGAGGTATGTCTAGACTACATGCCTCTGTCACCAGAGGCATGTAAATTAGACTATCCGTCATAGTCAACGAAGCCAGGATTTAAATATCCCCAGCTTCATTAAAACAAAAATGGCCACCGCACTGTGCCAGCTCAGCTGATCATCGGCACAGTGTGGCAGTCAAGATGCAGATCGGTCGACAGGGAACACCTTTGTCAACCGCTCTCTTATGCCTCCCTCATGCCTCTGTGACCCAGCCGAAGCTTTTCATATTTGGTTTGTGTTCAAGCTGAATGGTGCGAGGGATTTCCAGCTACTGGAAGTGTACCAGTGTTGTGCATCAGCAGTAATGAGGCCTGTTTGACTTGCATGGCAAGAGTTGTAATTTCTGCTTGTTCTTTTGCACTGCAATTCGGCTCAGCAGCTGACGGATTCTTTTTTTAAGTAAACCTTGGGGGCTCTTCTGAAGAAGATTTGTCAATGGATCCATCTCTGAGACCATTTTTCCAGGACACTAAAAATAAACAGGAATCTTGTTGGCCGAGTCTCCTTTCTAGAGACAGAAGCTGCTCTTACACCATAATACAACTTACCTGTTGTTTACCCAGAGTACACGGCATTGCATAGAGTAGCCCACATACAGTAGAACCAGCAGTGCACTTGTTAGTAAAGTGGAAGCACGCTAGCTATCCCTTTCAGCATATGGGCAGGAACATCCTCTCATTGCAAATAAAAGGGACTGTTTGTAGAGGCTGAGGCATGAAACCTTCATCTACCAGGTTGCTGAACCACAGAAGTTGGGGAGCTTGGCTACTTCTCTTGGCTGGAGAATCCACATAGTTACAGATCCACCAACCCAACCATTCTTTTCGTTTGTTCTCACTCCGCTTCAAAACATCTGCACCTTGGAATAGACAGAGCCCTCATAGAGCATGCAGCAAATTCCATGTGCCCCTTGCTTCCTTCTCCCATTGCAGCAGATCCACACCAGTCCACTAGACTCCGAGACCTGTAGGCCCAGAGATGATGGGGTGGCAAATTTACCCAATAAAGCATAAAGAGGAAGAGCAAATTGTTTTTACTTGACTTTTAAACATTTCCAATATTTATTGGACCTTGGCAGGAAATGGTTTTCATGGTTCAAGTATCTCCAGGAGTTAAAAGACTTTTTGTATTTATTAATTGTTTTTGTTTTAGGGAAGGGGAAGTGTTAATCATCCTGCATCAGGCCAAAAAGTCAAAGTCTCAAAAGTTTGCAAACCAAAAAGTATGTTTTCCTATTTGGGTCAATCAAAACATTTAGTTTCAATGTTGACCCATTTTCTTGACCCTTTTGAGTCTGATGAGCTTAAATGTTGAAACATAAAATCATTTTGGACCAGAAAATGGAAAATTTCATGTAAAACCAAAATATTTTGACAATTTTGAAACTCAGCATTTGAGTCTGGAAATTTATCAAAATTGACCCAGTTTCAGTGAAGAGCCATTCCTTGGTAGAAAAAAAATCACCAAAAAATGTCCAACTGACTCTACTTTCGTATGCACCTGAGTTACTGGATCACTTGTGAACCAATACTTCTCTGTGGTACATGGATGCACATTCATTGTTGTCTTTAAACCTGTTAGAGAGCCTTTGATGCTGTACAAATTCTCGCTAGGCATTTAATATTACTTGTCTAAACTACCCCTTTTCATCTGTATTAAATGCATATTTAGTGATATCTCTATTTGCTGCCCCTCTGTGAATAGCTCCCATATGCTGGATTTAATAGAAGCATTGCATCATCTTTTATGAGTACATCAACTTATTATTTGCAATTAACCTTCGATTGTCTAATAAAATCCGGAGATTTTTTTTTAGCCAGTTTATGCTCGAGGAAAAGGCTCTGAATGTTTCTCTATGAGAATTCATGTAATAACTAAAGATAATCCTTTTTATTTCAGGCTGAACAGCCGAATGCACCATTAGAAAAAAACAGGTAAAGGATGAGGTAAAGCCTGAGTAAGGTAAAGCAATTGTCAGAGAGGGGATTCTTCTGTTCTCACTTGGCTTTAATATCACAAAACAGAGAACTCCAGCATGGGCTGGCAATCAAGGGCAGAAATACATGGAGTTAACGGTCCTGATTTGGGCCCTCCCAATGATAAACCTACAATGTGCTTGCTGGATATATGAGGGTATGTCTACACTAACCACCCTACTTCGAACTAGGGTGGCTAATGTAGTCATTCGAACTTGCAAATGAAGCCTGGGATTAAAATATCCTGGGCTTTATTTGCATGTTCCCGGGAGCTGCCATTTTTAAAAGGTCTTTGCCCACGAAAGCTTATGCTCCAACACTTCAGTTAGTCTATAAGGTGCCACAGGACTCCTCGCCGCTCTTACAGGGAAGGTGGTTTAAACGTATGGTCTGGAGCTGCCCAGATCATTAGTGCAAGAAAGGATGGGCTGGAATCACTAAAACTGGATCGAGATCCAAATGCCCAATGTTCAGTGTTTTGGCTCAGGCTTATCTCTAGTTACAAACCCTGAAGCTGTGTGGACCCAGGCTCATGGTAAGCTCTATAACAACCCCTAAACCGGTCCAGGTTTGCCAGGAGGGCTGCTGAAAGACACAGACCTTTGAAATTAATCCAGGTCCCTCATTTCCTGGGTATGGATTATGAGGAGAGTCTTTCTGACCATGTGAAACTTGGCAGTACTGCACAGCCTCTGCAAACTAGAAAAAGCACCGCTGTGTTTATTGAGTGTGGCTTTGGAGGATTTTTAAACCTGGAAATTCAGGGTTGAGATATTAAAAAACAAAACAAACCCAAACACACACTGAACATTTTGTCAAACCTCCATGAACCAAAACCGCAAAGGTCTGCAATGCTTTTGTATGATATTTCCTTTCATTTAGAAGCTGACCACCTATTTATGCCAGAATAGGACTAAAGGGCTGCCCTAGGAAATATGTGCGCTTTACTCATGTTAGCTAACATGGAAACCAACATGAGGTAAAATCCTAGTGAGGATCCCAGTGTGTGTAGTTTTAACACGAGTAAGCAGGTTCAGGTAAATCTAGGCTCTCCCTTAGTCTTTTCTTCACCCTCCTAACTCAATATACCTACACACTCTGGCAGATTTTACCCTTGTGTTGGTTTCTACGTTAGCTACCACGAGTAAAGTACACACCATGTTTCAGCGTGAAGATCCACCAAGCTGCTGTGTATCATAGCCAGAAACATGTGACACCAGCTTCTCTGCTGTGAAGTGATATGAAGTGGATGGCTTTACCCAAACAAGGGAACAATCTGCTGCAAATCATTTCCTCTCCCCTTTTTCTATTTAACAAAAGGAGCAGGAGGTCGGGGGAGGGACACTTTCTTTGTTAGCTTTCAATGAATTTAGTGCTGGTGCAATGCACCATAATCAGCGCTCTCTATTTATCAGAGAGAGAGATTCAGCATAACTATGGCATCCCTACTGCCTCAGCTCTGAGCTGGGTGGAGTCAGGGCTGATGAGAGAATGTGTGTGTGGTGGGGGAAGGGGACAATTGTACCAGGATCCCAAGCTCAGGAGGGGGACCCCAAAATATCTGTAAAAGCGACAAGGAGTCCTTATAGACTAACAGAGGGTATGTCTACACTACCACCCTAGTTCGAACTAGGGTGGTAATGTAGGCATACCGCACTTGCAAATGAAGCCCGGGATTTGAATTTCCCGGGCTTCATTTGCAAGTGCGGTATGCCTATATTACCCTGCTAGTTCGAACTAGCGGGGTAGTGTAGACATACCCAGATGTATTGGAGCATAAGCTTTCCTGGGCAAAGACCCACTTCGTCAGATGCATATATCTGTAACTTTAATGAAAATAAAATGAAGTGGGTGAGGGTGGGTCCCTAGCAAACATGATGTACGTGGGCCCCAAATTTCGCTGGATGGACCTGGATGAAGCACGTGCTAGGAGGGAGAGAGTAATTCAATCTTCATACCCGGTCAATCCCTGCCTTTGCTACAGATGTTGCTAGTATTGCCAGTTAGCGCCAATACGGATTGAGTGGTGTTTCTAGATGTGGGATATCTATCTGCCCACTGGAAACGGGGGGAAACCACTAGTGTTGTATCTCCATTGATCAGAGAGCTGTTAAGTCATCTCATGGACTGCATGACTGAAGCCAGGTCATTTGAGACAAGAGGGTAGTCCCTTTCCACCACTACTACTGCCCTAAGGATTTGTTATCATCAGATATTTCTTCTCCTCACAGAAAACTCTCTCACTTTGGTGTGAAAAATTAGGCGAGACTAAGCTACATTTTAAAAAGCATTTTCTTGTCTTCAAAAGGAAAGAAACAGGAGGAAGACGCTGGAGTACCAGAAAGGTTGATAGACAACGAGGGACTGCAGCCAAAGCCTGAGTGGTAAAAAAAAATCCATCCATTCTTCATTTAAAACTAAAAGCAGCTTTCCAGCAGAGGATTTGTCTTCATACAAGGCCCTACTTCTTTTTAGAAGAAGAGAGCAAAACACACTTTAAAGAACCATCCTGAGAGACTTCCAACCACTCTGAATCTGTCACACCAACCTAGATTAGCAAATGTTATGGATGAACCTCTAGTTATAATACAGAGCATGTGTGAAATCTTTCATGACTCAGGGATTTAAAAGCCACAGTTGATACTGTATATGAAACGAGTTCATGCATAAATTATCCAACTCCCCAACCAGGGGCATTTTTATTCTTTACTTTGCGTAGCAACCAATGTAATAGAAGAGAAGGTTACTCACACTGTGCAGTAATGGAGGTTCTTCAAGATGGTTATCTCTGTGGGTGCTCCCACTTAGGTGTCTGGGCCACTGTTGTGGCTCACACATTTATCCAGATCTCCACATGACCACCTGAAAGACAAAGTTTCAAACAGATGCCTGAGCTCTGAATATAAAAGTAACAGGAATATTCACACGTGAAATCACAAATTAGTTCACCACAAATACAAATGGGTAGGTGGGCTTCTAAAAAGTGCAACTAGCAATTAGCGTCCATAAGCACTTTGTTTGCAAATGTAGCTATGATAACTGCATACACAATTTTATGGCCTCCCAGTTTGAACATTTGCCCCAGATGCTTGGAAAAGACATGAAGTCCTTCACCTAATTCATACCTGTGTACTAAATTTAACTTGTGCATTGAAAAACTGGTTCTTTGCATCAGCGTTATGGTTTCCCAAACAATTATAGAAGAGAAAGAATCTTACCTGGCTTGTACATGATGCAGAAAATCTATACATGCAATAAGCATAAGCACATTTGAAGATACATAGTGTATATCCATATTTATATAGACATTTTATATGGAACTTTATTAACATTTATATTACTCCAGTATCTAGAGGCTCTCATGCTAGGCACCGTACAAACATGTAGTAAATGACAATTTGCTGCCTCAGTGAATTTACAATCGAAAAGCAAGACGTAACAGGCCAGGAAAGGTGTATGGGTGTGCGTGAAATAATACGATGTCCATAATGCAGTCAAAAGCAGGCTGCAACATTTGATAAATAATCTCATTGTTCTAGCAATGATGTTTCATGAAAGCTATTTAAACATTGAAAAACACAGGCCTACCTCTGAAGAGAGGCTAATGCTTTTGGGTACCTCTATTTCTGGGTGTTCAATTTTAGACACCTTAAAGAGACCTGGTTTCCAAAAAGTGATTCTCAACACTTAATTTACAAACCACAACAATGGATTCTTCAGCTTACACATCCACATTCTTTGTTCAAGTATGTAACTTCATAGATTTGTGTTAAAAAGCTATAATTAGTTTTGACAAATTTCAACTTTTTTATAATTTGGCAGATAATTGTGTTTATTTTGTTTATGTTTTAAGCACGTATATCTGTTTCTTTAATGTTTCATAATTGCAGAAAACTATGGGGGTCAGAGAATTAGGGTATGTCTACACAACAAAGTTATTTTGAAATAACAGCCCTTATTTCGAAATAACTTTCCTAGTGTCTACACAGCCAAACCGCTATTTCAAAATAAATTTGAAATAGTGGAGCGCTTATTTCGAATTTGGTAAACCTCATTCTTGGAGGAATAACACAAAATTCGAAATAGCTATTTCAAAAAAAGTGCTGTGTAGACACTTATTTTGAAATAGGGGGCCTCCAGCCTTCCCAGGGTTCCTTGGTGGCCACTCCAGCCTCAACCAAGAACACTCCACTCTCTCCCTTCCCTCCCAGGAGCCCTTAAAGGGGTTGACTCTGGTCACAGTGCCTGTGTCCGCTCCAAGCCTGCCAGCCCAGAGCCAGCAGTCACTGCCCCTGACCCAGTGGCCCCAAAACATGAGCTAGCAAGCCACTGGCAGCCAGCCCTCCACCACTCCCCTGGAGCAGTCTTGCCAGCTCCCAGGAGCTTGCCAGGGCCCGGAGAAGGTGGGCGCCTTCCTGGTCCAGGGTGATCATGGAACTTATTCAGGCTTGGGGGGGATGCCCACAATGTCCATGATCTCTGCACTAAATGGAGGAACACGGCCATCTATGGTAGGATAGCTGCCAGCCTGGCCACCGAAGGCCATATGCGAACCCAGGAGCAGGTTTGCATGAAAATCAAGTTGGTCCGGCGAAACCCCCAACTGTGAGCCCTGAGCTTCTCCTCCCCCTTCTTCCCCTTGCTTCCCCCTTCCAGCTCCCTCCTCCCAGGTTTCCCCCTCCCCTCTTTCACTCTCTCTTCTCCCCCTCCTACCTTCTTTCTCCAGTCTCACCAATTTCATTCCCTCCCCCCCGCAGTTTTGTTAAATAAAGAGAGCTTGTGTTCATGAAAATACGTGTATTTTATTTGACACCAGGAAGGGGAGTTAGGAAGGGGTAAGTGGAAGGACATGAGGGAGGAATGAGGCACAAGCCCCCAGTGGGGCAGACCAGGGAGGCTCTTAGTGCTCCTCAGGGTGGAAGATCTCCTGCAGGGCCTCCTGGATACTGACAGCCCCTGATGGACCTCCCAGATGGCAGCCTACAGAAAGTGCAGCCAGATAAGTCTGCAACGCATCCAAGAGACGCACCAGAGTGCCCAGGGGCAGCTCTGGCGCCATGTTGCAGAGTGCTGTGGTGTCCCAAGTGAGGGCAACCAGAGCATGCAGAGACAAAATGCTTTGCTGTCCCTCATTGAGGTAGACAAGCAAGCAGGGAAACCTGAGAACTGGCTGTCCAGGGGGGTCCCTTTAAGCACAGACCTCAGATAGCCTCAGGCAGCAGCCCCACATAGTAAATCCTGACCTGGTGCCCTGCCGGAACTGGTTCCGGCTGGCCTTAAATGCGATTCAGAGTCCACTCAGTGTGGGCACACTATTTTGAAATAGCAAAATGCTATTTCAAAATGCATTTTCTGTGTAGATGCGTTATTTCAAAATGAGCTATTTCAAAATAACTATTTCAAAAGAAAAAACAGGACTATGTAGCACTTTAAAGACTAACAAGATGATTTATTAGGTGATGAGCTACATAGTCTTGTTTTTTATTTCAGCTACACCAGACTAACACGGCTACATTTCTATCACTATTTCAAAAGAAGATATTTCAAAATAACACTATAGTGTAGACATACCCTTATTTAATAACAGCAGACAAAACAATTCAGAAGGTAATTTTATAAACTCTTAAAACACAAATTGTCACCATCACATGTTAAAATATATTAAATAAATATCCCTAAATCGACAAATCAGACCCAGTTTTACTAGTCATTCACTACCGTATTTGTAACAAGCCAAATTTTAAAATATAAATCACGGGATTATGGCTCTAGTAAATTCTCAAACAGTATTTTTCTTACTTTGCCTATGTGTAAATTTCAATTATTGTTGATGGAAATACATCTCTGATGGTTTATGTATGCATGCTTAAATTTGTATTTATTAAAATTTATCAGTAAAAATCTAATCTTGCCAAGCCTAGCTATAATAGATGTCTTAATGAGAAATACACTTTAATAACATTGATTAACAAAAATGTTTAAATGACAAAGCCTTGTAAATGGAAGATGTATTATCAATAAAATTAATAGACAAACCCATCCCTTTGCTTTATTCTACACATGATGATAAAGAGGAACTTGTGTTCAATTCTTTATTTGAAACATCCTGTTATGTGAGCGGGAATAATGCGTCTAGGAGATTTTATACAACAATGAGCTGCATATGTGTTTCAATAATATTTAAAAGTGATGGATGTAAATGACCCTTCTGTATTTCATCCTCATGCAATATTTATTCAGCAGAAGAGAGATGGAGGGGTGGGAAATGAACTTTACAAAGTAATTACTTTTGATCTTCACAAAAATCTATTTAAAGGCCTTCAAATAAACATCAATTTTGATGAGTGCAGTGTAAATTGCAACAGTTATATGCCACATTCAATGGAATTGGGATGTACATTAAAGCTAACAGATGATCGAGGGACTTATAATAGAAAATGCAATAGTTAGCAAAATGTTTTGTACCGCTTGTAATCTCCCCACTGGATAATTAGCAACAGTTACTTTGTATAATGATTTTATTTTTGAGAAAGTGAAAAGCATCACTTTGAACAATGAAAACAATACATATTCATTTTGCTTCTAAATGCTTCTGTAAAAAGAGTAGTGGAAAAAAATTCTGTAGGAAATAAGGTTCCGATCTATCAAAGCACTTGCACTCATGCTTACTTTTGAACAAACATAGAATCACTGAATACTAGAACTGGAAGGGACCTCAAGAGATCATCAAGTCCGGTCCCCTGCCCTCATAGCAGAACCAAGCACAGTCTGGATCATCTGTGATAGGTGTCTACCCCATGTGCTCTTAAATATCTCTGGTGATGGAGATTCCACAATCACCCTAAGCAATTTATTCCAGTGTTTAACCAACCTGACAGTTAGGAAGTTTTTCCTAATGTCCAACCTAAACCTCCCTTGCTGCAATTTAAGTCCATTGCTTCTTGTCCTATCATCAGAGGCCAAGGAGAACAATTTTTCTCCCTCCTCTTTAGGACACCCTTTTAGATCCTTGAAAACTGCTATCCTGTCCCCTCTCGGTCTTCTCTTTTCTAAACTAAACAAGTCCAATTCCTTCAGTCTTCCGTCATAGGTCATGTGTTCTAGATCTTTAATAATTTTTGTTCCTCTTCTCTGGACCTTCTCCAATTATTCCACATCTTTCTTGAAATGTGGTGCTCAGAACTGGACACAATATTCCAATTGAGGCCTAATTAGTGCTGAGTAGAGTGGAAGAATGACTTCTTGTGTCTTACTCACAACACTTCTCTTAATGCATCCCAGAATCCTGTTTGGGTTTGGTTTTTTTGCAATAGTGTCACACTGTTGACTCATATTTAGCTTGTGGTCCACTATGACCACTAGAACCTTTTCTGCCGTACTCCTTCCTAGATAGTCACTTCCCATTCTGCATGTATGAAACAGATTGTTCTTTCCTAAGTGCAGTACTTTGCATTTGTCTTTATTAAATTTCATCTTATTTACCTCAGGCTATTTCTTTAGTTTGGCCAGATGATTTTGTATTATGACCCTATCCTCCAAAGCAGTTACAACTCCTCCCAGCTTGTATCATCTGCAAAACTTAACAAGTGTTCTCTCTATTCTATCATCTAAATTGTTGATGAAGATAATTGAACAGAACTGGTCCCAAAACAGACCCCTGCAGAATCCCACTTGTTAAGCATGACTGTGAACCATTAATGACTACCCTCTGAGAATAGTTATCCAGCTAGTTACGTACCCACCTTATAGCAGCCTCATCTAGTTTGTATTTCCCTAGTTTATTGATAAGAAGGTCATGCAAGACCACATCACATGCTTTACTAACATAGAATCATAGAATCATAGAACTGGAAGAGACCTCAGAAGGTCATCAAGTCCAGCCCCCTGCTCTAGGCAGGACCAATTCCAACTAAATCAACCCGGCCAGGGCTTTGTCAAGCCGAGACTTAAACACCTCTAGTGATGGAGACTCCACTACTTCCCTAGGTAACCCATTCCAATGCTTCACTACCCTCCTAGTGAAATAGTTTTTCCTAATATCCAACCTGGACCTCTCCCACCACAACTTGAGACCATTGCTCCTTGTTCTGCCATCTGTCACTACTAAGAACAGCCTCTCTCCATCCTCTTTGGAACCTCCCTTCAGGAAGTTGAAGGCTGCTATCTAATCCCCCCTCACGCTTCGCTTCTGCAGACTAAACAGACCCAAGTCCCTCAGCCTCATAAGTCATATGCTCCAGCCCCCTAATCATTTTGGTTGCCCTCCGCTGGACCCTCTCCAATGCGTCCACATCCTTTTTGTAGTGGGGGGCCCAGAACTGGACACAATACTCCAGATGCAGCCTCACCAAAGCCGAATAAAGGGGAATGATGACATCTCTGGATCTACTGGCAATGCTCCTCTTAATGCAACCTAATATGCCATTAGCCTTCTTGGGTACAAGGGCACACTGTTGACTCATATCTAGCTTCTCATCCACTGTAACCCCCAGGTCCTTTTCTGCAGAACTGCTACTTAACCGGTTGGTCCCCAGCTTGTAACTACGCTTGGGATTCTTCCGTCCCAAGTGCAGGACTCTACACTTGTCCTTGTTGAACCTCATCAGATTTCTTGTGGCCCAATCCTCCAATTTGTCTAAGTCATTCTGTACCCTATCTCTGCCCTTAAGCGTATCTACCTCTCCCCCCAGCTTAGTGTCATCCGCAAACTTGCTGAGGGTGCAATCCATCCCCTCATCCAGATCATTAATAAAGATATTGAACAAAACCGGTCCTAGAACCGAACCTTGGGGCACTCCGCTAGAAACCGACCGCCATCCTGACATCGAGCCATTCATCACTACTCGTTGGGCCCAGCCTTCTAGCCATCTTTCTATCCATCTTACCGTCCATTTATCCAATCCACAATCCCTTAACTTGCTGGCAAGAATATTGTGGGAGACCGTATCAAAAGCCTTGCTAAAGTCAAGGTATATAACATCCACTGACTTCCCCATGTCCACCGAGCCAGTTACCTCATCATAGAAGCTAATCAGATTGGTCAGGCACGACTTGCCCTTTGTGAATCCATGCTGACTATTCCTAATCACTTTCCTCTCATTCAAGTGCCTCAATATGGATTCCTTAAGGATCCCTTCCATGATTTTTCCAGGAACCGAGGTAAGACTGACCGGCCTATAGTTCTCTGGATCATCCTTCTTCCCTTTTTTGAAGATGGGCACTACATTTGCCTTTTTCCAGTCATCCGGGATTTCTCCCGATCTCCACGACTTTTCAAAGATAATAGCCAAAGGCTCCACAATGACATTTGCCAACTCCCTCAGTACCCGCGGATGCACTAAGTCTGGACCCATGGATTTATGTACGTTTAGCTTTTCTAAATAGTTCCTAACCTGTTCTTTACCCACCATGGGCTGTCCATCTTCATCCCATCTTGCATCACTTGGCGCAGAAGTCCAGGAGCTGACCTTGTCCGTGAATACAGAGGCAAAGAAAGCATTGAGTACTTCAGCTTTCCCCACATCATCTGTCACTAGGTTACCTCCTTCATCCTTTAGGGGCCGCACACCCTCTCTGATCACCTTCTTGTTAACATGCCTGTAGAAACCTTTCTTGTTATCCTTCACATCCTTTGCCAGTCGCAATTCCATTTGTGCTTTCGCCTTCCTGATAACCCCCCGGCATTCTCGAGCTATACCTTTAAACTCCTCCCTGGTCATTTGTCCAAGTTTCCACTCTTTGTAAGCTTCCTTTTTGTGCTTAAGTTCACCAAGGATTTCCCCTGTAAGCCAGTCCAGTCTTCTACCATGTTTGCCTCTCTTGCTACGCGTCGGGATGGTTTCTTTCTGTGCCTTCAATAAGGCTTCTTTAAAATGCTGCCAGCTGTCCTGGACTCCTTTCCCCTTCATGTTAACATCCCAGGGGATTCTGCCCATCAGATCTCGGAGGGAGTCAAAATCTGCTTTTTTGAAGTCCAAGGTGTGTATTTTACTACTCTCTTTTCTTCCTTTGGTCAGGATCCTGAAATCTACCATCTCATGATCACTGCTTCCCAGGTTGTCACCCACCTCCACTTCCCCTATTAGTTCCTCCCTGTTTGTGAGCAGAAGGTCAATCTGCGCATGACCCCTGGTTGGATCCTTCAGCACCTGTGTCAAGAAGTTATCCCCAACATTCTCCAAAAACTTCCTTGATTGCCTGTGTACTGCCGTATAGGTTTCCCAGCAGATGTCAGGGTGATTAAAGTCCCCCACGAGAACCAGGGCCTGCGATCTGGAAGCTTCGCTCAGTTGTCCGAAGAAAGCCTCATCTACCTCATCCACCTGATTCGGTGGCCTGTAGCAAACACCAACCACAACATCAATGCTGTTGTTTGCTCCTTTAAACTTAACCCATAGACTCTCAACAGGTTTTTCTCCCTCTTTATACTGGAGTTCAGAGCAATCGTAGTGCTCTCTTACATATAGTGCAACTCCTCCTCCTTTTCTCCCCTGCCTGTTGTTCCTCAACAGTCTATACCCTTCCATGACAGCACTCCAGTCATGCGAGTCATCCCACCAAGTCTCTGTTATCCCAATTAAATCATATTTCTTGGTCTGGGCCAGGGCCTCCAGTTCTTCCTGTTTGTTGCCCAGGCTTCTCGCATCAGTGTACAAACACTCCAGGTAACCAGTTGATCGTCCTATCTTCTCCATTCAAAACATGGGTCCTCCTTTCTTGCCCCTTCCTCTCTGCATTTCTTCCCGGTATCCGACTTTCCCACTCCCCTCAGGGTTTTGGTCACCGTCCCCCGACGAACCTAGTTTAAAGCTCTCCTCACTAGGTTTGCAAGCCTGCCCGTGAAGATGCTCCTTCCTCTCTTCGTTAGGTGGATCCCATCTCTTCCTAACAATCCTTGCACCTGGAACAGAGTCCCATGGTCGAAGAAACCAAAGCCCTCTCTGCGACACCATCTGCGCAACCACGCATTTACGTCCTCAATTCGACGATCCCTGCCCAGTCCTTTCCCTTCAACAGGGAGGATGGAGGAGAATACCACTTGCGCTCCAAATTCTTGGATCCTTCTTCCTAGCGCTACATAATCCGCAGTAACATGCTCAAGATCATTCTTGGCTGTATCATTAGTTCCCACGTGGAGAAGCAGGAAGGGGTAGCGATCTGAAGGTTTGATCAGCTTGGTAAGCCTCTCAGTGACATCCTGAATGCGAGCTCCCGGTAAGCAGCACACCTCTCGAGATTCCAGATCCGGACGGCAGAGGGATGGCTCAGTCCCTCTTAGGAGGGAGTCCCCGACCACCACCACCCGTCGTTTCCTTTTGGGTGTGGTGGCCGTGGAACCCCCATTCGTAGGACTACGTATCCCATGCCTTCCCGTAGATGGTGTTCCCTTCTGGTTTCTTCCTTGTGAGGTCCCTTCCAGAGCTTTCAGCAATGCAGAGCCTGTGGAGAGAGCTTGAAAGCGATTGCTTACCTCTATAGCATCGGGGGATTCCCGTGCTGGCCTTTTTCCCCTTCTAGAAGTTACATGCTGCCAGTTCTCTTCTTGGTCACGTACTGCCCTCTCTGGCTCTTCTGCCTGCCGTGCTTGAAGGATTAAATGCTGCCTTCTATTGAGGAAGTCTTCATCCTCTCTGATCAAGCGTAGGGTCGACACTTGGGCCTCCAGTCCTCTAATTTTTTCTTCCAAAATGTCGACCAGCTTGCACTTGGTGCAAATGAAATCCGTTCTTTCTTCCGGGAGGAAGACAAACATGGCACACGCTGTGCAGGTAACAACAGCAGACCCATCACCAACCATCGCTACTGTCCTGGAAAAGGGATTTTAAAAGAAAGGCAAGAGAACCTCCCACCCTTCCCTCTCCCCTTCCAAACTCCCTCTCAAAACTCCCTGTTAGCACTCACCTGTTCACAGCTCCTTGGTCGTTTGCCCACTGCCTTATAAAGCCCCTCCCCCTACCAAGGCTCAGCCAATCAGCAGAGGCTTCTAGAATTCAAACTTTAATTAGAAGCCAACAGTTTCCATCTGCCAATCACAGCCAATCACAGCACAAACTCCATCAAGGGGAGGGGGAAGGCAGAGGCGAGGTGGGGGGGAAAAAAAGCCTCACTCCCAAACACAGGGGAAAATAAATAAATAAATAACAAAAAACAAAAAAGAACACCCACCAACCCTCACTCACAAACACAAGCTCAGCACACAGCAAGAAAGCCCCAAACACAACACCCACTTCCCTCAAGACTCCTGTATCTGCTTGTCCTTCACCTGGAGAACTCCCTCTCAAAACTCCCTGTTAGCACTCACCTGTTCACCACACCCATCTCTTCTCCCCTATCCACAAGCCTTGTTATCCTATCAAAGAAAGCTAGCAATCAGATTGGTTTAACATGATTTGTTCTTTACAAATCCATGCTGGTTTTACCTATCCCCATATTATCTCCCAGATGTTTATGGATGAATTCCTTAATTACTTGTTCCGTTATCTTTCCTGGCACAGACATTAAACTGAGTGGTCTATAGTTTCCTGGGTTGTTCTTATTTCCCTTTCTATAGATGGGCACTATATTTGCCCTTTTCCAGTCTCCTGGACTCTCTCCCGTCTTCCATGATTTTTCAAAGATGATAACTAAAGGCTCAGATACCTCCTCTATCAGCTCCTTGAGTATTCTAGATGCATTTCATCAGACCCTGGTGACTTGAGTACATCTGACTTTTCTAAGTGATTTTTAGCTTGCTCTTTCTTATTTTATCTTCTAACCCTAACCCATTCCTACTAGTATTCACTATGTTAGACATTCCTTCATCATCAGATTTCTTGGTGAAGACTGAAACAAAGAAATCATTAAGCACCTCTGCCATTTCCAAGTTTCCTGTTATTGTTTCTCCCTCTTCACTGAGCAGTGGACCTACCCTGTTTGGTTTTCCTCTTGCTTTTAATATATTTGTAGAATTTCTTCTTGTTACCCTTTATGTCTCTAATTAGATTGAGCTAGTCTTGTGCCTTTGCCTTTCTAATCTTGCCCCTGCATGCTTGCGTTGTTTGCTTAAATTAATTCTTTGTAATTTGACCTAGTTTCCACTTTTTATGCAACTCATTTTTGATATTTAGATCATGTAAGCTCTCCTGGATAAGCCTAGGTGGTCTCTTGCCATACTTTCTATCTTTCCTATGCAGTGGAATAATTTGCTTTTGGGCCCTTTTGAAAAACTGCCAACTATCTTCAGTTGTTTTTCCTCTTAGACTTGCTTCCCATGGGACCTTACCTACCAGCTCTCTGAGGGTATGTCTACACTACAAAGTTAATTCGAACTAACGGATGTTAGTTCGAATTAACTTTGATAGGTGCTACACTAGCGCTCCGCTAGTTCGAACTTAATTAGGCTAATTCGAACTACCTACTCCGTGCCGTGTGTAGCCGTGGGCACGGAGTCTGAACTACCGGGGATTTAAAAATGGCGGCGCCCGGCAAGATGCAAATGAAGCCCGGGATATTTAAATCCCAGGCTTCATTTGCAACTTCGATTGACTACATTAACCACCCTAGTTCGAACTAGGGTGGTAGTGTGGACATACCCATGTAGACGAGGCCTCACTGTGTAGCAATAGCAAATCTAAACATCCAGATAAGTTTGGTAAGTCATTACTTTTGTAGAACAACTCAAAGAAAATTGGCAACTAAGTTTTTGTTTGCATTCTTCCAGCAAACAGGGAGTTAGTCTTCATGTCATCATGTGCTGCATTCAGTGTATTTAAATTCTGCTGAAATTTCAGCACGATATGGTATCCTTCTTCACTGCCTGTTTTAAACAATTTGTATAATCATATGGTTAAAGTTACTGCAATCCAACACAAAGTTGTCTGCATTTCTATAATAGATGAAGTGTTCCCCCACCTGCAATATAATATATCTGAAAAACACTTTTTGATAATTTGGGAAGAAAGAAGGGATATCAATGTAAGCTGTTATAAATTAGCCTTGATTTGGGTTAAAGAGTATTTAAAGCAAATTCCATATCCTCCTCTTCCTCTCACACAAACAAACCTGGGAACAATATGGCATGCCAGTGTGAGTAAATAGTAGGCATCAAACGGGACCATAAGAAATTGAGAGGCAAACAGCACCATGAGCAACACTTGAAAAGTTAAAGAAAATATTTTATTAACCAGTATGTTCTTTATTGTATTTTGTGTGCACACACACACACAAATAGGATAAATCTAGTTGCAGCAGTAAACTTGATGTGGTGATTGCTTTACTACTCCAATGATTTTATCTTCTAATCTTCCCATTTCTTCACAGATAAGCAGCAATAAAGAAAAAAATTGGTCTATAAATATTCTTCCTTAATATTTTGCATATGTTGAATATGATCACACTCTCAATGGACTTAAATAAAATTCCTCTCATTTAATGATCTTTCTTATTGGTTGTTATCTGAGGCTGTGTCCAGACTCAGGGGTTCTTTCGAAAAAAGTAGCCTTTTTTCGAAAGAACTTCCCCTGCGTCCAGACTCAAGCCGCGTTCTTTCGAAATTAAATCGAAAGAACGCGGCTTTTCTTTCGACGGCTGTACACCTAATTTTACGAGGAAGAACGCCTTTTTCGAGGGAGATCCGTTGAAAGTAAGTGAGTGTGGACGGGGGGAGCCCTTTCTTTCAAAAGTATTGGCCTCCAGGAAGAAGCCCTGGTGGACAATCTGGGGCATGGGTTGCACGTCTGTGGTTCCTGGCTGCAGCCATTCCTTAAAGGGACAGGCACCCTCACAGACACTTGTTGCAGAGAAGGAGCCAGAGCACACGGCTACTTTGCTGCAGCATGTCCCAGCCCCAAGACTGTCCTGGCCCTTCCACCGAGCCTTCTGGGGACCCAGCCAAGGGCTCCAAACGCCGGGCACCATCCTGGTCTGGCGCAGAGATCAAGAGCCTGCTGGAGCTCTGGGGAGAGGAGGAGGCCTTACAGGCCCTCAAAAGCCGGCGGCGAAACGCCGATATTTATGGCCGCATGGCTGAAGCCCTGGCCCTGAAGGGCCACTACCCCCGCACCCAGGACCAGGTGCGGTCCAAAGTCAAAGAGCTGCGCCAGGGGTACGTCAAGGCCAGGGAGGAGAGCTCCCGTTCTGGGGCAGCCCCCCACTACTGCCCCTACTACCCCGAGCTGGACCAGATCCTGGGTGGCAGTGGTGAAGCACGCACACCACGGCGGTTCGTACAGTCTGGATTGGCAGACCCCGTGGTGGACGCTCCCAAGCAGGACCCAGAGCAGTCTGGAGACGGGGACATAGTCCCAGAGGAGGAGGACAGTGAGGAGACGGCGACCCTCACCCTGGAGCCAGTCACCCAGACCCCAGAGGCCTCCCAGGCGTCATCTGGCGCAGGAGAGGAAGCAGCAGGTGAGTACAGTGAGGTTGTGTCACACCCGCGGAGGGGGAAGGTAGGTGGGTGCACAGTGGGTGATGCACAAGGGAAACCTGTCATGCTCAGGCTGATGCCCAGGTCACACACACACAGTGTAACCTTCAGAATGTCTGATTCCCCTGTCTCAAGGGAGAGGGCATGCCCTTTTGGATAGCTGTTGCACACATGACTGATTGTGATAGAAATGTAGCCGTGTTACTCTGATCTGAGGAAGTGGGTCTGGCCCAGGAAAGCTCATCCCCTAATAAACCATCCTGTTAGTATTTTAAGTGCTACAGAGTCCAGTTTTTAGGACTGATTGTGTCTTCTTCTTTTCCTCCACAGCCGGACCAGCCGTGGAAGAGGGCCGCAGCACCCCAGCCCCACCTCCATCTCGGGGACATGGGAGCCGCAGACACAGGCATGTCTATGCGGACATCCTCAGGCAGCACGTGGAGGCCGTGCAGGAGCTGAACTCCATCCTCAGAGAAAGGGTGGAGGCAGAGGATCGCTGGCGTGACCGGCTCATGGACGAGCTGGTCCTGCAGCGCACGTCCCTGTGCGCCACTCTCAGGGAGGTCTGCGGCTTGCCTGCTCCTGTGCCTGGTCCTGCTCCTCCAGCACCCCATGACCCCACCCCACCAAAACCCCCTTCCACAACAGCATCCCTTTCCCCCCTTGGACCTCCCTCTCCCCCAGCCCCCACAGTTCCCCAGCCCCTCTCTCCCCTTGGCCCTCCTCTCCCCCAGGCTTCCACGTCCCAAGAGCACCCCAGCCAGCCAACCGACAGGTGCACCACTGGATCCCGTAGCCGTGGAGCACCCCAAACACGAGGCCCAGGCAGGAGAGGGAAATCTGGCAAGCCCCGTGCAACCTGATCCCCTTCCCCCCTCCAGGTTTCCAGTCCCCTTCCCCCCTCCAGGTTTCAAGCACCCCCATCACCCCAGTTAAAGCACAAACAAAGGGTTCAACAAAATGTTTCTTTATTGTAAATAGTGTTTTCAACAACAAAAATGAAAATGTTTTTTGTTATGTTTGCTACATTTATACTATTGTTTGAGAATATGTACAAAAATTAAACAGAACATTTTATTTTGCAACACACCCTGGTGTTACTGATGTGTCCAAACAGGGTCAGGAGATGGGTTGTGGAGGGAAGCTTCTATTGGGCCAGGGCCCAGTCCCCAGGCAGAAGCCCCTCAGTAGAGTCAGTGGCCTCCACTGGAGAATTGCTCCCGGAGGGCCTCCCAGATGCCAACAGCAGACCGGTAAGCCTGGCGGATGGCAGCTGTCCGGGGCTGGGCAAAGGGCCTCTCCTGGCCATCAGCACCTCTACCCCACCCTGGTAGGAAGGCATCCCCTTTCCTCTCCACGAGGTTATGGAGGACGCGGCCACCACCTCAGGGATGTTGCTCTCCCCCATGTCGAGGCGTGTGAGCAAGCACCGGAATCTGCCTTTTAAATGTCCAAACGCACATTCCACCTGGTTGCGAGCCCGGTTAAGGTGAGCATTAAACTGCTCCTTGCTCGCATCCAGGTGGCCGGTGTAGGGCTTCATCAGCCACGGCATCAGGGGATAGGCGGCATCAGCCACTATGCACACCGGCATGTGCACATCCCCAACCGCAAACTCGCGATGGGGGAAAAATGTTCCTGCCTGAAGCCTCCGGTAGAGGTACGAGTTTCTGAAGATCCGGGCATCGTGTGCCCGCCCTGACCACCCAACACAAATGTCCGAAAACTGGCCACGATGGTTGACCAGGGCCTGGAGGACCATAGAAAAGTAGCCCTTCCTGTTGATGAATTGGGCTGCTCGATGGGGCGGTGCATGGATTGCAATGTGTGTCCCATCGAGCGCTCCTCTGCAATTCGGGAAGCCGAGGGCAGCAAAGCCGGCCATGATGCTGTCCAGATCTGGTAGACAGATGAGCCTGTTGAACAGCTCCGAATTGATGGCCCTCACCACCTGCAGAACGAGACAGACAACAAAATGTTAGAAGGGGTGCCTTATCTCTTAGGAGGAGAACCCACCGCCCACCTTCCCTCTCAAACAGCCCGGGAATCCCCTCCTCAGAACCCCCCCCCCCGAACAATTCAGGGTGAGTGGAGGAGCTCCCTCCCACTCCCACTCCCACTCCACTTGGCCCTTCCTGACAGTCTCCCTTCCCCCCACCCCAAACTGTGACTGTCCCCAGACAATGACTTACCTCCATCAGGATGGATCCTACGGTAGACCTGCCCACGCCAAATTGGTGTCCCACGGAGCGGTAGCTGTCGGGGGTTGCCAGCTTCCAGAGGGCAATGGCGATCCTCTTTTCCAGGGGGATGGCGGGCCACAGGTGGGTGTCTTGCCGTTGCAGAGCAGGGACGAGCCAGGTACACAGCTCCTGGAAAGTGGTCTTTCTCATCCTGAAGTTGCGTAGCCACTCTTGGTCATCCCAGATCTCCATCACGAGCCGGTCCCACCAGTCAGAGCTGGTGTCAAACCTCCAAACACGCCTGTCCACGAAAAAGTTTGGAGGCAAGGGCAGTGCGGCTGCTTGACGGAGGAACCCCTCGTACCTCTGGTCTGGGTCCAGCTCGGGAAGTAGCCTCATGACAGTGTCATGCAGATGCAGCAACAGCTGCAGTATGGTGGTGTGGGGCCATCGCCTGCCCAGGGGCAGCTCTGGCTCCATGCCAAAAAAAAGGGTCTCAAAGCGAAAAACCTCAAAAGAAAAAAGCTGCTGGGGTGTCCCAGGAAGCTGAGCACTCCAAACCAGCACTGCAATGCCTTGCTTACTTCCTCGAGGGACAGCAAAGGCAGCTGCAGGAGCACAGCAACGGGTGTTCAGGAGTGTCCCTCTCACCACGCGTCTCTGCAAAGGGCAGGCAGGCAGCACCCGGAAGGAAATGCTGCCCCCATGCCCTGGCAGAAGCAGTTCCAGGTGGCTTTCAATTTTGAAAGAGCGTCCAGCAGTCTGGACGCTCTTTTTCGAAAAAGCGGATCGATTTTTCGATCCGCGCATTGCAGTCTAGACGCGCTCTTTCGAAAGAAGCCTACAGTCTAGACATAGCCTGAGAGAATAAAGCTTAGAATTTGAGACGGAAGGGTCTTCCAGATGGAGCGTACATATAAACATCTAATATTCATGACATGGGAAGGCAAGGCCCTGGTACAAAACTTTAACCTCATACAAGTGGTGTGGAAAGAGAATAAAAAACTTAGGTCAGGGTGAGTCTGAGTCCCTACCATGATTGTTGAAGTGTTGGGAGTGAAAAGCAACACTTCAAACATTGTAAGAAACCGAGTCAGATTCTCAGACAGTCTAAACGGGCATAACTCAGTTAAAACAATTATTTTCACTATTTATTGTTTGTATTTCAGTAGGTCCCGGGTGTCCCAGTCATGGCTCCACTGTGTTATGTACTGTACACAGACAGAACAAAAGATGATCCCTACCCCAAGGAGCTTACAATGTAAGCATACGGCAAGAGACAACAGATGGACACAAGCAGACGGGGAGAGTACAAGGACTCAAGGAGACAATATTGGCTAGCAGGATAGGCTTGGGCTCAGTACAACTACAGCCTAACTCTTGTTAAGTTTTATTAATTTTTTTTAGATATAAAATGGTAACACCCAAAGGCCCTAATGAGCCTGCATTCCTATGATAATAGGCTCTGCATAAACACATGCTAAGAAATAATCCTGGCCCCAAAATGTTAACAATTGAATACTCCTTTTCATTGCCATGCGTGTGAGATACGTTTTTCTTTCAGAGGTCTTTGAACTTACTGGCAAGTTCTTGCTTGCACAGGTAATTATTATTTCAATAATAAACAGAACTCATTGTACATAATGCTTTTTATCATCACAGACATTAACCGATTAATCCTCCTAGCATCTGGTGAGGTAAGTACATAACCCCATTTTACAGAAGGCAAAGCTGAGGCACACAGAGATGAAATGATTTTTTCAAGATTACATGGCAAGTTGTTGGCAAAGCAGTGAATAGGATTAGCCTTCCAGCTGGATATGACTATGCAAAGCAGGCATGCTTGTATGTGTGCAAAAAGTTCACCCAACAATCTGGCCTTTCTTGATTAATCCAGGACTGCAGATGACATTAATGACTGATCTGGAATTAGAATCTTAATTTCTTGGCTCCTATTTCAAGCCTCGTGATACAGTCCCTCCCTATTTTCAGTTACTTTTATATGTTACTTTTAGTTTCTCCCAATTAGCCTACACAACTAGCAACAAACCCAGATGTGGTTACACAGCTGCTTTCCCAAAAGTCTTTGAGAAGTCACTTTTCTATCTGTGAGGGGGGAAGTGAGGGTGGTGAGAAATGGGAATGGGTTTCAGAGCAAGTCCCTATGTTTTGGGTTGGCAAATGATAATATTCAGACAATATACATAGAAGTAATCACTGTATCTCATTGCTTTGTTATGTAGACACCCCTCTTTAACTTTGACATTGAGTTTCTGGGCAAAATCTGATGCCGTGTATAGCAAAATTTCAGAGACGATGCTAGTAGGAGGTTTAAAGCATTGCTATTGGTAGATCTATTCAGAGACAGTGGCTGAACTTTCAGTCTATTTTGTATTTATAACCTGGCAAGAATAAGGGAACTGGCAAGTTTTCTGACCAGATGAAAACAACAAATGTGCAGAAATGCAAATGTAGCTTTTCACCCTTCCATCCTGCCCCCAATCACAGTGAGCAGGGTGGAAAAACTCCTGCGAACCACTCCAGGCAAAGCTGAGCTCATTGTCATTACAAATGCGACTTTCCAACACCACCTGTACCAGGAGTACTGTGCAGAGAGGTGTGAGAATGGATGATCCGGTTTGAAAGGAGCTGTGAGGGCATTTAGACTTAACTTTGTTTGTTACACTGCTAGAAGGTGATGGCGTTTCCCAGCAAGCACTAAACATACAGATTATTGGGAACATAGCACAATGCTGCTGAAATGTAAACTGTCGATGAGTCACACTGCAAGAGGCACAGACCCAGGCTCTATCTCTTGGTGTAGTGGGAACCAAAAGTAGCAACAAGGATTGGAAAGCAGTCCAGCACTCTGGAGAAATTTCTGGGGCTGCCACCATGTGGCAATTTTCTAGCTGTGGAGCCCTCTAACTGCCATCACTGGCTCCAGGGAACATTCAGTATTTCGAAAGGCTGTCTTCCAATGCTCTAAAGAAGGAGGGACAGAACTTTAAACGGGACCCCATAATGATCTGAGAATAGACAGGTAGGTGGAAGTAAGTCTACACTTGCTCTGATCAGTTCAAATCTCTTATCGTTGCTTATGGAAAGGAAGGTCTCCCCCCCCCCTTTGAAATACATGTTAACTACATGCAGAGTGCATGAGTCCACGGCTAGAGCTCCCCACTACCAGCCTAAAAAAAATCAGAACACGTATTAAAACACTTCACAGTTCAGTTGAGATGAATTCAGAATGCAAATGCAAACAGATAGAAATGGATATTAGGAAAACATTGTGAGCTATTGGATATCAAGGGAAAATTTTGCGAGAACGACTTATGGGTCCAGAATGAACTATGCTGCTTTGTATCAATTGAGAATTTGACTATATATCTGCACGAGCATAAATTTGTCTTTTTCCATTTAATACCCACTCAAACCTAATTTAACAAGGAAGGAGATATTTATTCTGCCTGTGGGCTAGATCCAGCTCTGCTAGAAAAAGGAGGGAGAGATTTCCCTCTGAGTCCACTCTGGGGAAATCCTTTCTTTTTGGGGTGTGAAGCTTTCATGTTTACTGGAAGCTCCACAGAGCCATGTTAGTGGAAGCTGCAGAAGTAGTGTATTGAATCAAAGCACCCCCCATCACTGTTTGGGCTGTGTGGGCGCCAAGGCAATCGAACTCTAATCTCTTATTCGGTGGATTTTCTGCCCTGAACTCTTTTGTTTATTCCCAGGAGCACATGGGGCAAATGTGGGCCATACTTTGACACAAATGATTCCGGTTGCCATTTTTGCAAGCTGCACCTTCGACCACAAACTACACTTGAACCTCCGTAATCCAAGTGTAGCCAAACCGGGAACACCCATGGTTTGGACCCTGGCAGGGGAAGGAGGAAGTGGCTCTGCATGTTGCCATTCCTTCTCCCCTCAGCTGGGAGAATGGCAGCTGTGTGACCACACCTGCTCCAGAGAGTGGTAGGGGGCAGTGCCTGGGAGTGGTGGGGGGCCTGGAGCCACATGTACCCTTGGGTGCAGGATGCCAGGTAAGCACCCCATACTCACCCTCCTCACGCCCAGACTCTGCACCTTCACCCCCCCCAGGTATTCTCAGACCCTGCAGCCTCACCTTAGCACGTTCCTGCACCCTCTCTCCCTACCACACCGTGTACATATTGCTGCCTATGTTACATGTGAAATAAATGTTCAGTGCTTTGCAAAATGTTTTTATTTTCATCTTCAAAATAAAAAGTATCTATGAACACCCATAGTCCAGAAAATTCCATAATCCATCATAGCCTATTTCCCAAGGTTGCCAGATTAAAGAGGTTCCAGTGTATCGATCATCTGCTTTGAAGAAACAAGATCTGGGAGCAGATTTGATATCATCCTGAAGCAACTGTTATTAATGGAGTCATCCTGCTAATGTCATCCTCTCTGACATTTAGATGCCCATAAACAACACATTGCTATTGTAATGGGCCTCTTGATATAATTATATCAGGGGTGGGCAAGAAGCAGCGAGCAGGCCAGACGTGATTCACCTGGGTTATCCCCTGGTGAGCTGCCAGTGCTTTATTTACATGTACGTCCACAAGTACGATCGCTCGCAGCTCCCATTGGCCACGGTTCACCATTCTTGGCCAATGGGTGTTTCAGGAAGTGGTGGCTTGGCCATGGCACTTCCCACAGGTTCCAATGGCCAGGAATGGTGACCTGTAGCCAATGGAGCTGCAAGCAGATGAGCCTGTGGATGCATTGGCCTGTGGCCTGCCAGGGGTGAACTACTTCTGGCTTGTAGGCCACTTATTGTCCATGCCTATAATAATTATATAATACCCTAGGGAAATCGATCCCATCTAATAACTACTGTTATAGTTGTTGCAGCAAACACAATGGACTGGATAAACTATAGTCAACATTGGCTTCAAAAGTATGTATCACAGTAAACAATAATTTGATTGAAGTAATCTTCGCTATCCAAGTGTTGCATAGCCATGTCCAGGTTCTGTTTTATAGCATATTGCTTTGACCACTCAATAGTAAGTCCTTTTTGGCTATGGCGTAACACTTTGTATGTATGTACGGGTTTGGAAGGATTAGACTGTAAATGTCAGTAAACATCAATTTTACTATATACACACAAACTGATGAAAAATATTTCCATTAATAATATTGAAAATGAACAGATAGGCAAAGTAAGAAAATGCTGCTTGCAAACTTATTAGGGTTTGAGGCTATTTCCTGGGTATGTTTTCACATGTGATGTTGACTGTGTTGGAATGATTAAAAGTTTTAACTTTTTGAATCTTGGTGTCTACTGTTGTTAAATAATTGTCTGATCCCTTCCTCCCCTTGTCTCATGTCTGTCTACAATTACCTGCACATGTGAGAATTTAAATTGATAAAAACTGAAGCACATTCTTAAACAAAAAGATTGACATTAGCTATTGACGTTATAAAAAAAATAAACATGGACTGCTGCTGAGCCTGTTTGTTTAGTATTTTTTCAGGCACGGATCTCAAAGCACATTACCAATAACATGAGGACATCCAGGTAGCTGCAGCTGGACCTAGATAAGTCTGAGGTAATGCTTACCGGATTAGAAAAGTACCTGGAAGAAGTGGTAGAGATTTTATCAGGGCTGCTGATAGTAAAAGGACATCTGGGGTTTGTTACACCCCTTCCCACTCTGGGGAGGTTGCTGGCTCCCCAACTGCTTGCAAAAGATGTCCAAGGATGTCTTTTATGCCTTGTGCTCAGTGAGAGGACTGATACCGTATCTTTCACAGTGGGGTCCTTTCCATGGTTACGGAGGCCAGGGAGAAGGATAACTGTAAAACATTCTGCATTGGGAGCTGCCGTCAATCTGCTTGGAGATTGTGTTGTGAAGCCCATGTTTCCTGCAAGCAGTGCATTAGACCCATGTACCATGATCTGCTCTAACTGTGGAATGGTTTTCAGATAAAATTTAAGGGTAGTGCTTTTCACCCATAAAGCCCTGGATGGTTTGGGCTGTGGTCCCCACAGAGTCCTACCCCCTCGCTCCCTCAAGATACCATGGCAAAAGTGATCAACTGGAGAACAAAGGCCCATAATGTTGACTTTAAACAAGGGGGGGGGGGGGAGGCTAGTGGGATGTCTGCAGTTCTGGATCATTTGTCTCACCTTGGTCTTCTAGAACCCAGATATAGTGACCACCAGAACATGCTGCAATGCTCCCAAGTGGCTTTTATGTGCAGGGGAGATGAAAAGCAGAATGGATTAGAGGCAGAGCGGAAGGAGGGGGGGCGGGAGTCTGGTTTTCCTGGGGGAGGGGAAGTGCCCAGGGATGTAGCTAAATGACCCCCAGGAGTGACAAATCATGCTGGCATATGCACTCATGTGCCCAGTGCTATGTCGGTGGGAGCGCGTCTCCTGCCAACGTAGCTTCTGCTACTCACCAAGGTGCCAATGAGAGAGCTCTTCACAGACGTGCTGCGGAGCCTGGAACCCAACATTTCCCTGCCACCATTTTCTCTGTTTTTAAAACTTCCCATTCTTTTAAGCCTCAGAATAGTGATAGAAATGTAGCCGTGTTAGTCTGGGGTAGTTGAAGCAAAATGCAGGACAATGTAGCACTTTAAAGACTAACAAGATGGTTTATTAGATGATGAGCTTTCGTGGGCCAGACCCACTTCCTCAGATCAAATAGTGGAAGAAAGTAGTCACAACCATATATACCAAAGGATACAATTAAAAAAAATGAACAAATATGAAAAGGACAAATCACATTGCAGAACAGAAGGGGGATGCGGGGGGGGTGGGAAGGGGGAGGAAGGAAGGTAAGTGTCTGTGAATTGCTGATATTAAAGGTAGGGAGAGTGGGATGTTTGTGAGTTAATGGTATTACAGGTGATAATTGGGGAAACTGTCTTGGTAATGGGTGAGAAAGTTCAAAGACTTGTTAAGTCCTTGTTGGCAAGTGTCGAATTTTAACATGAATGACAGTTCAGAGGATTCCCTTTCAAGTGCAGATGTAAAAGGTCTTTGTAGCAGAATGCAGGTGGCTAAGTCATTTAGAGAGTGTCCTTTCTGGTTAAAGTGGCAAGAAACTGTTTTCTCTTTGTGATCTTGTCTGATATCTGTTTTGTGGGCATTAATCCTTTGGCGAAGTGTCTGAGATGTTTGTCCAATGTACATAGCAGACGGACACTTTTGGCACATGATAGCGTAGATTATATTTCTGGATGCGCAGGAATATGTGTTCTTGATCTTATAACTCACTTGGTTAGGTCCAATAATGGTATCAGCAGAATGAATATGTGGACAAAGCTGGCAACGGGGTTTGTTGCAAGGGAAGGTACCAGGGTTGGTATTAGTGTGGTATGTCCTGTGGTGGTTAAGCCTCACACGGACTTTCATTTCTTTCCACAACACAGGCCAGGAGGAGCCACTTCTAGATGTTTAATATGCAATACGGATCTCGGCAAGTGATTGGCAGCATTTTCCACCTCAGACTGACACGGTAGGTTGCTTGTGTAGAAAGCGATGTTGCTTTCCCAATGACATTGTAATTTTGTAATGAAGTAATTATCATCTTAACCTACTCACCAATGATCTATTGATGGCGAATATAACAGCCATGCTCTCTTGGGCTTTTCTAGAGTTCTCACATAGGCATTTGATACTTCCCAAGCCCTGGGACTGCAATTTTCATGCAAATCATGCTAACTCAAAGAGGCAAAAGCAGAGGAATAATTCACATGGGACTCCCCCAAAGTAAAGTACAGTAGACTTCTGATTATCCGGAATCTTTGGGACCTAGGTGGTGCTGGATTATCGGATATGCTGGACTATCAGGAGGTACTATAAGATGGTTATACATACATACAGTACATGCTGTATATAAAGCGTTTTAACCCTTTTTATTGTACATACTGTATACAGTATACTGAAATGGTTTCGTTTTTTAACCCTTTTTTACCCTTTTCGCTCGGTTCAGCTGCTGCCTTGTGACTCTTTTTTTGCCAAAGCTCACTCACTAGGCTCTTGCCATTTTGATGCCAGACTATCGGGAGTGCTGTACAATTGGATGCCGGACTATCGGAGTTTTAATGTACCTCTCCTCCCTCCTCCCTTCCCCCCACCCCGGCTGCAGATGGAACCATCATTCCCTTTAGGAAAGAAGTCTGTGATGAAACACTTTGTGGATATCAGCTTTATATCTGCAGACATAAATTGTGTATCCCTGTAGGGCTCTACCTGTCACATCTGGCAGTGCTATTACCCTCATTCTGCAGATGGAAATAGAGATTTGGAGAGGCTATGTGACTTACTCTCAGTCACACAGGATGTCATTGGAAGAGAAAGGACTAGAATTCAGTTTTCAAATTCTGTGGTGATACCCAAACCACTGAATCCTCCTTTCTCTCCCACTGGACCACCCTTTCTCTCACCTATAATGTCTCTCACAATAAATTCAGCAGACCCCTATGATAATAAGTTAAATAGGTCCCTTTTGCCTTTGTGAAAGTCCTCTGGATCTAACTAGTCAATAGATGCTTTTTGGGGCACTACAATAAAATAGAAGGGAGATTCCCATCAGAGTTTGCAGACTTTTTCTCCTGCAAAAAGGATTCTACTCACTTACATGGTAACTGTGATGGTTATAGTCAGTGAAAAGTTTTCTGTTTCTACCTCAACCGTGTGTGCACTTCAGCGAGGGTACGTCTACACAGCAGTGTTATTTTGGACTAATGTCAATTATTCTGAAATAATGTATTGCTCATCTATAGAGCAAGCCAGTTATTTCAAAATAAATTAAAAATAACAGGCTTCTTACTCTGACTTCTGTAAACCTTATTGTATGAGGAGAAAGGGAAGTCAGAAGAAGAGTGGTCTGTTTCAAAATAAGTGCTGTGTAGACATGCCCAAATTTGAAATAAGCTATTTTGACTTAAGCTATGCAATTGACATAGCTCAAGTTACATAGCTTATTTCGAGTTTATCCCTGCTGTGTAGATGTACCCCAAGTAACTAGGATCTGGCATATTTAAAATACTTTGACATGCATGCAATGCACACATAAGTTGAATCTCTTGTCCAGCACTTTCTGGTCCGGCAACATCTATGGTTTGGCATGATTTTAGTTAGCCAGATATCCACTTCTCATGGGCATGGCCAAGTTTCCCGCTGTCCCATAAAGTTTGTTTCCAGCCGCTAGCCCTGGCTCTCAGAGTTCTGTGCTATTATTTAGCTCTAATTTACCCCTAAATATCTACTAAGATCTCAGTAAGCGATGGAAGTGTTGGTAGTGCTGCTAGACAACACTGACCTCTCATAGTTTGGCAAATTTTCTGGTTTGGCACCGGTCAGGTCCTGAGCGTACCAGACTAGAGAGGTTCAACCTGTACCAGAAAGATTATCATCAAATAAACAACCTGCAATGATCATTTAAGTTCAGCAACTGGGGTCAAATCCTGAAATAATCATTAGGAATGCTTATCGGATAGTCATTCGACTAGTCAATTCCCCACCCCCACCCCTTGCTGCCTCTATTAGATAGAGGCAGCAAAGTGGGGGGGGGAAGAGAGGGTATTTCAAAGGGGCAGCGCTGCACAGCTGAGCTGAGGATTAGCTGTGCAGCTGCCCCTTTGAAATGCCCAGGTGGTGCTCAAAAGGCAGCGCTGCACAGCTGATCCCCAGCTCAGCTGTGCGGCGCTGTCCCTTTAAAATGCCATCTCGGCGTTCCAAAGCAGCAGCGCCTCACAGCTGAGCCCAGGATCAGCTATGCAGCGCTGCCGCACATAGAGCCCGGGATCAGCTGGCGTGGCATTTCTGCAGAGCCCGGGATCAGCTGGGGAGTCCCCAGCTGACCCCAGCTCCATGTGGCATTTCAAACTGCATGGAGCCGGGGGCTAGCTGGGGACTCTTGTACATTTCAAAGCTGGCATCCGTGTGCAGGCCAGAGTCAGCAGACTTCCTGCTGGCCCCGGGCTGCATGCGTAGTTCCATATTCCTCCTTTGAAATGTACAAGAGCCCCAGCGAGAGCTCTTGTACATTTCAAAGGAGGAATGTGGAAGTGCCTATCGACTAGTCGAGTAGTCAATGGAAATTCCATCGACTACTAAATTAACCGTTACTTAACATCCTTAGTACTCACTATTCAAAGCTCCCATTATCTTTAATGGCAATTGTATCTAATCACTTGAGCATGAGTTTAAGATTTGGCCCTTGCATATTACAAATCTATAAATACAGTGATAGCTCTAACGATCATAGATGATATTTTTGAATGGTATTTTCAAAAAGTGCTTAGCATAGGCCTACCCCTTTGACTTTAATGGGAACCATCATGTGAGTTCTGCTAAGTGCTTTAAAAACCCTCCAGAGCAGTGTATTTGCACCTACAGAATGTGTGAATGCAGAGGATGTGTAAAATAGAACAGAACTGGCTAATTATTTTTGTCTATAAAATATACATAAAGCTCTAAGAATTGTATAGAACATTGCAGGCCCAGATTGTCAGATTTAACCACCAAATTTATATATCTCATATTTACATACATGATTGAGTGTGCTTGCCAAAGCAGACCTGGGACAGTTTTGTAAATAAAGAACAGGCAGTAGACCAATCTGATTCTGCAGGGGTTGGTGTGTACAAAAGAGTACATGCCCACTTTTCAGAGCACAAGGAGTTAAGCATATACAAGTAGGCTAATTTGGAAGATATCTTAAGTGGAGCTGAAAATTTGGCCCTAACCATATTGTAGAGTACATAATTTTAGTGACATAATGCAGATTATATTGCTATATCAGGGATAAATTGTCCTACTTTATTTCAAGTCTTTTTCCAGTCTGCCTGCCTTGTGGTATTTCCAAGTGCAAAAATTGTAAGAGCTGATGCTTGCTAGATGCAAATTACACACAAGCTGTTAAAACAGAGCCTAAAGGCACCCATCAGGGTGTTGAGGGTTGCACATGTTTCGTTTGGTTTGCAAGAAGGGAGCAATTAAGTATGGGTTTGATTCAATTTATATGCTACATTTAATGCAACATTACTGGCATGTTAACAGCTGTTTCAAGAGTGAATCTCACTAGTGAAAACAGTGTGAATTCTTGTCTCCAATCTTGACTCCTATCACTCCATCGCTGAGTAAGACCTTTGAAGAAGTTGGAAGCAACCCCTTTTCTCTTCCTGGGACACAATAGCCTTGTGGAATGTGATATTCAGCTGGTTTATCTAAACTTTCTGACCCCACTGAAGGCTTGCAGGGCCTGGAATAGAATGTTTTCAAATCACAAGCACTGGTAGGAAGAAGAGCCAATTAAAGGTGTCATGAAAATAACAGGTCTTCATAGCAGTTCTTTCTGCTATCTTCGAACAGTGGTCTTCATAATCATTCCGTGTCTGGGCTCACACACATGCACTCTCCTCCAAGTCACTTTGACTAATATAATTATTTAACCAAATTTGTCTATGTTCATCAACTTCATAACCAGAGAAAGCTGTGGTTTAACTCTCCCATAATCCATCCTAGTGATGGGTAAAGACAACTGAAGCTGATTCCCTACATGTATCATGCCAATTGAAAGGGATATTCTGAATACAACTGTGGAATAGGATCAGGCTCATAAACCAGAGATGTTACTGAATACTCACTGAAGAGATCAGCAGGTGCAGAGTCCCAAAGCTGCTTTCCCCTTGTCTAGACTCAAGAAGCAACTAACTTCAAGATCTGCACCTGGACTTCTAACCATTCCCCAGTTTCGGGAGACAAGGATTCATGCTGATAGGAGGATTTAGTATGGCTCATGCCCAGTGCAACTGTTATGAACGACTGCCTTCCAACTTTTGAGAGTCCTTGGAATGGCTTTGCTAGTTAGAATTATAGGGTTGAAAGAGACCTCAGGAGGTCATCAAGTCCAACCCCCCATTAAAAGAAGGACCAGTCCCAACTAAATTATCCCAGCCAGGGCTTTATCAAGCCAGGACTTAAAAACCTCTAGAGATGGAGATTCCACCACTTCAGTGGAATCTAGTACACTGATATCCAGTTATGACCTTGCCCCTTAGATTCATCCATGCAAAGATCATCTTCCTGATTTATTGCTCCAGCTATGTTTCTTTTGCATCATTCTGCTGATGTCAATGGAGTTATGCCAATTTACATCCCCTCATCTTTTTTCCCTTCCATGCATCAGCGCAAAAGGTAGCATATTCAATTGTTCCACAAGAATTGTTGGTAAATGTGTATTTGACTGTGCAAGTCCAGTACTACAGTTACTCATTTAAATACACATTTGCATATGTATTTATATGGAACTGGTGGGATATGGAAATAATGTGGGTCTTTAACCACACATGAGGGATTGAAAGAGAGTGGGAAAAGAGGAGAGCTGCATGACTGATTTCATTTTCCTGCCTGGAGGCCCAACTTTCAAAAAACTTGGAACACATTGACCTAATATACATTGTGTGAACAAATGCAGGTTTTGCAAGCATTTTTTTAAATTGGCTTGGTCCCGGATTCTGCACTATGTGTAGCACACACTAACGGAAATCAAGAACAATTTATTTTCACCAAATACTTTTTTCTTGAAAACTTTTTTTCTTTTAAGCATAAACTATTTTAAATTATATTTAGGTGAAATCTTATGCTAATGCCTTTTAGGAACAGCATCTTTCTAATTTCCCGCTCCGATAAGTCCTTGTCGTGCCATCTCCTGACCATGAAATGAGTCGTGTTGTATGCTGATATCAACGGGCATGATGTGTCATAGCAACGACCACTAGAGCGGAAAATTCAAACAGAAAAAAAAACACTTGACAGGCATTGTAGAGATTTTCTAAAAAAACTCTAAGGGAATACTTCAACTATTTAAGAAGGAAAAATAAGATTTAAATATATATTTAAATATCTGTTGTTTACTGAAATATATTATGGTTTAAATTGTAGGATAACCTTAAACCCAATTCTATTTTGCCTGTATAAATGCTTATATGTAGTATAACATAGAGTATAATATAGATAGCAGAGTGCTCAGGGAGACGACACAGACAGATGTCCACAGTGACCCTACAAACTGGTCCTATGAGTTTATGAGTCTTACCAGAACTCAGAAGTGCTCAAATATGGTAAAAACCAATCTGTTTTGTGTGATTTCTGGCTCAAGAGGGCAGGGCTGGCCCACAACATTTTGGCACCTGAGGCAGGGAGCTGAAATGACGCCCCCATACTCCTTCGCTTGGGCCGAAACTTTGAAAGGTCTCAATTCTGCCTTCTTCCTGTTCTTTGTGCCCTCCTTCCTCCATCAGAGCACTCCACCATCTCTGTGCATCTCGAGCAGAGAGAATATACACGCACCAGCAGCAGACACAATTTTCTACACTCTGGGTTCTAGTGGCACCTTCCCCCCTCACACACACACAGTCTGGCACCTGAAGTGACCACCTCAGTTTGCCGCATGGTAAGGCCAGCACTGCTAGTGGGAGATAAAGACATCGAAAAATTATCAGAAACTGATTCCTGCAAGATTTCTAGCCCAGTTTTGCAGATCCAAGCATTTCTGAAAAACACCTATGATTCTCAAAAACACTCCTGGCTAGATCTACAAAGGGAGGCAGGCATTGCAGCACTCACGGGGGGCCAACAGGCACTTGTTGGGCCACAGGGCAAGATGGGAGGAGGCTGGCTCTGTTCCCTTAGAAGGGGCGGGGCCTCAGGCAGAAGGGTTGGGCCTGGGGCTAGCTTGTCCCAGCTGGCTCTTTAGCACCATCTGGAACATACTATAAGGGGGCTCCAGCAGTGATTTAAAGGGTCCGGGGCTCTGGCTGCCATAATAGCAGTGGGTGGCCAGGAGCTCTGGGCTTTTTTAAATTGCCAAGTCCTAGGGCAGGTGTCACCCTCCCCTCATTTAGCAGGTCTAAGTACTCAGCAATTCAAGGCCTAACTACTTTGAATGAGATTCACAGAAGGCAGCAAACTGAATGGGAAGCTGCTTCTTCTAGCTCTTAGGAAATGCAGAGGCCCTGCCCTGACAAGGAATTACACAGCTAAGTCCAGAAGCCTAGTGGGAAGGACATGCACCTCAGAGGTGGGTGTCTTAAGTGTGGATCCCTGGTCTAGCAGGTTTGGAGTCCAGACTTGAACCCATGTCTTTCACATTCCAGCTGTATGCCTTAACCACAGAGCTATTGTGTAGAATGGGGACCATTGGCACTGTCACCAAACTACAAGTTGAACTTCTCTTGTCCAGCACTTTCTGGTCTGGCAACATCCATGATCTGGCATGATTTTAATTAGCCATTTATCATGGGTAGGGCTAAGTTTCCCACAGTCCCATGAAGTTTTTTTATAACCACCAGTTGTGGCTCCAAGTGTTCTGTGCTTTTGCTTAGCTCTAATTTACCCCACAATGTCTCCTAAGAGTCCAAGAAACTCTGGAAGTGTTGGTCATGCTGCTAGACAATATTGACCTCCCACAGTCCGACAAACTCTCTGGTTTGGCACTGGTCAGATACCGAGGGTGCTGGACTAGAGAGGTTCAACGTGTACACTGATTTTTGGGGAGTGTGGCTATGCACAGAGCGTATGTATCTGATCAGGTCCTGCTGTGGGAAAGAGGCATGAAAGTGCCTAGTGCACAAATCCTACCAGGATTTTGGGGCTGACCTGCTCACTGGCATCAGGATTTAAGCAGCTTTTTTGCCTAAGGACTTGAGGAACTTTCAGGTTCAGGCAGCAGCTAAACAAAGGCTTTGAGGCTCCTGTGGCACATAAATGTGGGAGCTAGGCACCCAGCGTGGCAGGTAGGAACGTAAATGGCCCTTGGAGTTAATCTAACTGCTCTACATGTTTTGTTAGTCTTTAAGGTGCTACTGCTCATATTGAAGTCGGTGGGAGCATTACCACTGGTTTCAATGGGAGAAGAGTTAGGACAATGCTGAAGGTTAGGTTTTTGGCTATTCACTAGGGTCACATCTGAACTTTCAACCTTCTGAGGTTCATTCCTTATTAACAGAGGAGAGATGGAGCTTCCTGACTTCTCTGCAGTCCGGAAGTGATCACATCCTGCAATGTCTGGAAGCAGGCAATGAATCCCTGCAAAATTTAGATCTAGGTTTGGAGCCATTATAAATTTACAGAGTGTTGGGATCAGGGTTGGGAACAATGTGCCCTCTAATTTTTTTTCCATCTATGTGCAGAATAAATTGTGTCATGTGCACCAAGGCATGCATCTAAGTGCACCATCAGTAGAAACATGTGCCTCCGACTGTGGGCACTCCCCTAACAAGTTGGGCAGTACCTGAATGTCTTCTGGGTGGCCACTTACAGGGAACACTGGTTGTGAGGGTGGGAACTCTAATTATTTTTTAACTCTGGACAGAAGACCCCATCAGTAGAAGAAACTTATTGGCCAATAAAATACAATATCTTTATTCCCTTCAAAACTCTCCACAAGAGAAGCTAATCGTTCATTAAGAACTGGTGTTGCCTTTCCATAATTAAATTAAGCAGAGTGTCTGTACCATTATGCTATCTGAAGTGCTTAATATACTGTGTGCTGCAAACCAATAGACCTTCGGCTTTCATCTACATTCCCTGCACATGTTTCAAAGTACAAAACAGTGATGCTAATTGTACAAACAAGACAAATCTAATCTCACTGATGTGTATCTATGTTTGGGATGGACAAACTGCAGCCTTACAGTAAATAATCAAGAGGCTTTGCCTCTTTCCCATGCATTAGAGCAGTGGTTCTCAAATGTTTTAGTCCACAGCCCACCCTGCTCAATACAGACCTTTCCATAGACCACCAGCCAACCATGATGACAAAATGGGTGCAGGACTGGGCTGAGGTTTCAGGGTCAGGTTGGGAGGTTGGGTGCAGGAGCCGACTGAGGATTGGAGGTCTGGGTGGGATTTAGGGTGCAGGAGAGGGCAGAGGGTGGTGGGTGTCCGGTTGGGGGCCTGGATGCAGGAGTGGGCTGAGAGTGGGGGGTCTGGCCAGCATTCCAGCCAATTGAAGCAGCAGGAAAAGTCTCCAGGTGAATGGTTTCCTGCGCTGCCATTTCCCCAGCTGGGGGGAAGGGCAACTGCAGCACGCGGAACTGCTTTCTCTCGCACTAGGAGCTGAATCTAGCCTGTGAGGCTTGGTGCTTCCCCACCCCCGCAGTGAGAAGCCAACCTCATGGGGGTGCGGTGCGGGGCTGGAGTGCCACTGCAGGCTCCTTGTTGCAGGCATGGACAGCCGAGCCCGCAGCCCAACTGCAAGATGATCACGGACCACTAGTGGTCCCTGGACCACACTTTGAGCACCACCGCATTAGAGCTGTCTAAGACTCGGACCACACTCTGAACTAGGGGATGACTCTGAGCGTGCACAGACATACTTGTGCTAGCTCTCATCTCAGCTGGCTTGCTGCAGTAGCAGTGTGGCTCTCAGCAGTCTTCATTACAGACCCACTGGGTTGGCACCGCTGGCGTTCCTGTGGCAACACTAATGTTTTCAGTAGACTAACGCCAATGAGCGATGGTGCGTGGGCTGGGACTCACAAGCCCAGCTTGTAGAGCAGACGGAACCTACTAGATGGTGTGTGAATGGGTGTTTACAGTAAACGAACAGGAAATGGGGGAAGGGAAGGAAGCCCAGAACGGGGGGGAGGGGGGCAGATGAACATCCTAATTATGTGGGCTTCTCTCAACCAGATGGTCTACCACTAGCTTGGACCAAACATACACTTAATGTATTTATCTCCCAGTTGCCAAAAAAAAAAAAATCATTTTGAGGGGGAAACAAAAGCTAGTCACTTTATGGCTGAATAGAATAATTTAACAAATCCCTATTTGACATGCTCATAAGAGGCTTAAGGAATCAATTTTCCCATGCTGTACTGTTAGTCCTTGGGGACACTTTAATTAACAGCGCTTGAAATAATTTGAGGCCAAAGGTGACAAAGATCAATTCTCAAAGATGCGTGGCTGGCACAAACCCTGATGAGCACTGGGCCCAATTCAGAACAGCTGTGAAAAGCCCGAGCAAGAGGGTTTGCTTGCTTGAAATTGAGAGAAGACACAGTAGAGCTGAGAGAAAGAAACTCCAGCCACAGGGCTAACCCAGGCTCCTACAGAAACCAGTGGGTGCACAGAGGCTGCAGAATAGTACCTCAGTCCTGTTATCCTTCTCAAGTATGGGATCTGTGGTGGGGTCCACATTGTGCTTTGTGCCGACTTTTGGGATTTTTGTGCCGATCTCATGCCTACTGATCCCCTTCTACATTCCCTTGCACAGAGCTGCACAGAAGTCTCTTCTGCAATAGAAAGTGGGGAGCCAATTCTCCAGGAAGAACTTACTGCAGAGAGAGTCTGCAGAACTGGCCTTCGTATGCAAATTTGACACCATAACCCAGAAACTGAACAAAGATATGAACAGGGTGGGCCATTATATTCAACGCCCAAATGACATCAAAAGCTAAGTATCGGACACTTACAGCCCCCTGTCTTAGCCTCATTTAGCACAGACACTATAATTGACAGTTTTTCTTCCCTTCCCTTTCCCCTCTGCCCTCTTTTTCTGCTTTAACTGTTGGGGTCTCTGTGCCTTTTGCTCCACTTATCTAAAGAAGTGGGTTGTGCCCATAAGCATGCACAGCGCATTTCATTAGGGTGTGCACCCAAAGAATTTTTTTAAAATGCACTTTGACCCCCATTGGCCACACCCCTGAACCCCACTGGCCACACCTCTGGAGGTAACATTCTCAGGGCAAGATGGACACATGACCAGAAGTAAAAGATGTCATGTGACCCCCCCTGGACTTTTCCCACCATCCTCCTACCAATAGGGATTAATTTGGCCCCCACCAAACTCCCCTCATGCAACTATCCTGCAATTGCATTAACCCAACATGTGTGACATTAACTCAGGGGTGGAGAGGTTGGGGGAAGTGTTCCCTCTAAGAGTTTCCTCCCATGAGCAGAATGAATTTTGTGTTGTGCACCAGTACTGAGTTAATGTGGATTGTTTGGATGTGCCACTGTGGCACCCAAGTTATTAATACATATCTCAAACCTCTACCTTTTCCCTCTGCTGCCATGTCTCCTCCCCTTGCTCCATCAGCTCCCCTGGTGCCTGCTGCCCCCAACCCCTCACCCTCCTCTGCTGTCCTGACTTCTGCCCTTCTCACTGCCCTCAGCCTTCCTGAGACCTGCCCCCTCCCCCAGCCCTTTTCTCCCTCCTGTGCCCACTCCTCGAGTAGCCCCACTCTGATCATGTGAGCTACCCCTCCTCATCCTCTCTCCTAACAACTCCCTCTACACACCTGTCCTGCCACTCTCCTCTGGTGCTGGTCCCTCACCTGCAGGTCTCTGCCCTTCTGCTTCACCCCCAGAATCCCCTGGCACCTGCACCTTCCCTTACCCCTGCATCCTCCTGGTGCCTCCCCCTTCCCTCACTGTCTGTTCCCCCTTTGCTCTCTTTTTCCTTGATGCCCTCCCCCTCACCACCCTCTGCCCCAAGTCCCCTCATGCCCCTGTGCCTTCACACGACTTGCTCAATATCCCTGCCTTCCTCATGCCCATCCCTTCTTTCAAGCCTTCTCCCAGAACCTCCCCCTCTCCCCTCTAGCTCCAAATGCCCTTACCCTCTCCTCTACCAGCATCACCCTGTCCCCCTCCCCTGACACCTCCCCTCCTGCCCTTTTCCTTATTGTCTCCACTTGGCCTCTTGGCATTGTGTCTCCTCTACCCTGTCCCTTGGTGCCTTCCCCTTTCTTCTCCTGACCTGCCCCCTCCCTCTCCCACTGCTTCCTCTTATTTTTCCTCCTTCCCCTCCCCTCTCCTCCCTTATTTTTCCCTCCTCCACTCCTCTCCCCTGCCCTCCCCTCACTTACCTTATCTTCGGCTTCTGCCTTCCAGCTTGCAGGGCTGGAGTCAGAGTCGGCCCAAACTACAGGCCATCCAGGCCATAGCCCGGGGCGCCGCGCGGTGCTGCTGGGCTAAGCGGGGGTGCCCCCGGGGGGGCCCCCGGGGGGGCCATGCAGTGCTGCCGGGCCGGGTGGGGGAGCTCCTGGGGGGCCGTGCAGTGCTGCTGGGCCAGGCAGGGGCACCTCAGGGGGCTGCACGGTGCTGCCGGGCCGGGCGGGGGCACCTCAGAGGGTCCGCATGGTGCTGCCAGGTCGGGCGGGGGCACCTCAGGGGGGCTGCGTGGTGCTGCTGCTGGGGCGGGGTGGGGGCCCGGGCCACAAAAATGGCTCGGGCTGGCATGTGTAGTCAGGCCCCAGCTGCCTCTGGAGCTGGGCAGCGCGGTTTTAAAGTCCCAGACCTGATAACACACCACACCCTCTCTCACCTGAGGAGAGGGCATCTCCTCTCTCACCTGTTGCGCGGCGTTTTAGGACGCCGTGCATGCACTCTTTGCCCCACAGTGCCCTGTAGATGGCCGCGGGGAATTTAAAATGAGGGGCTGCGGCGCCCCATCACAAATCCCCTTCCAGCCGGCCCGAGACATATGGGTGTGCCTGGGCACACCCGGCACACCCCATGCGCACACCTATGGTTGTGCCCATGAAAGCTCATGATACTCTCTATATTTTTTGTTTGTCTTTAAAGTACTACAGGACTGCTTGCTGTTTTTTACGTTTTTTTTAAGTTACAGACTAACACGGCAACGCCTCTGAGACTTTCTCCAGGAAGGGGTTCTCAGCCACTGTCTCCTTTTGGCCAGTGGAAGCACATGGTAGCATTTAGGCCCTATGCACAGATGCAAGATATTGCTGGATTTGGCTCTTAGTGAGCGGAAGACAATGCTGTGAAATGCTTCAGACTTGAGTGTTTTTCACCCAAAGATCACAAAGTGCTTTACAGGGGCGAATTAGCATTAGCATCATCTGCCTTTGTCTCTGCTTTCCAAGGCTCCCTGTCACACTGGCATCCGAAAGGTATCATTCGTCACAAAGAAAATGATGTTATTTCTCTCAGCTCCCTGTGAACAGACGTGTATGACTGTAAGTGTTTGTGAGAGATTGCTTCTTATAAATGCCATTCCTCAGGGAAGCTTTCTGGAAAAGACTGAAGACTTAAGCACAGTTGGAAGGTCATCTTCAGAACAATGGGGTTAGAAAGAACTCTTTAAATGAAAGCTTAGACTCTGGAGAACAGTTCTGTTACAGGGTGATGGATATTGTGGTCCTGGACAGTGTTCCCTCTAATTTTTTCTATCCATGTGCGGAATTAATTTTGTTGTGTGCATTGAGGCATGTGCAGTTGTGCACCACCAGCAGAAACACATGCTGCCAGCTGTTGGCACTCTTCTAATCAGATGGGCAGTATCTGAATCTCTCTGGGGAAGGGGTTGTCCAAGCTCTCAGCTCACAGGGAACACTAGTCCTGGAATGCACAAAGATCTCTTGTGATCCAGAGATGATGAACTAGGATTCAGAGATACGAGTTTTAAAGAGATTGGGGCAACTTTAGGGTTAGAGTAACTTGCCCTAAATCAGACTGAAACTAGTGGTAAAGGCAGAGAGCAAAACCCTTGTTTGCTAATGCTGAGAGCAATGCTCTAATCACTAGGGGTACGTCTACACTACAGCGCTAGTTCGAACTAACTTAGTTCGAATTAGTTAATTCGAACTAAGCTAATTCGAACTAACGCGTCTAGAACTAAAAACTAGTTCGAATTAGCGTTTTGCTAATTCGAACTAGCAAGTCCACATTGAGTGGACCCTGAACCAGGCTTAAGGATGGCCGGAAGCAGTGCCGGCAGGGCATCAGAGGAGGACGTAGAGCGTGGAGATGCTGTCTCAGGCTAGCCGAGGGCTGTGCTTAAAGGGTCCCGACCCCCACCCCGGACACACAGTTCTCAGGGGTTCCCTGTGTTCAAAAATAGAAACTCTGTTTATTTGACAAAACTCGGGGAAACTGGGAAAAGGAGGTGGGAGAGGGGAAGAGAGAGGCTGGGAGAGGGGAGGGGGAAAACTGGGAGGAAGGAGCTGAAAGGGGGAAGCAAGGGAAAGGAGGGGGTGGGGAAACTGAAGAATCAGGGGTGGGGGTCTCGCCGGGCCGACCGCCTCCCAGTACGGCGAGGGAGGGGGCCTCGGCGTCCCCGGGGGGATGGGGTGGAGGGTGCGGAGGTTGAGGTGGGGGGTGTGGACATTGAGGAAGAGGTTGTGGGGGTTGAGGAGGGAGAGGTGGGAGGGGGAGCAGGAGTGGGAGGAGGGACAGCAGTTGGGGGGACAGCTGGTGCAGGATCAGCACGGGGCACCATGCTCTGCAGCAGGAGCTGCAGGTTGGTCCTCAGCCCTCGGAGCTCAGACAGCAGCTCGTGGCGGACCTGCAGGTCTTCCCACATCCACGACCGTAGTGTGCGGTGCACGGCTTGCAGGGCCCCAAGGTGCTGGTCCCAGTATTCCTGCTCCGTGCTGGCAGTCCGGAGCAGGCCGCGGGTGTGGGAGCATGTCCCGGGCGGGGTGGTGCGCCCTGCACGAGCAGCTGGTGCAGCTGTAGAGAAAGAAGAGAAGGGGTCAGTTCTCCCTGGGGACGCAGAGGATGATGCCCAGCCCCCTCCCCAACTCCGCAACGTGAGGGTGACCATGTCCTGCACCGTCACAGCCGCTGTGCTTGTACAGAGGCCATGGTCAGGATGTCTGGCTCTCCCCGGGACTGGGAGCTGCCCCAAGACCGCACCCATGTCCCTGTGCCGTGTATAGTGTGGCCGGGGCGGCGGGGGGGAAGGGGAGATGTCCCCTGCCTCCGTGTAGAGGGGACATGTGAAGGGAAATCATCCTGCTGGGTCCTGCCCCGGGGTCGGGAGCATGTCACGTCTCTTTGCACAAGCATGTGCCTATTGGGCAATGGCCCCTGGGTGTCACGCAGCTGGAGCCACCTGCCCAAGGGTGGCATGGCACGTGCTCGCACGTGCACAGGTGTCTGCGTGATCCGTGGAAGGCATGGCCCACGCGCGCGGTCCCTGGTCTCCCTCCCACCTCCCCCCCGAACTACTTAATTCAAAGTACTTACCTGGTACGGTCTCCCTGGACGACGCTGCTGGCGGTGACCCTTCTGGTGTGCCCAGGTCAGGGCCCTCTGGTCCCGGCTCGATGTCCCCCGGGCTGGCACGGACCGCCCTGCCCCCCAAGACTTGGTGAAGGGCAGTGAAGTAGGGGCAGGTGGCAGCCCCTGCAGCGGCGCCGCCCGTTGTGGCCCTGGCGTACGCCTGGCGCAGCTTTTTAATTTTAATGCGCACCTGCTCCTGGGTGCGCCTGTGTCCCCTGCTGGCCATGGCGGCTGCTATGCGCCCATAGACGGCCGCATTCCTCCTCCTAGTGCGGAGATCATGGACGTTGGGGGCCTGCCCCCAAACCTCAATGAGGTCCATGACCTCCGCACTAGTCCAGGAGGCCGCGAGCTGTCTACGGCCCCTGGCTGGCCCCTGGGTGCTGGGGGACTGGGCAGGGGACATGTCACTCGCACTGGCTGCCTGGCTCATGGTGGGGCCACTGGTTCGGGGCAGAGACTCCTGGCAGGGCTGGCTGACTCTAGTGCCATTTGGCCAGAGTCTACCCCTTTAAGGGCCCGGGGCTGGGGGAGAGGAGAAGAGTTTTCCTGGTTGTGCCCAGAGAGGCCACCAGGGGGAACCTGGGAAGGGCTAGCCTCCCACTAGTTCGAACTAAAGGGCTACACAGCCCTTAGTTCGAACTAGCTAGTTCGAACTAAGCGTTAGTCCTCGTAAAATGAGGTTTACCTAGTTCGAACTAAGCGCTCCGTTAGTTCGAATTAAGTTCGAACTAACGGAGCGCTAGTGTAGCGCCTAGGAAAGTTAGTTCGAACTAACGCCCGTTAGTTTGAACTAACTTTGTAGTGTAGACATACCCTAGGCTATCATACCTTCCTATATATGGATATGTGTGTGCAACAAATCCTGACTCATTTTTCTAAGCCTTGCTTTATCCAAAGGTGTTGGAATGAATCAGTCCCTGACCAGAGGTTAGGCTGTCAGGAGAAGGTGCCTACTCTTACCACATGGGGACAGATTAGAGGCCCTGTCCTTCATCTCAACCAATTCTGTAATTAGCTGCAGTCCCAAAGGAACCAAGAAGACCACAAATCATTCCTACAAGAATCAAGTCAATGCACTGAGTGACCTTCTTCATATGTGCACAATCTATTCAATTCAGCAGTGATTTTAAATTGATTGGGTTGTGTAGATGAGAAAAATGCCTATATTCCAGTGAGGACCCAGATAATAAAGGTTGTTTCTCCAAAGGCCAGACAGATAACTGCAGTAAGACTGCAAGGTAAATAGAGATCAGGGTATCTCAGAAATGTGCATTTGGGGACATCTACTCATAGACCAGGAAAGTTTCTTTTATGTCAGAAGAGGTTATTGAAAATTTGACTTTTTTAAACATGTTGGATAAATACATTTATGTATGCTTCAATGTTTACTAATGCCACATGGCCTTCTTTTTTTTTATACCCACATAAATATTTTTCAGTTGATCTATCATGGAACAACATTGTCAATGCGTGGTCAAAGTGTTGACACACACACATCAAGAATATTGTTTTCTCTTGAGCTACTTTTTATTTTTACGCCTTTGAATTAAAAAAAATGCTGTGAATAATGAAAATATCTGCCTTACTATTTTCCAGCTTTAAATATTCAGCATTAAACATTCATCTCTCAACCAAGTTTAATTTCTCATACTAGCATCATTTCTATAAAGCAAAATAAATGTGTAATTTTGGTGTTTAAATCATAAGTCTCAAGAAAGTCGTGGCAAATTGAAAGTGAATACAATTTATTTGCTAACACCTCATAGTTGGAAATAATTTATTATACAAGGACTTTCTGGAAAACAGAAGCCACTTGAGTTCAAGCAACTTATAAAATTACTTGTGTGTCTAATAAACTACCCGTGGGCCAACAAGTACATTAGCATTGCACAAACTTTCTGACTTATTCATCACCACTATTTATTATTAAAACTTTATCTGTTTCAACTTAGTAAATAACTGCCTTGGGACACGCTATTCTGAGCAGCAGCAACAAAATAAAGTTTATACAATTTGCATAATATTGTACAAAGGATATTAGCTTAGAACAATATGAATCCCTTGGATCATCTGCACGGGCCCTTTGGTGTTTAATGTTGGTAAATATTTAAGTAACAGCAAGCCTATATAATTATAAAGATTCCTCTTCTTAATCTGCACAGGATGTAAAAGTGTTGTAAATTATCACAGTTACATGGTTTTAGCCAAACTAAGACTGGGAGAAGAGTGGGATACACTTGTTGCATTTGCCAGGTGTTTCATGATCTGCGTGCAAGACCATATTAGATTGCAAGCAGCACCTATGCCCAGTTGAGTGCTTAAGTGTGTGTACAATGCTTATGACTGATGATTGGTGATGTCAACATGTTTTAAAGGCACAGAGTCACATTCTCCTTTGCCCTGCATGTTCAGGAGTTATTGATGCCAGCACAAGGTTGAACTTCTCTAATCCGGCACTCTCTGGTCTGGCAACATCCGTGGCCTGACATGATTTTAGTTAGCTGGGTATCCACTTATTATGGGTGTAGCCAACTTTCCCACAGTCCCATCAACTTTGTTTACAGCCACCAGTCCTGGTTTTCACTGTTCTGTGCTGTTATTTAGCTCCAATTTACCCCTAAATGTCTTCTGAGAGCCCAGTAAACAGTGGAAGTGCTGGTGATGGTGTTAGAAAATACTGACCTTCTGTAGTTCGGCAAATTCTCTGGTTTGGCACCTGTCAAGTCCCAAGGTTGCCAGACTAGAGAGGTTCAATCTGTACTAATCGTTCATATTCAAATCTGGTAGCACTATATCTCACACTCATTTTGTACTCACCTACTGGGTGACCATGCTCATGTCCCTTCATAGCCCGGAGCCTCAGTTTTCCCATGTATAACATGGTGGTCATGATTCTGCTCACTTTTGTAAGGTGCTTCAAAAGAAGTTATATATAAGAGTGACAGACTATAATAATGATTATGGCCAGGACTTGCAGCGTTATTGGTCTGTTGTGCATTGCGCATGCCTAGGGCTCGACAAACCACGGCGAAATCCACTCGCCAGCCCCGCACCGCACATGTGTCAGACCCGCACTGCGCATGCATGCACCGCCGGTGAACAGGGCGACCAGCTGAAATCTACTCACCACAGATTTGTCGAGCCCTGCGCATGCGCATTGTGGTAAAAGCAGCAACAATAAATATAGGTGTAACTGGCAGAGTTGCATTGACAGCAGTGAAATTGATATGATTCAACTGCAGGGGAGAGTCTGGCCCATTTATAACACCCTCTCTTGGGTGACGGGACCAGGAAAGAGTAATTAGTGGTCAAAATCTACATCTTCTTCCTAGTAAATGGGAGTAAAGAGGCCGATTCCCATGTCCTGTGCTTAGTCCAGGAGATAAAGTCTCATTCTGTTTGATGTTTCCATAGTGAAATTGAAGAGGATAAAAATAAAAGATAGACTACAATGGACTAGAACATGCTGTGACAGATTTCGCAGATGAGCCCCAGCGAATCTCACATCAGCTAATCCCTGTCACCCTTTTCCATGAAAGATGGGTATTGAGATTTAAACAGTTGCCTCTACAATAGACTGAAATGAATGCCCATGGAGTAAATAGAATATCTCACCCTTGAAGAGTGATTATGTTTCTTTCACTCATGAGAAAGGCCTTCATAATTCATTCATACCTGCGGCACTCATGAGTTATGGGTCCTTCACACTCTTGAAAGACACATAATGCTCACCCTTCATGGATGAGCTCTCCTATATGTATTTAAATTGTAAAATTAAAGTCTGGAGCTTTTGAAGGCATTTTCAACATGTAAAACATAAATGCATCTAGAGAATTCTTTCCCCTTCTATTTGAAGGGTGACATGAAACCTTAGGAGAATATGACAACATGAAATATTACAGCGAAAGCTAACATGGGACGTGTTGCGTGTAAGACAAAAGAGGAGAAAAAGAAATTAATTTCCCCACTGATCATTCTTCAAAGAGAGGCACTATTGTTGCTTTCTTTGGAATGCTTTTAAATATCTTACTTCTATGCCCTCAGATAACTTTAATAGAATCTGAGGCATTATACCTAAAAATGTCAGTGTCACTTCAATCTGATTCCTAACTCCTGAGATTATTTAAGAAGATACATTTAATACTAGAAAGTGAGATGGGCTAGAAGTGCATCTGTGGAGGAGAACAGGGGAACACATAGGATAACAGAGATCACATAGGTTTTAGGGATCTATACGTATTACAAAGGCTCAGCATTTTTTTTTATAGGTACAAGTTGAACCTCACTAGTCTGTCACCCTCGGGACCTCACTGGTACTGAACCAGAGAATTTGCTGGACCATGGGAGGTCAATATTGTCTAGATAAATGTACAGAAGACATAACTGTCTATCAGGGATCACTAAACACAATGTTCATTCCAGAAATTCAACAATTAGAGGGGACAATTAGCTAATATATGTTCTGAAGAATCCCAGTGATCCATTCCCCAGTGTTTATTATCAGATTCTAATAGTCAAGGGACACCATTCTTGCATATCCTGGCTAATAGCCATTGATGGACCTATTATCCATGAATTTATCTAGCTCTGTTTTGAACCCTGTTATAATTTTGGCATTCACAACATCTTCTGGCAAGGAGTTCCACGACTGATTGTGTGTTGTGTGAAGAAATACTTCCTTTTATTTGTTTTAAATCTGCCACCTATTAATTTCATTTGGTGACCCCTACTTTCTGTTATTAGGAGAAAAGGGCACTTGCTACTTTCTCTATACCAGTCATGAGTTTATAGACTTCAATCATATCCCCCCCGAGTCATCTGTTTTTCAAGCTGAAAGGTCCCAGTTTTATTAATATTTCATACAGAAGCCATTCCATACCCCTAGTCATTTTTGTTGCCCTTTTCTGAACCTTTTCCTGTGAGCACATAGTTGGAGAAACATTATAAAAAGTACTGAGCACTGATTCTAACATTGTGGGGCAGCTAAGAATAATTCTACTTTCCTGGACTAAATTCTAATTGTACTCTCTATTGTTCCCAACAGTTTGAAATGATGCTGGGGAAAACTGATGTAATACTTCAGTCTGAGGAAATCACCATTACACGTTTTTAAAGCACAAGAATTCCCAAAGTTCTTTCCCTGGATAATGAAATACAAAGCTAATTTTGAAGTTGGGCAAATGGTTTGTTCAGAGAACATAACTCTGACAACATTTTTCTGATAACAGGAGAGATTTTTAATTAGGTCTTCAGACTAAACTGATATTTGCTGAGAAAGGCTTTTGTAAATAAGTATCAGCCGTAAATTTTCTAGCTTACTGGTTTGTAAGATCTGATTGCAAAGAAAGCCAATTACAAATAGGCTATTCCTTGCTCTATGCCAGGCTGGGGAACCTTTTTTGAGTTGGGAGCCATTGACCCACAGAAAAATCAGTCAAGGGCTGCATACAAAAACCCCTCACTGATGTAGTGCCCGACCTTGCACACCAAAGCCTAGAGGGGCTCAGCCAAGTGGATTTTGTGTGCTCCAGCACCATGGTGGGGCAGCGGCTGGGGAGGGGACCTGAAGTACCAGCACAGTCTTCCCAATGACGGGTGGGGTGCCTTGAGCTTTGGGGGCCTGAGGTTTCTCATCCTGCTCTATGCTGGCATTATTTGATATGGTCATTTACCCATAGTAATGGTTATGTAACTATCATGATAAAATAAAAAACTACTTAGGGCTTGATCCTCAGAAACACAGTGGCTACGTCTAGACTACATCCCTTTTTCGGAAAAGGGATGTAAATTAGACGTATCGCAATTTCTAATGAAGCGGGGATTTAAATCTCCCGCACTTCATTTGCATAAAAACGGCTGCCGCTTTTTTTCGGCATGGAGCTTTGCCAGAGAAAAGCGCCAGTCTAGACGCTGATCTTTCGGAAAATAAAGCCTTTTCTGAAAGATCCCTTATCCCTCTTGAAATAAGGGATAAGGGATCTTTCAGAACGGCTTTATTTTCTGAAAGATCAGCATCTAGACTGGCGCTTTTCTCCGGCAAAGCTCCGTGCCGAAAAAAAGAGGCAGCCGTCTTTATGCTAATGAAGCGCAGGAGATTTAAATCCCTGCTTCGTTAGCAATTGCGATACGTCAAATTTACATCCCTTTTCCAAAAAAGGGATGTAGTCTAGACGTAGCCACAGAGTGAGTGTGTGACAGAATGATTCTTTGGATATTTTCCAATAATCTTTCAAAAATGTAATGTGTGTTTCTGATCGGGGACAGAGTATTTTGCTTTTGCACTATTGGAAGAATTCAAGAAGATACCATCGACTTGAAAATCAACTCTTTGAAAATGCCTTAACTTCTGTAGTTACATCTAAAATTAGTTTATCAGGAAGAAGTGGGTGAACAGTTATTTCCCTCTTTTTTTTCTTTGTTAGTTTATTTAGAGTGCCCTTTGGGTATGGCCTGTTCGCTGCTTCCTCGACTAATAGATTAAAATGTCAGAGGGGACCAATGTCATTATCTAGTCTGACTTCAGACACAGGCTACAGGACTTCCCTGAATTAATTCCTGCTTGAACTATAATAAAAACATCCATTCCTAATTTTAAAAATGCCGGTAATGGAGAATTCACCAAAACTCCTTAGTATGTTATTCTACGGGCTCTGTTGAGATTTGATCTCAGGCCTCTAGATTCAAAGTCCAGAATGCTGAAAATCCTATGCCAGAGAGCCAAGCACCACAGAATCACTTAGCTAGAGCTGGACTCTGCAAACAATTGACACGTTATTACTTTGCAAAGACGCTTAAATCCCTTTGGACTCAGTGAGAAAACTCGTGGAACTACTAGTAGAAGAGGTCCATATAATTCTCACAGGGGAGCAGACAATGCAGGGCATAGTATTTAAGGCATGCTCAGTCAGAAACGTAATTGTTTTTAAAAGTTAGTCGATTTAAAAATAATAATAAAATTGGATGTCCCTTTAATACTGTCATGGAACAATGATCCCCACCCTGGTGGTAGGTAGGGGCAGTTAAAGGGCAGTATTTAGAACTGTATGCTAATGCCAATTAGATTTTTATGAGATTTTTATGTAAATCTTTATGATTTTTGCCTAATTGAAAACAAGATTTACTTCCATTCTGCTGCTGATGAGTTTTAAATGATCTCAAATCAATCTCTCTATTATTATGTTATGCAATGGAGGTTTTTCAAGAGTGCAGGTTGTGTGTGTCTAGGAAGCTAATGAGATATTACATTGGAATTGCAAGTGGGAATATCATCCGTGTGGGTATAAATATCATGGTGGCTTTTTAAGCTGTTGGGTGAGCTTTTTCCACTCCATATCCTTCAACACATGACACGGAAGATTTCAACCTCACTATAACTCATTGGAAGCATCCCCTGCCATCCTTTTCCATTTATGGTCCACAGTGTTGAAGAAGGAGAAACACACTGTACTGGCCTCTGTTCATTCTCTTTAGTGTACACAATTTCAAACCAATGCAAAAACGTTACCTTAACTGCCGACTGTAATCCATGGCTGTCCCTTCCTTTGTAGGCACTGCACAAGGCCTTGTCTGACATCAGGCGTGTCATGCTGGGGAACCAGCTGGCAGAGTTCCCAGTCATGGATAGGCTCCAACATCTCTTGAAGGTGAGCATGGTCAGGAGGGGTGGGGCGGTTTTAGCGTAGCACTGAGGGGAACTGGAAAGGGGTGACCGGAAATTCATTTTCCAGCCTGCACCTCAGTGGGCCATATTGGGCCCTGCCTCCTTCAGGGACAGGAGAAGGAGATGGAACTTCAATTCAGGGCCTAGGCCATCTTTGGGAGTATGAGCTTCAAATCCCCCACTCCTTGCCCAACCTCCCCAGAGGTGTTCCCTCTAAGCCATGCAGCAGCAAGACCCCACAGTTGCTTAATGAGCCCCGCCTAGACAGGGGCTCAGGACTCAAATACAGAGCTTCCTGGAGTGGGGAGGGGCACGTTTCTCTCAGCAACAGCAGCAGCTCCTTGCTGAGGACAGAGCAGCAAGTCTCTCCCAGCTGGTAAGGGGGGCATGGCTGGGCAGGGCACATTAAGCAGCTGTGGGGCTGTGCTGCCATGCAGCTTAGAGGGAACACTGCTTCCCTGCTCCCACCAGGAGATCCAAGAGATGGTGCTCACAGAAAAGTCATAGACTCCTTCCTAGAAATCCAGGTATACATATAGAGAGCCAGCATGTTTCCTCTATACATGCAACTGCTGAAATGACCTACTGCACACAAATGGTAAAGCGGGGGGAAGGAGGTTGGTTCTGAAAACTCTGGTGCTGTCTGGCTCTGATTCAGAAAAATGCTTAAGCAGGTGCTTAACTTAAAGCATGTGAGCACTTCCCTTGAAGTTAGTTCTGCAGGGTGATAAGCAACTTTATTTTGGTGAGTCTGGCCATGCCATTGATACACATAAATGGGAACAGACCTTTTGAGAATCTGGCCACTTATTTACATACCTGAATGGGAGCAATTGGGTTCTGCAAGTCTGTCTAGGAACTAATTCATAGTAAGGAAATACTGATGAGCCATGGCGTTGTAACAAAAAATTCCATTCACCTACTAAAAATTAATATGTCCTCCGTAGACTGTTAAATCTTAATAGTTTTGTTGTTATTAATATACAAGCAAGAAGGGGTCAGTGAGATTCATTGCACATTAGTTTGGCCATCTAAAAATACCTTAACCTTGGGCATAAACTTCAAATAAATTTTCATCTTAACTGTGACAATTCTGAGACCTGGTAAGAGAGGCAAGAAGCTGCGAGGAAGCAGGAAGGTGCAAATGAAATGATCTAATGTGGATAAGGTAGGACAAAAGAACATCTACACATCCCAGACTTGCTAAATTAAGACAGATCATGTATCAGAGGAAAAGATTGAATTTAAAGTTCAGAATGGTTTTAGTTTTAAAAAATAAAGTTAATTATTCCCATCTCATTTTTGTCTAAAAGAAGATTTAAAAGGAAAAACCAGGAAAATATACTTTGTTTTGAGAAACGTATGTAGTGGAACATATGAAGAAAATTTACAGAACCCTAGGACACTACATAAATTCTACTGAACCATACTTTTCAGGCACTATAAAAAGCTGGTGTATGTGTACACCAATGATCTCTGCAGGATGAAATGAGAATTGCTCAGCCACATGTAACAACAGGCCTGGAAGCTGCAAACAACTAATAAAGGACTTGTCTACATTTGAAGTGCTGCAAAAGTGACACTGTAATGCTTCAGTGTAGACACTCTCTACACTGACAGGAGTGGCTCCCTATTGGCATAAGTAATTTACCTCCTTGAGAGGGGGTAGCTGAGTTAATGGAAGAATTCTTCCTTTTGACTTACTGGTGCAGTGGTGGGTGACCTACAGCCCATTGGGGTTCTGTGTGTGGCCTACAAGACAGTTTGTTTGCCGGTGCCCACGCTGAAGGGTTGCCAGAGTCCGCTGATTTCTGTTCACATTGCTTCCCCCCCGCCACCGATATGACTAAAATAACAAGTATGTAAAACAAGAGCATGTGAAGTGAGGTGCATGCTGATTGAGTGTGAGAGCCATGTCTTCCCTCTGAATCCAATCAAAGCACTGCTCCAGTTCAATCGGCGCAACCCACCAATTCTAGGCATGCAAGTGCTGTGAGCAAAACTACCTTATCCCGGAAGATGGTCTTGGTTACGACAATCTTGGGGCCCATTACACTGAAGGAGAGCCTCTCATGTGGCCCCCTCACTAGCCTAGGTTGCCCTTCATTGTCCTGGTGCCTTTACTGGGGCTTGGGTTGTCTTTGCAATGTCAGTCAGAGATTTTTAATGCTCTTCAGTGACGTAGCTGATCTTATCTAATTTTCTAGTGTAAGCCATTCGGGAGATTCTGTAAATGGCAGGGGTTTGGGCTTTTTGGCTATGCCTAAATTACACACCACTGGCAGCTGCATTTACTGTGCACGTAGCTACAAGCCGAAGCAAAGGGCAGGCTGCACCCCCGCTATGGTGCATAGCTACAAGTGTCAGTGAAAGGGCCTTCAGGCAGAAGAAAGGCAGGGGTCCAGTAAGAGGGACTTGGCAGAGGCTTGCCCTGCTGCTGGAGTGGTGAATAAATGTTCTGGCCAGTGGTAAAAGGCCGAACTTGCCTTCTTCCTCCTCCTGCCAGAACCCCTCCCCACAGTGGAGAAATGTCCCTTTTCCCTGTGAAATCCTTTCCTACCTGCCCAAGCTCTTCCTTTCTCCTTCCTGATGGTCAGGCACTTTCCCTGCTGGTGGAGTCTTTTTCTGCAGAGGCAAAAGGCTCCAGCAGTGGGATGTTATCCTGAGGAAAAATAGCAGTGGAGATAGGGAGGCCCGGCTTAGGGCACTAAAGAACACATAAGGCCTATCCTGGCAATAATGCCTAATCCCTGCAGACGTGTCTGCACTCTCCTTGCCTGTGCTTAGCTTCATTGGCTACGCCGCTGTTTATAACTTCACGACACCACTCTGTGGGTATGTGATTTACACACCACTGAAAGCAGCACACAATAGTGGCATATCCTGAGAGCAGGTGCTTCTGAGTTCTATCCCAGATCCGACTGGAAAGTGGGCAAAACATTACCACCCTAAAGTTTCTCAGTGGCCATAGTTCTTTTATACGATTAAAAGAACAGAGTCTCTACTGAGAGAAAAGGAAAGAGACAAAATATTTACAGAGCACAAGGCTTTTCACAAATGCTGAAAGGAGCTCTAGGGAACACTTGAGAGCTCCATGTAAACAGCTGCATACTGGAAACCATTTCCAATATGCAACAGCAACACAACTTATTGTTCCTAGGTTTGCTACGACCCACTGTCGAATATTCTTGAGCACCACCTACTGGCAGAGTCTCCAGTAACTAACTATTCATTTACAAAACCACGTCTCCTGTTAAAAGTTAACAGGGACCTGGAGAAGAAAGAATTCAATGGCCCACAGCTTGCACTGCCTGGCCCCAGGGGGGAGGAGGATGGCTCTGTATTACTAAATAACCCATCCATGAAGCATCAATCTACTGATAATGCTTGGCTTCCTGTCCATAGAAAAAACAAGACCAGGTCCAGGAAGGTTTGTGAATATCAACTACAGAGAGAAGACAGTGACTAAAACTAGACAAAAATGTCATCAATGAAGGCAAAATTCACTGGTTATTGCTGTTTATAGTGTTCAACCTATTAACAAGAAAACACATTTAGTTTTAAACAGTCTTTTTTCTTGTGTAGTTTTTAGGGTGTTTTGTTTTTGAGCCCAAAGATTTTTTTTGCTGGAGCAAGCTCTTATTTTGCTTTTTGCCTGAAGCAGTGGTTTTCAACCTGTGGTCTGCTGACCCAGAGAGGTCTGCAGGCTACATCTAAGATTTCCAAAGAGGTCCACGGACACCTCAATTTGGATATCTTCAGGGTCTGCAATTAGAAAAAGACTGAAAACTACTGGTTTAAAGGAAAGGATCAGACTGGGCCCTAAAACATTCGGTGCTTCGGCATCTGGTATCTTCATGTCATCCTTCATCTACAGCTTGAACAAGTCCATATCTCCGGTCTGCTTACCTGCATGCCACCTACACTGAAGCAAATTGAATTGCCTATTGGTTGTTTTTCTACTTTTAATCTCAGTCTTTACTGTTTGTCCTTATACGCTTGAACCTCTTTAATTTGGCAACCGTGGGAAACAAGAAGTTCTGTAGGCCATGGAAGGTGCTGGGGCGAGGTCTGGGAGGCAGGTAGGGTGCATGACGGGGACAGGGATGGAAGCTTACCTGGCACCTTGCTCCGGGGGCCACATGTGGCTCCATGTCCCCTGCCACTCCCAGGCACTGGCCCCTCTGTTATGAGAGTGACATGGAAGAGCTTCCGGCAAAGTGCTTTGCTGCTTTGAGGGGAAATGGCAGCACACAGAGCCGCTTCCTCCTCCCCCTGGCAGGGTCCGAACCATGGGTGTTTCTGGATTAGGGACACCTAGAATACAGAGGTTTAAGTGTATTGAGAACTTCCTTTGGGCAAGAACATGGCTTCTTGAGTGTTTTGAAAGCATGAGACACAACATGGGTACCACACTAACTAAACAATCAAGATACATTTTAAGCAAAAAGGCCAGGATTGTCCACTGACACTTCACTTTTACAGAAAGTGCCCTCAATAAGCAGAGCACAACAATAAAGCACCAAACGAACTTGGACAGCAGGCAAGATAATGAAATCGAAATTTGGTAAAAATCAACAATTTGGAGGAAACTACACAGAATTTGAGGCATTAAATACTTTTTCACAACAAAACAATAAAACCCATCAGTTGTGTCTGTTTAAACCTCAATGTTATATATGCTGTTAAGTATGGTTCCTGGTTATCTCATTTCCCATTGTCCAGATATGTCAGTGATCCTGCTTTTCCATTTCACTATGGTCAATCATTAGAGGGGGTTATGGAGCTAGCTGGCATTTTTACCAGTAGGATTTATAAATATGCAGAGAGATGACCACAAGGATCTGAAAACCTAAATTTTCTGAAGAACACTTTTTCAAAAATATATGCTTGGAATGGATTGAGAAAGTCACAGTCCTAGCCCTTTAAGTAGGAAAATAGAGCAATAAAATTTTAAAATGAAAGTAAACTGATTATGAGACTGCTTGTTTCTCCACAGAAAAATCTTGTGATCTCAAGTTTCTCAGGTTCTTCAGAAAAGCTTAGAACATTTCCCTCCCTTGAACTGATTGGCAGAGGATTTTGTAAACAAAAGCAAGCAGCCAGATGTTGCTTAGTTAAGATTTAGGGAGAAAAATGTTAGGTGTCCATTGTGAACAGCCTGTTGTGACAATACGTTGAAAATTATGGCAAGACATCTGATCCAGCATTTACAATTTACTGTTTATTACCAAAAAATGTGCATGTTAGGAGGAAACGAAACGTATCAACAAGCTGCATTTTTCATTGCTATGGTAGCGATATCTCTGGTTACACTTTTCTGTATGGTCACTAAGGACAACAGTATAGATTGCTCTTTCCTTTCCCTATCCTAGTCTCCTTAGACCTTTTCTCTCTTTCTTAGTATTAATTATGAGTTATTCTAGTGAATAAATCATTGTTTTATTGGTGGGGGAGAGAAGATGAAAAAACAGGAATTGCCATAACAGGCAAGAATTCTTGGACGAGCTGTTCCACTTTGCACAATATATTTATATAGCCATTTGGTCAAAGAGAATGAGAATTACTTTATAGCCTGGAAGCTACTGTGCTTTTCTGGGAGACCCAAATTCCTGTCCCTGCTCCAATGACTAAGAATTTTAAAGAAAGTGGAACATCTTCAGTACGAGAGTCTGAAAGAGATCCTTTCCAAATACTCCATAGCCCAATGAGTAGGGGATATATGAAGAATCTGGAAGACCCAAGGCATTTGAACCAAGGTCAACATCATGGGGAGCTTGTACTAACCACTGGGCTAGTGGATATGAGAGGACTTCTGCCTCTTCTTCTTTGGGCTTTTTTAAGAAGGGGCTGACCAGGCTTAGGTGCTGAATTTCATGGCTATGAGTTTTAACAGGAGAAGACACCAAAATCCTATTGAGGATCTACATTTCTTCTTGAAATTAGATTAGGCAGGTCAGCATGATGGCTTTTGTGAATCACTTTCCTAGGCTTCTAACTATGCATAGTATAGATGGTCTTGGAGCTGAAGTTACAACTGAGGAGTCTTCTGGGTGGCAATCATTTAAAGTTAGACTCAGCCTATGTATAAAAACTACAGACCAGACTGATGCTCTGAGATCAATCTACCAATGTTCAATTTTAGCAGGTCTAGAGAAGACCCATCAAATTGACTGAAGATCACTCTGCAGTTGACCCCTCTACTTTACCCCAGATGAGAAAAGTCAGAGAAGTTGAGGGCAGAATTTCTCCCATTGACCCCTGTGGTGTAGATCTTATGGTAGCATGACCTAAGGTATGTCGACTCCAGCTGTTATTCACATAGCTGGAGTTGGATAGCTTAGGTCGACTTTCTGCAGTAGTGTAGCTGTAGCCTCAGCATTACAAGAACTAAATTCTCTTTGTGGCTCTAGGCCCTTGTATCCAGCTCTTTTTCCTTTTGGGCCACAGACAGCATTCACACAAAGCTTCTTCTTACTATTCAGTGAGGGTATGTCTACACTTGCTCCCTAGTTTGAACTAGGGATGCAAAGATAGCCGACCGAAATTGCTAATGAAGCAGGGATTTAAATATCATAGAATCATAGAATACTAGGACTGGAAGGGACCTCGAGAGGTCATCGAGTCCAGTCCTCTGCCCTCATGGCAGGACTAAATACTGTCTAGACTATCCCTGATAGACATTTATCTAACCTACTCTTAAATATCTCCAGAGATGGGGATTCCACAACCTCCCTGGGCAATTTATTCCAGTGTTTGAGCACCCTGACAGTTAGGAACTTTTTCCTAATGTCCAACCTAAACCTCCCTTGCTGCAGTTTAAGCCCATTGCTTCTTGTTCTATCCTCAGAGGCCAAGATGAACAAGTTATCTCCCTCCTCCTTACAACACCCTTTTAGATATCTGAAAACTGCTATCATGTCCACCCCACATCTTTCTTGAAATGTGCTGCCCAGACCTGGACACAATACTCCAATTGAGGCCTAACCAGCGCAGAGTAGAGCGGAAGAATGACTTCTCGTGTCTTGCTCACAACACACCTGTTAATACATCCCAGAATCATGTTTGCTTTCTTTGCAACAGCAGCACACTGCTGACTCATATTTAACTTGTGGTCCACTATAACCCCTAGATCCCTTTCTGCCATACTCCTTCCCAGACCGTCACTTCCCATTCTGTATGTGTGAAACTGACTGTTCCTTCCTAAGTGGAGCACTTTGCATTTGTCTTTATTAAACTTCATCCTATTTATCTCAGACCATTTCTCCAATTTGTCCAGGTCATTTGAATTATGATCCTATCCTCCAGATTAGTCGCATCCCCTCCCAGCTTGGTATCATCTGCAAATTTACATCCTGCACTTCATTAGCATAATCTCGCCCGCGTTATATTATAACATTTTTTGAGGAGTATTGTTAGTTCGAACTAACGCGTCCCGGAGCGCATTTCCTGGTTTAAATCAGCTGGCAAGAGGAATAGCGCGCAGGTGAGATTATGCTAATGAAGTGTGGGTTATTTAAATCACCGCTTCATTAGCAATTTCGGTCAGCTACATTTGCATCCCTAGTTTGAACTAGGGAGCAAGCGTAGATGTACCCTTAGACAACAGCCAAACTTTCCTGCATTGTCATATTTTCCCCCCAGAGCATGTGTTTCTAAGCCCTGATCTACACCAGGGAGTTATTTCAAAATAACCTCCTTTATTTCGAAATAATAAGTGGAGTGTCCACACTACCAAGCCTGTTATTTCAAAATTCCTCAGAGAATAACACTTATTTTGAAATTGTTATTTTGAAATAAAATACAGGACTATGTAGCACTTTAAAGACTAACAAGATGGTTTATTAGATGATGAGCTTTCGTGGGCCACACCCACTTCCTCAGATCAAATAGTGGAAGAAAATAGTCACAACCTTATATACCAAAGGATACAATTAAAAAAAATGAACACATATGAAAAGGACAAATCACATTTCAGAACAGAAGGACTATTTTCTTCCCCTGCATCCCCCTTCTGTTCTGAAATGTGATTTGTCCTTTTCATATGTGTTCATTTTTTTAAATTGTATCCTTTGGTATATATGGTTGTGACTATTTTCTTCCACTATTTGATCTGAGGAAGTGGGTGTGGCCCACGAAAGCTCATCATCTAATAAACCATCTTGTTAGTCTTTAAAGTGCTACAAAGTCCTGTATTTTGTATCAGCTACACCAGACTAACACGGCTACATTTCTATCATTATTTTGAAATAGCATTAGATTGGACACTGCTGCTGTTATTTTGAAATAACTGCTCCCCAGAGTAATTCAAAGTAACTCCCCAGTGTTTCCTGGCACTCTGAGCCACAATAATGGAGTCTGCCTCAGGCTACTTTCAAGGAGACACACTATTTCGATTTTGTTATTTTGAGAGTTACGATTTCAAATTTAGTTATTTCAGAATAATTTTCTAGTGTAGCCATGCCCTAGGTGCCTAGGTAACTAGTGGCAATTGCAAGGAAGGTGGCATCTTGGGAATCAATTATTTCCAAAATTTCAAACTGAAATGCATGGATGAGAGTTTCAAAGTCTTGTGGGGATATGGATGACAATTACAACTTTTTAAAAATCTGAAGTGGGACATTACAAAAACTTGAGCAGCTAACAGAATATTAAATCTAGCCAGTGAACTTGAAAGAGATCAGAAATACTAACTGTATTTCTTAAGTAAATCTGCTTATTTTATAAAGTTTCCAAAGCTACCCTTTATAAACATAAATTAATAAAGTGCTGTCGTACCCTTGAACAAACAAATCAGATTTTATTTAAACAATTCAGATTTATTTCTGGCAATGCCAGTTACTCCTATCATGTGAGCAAAAGAATATAAAAAAATAAATACAGAAAATTCATCTGCTCTCTTGGACTTAGTAGCCTACCTTTGTTTTTATAATTAAAAGGAAATAAAACCAGTATGATGGGAATGCATAGGCAAATATGAAAACCAGAGAGGCTGGGAAACAGGAAGTTTAAAATCATGCCAGTGAAATAACAGTTATGATCATTTAACTGTATCTGTTCGTGAAAAAAAAATATTCCCTGGCTTCCATACCACCTTCACCGTGGCTGTATTCGGAAGCACTTTGAAGGATTTGTTATGAACATTGCAGGTCTTTTCTTACTGACTAAAGACAGCTCCGAACTGCAAGAGACTCATAAAGACCAAGAGGCCTGGGAAAGCAGAACTAGGCCAAACTTCAACACTTTCATTAGGCTTCTAAACAAATGTGTGTGTGTGTGTGTGTGGGGGGGGGGGGGGGGGGGGGGAATTAAATGACCCTTGTATTTTGCAGTCAACTTACTTTCCAATACAAGTCTAAAGGGATGTTAACAGTGTCCTTCTATTGTAATCTGTTGAACTTTCCTGACATGAAGGGGAATGAGGGAGAATGTTCAGTCCATCCTAGAGATGGCACTGTTGCATTTCTGGGATCACTGCTGGATTTATATTGAAAAAGATTTAATGAAGAAAAAAAAGGAAATTAAACTGTATCAATAGTCATGTTACAGTATTTTTGATGTTTGTGTCACCTATTCAGATCAAAAGCCCCTCACCTTTCTTTCTGTTGAACCTAGATAACTTTGTTGATCTGCCTTAACTAAAAAGAATATAAGAAAAAAAGGTTATATTTGACTGTGTATTAGAAAATCCTTAGCATTTTGCTCTGAGAGGGTAAATGATTGGTATCTTTAAATAACTATGCTCAAGTAAGTTTAATTTTACGTGGAAAATGGAAAGACGAGTTTAATACCAAGGTTTCTACTTGCATTCGATCATGGGCTTGGAGATGAACGTATGGTTAATGTAAAAGTAATAATCTAATGGCATTAGATACTACAGTTTATGTTTAGACCTACATGGGCATGTACATGTACCACTGTTGCAATTCCAAAATTGCTGAAATTTGAAAGAGACATTGAGGGGCATTGGGAGCTTATTTCTCCACTCCCTTGTGAGGATGCTAACATCTGTGCAAAGTAAGGTTACCATTCTGATTGGGTAGCATTTTCTACCTTTGTTGCACAGCTGGCTACACAAAATGCAAAGAAGTGGAGAATCAGAAATTAGGGTTTCAGATATAGGAGCCTTAAAATTGGAACCCTGGAAGTGGAAGTCAGTGACTGGCTAGTGTTTTTGGAATCTAGGTGGGTGCTTAAATATGGAACCTAACTTTAAGCTCGGACTTTTAAAAACTCTTGTCTCTAAATAGCCTAAGGGATATTTGGATATATTTTAAACAGATTCTGATTAGGGATGTGCCCCGTTTACCCAGCACACATCATTATAGACAGTGGAAGGTGGACATTAGGGATTGACAGACAAGGGTAAAAAAAAGGCACAGATTAGTAGAAAACAGAAATTTGAAAGAAGAAATCAAGCTGTCCTAGTGTTCTCAGAAAGAATCAGGGAACAGAACTAGCCTTCTGCCTCTTGGGGATTCAGCACAAGAGTGACATAAGCAAACACAAATCAATACTGAGCATATCATGAGAAATTTTGCATTTTGCTACTGGAAAGTAACACCCGACCTTGTGGCTTGGTATTAGTTACCTTGATGAAACTGAGCTAATATGGCAAGTCTGAGGGATGTGTGATGCAGACAGGAGCAGATTAGCTGAACTGCGTCTCCTCAGCAAACGTATTTGCCTAGTTACAGAGACTGTTATTTCTCTTTAAGTAAAATGCACTATTCTAGGCTTTGACACATAAGAGTTCAGCAATGAGGTGACCTTGATACAACCAAGTCAAGAACATAAATAATGTAAGAGTATTAAAATCCTTGGAGGGCACTCTTCCCTCCCCCCCCCCCCATGCATGCTGTCTTTTTTTTTTCTTCTTCTTCCAAATATCTTTAAATGGGGGCATTCAGAGAGCGATAGCAACTTTTCTTTGTATTTATGGTGTTTATCTGCGATCAGCAGAAACAGGAAAATTGCAATGCTAGATCATTGGCTCTGCTCTGTCTTATCTACAATGCAGCAAGTCATCGTGTGCCTTGCCAGAAACTACTCACTCAGCATCTTAAATGGGAAATATTTTCTTAAGTGTATGTAGAGCAGCTAATGAGACACTCGCCTGCTTTGAAATGGTGACCCCCCCCCTCCCATCCAAATGCCTAGTATTTGCATTTAGATACACAAGACTGAGTACCCAGGGACCCAAATCCACAGGCTGAATCTCAGCACCAGGGCCAGAGAGATGCTGACAGGTTCGAATATGTGTATAATATTTTACATATCCGTCAGCATTCAATTAGCTATAGCCTTTCAATAAAGGAAGGCAGCATCAAAGCTACTTAGCTCTTATTTACATTCCCATACAAACCATTATGTGACATGCAAAAATATGGGGTCAGCTTCTCCACCAGTGTAAACCAGCTTTGTGTAAGGAGTGACAGCAATTTATCACACCTCAGGATCTGGCCACGCTTATACTACATGTTCAAAGGGATAACAAAAGGGCAGGCACAAAAAATAGGCAGGAAACTGTTTTTAATTCCTTTGGCATCTGTGGTACTACTCAAGTGCTTGAGGGCCTTGTGAGATCAGGACCTCAGTTTCCCATTGATATACATGGGAATATTCTCCATTGAAGTCAAGAAATAACTCAGGATTTTTATCCGGGTAACAGATTACAAAGTGGCCTATGGTATGACTTGCAGCAGACGTACACATATTGGCCCATGTATTCTCTTAATACATGGCCAACATTTATAAGAATCATATGTTGGTCCATGGCCCTATATGAAGAACTGGGCCAAACAAACAGTTGGGCTGAGAGCCTCATAGCATGATTAGTACACAAAAGAACCGTTCAATGCACCACACAGGGGGAAGTCTGAATATATTCTGGTGCTGGTTGAAACAGAGCAAAAGTTGAAAACCCTTAAATTTGGAAGCTGTGTTCTACTTCGTATGGGCAGCCCTATCAATACTATGCTTGCAGTTTCCACAGAGCTTCCAAGCTGAAATTTCATAACAAAATGTTTAGATGCTACAGCCAGGGTCCTTAAAGACGAAGGTAGATGAATGGCTTCAAGGCATGCTGTCCCATTGAACCCTCTGTATGCATTAGAAGTCTGGGAAACATTCTAGCCATACATAAATATGACCATCTTGTATACTTAGAAAGCAAGACAGTGTAATACTGCACCTGTAAAAGGTTATGCAAGCTAATTACCATCAATGCAGGCAAAGGCATCCAAAGCCAAACAGAACCGGGGTGGGGGAGAGAATCAGATGCTGAAGTGACACCTAATTCCAGGTTGAAAGGGCAGAATCACTTATAGCCATAGGTGCACAACACAAGATGCACATCAGTGATCCCCTGAAGTGCTCAAACTACATGCTGTTAACCATCTAAAAGCTGTTACAGGTTGAACTTCTCTAGTCTGGCACCCTCGGGACCTGACCTGGTGCTGAACCAGAGAATTTGCTGAACCATGAGAGGTCAATATTGTCTCACAGTGGAAGTGTTGGTAATGCTGCTTACTTTATAAGACATTGAGGGGTCAGTTAGAGCTAAACAGCAGCAGAGAACACTGAGAGCCAGGACTGGTGGCTGTAAACAGACTTTATGGGACCATGGGAAACCTGGTCACACTCATGATAAGTGGACATCCATCTAACTGAAATCATGCCGGACTATGGGTGTTGCCAGATTAGGGAGTGTCAGACAAGAGAGGTTCAACCTGTACTGGAAGTACAAAATTTTTCTGTGTCATAAAGAATGACATTGCTGCCTTTGCCAGCAGCTTGTAATGACCATGTCATTTATTTTTACTCCTTAGTGTTTTGGAGTCTCTTAATTATGGTGAAAATAGAAACATCATTAAAATTTAATAAGGTAGCCAGCCAAAATAAAGTTTGGGGAATTGTTCTCCAGGAACCTCTCTAAGGGCCTTGGCCACCTTATTAGGAATCGGAATAAGTCTTCCTAGTTTAGTGGTGCAAGTTATTAATCATATGATGTGAGCTGCAGTTGTTTTCATTGCAGTTCCCAGGGAGTTTGTATAGCACATGCCAGAGTCAATGCAGAATACCAGAAGTGTTTTGTGGTAACACTAAATGAGAAATAATGAAGGAACCCCAGAAGGTTCAGAGGTTGAGTTTGGGATTGGTGCAGAAAATCAGAAAATCGGGGTGCTGCAGGTGTCCCTTTCATTACACAGCAGAGAAAACAAGAAATTGTGCACAGCTCATTAATAAAATCCCACCCCTTGGCCCTGACCAATTGTGTTAATGGCCTACTGTGTTACTCACTGTATGGCTAGAAAGCATCCTGGATAAGTTAGGTTTGGTAATTACATTTTATTTCTCCAATTTCCCCCTTGCTTTCAACTGAATTGTATTTTATTCTGCTTCATTTCCTATCGGCAAGCATATGTGCAGAATTGTTATGCACTGTTATACTGTTGCAAGTGTTCTACTAAGCGTGGCTGCATTAGTGCTTCCTAATTGGACGGATAATACATATAGCTGCTATTTACATTTCAGGTATTGTAACTTTATCACTTTCTGTACCCAAAAATTAAGGTTAGTATTTTTCTTGTTTGAAAAATTAGTACACAGATCCAGCATGTCCACTGCCTGACAAAGAGCACTGGCTGGATATGAGCCATGCAACACCCATTAAACTCGACTGACCCTTAAAAGATCTAAACAGGGCGTGTGTGTCTCGTTTTCAAGCAAGTTGGAAAATGTAGAGACACTGAGGGTATGTCTAGACTACATGCCTCTGTGTTCAGAGGAATGTAGATTAGGCTACCCGGCATAGGGAAATGAAGCCGCAATTCAAATAATCGCGGCTTCATTTAAATTAAAATGACTGCTGCGCTCTGCCGACCAGCTGATGATCAGCTGTTTGTCGGCAGATCGGAGCAGTCTAGACGCGCCATGGTCGACAAGGAAGCCTTTGTTGACCGGCGCAGGTAAACCTGGTTTCACGAGGCACACTCAGAAGCTGAAGTGCCACCTCATGGATCACAAAACCCATTTCTTGACTTCTCTTGATTTTGGTAGGAAACGTCTCTCCCAAGCCCATGTGACTCTGGATTATGCATGAATAGAAATACAGGGACCAATTTCAGCAATTAAGCCATGATTTAAAAATTATCTCGGATTTGTTCATTGAGTTAAATAACGCATTGATACTTCTCATGATGACATAATTTCACTCCCACATAGGTTTTTTGTGTGCTCCAAAGGCCACAAACTATTATTTCCAGTAGTCCACAGTGTGGTAATAGACATCAAATTCATCCATGTGATTAGCAGAACTGACTGTTCTCATCATATCCACTAGGTTATAAAAGCACTTAGAGGCTCAAAGATAGGTCACTTATTCACAATTTGCTATGGTCAAGAAAGAAATCTCAGATGTTGAAGGAACTGAATATACTTCATAAACGGGTTATTTGTCAATTGTAGGCGATCCAGATGATTTGTGGGATCTAGTCTAAAATATAGGGCCAGAAATTTCAAAATGAGTTTGCAGTAGGTGACCCCTTAAAAATGAAGGGACATCTATTGCTTGTTCTCTTGTGCAGTGAAACTGGTGCTCATGCTGGGGAATAGACCTGTTTCCCCTTCTTTTGAAAATGTTGTTCTTTATGTTTCAGGCCTAAACTTACTGCTTTTATTATTGATATGGCATTACTAAACCCACCTTCCCCCCAACCCCCCCCCCCAAAAACCCATCAACTCCACGATACAAAACAAACAAACAAACAAACAAAAAAACAAACAATGGCTGAAGAAAATCAAAATTATTTGGTAATACAAAATATAAGCTTAACCCCTCCGAGATGTTCCCATGAAGAATTGCATTGTCTATGATGCTGTGCAAATGACCAACATCTGGATCCATATAAATTGCCATGAAGATTCATCATACTCCCTTGAAATGTCCCTGTAAGAAACTGCAGTTGTACAAGTTGTCTGGGGTGAGTTACTGCTACAAATAAATCTGACAAGCAAACAGCTACCGCAAAATGGATTGCATCTGATAGAGGGTGTCAGCTCACTCGGTAATCTGCAGTCTTTTATGGCTGAAAAGAATGATAGAACTATTTTTGAGAAAGAATCAGAGATAGCTGATACAGTCAGTATTTAAGTACAACTATTTTAAAATACCCCAAGTGCTTGGTATACTCATCTGGCTGTTTTCCAGTCCACAGATAGTGTTCATTACAATGCAGAAGTCTAAGCTCTCAAAATAAATTTGGAAGGTTTGGCTGAGGGCCTAGGTGCCTTGAATTCTTTCCTAAGTTGTGCTTTGCAGATTCCAACAGACTCTTAATTTTGCAAAGTAACACACGAGGTTTCAGATGTGCTAATTTGATGGGAATAGTATTTGGAGATGAGGTAATGTGTGTTGTCCTTGGGCCCTGTTTAGATGGAAAAGTTTTACTACTTACTTATAATTTCCCTCCTATTTCAATAGAGGAATGACTTTTTTTGGGTCTAACTTAACCATGTTCCCAGGTGATGTAAGAAAAAAGCTACTCTTACATTGGAATTGGAGTGTCCACACAAAGGGTTATGCCAGTTTAACAATATTGGTTTAATTTAGCTGCTTAGCTTATATTGAAAATCCCCTCCCTCTGTGTACAAAAGGCCCTCAGACCCACAATCCTTGCAACCACTCAGAGATTCCTGGCACTCATCAAGCACAACATATCAGTCATAAAGCATAGCTACTGGAGAGGTAGCCTAGTAAGGCCAATATTATAATGGTTTCATTACCATTTCTATTGCAATCTCTCATTTTCAGAGGTATGTATGAGTCGTGGGAAAATCTCAAAAGGTTGGCAGGTATTTCTGCATTCACCCAAAAGATCAGATGCATTTCAAAATGCATTTGAGCTGTCTGAACCACACGAGTTTGCAAAACTGGGTCAGGCAATCTCATGTGAAAATAGCTTGCTTGTGACTGTGCCAGTATGTTTGGTCAGAAAGAACACATATCTTGACTCTTATGCTCCAGTTTTCATAGGGACTGGCAATGCAGATGCATGCAAAAATGAAATTACATAGTAGCTGATAGAGATGTAAAATCCCATTTAATTAGTTAACCCATTAAATGTGAAGCCCTGCTACTTCCAGTCCCGCGGGGGGGCTGCTGGCTGTCAGCCCACTCAGAGTCGGAAGCGGCAGCCCCCTGTTGGGCCTGCAGAGTTGGCAGCCCTGTGTGGGGCTGGAAACAGACTGGCTGCAGCAGCCCCTGGCAAGGTGGAGGGTCTGCCCTAGCCTGCTTGATCCCGGTTAATCTGTTAACCCGTTAAACTTAATGGGTAACTGGTTAACTAATTAAATGGGATTTTACATCCCTGTCGCACCACAGGCAGGGGGCTGCTCTCTGAGCACTCATTAACCATTACCCAGTAAGCATTACAGGTTAAGGGAGATGTTTGCCAGCTAACCGGTTACCAGTTAACATCCCTAGAAGCTGAGTAGGTAGGGCACAGGCCTGGGTCCGGAGATGATAGTTCTGTCCCTGGCTCACTAGTGACCTGCTGCATAACCTTGAATCAATCGCTTCACCCCTTGTGCTTGTGCTCCTCACACTCCTTCGCTGTGATGACTGTTGAGATAAGGGGTCTGGCCTGCACTGCCTCACTGGGTGTTTGTACATTGCCTAGCACAGTATTTCTCAACCAGTGGTACGAGTACCCTTAGGGGTACTCGAGAGAAATCTGGGGGGTACGTCAACACAACTGGAAATTTGGAGAAAACTGAATTTTTGCTTTAAGTTTTACAGCGCTTTATTATTTTTGTACTTTTTACACCCAAAAAATTCATCGCTCGCCTGGCTACGATTAAGTTGTTTAAACAAATGTGTTGCAATGTTAGAAAAATATTTTGTATGTCTGAAAACTGTAGGTACTGGGGATACTTCTAATTTTTTTTTAAAAAAGGGGGTGTTTACCATTTTTTAAATAAAAGGCGTACTTTATAAAAGAAGATTGAGAAACACTGGTCTAGCACAATGGGGTCTGGCTGTCAGACAGGGCTCCTAGTGTTATACACCTAATACAATAACATGTAATAATAATAATATGTCAATTTTTATAAAAACCTGAACTAATCTGAACCAAGAGCCCATTTCTGAGCTAGTTGGCAAGGTAGGTTAGCAGTCCTGAGAGCCTCACCGTTTTGGCTGATCTCATATAAATGTTGGAAGGTCAAATGACAAGGCAAACAAATGAAACGTTAGCATTTCTTAGCTTTACTTTGTCCCCTCCTCAGTCAGAAGGCTTTGGTTTTGAAACCCAGGAAGTTAATGTATGTGGACTAAATTGCTAGTGGCATTCGGGTAGCAATAGTCTGACACAGTCAGGTTGCTGCAATATGCTGCGTGCTTGTGCTACACATAATCACACGGTAAGGGAAATGTATTTGTTCCTGTAATTACATAATCAGCTGTACAGCAATTATTTAAATACATGCTCAATGACAAATGAGCATTTTTAAAGAATCAAAGAAATTCAAACAACAACAACAAAAAGTCCCCTTATGTTTACAGGCATGTCAGTTTGGAAAATCACCACAGAAGGGGTCAGAGAGGGGATAGCTTCTGTAGGCCAATCTCACTGCATACCTCCATCCCTGGCCCCCAGCTCACTGTGGGCCATACTGCCTCCTCTCTCTCTTTCAGGGAGTACTTGCAACTCTCCCCCACCCTCTCTGTCATATCTGGGACTCTGTACCCCTTCTCTCTCTGCCACATAGCAGGATTTCCAATTCCCTCCAATACCAGCACCTCTGTGTGCCCCTTGTTCCATTCCCATTCTTACCTCTCTCTGCCATGCCTGGGGCTCTGGGTGTCCCCTTTCCTCTCTGCCCCCCCCCGAGGCCAGAAGTCAGTCACTCCCCCCCCCACCTCTTCCAGGTGGTTCTTCATTCCTCTGTATGCCAATGGCTGGCATGCCCCAACATTCCCCTTCCATCCCAGGTGCTCTGTATCCCCCCTCTTCCCATATCAGGATCCATCAATCTCCCCTCACACCTGGGGAGAAGTGTGCTCCTATCTCCCTATCCCATTCCAAGGTTCCCATTCTCTCATCCACAGCAGGGGCCCTCTGTGGGCCCCTATTCATCCCCTTCCCCATAGTAGGGTCCCCTAATTTCCCCCACTAGGAGGTCTGTGTGAACTCTCATCTACCTACTGCAGAATCCACAATTTCTCACATGACCAGAGTCTTGACTGCTCTCCATGCCACGTCCCCCATTCTCTGCCCATACCATGGGCTATTTGTCCCCCACATCCTTTGTTCTTGAGTCAGTGTTTCAACCTGTTAAATTCTCTTAGGAGGACGAGCAGAGATGAGATGGGATGTTGTTATGCTGCAAGGCACTGGTGAATTCCAAAAGCCAGTTGTTTGATCTACTGATAATTGCAGAGGTGACTGTAGCTGGGACCATTGTAATAAGAATACAGGAACTTTATGTGTACCCCTTTTCCCCTCTTTTGAGTTTATGATTTCCCTCCACATCCATATAATTCTAGCCACTGATGCAAATAACATTCCCTGACGTTGGAATGTTCAGATGCAGCATGCAAAGGCTGTCCCATTACAGAGACTGAACATCAGAAATGCCATGGAGCTGGGTGTAACAGCTTCACAAAGTGGTCCAGTAGAAACAAAATAAATTCACAGCACCAATTAAAAGCATCTTTTACACTCTCGTAGTCAGGGTTAATGTTTTGGTCTTTCCTCCCCGTGTTCAAGCGATCTGATTTCTGTTAAAATATGTGCATACTTACATAACTTTTTTGAAGGCAGATTAATAAATGCTCATTCGTATTACATAGTCCATGTTTTAGAGGTCATGTGAGTGGCCTGCACTGTGCAGGGGGTCAGCCTAGATGATCATAATGGTCCCTTCTGACCTTAAAGTCTATGAGTGCACACCATAACTGCATGCATATCATATATGTTCAAAAATGCCTATAACTTTGGTTAACATTGGCCCAGGTTTTTAGGCATTTAAGTGATTGGAATCATATTGTATTTATTGCCTGGTCTCATAAATACAAATGTGTAACATGTAATGTGCTTGCAAAACGCAGTGTGCCCTGCAGGCAGAATAAAATTATACTGTTATTTCAGAGCCAGATCTTCCTTCTCAGAGTATCACACCACCACTTAGAATGCTAAGAACACATGAATGAGCACACTGGGTCAGACCAATGGTTCATCTAGCCCAATATCCTGTCTTCTGATAGTGGGCAAAGCCAGGTGCCCCAGAGGGAATGTACAGAACAGGTAATCATCAAGTGAACTGTTCCCTGTTGCCCATTCCCAGCCTCTAGTAAACAGAGGCTAGGGACATTATCCCTGCCCATCCTAGCTAATAGCCATTGATGGATCTAGTCTCTGTGAACTTACCTAGTTCTCTTTAGAACCCTGTTACAGTGAGACTTAATTCTGAACTGTAGAATGAATAGCTGTGATTTTCAATTTTTCAGTTAGCGACTTTTAAATCCGATTAAAGACAATAAAAGACAGACAGACAGAAAGAATAAATACATGAAGTCTGATTATATAATCATACCCATTTATGCATATGCACAACAAAGTGACTCATTCATATACTCATTTGAACTGAAAAACAAAATGGCAACTGCCGTACATCTCTTCTGTGAGGAGGCAGGAGAGACTGCTCTGTATTTAATGGTGCACTATACACAAACCCAGATGACATGTCCTGTCCCTTCATTCACAAAGGTATGTCCACCACATTGTTGCCTCCGACTCAGTTTATGAGGCAAAAAACCCCTACTATTGACCATGCATTTTATGGGCAGCAGATGGATAGTTTTCAAAAGAAGAGGAAAAAGGCAGGGTACTTTTAAAATTTCATGTTGCACTGCTAGCTATGACCAGCTCAGTTGAGCAATGTTTACAGTGGGCGATCTAAAACCACTTCGGTATATTCCATTTTTTAAAAACTGACAACAAAGAATATGCAAGATGAAAGAAATGTGTTCATATTAAAACTAAGACAGAATTTTCCTCTGGCAATATTTGGGAGAAACTCAGCTGAGTAATCTTAGAGTGCTGTGTGCCAAAGCTAATACCTGCTGTGAATTTGGAAATCAGTGCAGAGAAAGTTCACTCACAAAAATTCAGGAAAGCATTTCTGGGAGCTGTTAATAAATACTGTCATATAATCCTTGCTAGAAGGGTGTCCTGATTTTATCTGGTAAAGTGGATTTCTGAATGCCATTTTCAGATTGTTGTTTATATTAGTGCACCACAAATGGTCAGCAGTGTTATGGTGTTGTATCTTCAGCACGGAGTGCAATTGGGTTCAACGATTGCAAGGCTGTATTTCCAGCTGCACAAAAAAGTGGACCTCGGAGAGATTCTGCAAACATTAGGCTAACAACAAGCTATGACAACCTCTCTTGCTAACTTTGCCACTTTCCAAGGCAGAAGCTTTCTTCTATGCAGAGAATTAACGTCTGCTGTCACAAGCTGATTCCAATAGTGACAGCAAGTTGCAAACTAAAAAACAAAACAAAAACAACCCCCCTCCCAACTCTATCTCAGCATGAATGTTGCATTGCTCTTACAATGAAGGGAGCTTTTGGAGCTCTCCAATCAAGTGCACAAAGGCAATGTTCAGTAATTAATAGCATATTTAAAAAAATGTTGCACCCATTTGCATTTTTCTCTAAGGAAGAATAAGATGACAGCATGTAAGTAAATACCAGGAACAACCTCACACTCACAAGATGCTTCTGTCTCAATAATCTGCATTCACTGTAACCAACCAAAGATTGGGCCTGCTGAGAAAATCCTTTTTATTAAAGAAAAAACGTTTGCTGACAGCTTGTGCTACTGTAGAATCCTCTGTGAAAGAGTTTTCTTCTCCAGTTCCTCCTCATTTATTTTGAGCCTTCAATTAATGAGGATTCAGTTCAGGAAAAAGGATCTGAAACCAAGAAATAAGCCTCCCAACCCTATTTATAAGATGTGCAAGTTGGGTGGAGGAGGCATGGGCTGGTTCTACAGGAAGCAATGGCTTTCACCTCTACTTTTTAGTTTGAAATTATTGCAGGCCAGTGCTCACCACCAGGTACCTGTCAACGTACTGGCTTTCATAGTTTGGTAGAAACTTTGCCTCTTTTCAAAAAGGGTCATACAGAGGGAGGTAGGAAGGAGGAGGGAGGTATGGGATAGGGTGAAATCAAATGTAAGTAATTGATACTCAAGAATAGCAAATTAGAGCCCTGGCTGCCAGAGAAAGTCGGGGAAGACAGAATTGGCTGTTTTGTGGCCCGTGTGAAATAAGTTGATCGTTTCAATCCACACAAAGCTATAGGAAATATCTCCATAAGCTTTCAATCAACTAGCTTTGTGCCTGGGATTCAAGGTTTGATGCGTTCACAAGCCTCAATCCATGAGTGTAAATGTGCAGAGAACAGGGGCCAGGCTGGGATGTTCATGCCATTGACACTCTCTTTTTCCACAGCTAGGAATATCTTGCCCCCATACCTGTTTCCTTACTCCCCTCCTCACCCATTAAGCCTACAGACTTTTCCAAACATATCTAAGCCCTAGTCTTCACTGCACAATGGATTGACACTGCAGCAATCAATCCACCGGCAGCTGATTTATTGCATCTGCTTAGATACAGTAAATTGATTTCCAAGCGCTCTCCCATTCTGGTACTCCACCAGGATGAGAAGAATAACTGGAGTCTATGGGAGAGTACAGAAGATACCAAGGTAAGTATGTTCACCTTTACCCTGCAGAAGACACTTCAGTAAGTAGGTTGATTTCAGCTACACTATTTGCATAGGTTAGACCAACAGAGAGAGGGAGGTTAGTGTAGACTAGGCTTAAGGTAGAAAAGGCAGCTTCTTGTAGGAATGGCTGGTCAAACAAACTTCCAGGAGCTTTGTTTCGTACCAAACCTTAATAATCAAACTGCAGGACACTTTTCTTAAACCAAATCCTTCAGGGACCCTGTTCCCAGGTGTCCCCATGACAAAGAGCCTCTGCCACCAGTGCCACTGTCCAAGGAAGTCTTTGCAATGAACCTGAGAACTGAATAAACTTTGAATCCTCTACTTGCTAATTGCTGGCCCTTCAAGTCAGCAATGAAACAGGTTGCCAGCTAAGGACTTTGGGGCAGCAAGAGTTCTGCAGAGGGGTTTAAGGGTTTTGTCAGGAATAAGCTGCATATCACAGAGGCTATTCAGCATACCTGGACTCTCTGGTGCATGCAACATCCTCTAATTTGATAGCACTCAGATTCTGTCGTGTCCTGCTCTGCTTAGCACAGTGCCCTTCCCCTACGCAGTGCCCTTGAGCACAAGATGGAGTAGCATCCCAGTCACCCATGAGTGAGCTGCTCACCTCCTTAAGTTCTGTGTCTCCTGAAGATCCCTTTTTGATTTCAACTCATTTTTAAAGTAAGTGTGCGGGTATGTGTGTGGAGGTGGGGGTAAGGAGGGAAGGGAAGATAGAAAATTGACACTTGGATAAGACAAAGGAACTCCTTTTATACCTCAAATCTATTCTTTTGTTGTTACTGAAGATGCCCCCTCCTTTTCTGTCACAAGTTTCCACTTCCTTTCACTTGTTAACATTCCCTACTGCCTCAGATAATGTACTCTGGCAAAATGCTATGCTAACCAAGATCTAAATGTTGAAGACTCAAAAACAAATCAGTGGTTCACACTGGAAAAACACATTCAGCATTCACCCTTCAATAATATGTGGCATAAGTAATGGCAGCTGAAACCTCCTTGGTGTCCCCCCCCCCCCCCCCCAAAAAAAAAAGTTGACTGACAATTCATTCACCATAATATGCTGAGATTGATTGCCTTAGAAAGGCAATGAAATTGCATAGGAAGTGATATTATTTGGGGGAACTGTATAATTCATTGACTATGTTGTAGTGCATTGTGCATGTAGTGTTATATTTTGGGCACACTGGGAAGTATTAGATATTAAATTACTTTGTATGATGCAGCCCAGACGTTAAAAAATGTGCATTGCTTGGGACTACATGATTCAGTGAGAAAATATAAATGGAAAATTACTGGAGCTGAAATTTTATTGCAAAGTTATTTATCTTTGTTATTACTTTCTGAATCCTTTTGTGCTCATTGTATGCTGCGACAGATAGAGCAACTCTTACTTACACTTTAAACAGAGGATTATGAAGAAGAAAGACTCATTTCATACCAAAGAAAGAGATTAAAATTGGGGCCAATGTTGGTGTTTATTCTTATGACGGTTCCTAAAATTGATATACAAAAAAATACTTTGTAGTACGTTTCACAAACTGCGTAGTTGTATAACATCATATTAGGCCATTCAATATTTTCTGTTAAACACCATAATAGCAAAAACATGACTGATAAAAACCAATTTTCTTGATTTAATGGTCCCAGAACTCTAAGAAACAAGAGTTACAGCGGAGTAGGTTTATGGAAGACAATCTGATTTTACTGAAATTAATAGGGATGAGTCATTTTTTATTGGGATATGAATTACATATAACAATATGTTCGTAATACATATCTACATATAAATTTTTCTCTTGAGACTATATCTACTTTCAATAAAGGTGTACAAATGGGAAAACCCAATTTTTTGTTTAGACCTTGCTCTTGCAACATGCGGAGTGAAAGCCCTCATCTTTAGTGGGAGCTATGGGCACACAGCTTGTCTCAGAATGGACACATATAGTTTTTGCCTGCATAATTACATTATTGTATCTGTAATTGCCATAATAACTGTACTCAAAAATAGCAAGTTAATCATCTAACTCGGTTATTTATGTGTATCTTTGCAATGACCAGCCATGGTAACTGTACTTGCAAAGAAGGTGTGTCACTGCACATGCAGGCCTGTGTGTTCAATTGCATATGTGCAGAATTGAAAATCTGTCTCCCCTTGTCCTTCTTCTATTATTTCTGCCCAATTTCCCATGTAATATCGCAAACTGACGTTGTGTATAAGAAACAAGAATGATGGAGAGGAAAACCTCATGGCAGAAATGCACACACACCTTTGAAGGAGAGAATTTAGTTGGCTGACGCTAATGTTGCCCGTGGGGGGGAAAATGTGGGTGTGACTGCATGATCATAAATGCATTTGTGCCACTAAATCAAAGCCAGTACGCCAAGGATGGTGGTGATGCTGAGCTAAGATGTCCCATCCCTAATCCTGTTTTCTAAAGGTTTCCTGGGGGCAAGCAATCCTGCTGTAGTTAGATGAGGAGAAGAAAAAGGAAATTCTTATTTAGCTTTCATTGTCTCCTTTTGGGTTTCTCCAATGTACAAAAGGAAAGGAAGTTAGGGTATGTCTACACTACAGCGCTAATTCGAACTAACTTAGTTCGAATTAGTTAATTCGAACTAAGCTAATTTGAACTAACGCGTCTAGAACTAAAACCTAGTTCCCATTAGCGTTTTGCTAATTCGAACTAGCAAGTCCACATTGAGTGGACTCTGAACAGGGCTTAAGGATGGCTGGAAGCAGTGCAGGCAGGGCATCAGAGGAGGACTTAGAGCGTGGAGATGCTGTCTCAGGCTAGCTGAGGGCTGCGCTTAAAGGGTCCCGACCCCCACCCCGGACAGACAGTTCTAAGGGGTGCCCCGCTTGCAAAGCAGTCCTGGCTTGGATTGCCCGGAGTACCCACACTGGGCACATCACAGCACTCGGCCATCAGCCCGGCTGCACTTGCCGCAGGCTGCCATCTGGGGAGAGGGGACAATCGGGGGGCTGCAGGAGAGCTTCCACCCCCAGAAGCCCGCAGAGCCAGCCCAGTCCTCCCCATCGGGGGCTCGTGCCCCATTCCTCCCTCACCTCCTTCCACTTACCCTTTCCTAGCCCCCCTTCTTATTGGTGTACAAAATAAAGATAACGTTTCTTCCAACATTGACTCTGTGTTTATTGAACAAAACTGGGGGAGACTGGGAAAAGGAGGTGGGAGAGGGGAAGAGAAAGGCTGGGAGAGGGGAGGGCAACTAACATGATCAGGGGTTGGGAACAGGTCCCAGATGAAGAAAGGCTCTCACTGGACCCCCTTGATTTTCATGCACACCTGCTTCCTGGGTGGCCAGGCTGGCAGCTCTCCTGCCCTAGCCGGCCACTTTCCTGTGCCTAGTGCGGAGATTGTGGACGAGGTCCACGATGTCCGCACTAGCCCAGGAAGGTGCCCACCTCTTGCGGTCCAGGGCAAGCTCCCGGGAGCCGCCAGCCTGGTTCCGGGAAGAGGGAGTGGGCTGGGGGACATTGGGTCGGTGGCTCTGTGCCGTGCCAGGTGCAGGGTCTGCTGGCTGGGTGCTGGCAGGCTTGCACCTGGCACGGGCACCGTAGCCAGCCCGTGCCCCTTTAAGGGGTCCGGGGCCGGGAGGGGGGCAGACAAGTTTCCCTGGTGTTGGCCAGAGTGGCCACTAGCCTCCCACTAGTTCGAATTAAGGGGCTACACACCCCTTAATTCGAACTAGCTAGTTCGAACTAGGCTTAATCCTCGTAAAATGAGGTTTTCCTAGTTCGAACTAAGCGCTCCGCTAGTTCGATTCAAATTCGAACTAGCGGAGCGCTAGTGTAGCGGCTATGAATGTTAGTTCGAACTAACGTCCGTTAGTTCGAACTAACATTGTTGTGTAGACATACCCTTAGGGATTGATAATAGAGATTTCAGCAGCATATAAATCTCCAAAATCTTGACCTCCACTCCCAATGCCTCTCCAATCTTAACAGAACTTAGGCCAGTCCAAAAGCATCTTCAATAAATGAAGAAAATGAGAGCAAAAATGAATGAACATAGGTCAGGGAAAGTCCCATCAGATGAAGGGTTGGAGCCAGGCCAGGTCTATACTAGGTCCAGAAGGTTGCCTTAAGGTATGCAACTCCAGCTATGTAAATAACACAGCTAGAGTTAACTTTAACGTATCTTAAACTGAGCTTGGGGCCATCGATTTCCCTTGTTGGGAACAAATGATCCCGTCGATTTCCCTTGTTCCTTGCAAATAGAGGAGTACCAGCGCTGACTGGGGTGCCCTCAGCATTCGATTTAGTGGGCCCTTACTAGACCCGCTAAATTGAACATCAGAAGATTGATCTCCAGCATGGTAAATATAGACATGGCCTCAGAAACAATGCAGGGAGTGAGGCATTTATTCTCATTTCTGTAAGATGAAAGGATCATTTTAATGCCCCTTTCTGTGCAATCTCTTCCTGAAAATTTGGGATCTGAAGATATACTAATTTCTCTGCTCTACATAGCTATGACTAGATCTATATTCATATCATAAAGGGACAGGATGTAGAGACTCTATGAAATCCACTGGAGTTGTATGATTAATATATTTTACAGGGAATGTGCTCAAATCCTACAGTGATGGATTGCAGTACAAATCCTGCTGATGGACAGTAGATGAGCAGAGGCAAGTATGCCTGTCCTACTATGGGGAAATGAACATTCTAGATAATCCTGGAGCTTGACAGTATGGAGAAAGCCTGAATCACGTTTCGAAAACATAACATAGCCAATGCATTATGGGCCAAACATTTTCAAAGTTATGCAAGAACATATTTAGGTAAATTGGATCTGTTCAGCTGACACCTTATCTCGCATTTATCTTGGCCTTGAGTATTGCCTGAGATAATGGCAGTGTGATTAACTGACCCTGTAATTTCTTTCTCTTAGGTGTTCCTATAGCATTCCTGAAAGCACAGCCCTGGAGTCAACCTTAGAGTTATAATAAACTGGAGCATCCTACATGTTCAGAGATGCTGAAAGATTCTGAGATGTTTAGAGGTCAGCGGCACTTTCAGTGGGTAACTTCAGAAAGGCAGAATAAGTAATGACCTCGTATTCTATCCCTGATCCTATGAACACTTGTGTGTGTTAATTATGCGATTGATCTGGAGATATTTTGTTCATGTTTTTTGTGGGTTTGGAAAGGTTCTTTGGTTTGAAGAGACAAGATAATCTAGGGGTGAGGGCAGGAAGCCATGTTATCCCAGCTGTGCTGCTGTCTTGTAAGTAAGTCACTTAAATGCTTTATGCCAGGCCTGGGGAAAATACAGCCCACAGGTCGAGGCTGGCCCGCCAAGCCACCGGATCTGGCCCACAGAGGCCGTGAGGACACCCAGGCAGGCTCCCACGCTATGCAGAAACACAGCTTGTGTCAGCTTGACAAAGCCCTGTTTGGGTTAATTTAGTTGGGATTGGTCCTGCCTTGGGCGGGGGCTGGACTTGATGACCTCCTGAAGTCTCTTCCAGCTCTATGATTCTATGATTCTGTGACAGCTGGTGGGCCCCGTTTCTGTTTCAAAACTGGAGGGGCAGGGGGAAGCTTCAGGAGCTGCCCCCACCCCCAGCACAATCCCATTGGCCAGTTTCTGGCCAGAAACCGAACAATAGGAGCTGCTTGTTTGAAAAACAGGCAGCCAAGAAGAACCACGCCCCCTCTCCCCGGCTCAGTTATTCACTGAAGCACGTGGCCAGGCAGGCAGGCAGGCTTGCCGGGGAATGTTTTAAGCTCTGCAAGCCTTAGCTCTGCAGGCAGGCAGGCTGATTTGGCTGCTGGCTGGTAAGTTTCCTGGTCACAGCCTGCCTCTGGCACCTCAGCCCTCCCTGCCCTAACCCTCTGCCCCCCCACTCAACATACCTAAACCCTTTGTCTCCCCTTGCATCCATGCCTCCTCCCAGATCTGGCACCCCAATCTCCTGCGCCAGATCACAATCCCCTTCTACCCTATGTCACATCCCAAACCCCTGCGCTCCAGTCCTCTGCCCTAGGTCACAACCGCCTCCTTTACCCAAACTCCCTCCCAGACTCCAGTCTCCCTCCTGTGCCCCAGTCCCTTGCCCCAAGCTCCCTTCTGCACCCAACCTCCATCCCAGACCCCACATCTCCATTAATATCATGGAAGAGTGCAGCCCTCGACCACTTTCCAAAATCTTGGAGTGGCTCCCTGTCAAAAATTATTGCCCACCCTCGCGTTATGTCCACTACTCCACTTCTAAAATGGGCACAATAATACATATCCCATGGGATTGCTATGAGGCTTATTAAGTTAACATAACATGTTCCAAATTCTTCAGCTAAACCAGCAGGACTGATAAATATTATTGTGCTTTGTGACACATTTGTGCCATTTTTTTAAAAAAAAGACAGATTTAGAAATACTTTAGGAAAAGTATGTTCTGAATTCTGTCCAAAGAATTACATGTTGCCTTACATGTTTAGACAAGGGGCGTAGCGCAGCTGAAACCAAGTATTGGGTGAACCCAGCAATTCTTGGAATTCAATATCATGCTTAGTGGGGGGTTTTGTTCAATCAGATAATCTGCAAGATTTTAGTCCTGCCACCATCTACTGGAAAAAAAAAGTCATGGAGCACTGCTAATTAAAAGAATCATTTTAGCCTTTTGCAAAGCTAAACGCATTTCCAGGAAGTTAACATTTAGCATAGAATGAATGCTGACTAAAGTTGTACCACAACTGCTGTTAGCCAAGTTTTACAACCTACCATCTCGGCATGGGAAGGCCATGACAAGCCAAAAATGAGGTCCCAGTTCAGCCAAGCATTTAGAGCATATGCATGAGTCCATCTTTATTCAGAAATGCACTCAAAAGTTAAGCAGACACTTTGCTGAGTAGTCATTAGCTCACGAACCAGAACCTCACAGGAGAAATGTTTGTTCTGCCTTCTACCCTCACCCGCTTTTATCTCCTGTGACAACAGTTATTTGAAGTTCCATACTCTGGAGATTTTCAAGTTGTCAGAGTGGAGAGAGGTAGCTAGTGGTGTACCTCAGGGGTGTGCCCTGGGACCAATCCTATTTGAGATATTCATAAATGTTCCAGTGGCTCCTCCTGAGGGACTGACGTTGCCTCCAGCTGCTCGTGGGAGGTGGGACTGTGGGGGCCAACACTGTAATTGGTTTTGGGGGGAGGAGGGCTTCAGTGGCTGGCTCTGCCCTCCAGTGGCCTTGCCAGCCTGCAGATGCTCAGAGGAGGGGAGGGGGCAAGAGACTGCAGAAGCCAGCCTCAGCCTCTGGCTCCCCTCTCCCCTGGCCTCCAGCTGCCTCTCTTCCCCTGCAGCTAGTCCAGAGCTAGGCTGAGATTCCCAGCCTCAGTGTCTCCTGGGTGCAGGCTGGGCAGCACTGCCCAGCTGTGGGGTGGTGTTGGAGGGGACCATGACAGAGGGTCCAGTGGCCTCTCCCCCATGTGGCACTGTTTGGTGATGGGGGCAGTTATCATTAGATATAGATATGTAAATATATAGATCTCTCTCTCTCTCTCTCTCTCTCTCTCTCTCTCTCTCTCTCTCTGTCCCCTAAATTAGCTGTTACCACTCCGGAGAGAGATCTTGGAGTCATTGCGGATAGTTCTCTGAAACCATCCACTCAATGTGCAGCGGCAGTCAAAAAAGCAAACAATGTTGGGAATCATAAAGAAAGGGATAGAGAATAAGACACAGAATATCTTATTACCTCTATATAAATTCATAGTGCACCCACATCTTGAATACTGCATGCAGATGTGGTTGCCTCATCTAAAAAAAAATCTTGGCATTGGAAAAAGTCCAGAAAGGGGCTACAAAAATGATTAAGGGATGGAACAACTTCTGTCTGAAGACAGATAAATGACTGGGACTTTTGAGCATGGATAAGAAATGACCGGGGGAGGAGGGAGGGTAGGAGAGAAGTCTATAGAATCATGACTGGTGTGGAGAAAGAAAATAAAGAAGAGTTATTTACTCCTCCCCAAAACACAAGGAACTAGGGATCACCAAATGAAATCAGCAAATAGAAGGTTTAAAACAAATACAAGGAAATACTTCTTCACACAATGCACAGTCAACCTCTGGAACTCCTTCAGAGGAGAAGGCTCTGACTAGAACAGAGTTCAAAAAAGAGCTAGGTAAATTCACGGAGAGTGTATCAATGGCCATGAGGATGAGCAGGAATGGTGTCCCTAGCCTCTGTTTGTCAGAAGCTGGAAATGGGCAACAGTGGATAGCTCACTTGATGATTACCTGTTCTGTTCAATCCCTCTGGGGCACATAGAATTGGTCACTGTTGGAGGACAGGATACTGGTCTAGATGGACCTTTGGTCTGCCCCAATATGGCTGTTCTTATGTTCAAGTTGATTTAGTTCTGGAAAATTATTTTCCAGTTTCCTGGTAGCTGATGGTAGGGGTTTCCCCAATAATCTAAATATTTATTGTCCTGTAAGAGCCCATTTAAACATTTTTGAGCTCCATATAGGACAAGCAAGTTAATTTAGCTCCATACCCATAGTCTTTTAAAATGGCTTCACCATTTATTAGAAAGCCTTGATTTTAATTTGATTTTCTCTGTGTCTTTCAGCATTGCTTCAGCCAGGGTAGTGGTTTGCCCTAGGTATTCCAGATCCCAAATTGTGAAAACTTTTCTTTGTTAACTTATCTTGTTCCCTCAACTAGACCAGAGTCTTAATCTACAGAGATGTGCCCTCCTCATCCCTTCTTTTGCTGTTGATTTTTTTAAAGCACGTTTCTATCCCTTTGGGTATTGTCAGCCCACTCAGACATCTCTGTGCCCAGAGAAACAGACTCATTACACCACCAAACTTGTGTGAGCAACTCAGCTTTTCATGGTCTGCCCTCCTTCATGCTCTTTGGAAATATTTAATATAGAAAGAGTGTGTGCATGTCTGTTCTAGTTAATGAAACATACCAGATCCAAACTATGGAGCATAAGCCATAAGATTTCAAAACAAAAGTTATGTTTAATAGTGGTTCATTTTAAATGTTTGTAAGATATACTAAAACATATATATGTTGAGTAGTGTTTTTGTCTTTAATGACTTTTAACATTCTATGATATTAAACTTCATAACACCTCATAATTTAAGTCACAACTACATGGTTTAAGAAACAAGGCACTAGATTGGGGCACAGGTGATTAGGATTAGATGCGACTATCCAAGTGTTCTGAGATTAAGTAAGAGCTCGGTATCATCATTATAGCAGTTTTACAAAAGAAAGTAAACTGAGGCACAGCAAGTCAGGATGGGGTGAAAAGAGAAGTTAGAATCCAAGACTAGAAGGCCTATTTAAAGATGCAGGAAACTTGAGTTAATCTTTTGTTTGGCTCCATTGATGTAATTTGCATTCTCTGTCTGAGTTTTTGTTTGAAGTTTCAGTGGCCAGAGAAGCAGGAAGCACAACATTTAAACGGCCTTTAGTGCCACATGGTGTCATGTGGAAGCTGTGCAAAAACCACACATGACTTTGTGTCAACCTGAAACAAGTTGGGGAAACCATGAAAAGAGAAGCCACACAGTCTGCAGCTGAAGAAGATGGGTGCTAGCAAAGCCACCCTCCTTTGCCAGAATAGCTAACCAGTAGCAGTTACATGTTGTACCTCTACAAGGACATACCCCACAAATTTCTGTAACAATTCCATGGTCGCATGGTTTTCCCACTTGTTACTAAGGTGCAGAATCATAACTTCGTGGCAATATTGAAGTGTCACCGGTCTAGCACACCATGCCTCAATTTTCTCTCACCAGGTCTTTTCTATCCGTCATGATGAGATGCATGACTTAGCCTTCCAGATGGCTTGCTTTCAGAGTTCAATTCTTCTCTAGGACAATAAGAATCTAAACACCACAAAAAGTTCTTCTGCCTTATTGGATCGCTGCTTCAGCTTGCCCCATAGTCTCAATTTCCAGTCCCTTCTGGGCAACCTTTAAGTCTCCCTTTAAGTCTATGTCTAGACTGCAGGGTTAAATCGGAAAGACACACAATTTGCGGTATGCAAATTGCATATCTTTTCCCATTTAGTTTCAAAAGAGGCTTTTCTGAAATTTGGTATGTCTACACAGCGCCAAATTTTGGAAAAAAGTGTTCTTTCTTATGGCTTGTAGAGCGAGGTTTATAGGGATAGCGAAAGAGCGCATCTGCTTGTTCGAAAGTTTTTTTGGAAAAGCGGATGCGTTCCTTGGATATGACATTGCTTTTCTGGGATACCTCCGGAAAAGCAGTGCAGTCTACATGTAGCCTATGACTCTCCAGTAACTACATCAGCCAGACCTTGCTGCAGGGACTTCCACAGAAGCCAAACTTGCTCTTGGGGATTTTTCTACCAACTGAGTTCTCTACCCATTTATAAGTCTCAGGTGTTCAGACTATTGTTACGCTATCTCACTTAGTCCTGGCCGTGTAGGCTAAAAGGTAGCTAATTATGGCACATATTAGGCTGATTGAACAGGGCAGTTACTCCCAAGCCTCTTGGCCTTGCTAGAGCAGGCCTTCCTGGACAAAGCTCTGATTCAATAGGTGCTACACAAAGCACAGATCCAGTAACTTGGGAATTTCCCTTTGCTGTTCGTGCTATAGAGTCTATGACATACAGATGGCAAGTTCTAATTCTGTCCCTTAGAAAGCAAGGGTAGAACATAGCACTGTTCCCAAACCGAAAAGAATTCTTGCGTGTTTGTTTGTCTTTGCACTGTCGGATGTGAAATAGAAGAAAAAGTTAAGAATAAAATGACAATATTTCTAAGAATTCCCAGGCGCTCTGACCAGTAAAACATTCCAATGTATTTCTGATTGCAGACATATATAAAAGCTGAATACAGTCTATGGAACAGCTTTAGATGAACAGCCAGAAATAAAAAGATCTGGTGTTCACAGCTTATTGTATGGTCACATCCCAAAGTATAATCATTCCTGGGTGGCCAGAGGTGTCAGGCTGCATGTTAATTATAGGCTAGTACAGAATCATAGAACACAAGAACTGGAAGGGACCTCGAGATGTCATTGAATGCGGTTCCCTCATGGCAGGACCAAGCACTGTCTAGACCATCCCTGATAGATGTCTATCTAACCTGCTCTTAAATATCTCCAGAGATGGAGATTCCACAACCTCCCTAGGCAATTTATTCCAGTGTTTGACCACCCTGACAGTTAGGAAGTTTTTCCTAATGTCCAACCTAAACCTCCCTTGCTGCAGTTTAAGCCCACTGCATATTGTCCTAAATATATTTATATATTTTGTACTAAATATATTTTCCTATACTTTTATTCTTCCTCTCTGATTAAGATAATTTTTGCTCATGCAGTTGTCATATAGATGATGCTTCTTTCTGCACTGTCATGATGAAAGTCACTGATTGGGCTAGCCTTGCCTCTTTCCACACAGTTGCTATTAAATGGCAATGAGATACACATCCAGGGGGACTCCCAAATTACGAGTCCCCTTCAGAGCATTAATAAATTATCCCTTCATTTGCTCATGCTGAATCTCAGAATCTCAGGCTCCCATCAATGGAAACACTCCCATGACTTCAACAGGCATTTGACCAAACCTTAGGCCCTCAATGAGCTCTGCCTGGAATGACCCATGAGGCTGCATGATGGGTTCAGTGATTCACTTGCAAACTCACTGCAGGACCTGAGCACATGGACTTAAGCTGTTGCTAATCTGTGGTTACACTGTAGTCTGCATTTCTTAGCCTGGCTGATTTGATAACATGAAAGGCTCCCTAAAACTGCAGCTCTCTTATAACCACACTGTATGAGGCACTGGTTCCATTCTTGCAGGGAAGGGGTTAAAGCAGTCTGAAGGGAGCCTGTGCAAACCCCCTCCAATCAGGAAAGGGTTCGTAGGGAGCCAATCAGAGAGCAGGCTGCTGTAGCAGCCCTGTTATAAGGAGCTGCTGAGCAGAGAGAAATTGGGTCCTGACCATGGTGGGTACAGAAGAGAAGTTCCTGCCTGATGCCTGTGCCAGGGTGTGGCCATGATATAAGGACCAAGAAGGTGCACGGGTCATCAGGAAATGGCACAGAGAACATGAGCAGTCAACATGAGTGATGGAGGGCAGGACAAGCCTGCTGCCAGAGGGTCCCTGGGTCGAGCCCCAGACTAGTGGGTGGGCCTCGTCCATCCCTTCTCCTTTACACCACTCCTTGCCACCAGGGAGAGTGGCTATACAGACTGTGGCTTGCTCCTGAGGCAAAGGGGCTATACTTTGAGGCTGCAGTTAGCTACAGTGGTAGGTGAGACTAAGGACTGCTGATATCCCTTGAAGGGGGCAAGAAACCGGAGTAGTGGGCACTGCAGGAGGGCAATGTCCTGAAGAGGATGCCATGGTCCCAAGAGCGAGGCGGGTCCAAAGAGAGATGAGCTGAGCATGACGACCGGCCAGATACCGTCCAAAAGAGGGCATCCTGCTGAGAGTCAGAGCTAATCCACAGTGTGACCAGCAAGAGGTGCCATGGTGGTGAGTCTCATTCCCTATACACACGGATTGTTACAGTCCGATTATTTCAAATTATTTAACAAATAAATCAGTAAATCATAATCTGCTGCATGACAGGATGAAGCTTCCTAAGACAGTTATGAATATTACCGCATGGATTCTGACAAGACGGTAATGAGGGTTTGCGACTAGCCAAAGAAACATATCTATTTTTACTATTTCAAGTGTGGGCTAACCAAAGCAGTAATTGCACAGTTCATGCTCTTTACCTTCCCCAAACCACTTATTGATTTGATTGTGTGGATAAATATGCAGCGACATAATTCAGTGCTGTACTGACCTCCAGCTGACTGGGAGCAAAGCAGCAGTGAATAGAATTTTAATAGCTCCTGCTAAAATCAGGTGTCCTCATCAATTACTATCTCCACAGATACCAAAATGCACTAAAATAATTTCCATGGAAAGACCAGCCCTAATTAGCTCCCATCAACATTCACTTCTTGTGAAAAACATGCCACCGTCCAACTGTTTGTTCTTATGCCAGAGAGATGGTTCCATGTCGTTGTGTTTGTTTACTGAGGCAGTGCGGTTGCTGTAGATTAGTGCTTCTCAATACTTGGACCTCAACTCCTTGAGGAGTCACGAAAAGCAAGTGGAAGGGGGGGCAGCACAAGACTTTACACTTATTATAATACAAACCAATAGAAATCGTATTCCCCATAAACCCTGCCTCTTCAAAATCAAGAATTCAGTGTCATGCTATGAAGCATACATTCGTACACAGTGCTGTCCTTAGGCATACACAGAATATGCAGTTGCCTAGGGCACCACTAAATTTGAGGTACTTGGTGTGTGGCTAGGGCCACCACAAGTAGGATGGGACAGCAAGGCACTGGCAGTGCTGGCTCTGGCAGCCAGTCCCACCCCCCCCAGGATCTAGCTGGTTGCCACCACTCTGCTTTGTGGGGCTTGGAGCAGGGCCATAGCTCTGGGAAGGTGGGACCTGCACAGTGCTGGGGTGTGAGGTTGGGTCAGGTACAAGGCTGGGAGTGGAGCTCTGGGCCGGGCATTGATGCGGGGGTGGGCAGTGGAGCCCTAAGTGCGGGGATGACAACAACCGGAAACCCACATAAAATGTGGGGGTGCTGCTATACATCCTAGTTCCCCCACCTTTGCCTCCTTGCCCTGCTCCTGCCCTTGCCCACCCACCTACCTCTCCCCACTCCCTCACTCAGAGGGCACCATAAATCTTAAGAAAAGCCCTGCCAGAGGTTTAGGAGTGTTACCCCCACAATAGTTTTTACTCTTACTTTTATAGTGACTGTCAGGAGTATATAAACATTTTTTAACTTTGAATAAGAGCTTTCCAGCCTCAAGAGACTGAAAGACACTAAGGTAGATACAGTCTGTAACATATGGGAGTATTGCTTATCCCAGGATGCTCCTATCAAAACCTCAGTCACAAAGCATGCAAAGGGTATGTCTACACTACAAAGTTAGTTCGAACTAACTTTCATAGGCGCTACACTAGCGCTCCGTTAGTTCGAATTTAATTCGAACTAGCGGAGCGCTTAGTTTGAACTAGGAAAACCTCATTTTACAAGAATTAAGCCTAGTTCGAACTAGCAAGTTCGAATTAAGGGGTGTGTAGCCCCTTAATTCGAACAAGTGGGAGGCTAGCCCTCCCCAGGTTTCCCTAGTGGCCACTCTGGCCAACACCAGGGAAACTCTATGCCCCCCTCCCGGCCCCGGACCCCTTAAAGGGGCACGGGCTGGCTACGGTGCCCGTGCCAGGTGCAAGCCTGCCAGCACCCAGCCAGCAGACCCTGCACCTGGCACGGATCGAGCCAGCCACCCGATGCCCCCCAGCCCTCCCCCTCTTCCTGGGACCAAGCTCCCAGGAGCTTGCCCGGGACCTCAAGAGGCAGGCACCCGCCTGGGCTAGTGCAGACATCGTGGACCTCGTCCACAATCTCCGCACTAGGCACAGGAAAGTGGCCGGCTAGAGCAGGAGAGCTGCCAGCCTGGCCACCCAGGAGCAGGTGTGCAAGAGAATCAAGGTGGTCCAGTGAGAGCCCTGACCCTGAGCCCTGAGCTTACAATGGCTGTCCTGGGTCAGACCAAAGGTCCATCTAGCCCAGTAGCCTGTCTGCCAACAGCGGCCAACCCTAGGGACCCTGGAGGGGATGGACCGAAGATGGTGACCAAGCCATTTGTCTCGTGCCATCTCTCTCCAGCCTTCCACAAAACTTGGGCAGGGACACCACTCCTACCCCCTGGCTAATACCACTCCATGAACCCAACCTCCATGACTTGATCTCACTTCCCTTTAAACTCTGTTCTAGTTGTAGCCTTCACAGCCTCCTGCAGCAAGGAGTTCCACAGGTTGACTCTTTGCTTTGTGAAGAACAACTTTCTGTTACTAGTTTCAAGCCTGCTACCCATTCCTTTCTTTTGGTGTCCTCTAGTCCTTCTTTATGGGAACTAATGAAGAACTTTTCTGTATGCACCCTCTCCACCCAACTCCTGCTTTTAGAGACCTCTATCCTGTCCCCCCTCCGTCTCCTCTTTTCTAAGATGAAAAGTCCAAGTCTCTTTAGCCTCTTCATATGGGACCTGTTCCAAACCCCTGATCATTTTAGTTGCCCTCCCCTCTCCCACCCTCTCTCTTCCCCCCTCCCACCTCCTTTTCCCAGTCTCCCCCAGTTTTTTTCAATAAAGAAATATTCCATTTTGGAAGACACGTTATCTTTATTTTGTACATCAAGAAAAGGGGCTAGGGAAGGGTAGGTGGAAGGAGGTGAGGGAGGAATGGGGTACAAGCCACCGATTGGGAAGACTGGGCAGGCTCTGCGGGCTTCTGGGGGTGGAAGCTCTCCTGCAGCCCCCCAATTACCCCGTCTCCCCAGATGGCAGCCTGCGGCAAGTGCAGCCGGGCTGATGGCCGAGTGCTGTGATGTGCCCAGTGTGGGCACTCAGGGCACTCCAAGCCAGGACTGCTTTGCAAGCGGGGCACCCCTGAGAACTGTCTGTCCGGGGTGGGGGTCAGGACCCTTTAAGCGCAGCCCTCGGCTAGCCTGAGACAGCATCTCCACGCTCTAAGTCCTCCTCTGATGCCCTGCCAGCACTGCTTCCGGCCATCCTTAAGCCCAGTTCAGGGTCCACTTAATGTGGACATGCTAATTCGAATTAGCAAAACGCTAATTCGAACTAGTTTTTTAGTATGGATCCATTAGTTCGAATTAGCTTAGTTCAAATTAACTAATTAGAACTAAGTTCGAATTAACGTTGTAGTGTAGACATACCCAAAGTCATCTTGGCCTTCGGGCACCTCTATTTTTGGATGACACCATGTGCTTGATGTTAACGGGGGCTGTGCACCCTTAGCAGCAGCTGAAGTCAGACAGATTTTTGGTTGCTGGATTCTTCTGAAACATCAGTCCGAAAGGATCAAATGGGGCACCCTAAATCTGAGGCCACTTTTCATAATGTTAGTCCTTGAGATGAGAAATCCTGCAATTCCAGGAGGATGCTGACCCACATGCATGCCAGGACTGCTGCTTGATGGGTCATAAACCAGGCAGAGGCTTAATTCTGAATATGTCCCGTTAGACCACTGTGGCAAAAGAACAGTACCAAAAACCATCCAAGAATGAAATAAACTCACCAGGCTACAGATGCAGCACATGTTCACATCTTAGGTCCTTTTCATTTTCTGATTTTCTCCCCACAACCTTTTAATCTCTGGGTGTCAAGAATCTCATCTAACTCTCAACACTGCCTTCTAATGCTCCATGAATATATTTTCCTTATATTGTTACTAGTTGCGTATACTCATTACTTTCTGCATGAACAAGCTTCAGAGAGTCTCTCTTTGGCTCCTGATTTTATAAGACTTCAGATTAAGTCCTCTTATTGTCAGGGCTCATATGGATCAATGTTATCAAGATTTTTATTTCTTCCTCGTGTTATTACTTTATTAAAATTTAAATCTTTAATAATAAAGTCTGCCTATTCCCCCATGACAATGAGCTCGACTTGTACAAACTTTTCTCACAACTTCTACAATTTTCCAGGTCTAGTATCATTTTCTTCCCCCCTAATCTACAAGTTTTCTAAAGCAGTTATATTATCTCTATGGTATGCAAAAGAAACCAATATCCTGTATCAGTAAATATGAATATTGGGTGAAATTCATTCCCCAGTATTCTCCCACAAAGAAAAAATAGGCTGCGTGAAAGGATGGGATGGGATATAGGAGCTGCTACCCTCGCCCTTAGCCTAGGTTGTGACACCTCTGCCCCTTGAAAGATTGTGGCCACCGGATCAAATTGAGAGCAGAATGGTTGTGGCTGTTCTGTGGTTGTTTACATATACCAGTAATTTAACAAAGCAACCCCCTGATCTATAGCTGTGCTGTATAAATATACTCAAATATTCATTACCTCACCTAATTCAGAGCGGCTAATATCTGAGGGTACGTCTACACTACAACATTAATTCGAACTAACTTAGTTCGAATTAGTTAATTCGAACTAAGCTAATTCGAACTAACGCGTCTAGAACTAAAAACTAGTTCCAATTAGCGTTTTGCTAATTCGAACTAACAAGTCCACATTGACTGGACCCTGAACAGGGCTTAAGGATGGCTGGAAGCAGTGCCGGCAGGGCATAAGAGGAGGACTTAGAGCATGGAGATGCTGTCTCAGGCTAGCCGAGGGCTGCGCTTAAAGGGTCCCGACCCCCACCCCGGACAGACAGTTCTAAGGGGTGCCCCGCTTGCAAAGCAGTCCTGGCTTGGATTGCCTGGAATGCCCACACTGGGCACATCACAGCCCTCGGCCATCAGCCCGGCTGCACTTGCCGCAGGCTACCATCTGGGGAGAGGGGGAATCGGGGGGCTGCAGGAGAGCTTCCACCCCCAGAAGCCCGCAGAGCCAGCCCAGTCCTCCCCATCAGGGGCTCGTGCCCCATTCCTCCCTCACCTCCTTCCACTTACCCTTCCCTAGCCCCTTTTCTTATTGATGTACAAAATAAAGATAACGTTTCTTCCAACATTGAATCTGTGTTTATTGAACAAAACTGGGGGAGACTGGGAAAAGGAGGTGGGAGAGGGGAAGAGAAAGGCTGGGAGAGGGGAGGGCAACTAACATGATCAGGGGTTGGGAACAGGTCCCAGCTGAAGAGAGGCTACAGAGACTGGGACTGTTCAGCTTAGAAAAGAGGAGATGGAGCGGGGACAGGATAGAGGTCTCTAAAAGCAGGGGTTGGGTGAAGAGGGTGCATTGAGAAAAGTTCTTCATGAGTTCCCCTAAAGAAGGACTAGAGGACACCAAAGGAAAGGACTGGGTAGCAGGCTTGAAACTAGTAAGAGAAAGTTGTTGTTCTTGACAAAGCAAATAGTTAACCTGTGGAACTCCTTGCTGCAGGAGGCTGTGAAGGCTACAACTAGAACAGAGTTTAAAGGGAAGTGAGATCAAGTCATGGAGGTTGGGTTCATGGAGTAGTCTTAGCCAGGGGGTAGGAGTGGTGTCCCTGCCCAAAGTTTGTGGAAGGCTGGAGAGGGATGGCACGAGACAAATGGCTTGGTCACCATCTTCGGTCCATCCCCTCCAGGGTCCCTAGGGTTGGCCGCTGTTGGCAGACAGTCTACTGGGCTAGATGGACCTTTGGTCTGACCCAGGATGGCCATTGTAAGCTCAGGGCTCAGGGTCGGGGCTCTCACTGGACCACCTTGATTCTCTTGCACATCTGCTCCTGGGTGGCCAGGCTGGCAGCTCTCCTGCCCTAGCCGGCCACTTTCCTGTGCCTAGTGCGGAGATCGTGGACGAGGTCCACGATGTCCGCACTAGCCCAGGAAGGTGCCCGCCTCTTGCGGTCCAGGGCAAGCTCCCGGGAGCCGCCAGCCTGGTCCCGGGAAGAGGGGGTGGGCTGGGGGACATCGGGTGGGTGGCTCTGTGCCGTGCCAGGTGCAGGGTCTGCTGGCTGGGTGCTGGCAGGCTTGCACCTGGCACGGGCACCGTAGCCAGCCCGTGCCCCTTTAAGGGGTCCGGGGCCGGGAGGGGGGCATAGAGTTTCCCTGGTGTTGGCCAGAGTGGCCACCAGGGAAACCTGGGGAGGGCTAGCCTCCCATTAGTTCGAATTAAGGGGCTACACACCCCTTAATTCGAACTAGTAAGTTCGAACTAGGCTTTATCCTCGTAAAATGAGGTTTACCTAGTTCGAACTAAGCGCTCTGCTAGTTCGATTCAAATTCGAACTAGCGGAGCGCTAGTGTAGCGGCTATGAATGTTAGTTCGAACTAACATCCGTTAGTTCGAACTAACATTGTAGTGTAGACATACCCTGAGTTCCTTTATAGCTACCCTTGTCCAATTTTTTGATGTGTATGGAATCAAATATCCTCATAAGTAGAGTTGATTGGGAGTTTTATTGAAGAAACATTCTTTGTAGTGGAAAATATGCCAATGCCAAACTTTTTCATTTATCAGTTTCAACTAAACTTTTGTTGGAAAGGTTTTGGAGCTCTCAGATGAAATTTCTAGTTAAAGAGCATAATCAGAACAGCCAATAGCCTGGTGTTAGGACGCTCTCTGTGGGAGACATAGGTTGAAACCTAAACTCTACAGGCTTTAGAGCAGTATCTCAATCCTGGCTCTGCAACATCTTAATATATTACTTTAACCATTGGGATGTACAGTCTGTCTCAATAAATATTTATTTTTAATGCAAAATAGAACAGTTCCAGAGGGAGAAAGATGGACTTTACAGGGCACCCGGTGGGCTATTTGCTATTCTGAAAGCGATCCCTCTGTGCCTAGGCAGAATGAAAACAAACGTCAGAAACTTTGACATTTTTCAGGAAGTTGAATTCTTGTTTTCCTGCCTCCACTTCTGTTGAGATCCCCCTTCCTCACTGTTTCCAAAAGAGCTGTGTACTCGAGGCCTCATCCACTTATCTTGCAGTACCTAATCTCTCAATAACCCTCCCTGGGCCAGATTTCAATCTCAACCCAGGTTTTCATAAGCAGCAAACTTGCCTAGATTTACAGGAGGGGCATTAGCAGGAGAGAACTCCAAAGACAGGGATGCTATTACTCTTTGTCTAGTTTCCTATCAAAGCTGCCTCTTAACTTCTGAAGTGTAAGATAATTAGAAAACTTCTCTGGAATTATCCAGACCATCACCCCATCTCCCCATATTAGTTACATCCTTAAGCATCCTTGAGTGTGTGTTGCCTAGATCTAGTGGTTTGTCAATGGGAACACAAGCTTTAGTCTCTTAATTAGAGATGTGCCAAAGTACCTGAATTTAATGGAGATGGCTGGCAGAGCGTTCCCTCTCCGTCTCTCTTCCATTTAATGGCTTCATTATCGATTAATGTCCAGCAATAGCATGGATACATTTTGCAGAACAGATGAACGATTGAAGAGCCGCTGATTTTGATTTGTGCGCCTGTTGTGCTGTGACGTGTCACATCATTTAAAAGTCCCTATTCTGCTGTGTCACACGGAGAGCTGATGTGATGCAATGTAGCACAAGATTGCACAAGCAAATTAATAGCTGAGCGCTATGGCACTTTGTGCCCGCAACTACAGTAGCCACCACTCACGAGCTTGCCTCATAGTAAAGCTGGGAATAATGAATTATTCATTTGCTGCTCTGATCTTCAGATAATTCAATACTCATACCTCCTTTGCTTTCTGTAATCCTTTTCACCATTATTTATATTCATCCTTTTACTTTGTAAAGATGAATGCTAAGTAATTGTTAAATATCTCTGCTATTTCCCAAATAAACTGAAGACACTGGCAAATATGTGATACTATGATTGCAATATTCTTTTTCTTCTATTTGAACTGAACTTACATCAACAAACAAAAAAGTGTCATTAGTGAAGAATCCAAACAGCTGTGATCAGTGTAAAAGTAACACCTTCTTGACAAGGAAAATATTGATTTGTTGACATCAATATTTCTCATAACCTGCTAATAATATTTCATTTAGTATTTGAATAGGAAACTTTGTTTTTAGTTCCTGGGTACAAATTATGATGAAGCACTGATATTAGCTCTTTTACTATTCCACAGTTGCTATTTTCTTATGCAAGTCTGAAATAAGATAATTAAATATTTTATTTTTCTGGCTTGCAGTGAATTCAATAGGCTAATTTTACTATGCAGATCAAATCCCACGGTCTTTTCATAAAGCCTGAGTGAAAGAGTGTTGCACAGGAAGCCCTCAAAAAGGTGAAGAGACAGAATCTTCTCTACATCCATCCCAGTAGTCCCATAGCTCTACATTGATGTTGCATCACTACGCATTTCTGCTGCCATCTTCACCAATATAATGGATTGAACTGGGGCCTACTATGCTAAAAGAATAAATCTCTGCAGCTTGAGAGTCGGATACCCTTTGCAGAACAAACATAAAGGGTGAGACATAACACCTACTGACCAGTGGGTAAGAAAGACATTCAAAGAGCCATGCTCTCCATCCTTTTCTGGCCCTCTGAGCTCACCACACTTCCTAAATTCCACATTTTGGCAGCTGCTGGAGCATTTGATTTTCAGAAGTGTTGAGTGCTCACAGTTTCCTCTGAAATCAATGGGAGCTATGGATGAGCAACTCTTCTGAAAATTTAATCATCCCACTTAATCATCTGCCTAACTTTGAATGACCAATTTTGAAAATGTGGGCCTTATGTTTCTGGTCACAGACGCTGACAAGGGTCTAACACCTTCTTAGCCCAAGGCCTTATCTACACTAACTGATGCCGCTGATCTACTTCAGCTATGCAAATAGCAAACAGCATGGCTGAAGTTGATATACTCACTGTGGCATCTCGTGTGTAGTAAGGTCAGCAGGGACTGCTTTTCTGTTGCCTCTAGCTACTTTTCTCATTTTGGCGGCACATCAGTGTCGATGGTAGCACATGTGGAGATTGATTTATCGTGTCTAAACAGACATGATAAATCGTTGGCCGATGGATCGATCACTGCAGCGTCAGTCCACCACTTAGTGTAGACAAGACCTTAGTTGTCATACAGGGCCTCATCTAAAGGCCAGGGAAATAAATGGGAACCTTTCTCCTGTGGGGGCTTTGGACGAGGCCTATAACACCAACTATTTACATGTCACTTAGCAAACACAGAATCCAAGTGAAAGCTGTGAACATTTTACTCAAGCAAAGATTTATGTTCCGAAATGTGAACCTCCCTTATTCCCTTCAAAAATCAATGGGGGCTACAGGTACCCAGCACCTTGGAAAATCACTTTAGAAGTAAGGACTTTAGGATTTGGCCCCATAAAGTTGAGACACATTCTGCAGTCAATATCCAAGCCAGTATTTATATCCTGACGGCACTGTTGTCCCAAAGGCTGTTTTAAAATCACATCAGTGAATGTGCTATAGGTAACCCGAGGCACCTTTGAATTTCAGAAACCCAGGCAGAATGTATCAAGTATGTGGAATCAGGTCCATAAGCCATGCCAGCGAAGCACTTCATAAATAGGAACCTTCTGACACAGACCTACCGAACTGTGAATTACTGCATAATGATATCTTCTCCGACACAGACAAAAACTCTCATTACTCTGTGCCTTTGGCTTATTTTTTTCTGGTACTAGAGCCATTACTGTCCTACAAAACCAAGGAGAATAGAGGGATTTTCCAAAAACAGTGGTTGGATTGCCTCTTCTCTGGGGGAAGAGAATTTGCTCTTTGATAAGCCAGAGCAGTGAGGAGCTCGATATTGAGGCAAACGTGCTCCTAAAGGTCACCTTAAGTTGAAAAGAAACCATTGTGAGGAAAAGATTGGTTTCTCAGCTCTGATTCATTAGCACGCTGTGTTATCACTTACCCAATATGTTAGTAGGTTTTGGGAGACTTTGCCATGGGCACTTGCTATTTTTATCTCACCACCAGGCAGCTCAGCACAAATGACAAACAATTTATCTTTGGTTTTATTTTTTTCCCCCCATCTTGTGGAGAGAATATAGGAAAGGGGGGAAGGAGATTTGAAATGATCAGTGATGATAAATGAAAAGTAGATGGACAGTGGACATCTATTGTACCCTCATCAACATATGTCATGCCCTTTCTCTTGTTCTAGATTGAATCTTACCTCTCTGCCCAGGGTCCTGGACACTGATCCAGCATGGCCTAGACCAAATTCTGACTCAGAGACACACAGTGTGCAGCTATCCCTCCCCCCGTGCTGACTCAGCTGTGCTGGCTGGCAAAATGTGCATGGGGAAAATGGACCTTGACTCTAGCCGCACTCTGTCCCTGCCTACCGCTGAGGACAGGAATGGAGCAGTGGGCTGCTTCTAGCTGCTTGCCTTCCATCACTGTGATACATGGAGCTAGACTCGTTCGCTGCTGTGTGTGACAGTGCAGCAAGTTGAGAACTCAGCCCTATAGCTTGAAGGAAGATTTGATTTCTATATGCATGATGAGAGCCTCTCCTGTCTTCTAGAGAGCATCTTGCTATCTCCCAGTGTAATTGTGTCAATGAATGATTGCAACTGCATCGCTGTACTACTGTTTTTGCCACTAGGGCCTCAATCTGATTACAGGCTTCAATGTAAACCTGCTGGTAGTTCTCTTAGTGGGACCAATCACATGCTGTTTTGGGGATTGGAGGCTAGGAGTCTAATGGTACGTCTACATTACCAGTTATTTCAGAATAAGCTATTTCGGAATAGTTAACTATCCTGTGCTTCATTAGCATAAACATGGCCGCCTTTTTTTCCAAAACAGAGCTTTTTCAAACCCTCTCCCCCCCCCCCCCCCCGGCAGCCTAGATGCAGATCTGTCGAAAATAAACCCTTTTTCGATAGATCCTGTAAACCTTGAGGTTTACAGGATCTGTCAAAAAAGGGTTTATTTTCAACAGATCTGCATCTAGACTGCCATTTTTTTCAAAAAAGCTCTGTTTCGGAAACAAGCAGTGGCCATGTTTATGCTAATGAAGTGCGGGATATTTAAATCCCTGCTTCATTAGCAATTTCAACGTGCCTACTCTACATCTCTCTGTTGACAGAGAGGTGTAGTCTAGACACAGCCTTAGAGGCTGGGGAGAAGGAAAGAGAGAAATTTGTTTTTGATGTACTTCTAAAAAGCTGACCTATAAAAGAAAACATCTGTGCCATGGATTTTATTTAAATTAAACATCTGACACAGGAAGTCTTGACTTCAGCAAATGTATCTTTTCTCAATAAATCAAATACAGAATGAGGCCTCACAAGGAGACTGTATTGTTTGGTTTTGCAAGCTGACCGTAAAAATAGTTTATAAACAGAAATACCATCAAATAAAATAAACAGAAATATCATCTTTAAAAAGCTTAATGAAAATGATGACAGGACCTTTAGGTAAACATATTAGTAAATCCTTTTTATTATGAAATATCAATGTAGATTTGATTTAAAAAGCTCTTTAAGTCATATAAAATTTGTAGTTAAAAGTAGAGGTTATAAAATCCAAGTTACTGGATTGTAATATATTCTATAAAATGCTTCTTGTCCTCTGAACTTCACTCATAGGCATGCTGGTGAAAGAAAATCTCATACTTTTTCTCTGCCTACTTAAAAATATAAAGAACACATACAAATGAAGAAATAATCAAGGATATTTTTCTGGCTTTTTTTTGTTAGTATGTCAGTCTGAGAAGAGGTCCTTCTTGTTTTATGCTGCTAATAATCCTCCATTTGCCAAATCATCAATGTCTGCACAATTATAGGGCCACGTTTTTAATTACTAGATTATGAACAAGTAGGATGAAAGCACAAGTTGGGAGGGAAAAATATGTTCTTTTCTTCAACATTTCACTATTAAATCAGGAACTAACAATCTGTAAGAGGTAAATGGACTTATTTCTAAACAGAATGTTGGGTAAAATTAGATTACACAGGCAAGTAATTTCTGAAGCTAAGCATATTTGAAGTACTATCAGCTGGGTGGACAAGTTGCACAGCTGGTGTTCTTATGGGAGATTGTAAGCCCTGCAAAAGAAGAGATACTCTAGCTAAAATGAAGTACTTAACCTTTTTGGCTGCTATTCTACTATACTCCATGCTACTGCTGATGAGGATACTAGAAAGTCAGTTCACCAGCTCCATATGGCCTATATACCTGATGGAGGTGAGAGTCAACGTCCTTCTTACCCAGACTGGCAAAAGAAGGGTGATAGCAAAGCAAAAGCAATACTGGCATATTAGAGAACAACACAGCGGAGAATATGGAATGTCCGAATGGGGGAGAGGAAGATTTAACTGTGATTTTATAGGGAATCAGGTTGATTTTTCCTGAATTTTAATACAGGCAGTCCCCGGGTTACATACAAGATAGGGACTGTAGGTTTGTTCTTAAGTTGAATCTGTATGTAAGTCGGAACTGGCGTCCAGATTCAGCCGCTGCTGAAACTGATCAGTTTCAACAGCGGCTGAATCTGGACCCCAGTTCTGACTTACATACAGATTCAACTTAAGAACCCCAGGCATCCCCAAGTCAGCTGCTGCTGAAACTGATCAGCGGCTGATTCCAGGAAGCCCGGGGCAGGGGCTTCCTGTAGTCAGCCACTGGTCAGTTTCAGCAGCGGCTGACTTGGGGACGCCTGGGGCAGAGCAGCTGGGGTGCTGCTGGGTTGGTCCAGTAGCGCCGCCGCTCCTCGGCGCTACTGGACCAACCCAGCAGCACCCAAGCTGCTCTGCCCCAGGCGTCCTGATTCAGCCGCTGCTGAATCTGACCAGCAGTGGCTGAATCAGGACGCCTGGGGCAGAACAGCTGGGGTGCTGCCCGGTTGGTCCAGTAGCGCCCAGAGTGGCGCTACAGGACCAACTGGCAGCGCTCCAGCTGCTGTACCACAGGTGTCCGGAGCAAAGCCACGGAGCACGGGGGCAGCGGGACAGCCCAGACGCGCCGTGGCTGTCCTGCTGCCCTCGGGCTCCGTGGCTTTGCTCTGCTTTGCTCCCCGTCCCCCTGGTCTGCAGACCAGGGGGACGGGGAGCAAAGCGTCGGAGCACGCGGGCAGCGGACAGCCCAGACGTGTCTGGGCTGTCCGCTGCCCGCGTGCTCCGCGGCTTGGCTCTGCTTTGCCCCCCCCGTCCCCCTGGTCTGCAGACCAGGGGAAAGGGGGGGGGGGCAAAGCAGAGCCAAACAGAGCCAAGCCGCGGAGCGCGCGATCAGCTGACAGCCCAGATGCGTCTGGGCTGTCAGCTGATCGCGCGCTCCGCGGCTTGGCTCTGTTTGGCTCTGCTTTGCCACCCCCCCCCCCCGTCCCCCTGGTCTGCAGATCAGGGGGAGAGGGGGGCAAAGCAGAGCCAAGCCTCGGAGCGCGTGGGCAGCGGACAGCCCTGTCCGCTGCCCACGTGTTCCGCCGCTTTGCTTCCTCTCCCTGGTCTGCTGGAGACCAGGGAGAGGAACGGCCCCGTTCGTAACTGCGGATCCGACGTAAGTCGGATCCGCGTAACTCGGGGACTGCCTGTATTCAAATTGCTAATGTACTGAGAGGTATCAATTAAATTAGACTAAGGAAAGTTTAATAACATATTATTTAATGACATATTAGGATGGAAGCCCCATGAATTCCAAAAGCATATTTACCAAGAAATGTTGCTACATGGTTGGTAGCCACATGGTTCCCCAATGCTTCAGTGGAAGAATAAGATTGCCAGTAGTGGACATAAGCTGATTATCCAGCAAGACTATGACAAGGACATAGTTACAAATTGAAGTGGGTGGTGCTTTTCTTGCAAGGAAGCTACATATATTTGAAATTAGCCATGATGCTTACGTTGAAACAATGATGATTTTTAGGACAGACTCCAAAGTTTATCTTTTTAATAGTAAAGCCTCCTGAGAGATTCTCACTGCTTTGTTCCTTAAAAGGAAGAAACACTTCATTGGAAGGGTTGGTTGTGTGCAGTTTATAAGGGGATGGGTGGCAGATTTTCTCTTAGCTCTGCAGCAGAAGTGTTCTTGTCTCAGGTCTCCCATGGAAAAGAATTACAAATCTCCAGAACTCTAGGAGCCCAGGGTTAGTATAAGACGTGATAAACCCTATGACCTGCTTATGTAACCCACACTAGACCAGTGTTTCTCAAAGTGGTCCACGAAACTACTTTGAGAAACCTTCTAACTGGCCACTCCAATGTGTTTATTTACCAGCTCAACGCCCACAGAGCCTCGTGGCTCCTATTGGCTTTGGTTTGCCAATTGCAGTCAAGGGGCGACACGGGAAGCGGACGCCCAGCCCACACTGCTTCCTGCGGCTCCCATTGGCTGCACACGGTGAACCAGAGCCAAAGGGAGCCGTGAGGCTCCATGGCCATGGAGCTGTTAAATAAACACATTAGAGTGGCCAGTTAGGTTTCTCAAAGTGGTTTCGCGGACCACTTTGAGTCACACTGCACTAGTTTAATAAAGATCTACAGTGCAGAAGCTGCAGAATGAAGCTTGCTAATGCTGAATATTAATGCTGGAGATTCTTAAAGAAGGAACTCACTATTCCTTCTGGAAATCTCCCCAATGGGCAGAGTAGGTGTTATGTTTGAATGCCATGAACTACAATGTTAAAACCAAGCTTGTCTTTAAGATAGGAGAGGCTCCTATGGGCCACTTAAATGGCAGTATTTTGGACAGTGTTGAGTGTTTGGAAATATTATCAGATGCTCGAGGGCTATATCTACACTGCCCCCTCTTGTGCAAAAAATATGCAAATGAGGCGAAGCATGGAATATCGCCACACCTCATTTGTATAATTAGTGAGGCTCCATTTATACGCAAAAACCCCTCTTGCACATGAGCCATTATTCCTCTTTTTTCAGGAAGAACAGCTCTTGCGCAAAGGAGGTTTTTGAGCAAAAACCTCTTGCACCAAAATGGAGCCTAATTAATTATACAAATGAGGCACGGTGATATTCCACGCTTCACCTCATTTGCATATTTTTTTTGCGCAAGAGGGGGCAGTATAGACATAGCCTTATAGTTCTCCTATAAAAATGGACCAGAATGGTAGTCATTCATCATTACAGAAGCATGCAATGAGCAAAGAGAAATACTATATCATCTTGGAATTATAATATTTCATTTTAATGACTGCTGTATGGCGATGGTTGGAGCACTTGGATCACTGTGAAATCAGGACCTTTAATACTGGAAGGATTATTATTTTCAGCAGAAAAATGTTCTGGATAGAACTTATGGAAATTAAGTGATGTAGGCAACAGCTCAGCTATATGTCGGTCTATAACAATATTTACTAAGCAGTAGCGAAAACTGACTGTGTCAATTACCGGGCAACTCTCACAGTTGAAACAGAATGAAGAAAAACTGACAACATATCATACAGGGAACAGCACTGGATGTTTCAAACATCTCTGTAAACAGCTCCCCATTGCCCTCTCTCTCTCTCCCCACCGATGCTTTGGTATATATCAATAGATATTATTTCATCAGTACACATTCTTCATCCGGGTCAGTTTTTCTGTTCTGGTAAACATAGAGGTGAGAACATGAGGGAGGTGCTGGTTCACCTGTGTGCTTTGACTCAAGCAACTTGCAGACACTGATCTCTGGGAGAGACACGTTCTTCTCTTAATCCTATTCTCTTCCTTTTGCTGCATCCCGGGACCGCAAGATCAATGCACCCTGCATCATCACATAATGACGCAAGCTGATGACAACCATCATGAAGGCGGTGGTGGGAGGGATTTTTTCCTTTTGTCTCACTTTATTTCAGTGATGAACATTCTCTGTGGTTTTAAAGGCTATAAACTGCCTGATCTAAACCATTTTTGGGTGTCCAAATTGAGACACATCATAGGGCCTCATTTTCAGCAGGTGCTGAGCACCCACCTGTGAATTCCTGCAAGGAGTTTGCATGCTTGGCACACAGAATCATAAGTCACCTTTAAAATTCTTGGCTAGAGTCTTAGCTGTTTTTTAATTCCCCCCGGGAGCTCTATATTGAAAATAAATAAATAATGTCTCAAACCCAATCAAATATGTATCTGACATGTACCCATTTTCAGGGTTGTCCTTACCCATATGCAGAATGCACAGCTGCTTAAGGCACCCAAAGATTTGGGGCAGCACTGGGTCCTAGAGTCCAACCACCCTCTTCTTTGGTTAATATCCCTGTTGTGTGGCTCTGCTTCCTAAAGGTAAAAGAAAAAATAGTCCTGTAGCACTTTAGAGACAAACAACAATATACATATAGTATCATGAGATTTTGTGGGCAAAACCCACTTCTTCTCCACTCATCTGAAGAAGTGATACTTTATGAATATTGTTGTTAATCTCTAAGGGTAAGTCTACACTACAAAGTGAATTCGAACTAACAGACATTAGTTCGAATTAACTTTGATAGGCGCTACACAGGCAAACCGCTAGTTCGAACTTAATTTGAACTAGCAGAGTGCTTAATTCGAACTAGGTAAACCTCATTCTACGAGGACTAACGCCTAGTTCGAATTAAGTAGTTCGAATTAAGGGCTGTGCAGCCACTTAATTCGAACAAGTGGGAGGCTAGCCCTCCCCAGCTTTCCCTTGTGGCCACTCTGGGCACCACCAGGGAAACTCGTCTGCCCCCCTCCCGGCCCCGGCCCCCTTAAAGGGGCACGGGCTGGCTACAGTGCCCGTGCCAGGTGCAAGCCTGCCAGCACCCAGCCAGCAGACCCTACACCTGGCACGGCTCGAGCCAGCCATCCGCTGCCACCCAGTCCTTCGCCTCCTCCCGGGACCAGGCTGGCTGCTCCCGGGAGCCTGCCCGGGTCCGCAAGAGGCGGGCGCCCACCTGGTCTAGTGCGGACATCGTGGACCTCATCCACGACCTCCGCACTAGGCACAGGAAAGTGGCTGTCTAGGGCAGGATAGCTGCCAGCCTGGCCACCCAGGAGCAGGTTTGCATGAAAATCAGGGTGGTCCACTGAGACCCCCGACCCTGAGCTTAGAATGGCCGTTCTGGGTCAGACCAAAGGTCCATCTAGCCCAGTAGCCTGTCTGTCAACAGCGGCCAACACTAGGGACCCTGGAGGGGATGGACCAAAGACAATGACCAAGCCATTTGTCTCATGCCATCCATCTCCAGCCTTCCACAAACAGAGGCCAGGGACACCATTTCTACTCCCTGGCTAATAGCACTCCATGAACCCAACCTCCATGACTTGATCTCACTTCTCTTTAAACTCTGTTCTAGTTGTAGCCTTCACAGCCTCCTGCAGCAAGGAGTTCCACAGGTTGACTATTTGCTTTGTGAAGAACTTTCTGTTGTTAGTTTGAAGCCTGCTACCCATTCATTTCATTTGGTGTCCTCTAGTCCTTCTATTATGGGAACTAATGAAGAACTTTTCTGTATGCACCCTCTCCACACCACTCATGTTTTTATAGACCTCTATCCTATCCCCCCTCCATCTCCTCTTTTCTAAGCTGAAAAGGCTGAGTCTCTTTAGCCTCTCTTCATATGGGACCTGTTCCAAACCCCTGATCATTTTAGTTGCCCTCCCCTCTCCCACCCTCTCTCTTCCTCTCTCCCACCTCCTTTTCCCAGTCTCCTCCAGTTTTGTTCAATAAAGAGAGTTTCTATTTTTGAACACACGTGTCCTTTATTTTGTACATCAGGAAGGGGGCTAGGGAGGGGTAAGTGGAAAGATGTGAGGGAGGAATGGGGTACGACCCCCCGATGGGGAGGACTGGGCTGGCTCTGCAGGCTCCTCGGGGTGGAAGCTTTCCTGAAGCCCCGTGATTGACCCCCCCCCCTCCGGATGGCAGCCTGCGGCAAGTGCAGCCGGGCTGATGGCTGAGTGCTATGATGTGCCGAGTGTGGGCACTCAGGGCACTCCAAGCCAGGACTGCTTTGCAAGCGGGGAGCCCCTGAGAACTGTCTGTCCGGGGTGGGGGTCGGGTCCCTTTAAGCACATCCCTCGGCTAGCCTGAGACAGCAGCTCCACGCTCTAAGTCCTAATCTGATGCCCTGCCGGCACTGCTTCCGGCCAGCCTTAGCCTCGGTTAAGGGTCCACTCAGTGTGGACATGCTAGTTTGAATTAGCAAAACGCTAATTTGAACTAGTTTTTTAGTCTAGATGCACTAATTAGAATTAGCTTAGTTCGAATTAACTAATTCGAACTAAGTTAGTTCGAATTAGTGCTGTAGTGTAGACATACCCTAAGGGTATGTCTATACTACTTGACTCCGTTGACGTGTCATGATAAATATGGTCGCTGTGCTGTGCCGACGATCAGCTGATTCAGCATAGCGCGGCAGTCTAGATGTGGATCTGTTGGCTGGGGAAGCCTTTGCTGACCGATCCTGTAAACCTCGTTTCATGAGGCATAAGGGATCGGTCGACAAAGGCTTCCCCAGCTGACAGATCCGCGTCTAGACTGCTGTGCTGTGCCGGATCAGTTGATCATCGGCACAGCGCGGCGGCCATGTTTATTTTAACGAAACAGGGATTATTTAAATCCCTGCTTCATTGCCTATGCCGGGTAAACTAGTTTACATGGCTCTGTCGACAGAGCCATGTAGTCTAGACATACCCTAAAGTGCTACAGGTCTACTCGTTTTTTTAAAGTTACAGACTAACACAGCTACCCCTCTGAATTGTCCAGTTAACTTAGGCAACATCTAGACTACAGGCTTCTTTCAGAAGAAGCTTTTTTCGGAAGAGATCTTCCAAAAAAACTTTTTCTGAAAGAGAGCGTCCACACTGCAAAAGTGCATCGAAACAGAGATCTGCTTTTTCGAAAGAGAACATCCAGATTGAATGGATGCTTTCTTGCATGTAAACTGTGATTGCTATGGATGGAATGGCCACCAGGACACCTATGCTTTTTCCTCTTTCCTCTTCTTCCGAAAAAACTCCCTCAACCCCGTCCACACACACCTTTTTCACAAAAGAGGGTTTTTCCTCATAGAATGAGGATTACCAATGCCAGAAAAAACCCACTCTTCTTTCGATTTTCTTGTAGAAAAACGCAATTGCAGTGTGAACGTTCCTCAGGTTTTGTCGGAAAAACAACGTTTTTCTGACAAAACTCTGTAGTATAGACATGCTCTTAATGACAAAGCCTTCCAGACCTATTAGCAGAACACTGAACCTGTAAAAGAGCCATTCAAATGGTAATGAAGCCATTTAACAGGCATTTGCCAAGCTCAGGCATATACTGTCAGTTTCTGAATTTACTGTGTTTGTTGACAGGACCTTAGTTGAAAATTTGCTTTAAAAATATTTCATTAGTGTGTTGCAGAAGATTATAAAAAAAATCAGATTGGGGCACCACTTTTAGAGTACTGTGTAGGGCCCCATAAATCCTAAGGACACCCTCTCCATTTTCAAAAGCAAATGCAAATTTCATGTTTTGAGAATCATCGGATCACATTTTACATGTTTTCAATATTTATAGGATTTTGGCAATGTTTTTGTAAAAATCCAGCCCTATTATGGCTAAAAACTTTTGCAATGGTTTGCATGTCTGCATTATGAATGTCTGTAAAATAATGAGAGCATGATAAAGAAAGTTATGTGGGCAGGCTGTGCTGTGCATATGCAATGAGATGGAAAAATCCCTTTTTTTTTGGTTCTCTTGTCTGATCAACAAAACTTTTCATGTTTTAAAATTAAAATTACAGCTTTGCAGGAGGCTGGGAGTCAAAGCAAGGTTTTGCTGCGTTGTGTTAATGACCACATTGATGGAAAATAATTAAACCACAGAGATCATCCTGCCTCCAATCCTTCTTGGTTAAAATGTTAGAAAAACATAGCACATGAGGATTTGCTCGTGTGCCCCCCCCCCCCCATTTAGACAGTGTTCAGAAAAGAGGCATTGGCTGGTTTTTTGCTATTAATAAACCTCCATTTCTGACATCACCTCATCCCCACAGCAACACACTGTGCTTCAATTACTGGATTAGAGAAACTCTTGGTGTATTTGAAAGAGAGATGTATTAAAATGGTGGACATGAACACTTCCTTTTTATGTGCGGTAGGAGACGGGTGGGGGGAGAGATTTTCTTTAGTAAAAGAGATTTTAAACCGGAAAGAAAAAAAATCATTCTTTTACGGGAGCAAATGATAACTTAGTCTTATAAAAAGTTCCCAAAAGTGGTACCCATTTGCCCTCAGTGGCACTGTTCATGTCAGAATAGCTTAGCAGTGTCAGGTCCACCATTTATTGGTGAACACTATATATAGTCTCGCAGAAGATGAGGCTAAGTGAAGCTATGGAAAAGAAGTTTGCTTGTCATGTGCAAACCTATTCTATTCTGTACAAGCCTATCTCTATGTCATCCTCCATCCGCAAAAAAGGTCTCTATGTAATGTTCAGTCTACCGGTGGTGTTGTCACTATCTGAAACCCTGAAATATGACACATAAGAGCACTCATTAACATGGATTTTAATGGAAGATATTTGTCTGAGCAGCTAAGTCATTTATACTTACATAAGGCTGCCATTTACAACAACAAATATAATAGCATCCTTGAGCTTTTTAATTAAAAATTAATTAGGAGATTTAAGAACAAACTCATTGGGGGTTAGTTACTGTACAATAACATGTTTACAAAATTAGGTCTGGGCTTTTTGTTTCTGTTAAGTGTTTCAATCAATTCTGTGTCCATTAAATATAATTACGTATGATGCTTCCTCAAATTATAATGTAGCATTTAAAAAGCAGCTGGGAAAAGTCTGCAGTTTTAACTCTGGAACTGGGGTAACCATTAAAATGCAAATAGGTGCAAACAGCAGTTTGTTGATGAAGAAAACCAGCAGCATAAACATTTTAGCCATTAATCTTGGCTTTACCATGTCTCTCCCTGTTTAATACTATTTATTTCTTTTGACAGCTGTCCCACCATTGCTGGAAATGAAAGGTCTCCTCAAGAATAAATAATAAATAACTTATACATAGCTATATGGGTGCGTACATATATCATATTACACACAACTATGTCAAAAGAATATTAAGATTGCAAAATGTGACACTTATATACTCCAGCAATGAGCAGCAAAGAAAAGCCTATGAGGAAATTAATAATTTTGTCTTTCGGGCAGGGCTTGAATACTCTTCAGTAAGAAAGGCTTGGGACCACAGGCTGAGCAGGGAGAAAACAAAATATTTAATAGTGGCTCATTAAATGAGCCCTATCCATTCTGTGCACCGAATGATGTGGGAAAAAAAATAGCGTGTGATAACGAAATCAAAGATTCTTACAATGTGCATGTACCAGCAACGTTATTTCTGTCATTTCCTTATGTCTGAGTGCTTGACTTTGAAACTCTAATAATGTGGGATCTGTAGTGCTCCGGAGCCTGGAATTTCCTATGGTTTTAATAAAGCAACCTGAAAAACAAATTCCTTCATGTGGCATCTCATAGACACCTAGCGACATGATTCAGCAGCTGGGATGGAATCTTCAGTCACCCCACTGAACTTGGTTGGCCACTTGAGCTACCAGCATAACCAATTGCAGGGTGAGGTTGTTATCTTTGTGGATCAGCACTAGAGGGAGACGGGGCACTTTGCCAGTGAGTTTCACTGATATTTGCTAACAGCAGAGGAAGGAGAGATTCAGGGATCTTAAGTTCTGTTCCAGGTTCTGGAGAGGAAGGAGCATGTCCTATGGAGCACAGACTCTTCTCCTCATCCTCCCACACCACACTTGCCCCCTTCTGTCCCATACATTCCAATCTATCCTACCCCACTGCAGGCTCCTTGTTCCAGTCACATTCCACTCTCGACTCTCTGCCATGTATCCCTCCACTTCCAGTCTTACCCAGCAAGTAACAGTTCCCTTTGTCACTCCACGACCTCTCATTCTGCCTCCACCCAGGTTACCTGTCCACTCTGGCTCCCCGTCTTACTCTCCCACCCCAAGTACCTCATCTGATCGTAGTGTCCTCGACTCCTCTCTCTTTGCCCAGTCTTACATCTTCCCCTGTACTCGTCGTCTGTCTTTCCCTCACCTCCTTGCCTGCTATTCACAGTCTCTACCCCTGGCTCCTCATTGGATCTCAGTTTTTTCCCCACCTCCATTTTCTTCCTTAGCTTTCAGACCTCGTCTACCTGCACACACAGTCCTTATCTGCTCTCCCAGCTCTGACTCTTTTCCCTGGGGTATTGGAATCTGATGGCTTGCTCTTTAAAACTTCCTGGTGGCAGCAGGGGGAAATCACTGAAAGCACAGGAGACACAGGCTCCCTGGTCTCAGTTCCAGTGCCCAACCCTATCTTGACCTAGTTCATCTAGGCTCAGCCATTATGGAAGGGGGAGGAAAATCAGGTTTTGCCCTGTAACTTCTCTTTGGAAGGGGCATGCTCAGTTGCACTTGTCATGTGTGGGAGCTGAGAGGATATGGAAGGTACACAGCTGTTCGTGGAGTGGGGAGGAGAATGGTCCATGCCGGAATAGTTTTAGGGATGTCTGTACATTCAATTTATAAAATCAGGCCGGTGTTACAAAGTTGTTATAAAATTGCAACGGGATGCTTTGGTGTGTATGTGGAACACACCGTTTGCTTACATGGGCTGCAGCAAAACCATGGGCTATCAGCCAGGGACACTGGAGAGTCATTCACCCAAGGACTGTACTCTGTCTGAGCAACATCTTTATTAATGACCTGGATGGGGGGATGGATTGTACCCTCAGCAAGTTTGTGGATGACACTAAACTAGGGAGAGAGGTAAATACGGTAGACAGCAGGAATAGGGACCAGAGTGACCTAGCCAAATTGGAGGATTGGGCCAAAAGAAATCTGATGAGGTTCAGCAAGGACAAGTAGAATCCAGCACTTGGGACAGAAGAATCCCAAGCACTGTTTCAGGCTGGGGACAAAGTGACTTAGGGACAGTTTGGCAAAAAAGGACCTGGGGATTACAGTGGATGAGAAGCTGTATGTAAGTCAACAGTGTGCCCTTGGAGCCAAGAAGGCTAACCACATATTAGGGTGCATTAGAAGGAGCACTGCCAGCAGATCTAGAGAAGTGATTGTTCCCCTTTGTTTGGCACTGGTGAGGCCACATCTGGAACACTGCATCCAGTTCTGGGCCCCCCACTACAGAAAGGATGTGAATGCATTGCAGAGGGTCCAGCAGAGGGTGACCAAAATGATTTGGGGGCTGGACCCCATGATGTATGAGGAGAGGCTGCAGGATCTGGGCTAATTTAGTCTACAAAAGAGAAGAGTGAGGGGCGATTTGATAGCAGCCTTCAACTTCCTGAAGGGAGGTTCTAAAGAGGATGGAGAGAGGCTGTAGTAGTGACAGATGGCAGAACAAGGAGCAATGGTCTCAAAGTATAGTGCAGGAGGTCTAGGTTGGATTTTAGGAAAAACTATTTCACTAGGAGGATGGTGAAGCACTGGAATGGAGGTAGTGGAATCTCCATCCCTAGAGGTTTTTAAGTCCCATCTTGACAAAGTTTTGGCTGGGATGATTTAGTTGGGGTTGGTCCTGCTTTGGGCAGAGGGCTGGACTCGATGACCTCCTGAGGTATCTTCCAGACCTACGATTCTACGATTCTATGAATGGAGCTTGTCTGAAGCTAGTTTGCAAGGTGCGGGAAGTGGAAAATTCCCATTCAGGTCAAAGGTGACAAAATCAGGGTGAAAAAAAGGACACAATGGAAGAAGAAAGAGGACTTTGGGAAGGACAGGAAGGTTTGAGCAGATGGGAAGAAGAGATGGACAGGCTTGTGAAGGGCTGGTCTAGCTTCAGGATGAGCAAAGGTCAGAAAAATATGGCTGGGTCAGAGAGGATCCCTGAGTCTGTAAACCAAAAGGCTGAATTCTGGGGATAGTTGAAGAGCTGCTGGGAAGATGTAGGGGACTTTCAGGACTTAGCTGTTTGGACTACAGGGTTGCGCTTGCCAACAGAGATGTCCAATATGAAATCTGCTCAAGCAGGGTGTGACTAGGGGCCTGATGCCAGAAACAAAGTGTCTGAATGCTGTGCAGTCCCGGGCAACCTAAGATGGGGATTCAGGGTTTGGATACCCTCCCAGTGGTCTGGTTAATGGACAGCAGGAGGAGCCTGACCAGATCTATGACATGCAAAATCTAGCTGCTCCCTCCTCTCACCCTTCCTAGCTTTATGTTTAGCTGCGGGGTGCATGCACCATCCCAACACCTCTAAAAGGCTGTCAGGAGATGGGACATGCTCAGCAAGGTGGACTCTTCAGCTCTTTTAACAATTAAATTCTAGGCACATATCTAGTTAACATGCACCAACTATGATTTTTTTTAGGCATAGAAATGTAGCAGATTTTCCAGCTAAAAGCCCATCCTTGACAAAAAGGCCATCCTGCTTCTGCATTTCAACTCCCTGCTCAGAAACAGCTGAACTGTTTGGGCTAAAGTGGTCCACAACAAATTCAGCCTGAAGAAGATGGCCAGCCTGGAAAAGGGAGTGAATGGAAACTGGATGGGCAAATTAAAGGCTACAGCTGCACCACTATGATCATGCATGGCTAATGCTTCTGTGAATAAGGGTGGCACAACTTGGTGTGGAATTTGCACCTCTATCTTTTCTGAAAATCTGTCTGTAGCATTTATTTATTGCACAGATCCGATCCTTCAGCAGGACTATTCTACATTATATGTGGAATTTTTGAGGCTCACAAAGTGGTCTCTTTTTGCAAATATTTCCTTTACCCTATGGCTAACCATATTTCTTTACCAGTGGTAGTCAATCTGCAGTCCAAGGCCACATGTGGCCCATTGGGGGTCCTGTGTGCAGCCCCCGAGATATTTTGTTTACTGTTACCCAACTGCAGGCTTGTCAGATTCCGCTGGTTTCCATCCACATAGTTTCTTTCTACCCATATTACTAAAGTGACATGCACCTAAAGCAAGGGCACAGAAAGTGCGGTGCATGTACATAACATTGACTGTGGGCTGGTCTAGACTACACTGAAGTTTAGAAAGAGAATATGAAAAATCCACGGGAATTTGCATATCTTCTTCCGATTTCACTTTCCAAAGCGGAGCTTTCCAAAGTGAAAGTAGTTGGGAAGCAGTTTTTCTCAGCAACCCCACTTTTTTCGAAAAGCTGCATAAACCTCATTTTTTAAGGAAGAGCGGCTTTTCAAAAAACAGGGGGGTTGCCGAAAAAAGTGTGTCCCGACTACTTTCACTTTCAAAAGCTCTCCTTTCGAAAGTGAGATTGGAAGAAGACCTGCAAATTCCCGTAGAATTCGCATATCCTCTTTTGAAACTTCAGCGTAATCTAGACGAGCCCTGTGAGAGCTGTGCACTCCCTCTGCATCCAATCAAAATGCTTCTATGGTTCAGTTGACACAATGCACAAATTCTAAGTATGCAACTGCAGTTTGCAAAACTATCCTATTCTGGGAGATCGTCTTGACTGCAACAATCTTGCAGCCCACTGAAATGAAGGAACCCACTCACGAGTCTTGGTTACCTATCACTGATATATTCATTTGGTAATAATATGCTGATACACCCAAACAGCTACTACCACAATCCAGTTAATGAATAGTTATTTTGGATGACTTATTACTTACTGCTGTGTATTTCCATAACACCAAATCAAAAGATGTATGTGATATTTCAAGGGATTGCCACCACTTCAAATTTCATAGAATCATAGAATACTAGGACTGGAAGGGACCTCGAGAGGTCATCGAGTCCAGTCCCCTGCCCTCATGACAGGACCAAGTACTGATTAGACCATCCCTGACAGACATCTATGTAACCTATTCTTAAATATCTACAGAGATGGAGATTCCACAACCTCCCTGGGCAATTTATTCCAGTGTTTGACCACCCTGACAGTTAGGAACTTTTTCCTTATGTCCAACCTACACCTTCCTTGCTGCAGTTTAAGCCCATTGCTTCTTGTTCTATCCTCAGAGGCCAAGATGAACAAGTTTTCTCCCTCCTCCTTATGACACCCTTTTAGATACCTGAAAACTGCTATCATGTTCCCCCTCAATCTTCTCTTTTCTAAACTAAACAAACCCAGTTCTTTCAGCCTTCCTTCATGGGTCATGTTCTCTAGACCTTTAATCATTCTTGTTGCTCTTCTCTGGACCCTCTCTAATTTCTCTACATCTTTCTTGAAATGCGGTGCCTGGAATTGGACACAACACTCCAACCGAGGCCTAACCAGCGTAGAGTAAAGTGGAAGAATGACTTCTCATGTCTTGCTCATACCTGTTAATACATCTCAGAATCATGTTTGCTTTTGTTGCAAAAGCATCACACTGTTGACTCATATTTAGCTTGTGGTTCACTATAACCCCTTGATCCCATTCTGCCATACTCCTTCCTAGACAATCGCTTCCCATTCTGTATGAGCATATTTATTCATTAGGGGAAAAAAACCAATTTTGCTGTAATCTAGGCACTAAGGAAATGCCTCTGCAATTTCAAAAATGTTCCATGAAGGGGTTTTTAAATAAACAAACATTTCCCTTCCAGAAGTGTCTCAAGCCCAAACTTTACAAAACTAAGGCCATATATGCACTTTCCTCAAGATTGACGCTCCGGAGATTGATCTTGCAGGGTATGATTTAGCGGGTCTAGTAAGGACCTGCTAAATTGATCGCTGATGGCACCCCCATTGACTCAGGTACTTCACAGGGTCACAAGGAGTAAGAGAAGTCGATGGGAGAATTTCTCCCATTGACATCCTGCAACGGAGACGCTGCAGAAATTCAACTTAAGGTACATCAATTCTCATAGCTAGTGTTGTGTATCTTAAGTCGACTCCCCTTGTGTAGAGCTGGTCTTAGCACCTGAAAGTGAAACCAACTATAAATAAAAGTGAAACTGACTTAATTGGATTTCCATTGTCCAGGTAAAAGGAAATGCAAAGAAAGTAAAATAGCATATTTAGTCACAAGAGTTCAAATTTTGAAATTCTATTATGTTTACTGACATACAGTATTCTATAAAACAATGGTAAATTAATGTGTTTGTTTACAACATAGGGGATTTTTCCCCCTCTTCTGTTACCCTGGTACAATCAGGCCCATAATTCTCATCCTGCCACTACCACTTTAAAAGCACCTTCTTGACAAATTTATAAACCTTGTGAAAAGATTTCTAATTGCAGGACAAAAACAAATAATCTGAGTAATCTCTAGGGTCACATGCAACTCACAAACATGCTGCTTTGTACTTGAAGGAGCTTGCCTGACACAAATTGTCCTTTGAAGCCTCTATTCCATTTAAAAAAGCTTTCCAGCCAGAGGTTAATTAAAGCTAAAAGGTCTAAACTGGAACAGGTTATGGCCCTATAAAAATAATTAAGAGGGTTGGGGCTTGCAGAAAACCACTTTAAAGTAAATAATAATATAATTGATAAACAAAAGCTAATGCATAAGGGAGAGAAAGTTTAAAGCAATTTTTTCCAATAAGCTCTGTTAGCACGCGCACACACACACACACACACACACACACACACACACACACACACACACACACACACACTCACTCAGAGAAATCACAGTGTCAAACTCATTCATGGAGTAAATCATCCATGTCATGAAAGTGGTTTGGAAAATTAGTATAAATTTGAGATTGTAAAAAAGGGGGAAATTTGCAAAAGTTTAGTCAACATTTAGTTCCCTTTTTTAATTTGAAAAATTGAAATTTGGAAAGCTTTGCCCAACTCTTGTGTTAGTGGTAAAGATTTATGTTCTGTGAGCATGTGAAATGAAAGTGACTCTCATGCTAAGGAAAGAGGAGAAACAGCAGGAGAGCAATTCACAAGAGAATTCAGCTTGGGGAAGCTTGCTTTATATTAAACTCTCCTGTTAATCATCTTCCCAGCCATGTTGTACCTTTCTGTCTCCTAAGCATGCAAGTGAAGCTCACATTTCATGCCTGTTGAGTACCAAAGACACACAAATTACACTGCTTTACCATTTACACATACTCAGTGACCACCCCCACCGAAGTGCAACTTGCACACTTGTTTAACCATTGAATATAGCCCAGAGACTTCCAAGGGAGTTACATCTTGCTTACAGAAAGTCTGAACTTGGCCCCTTCTGTCAAAGTACTTTCTTGTGAGTACTTAGGGATGTTACACTGACATATAGACTGAAATGTAGGCCCCAATAAGGTACCTAACTTCAAGTGAGTCTCACTGAAATCAATAGAGGTACTCAGTAGGTCCTAAGTCTAATTTTCCACTTGGTTACACTAGTTTTACATCATTGTGACTCCTGTGCTATCAGTGGATACAAACACTGTATAATGGAGTGGAGAATCAAGCCTTTTGCGTTCTGAACATTTTTCACTGTTGCCAACGTTAATGATTCTATTGCACAACTTGCAGTATTTGTTGTTGTTTTTTCCCCATGAAGCCCAGCTGTTGGCATTGTGTGAGCCCATATGGATCTCATCTTTCATTTTTTAAAATTAAGTTTTTAAGCACTTAGACTTGCAGATAAAAAGCTGGAAAATATAAATCCTCAAAAGAAAAGAACCCAAAGCACATGCACACACACACAGCCCAAAATATAATAGTTTAGAAATTCTCATAATTTTCAAATGCTTGGGTTGGCAATAGTCTTAAACACTCACAATAACAACCACCAACTTCCTTCATCTCTCCTCTTTGCCCCTACACATCTAGTTCATTTTAGCTTTACCCTCTTCTTTTCTTTGGCATAATTATCCCTAATGAGGACATGATTCAGTAAGAACTCCATCCAGATCTCACATCATGAAAAACTATTCATTCTTTGAAAGAAGATTTCTTTGGGGCCATTGCTTGGGCTTCAGAGACAAGAAAGGAAGGATGTGGCTGCAGTGCAGTGAATTAAGGCACTTAATTACTGCCTGGGAACAATGGGATTCACATCTTGACTAACATTATGAGTAAGATGAGGTTTTTTTGGTTCAATTTGGGCACATGAGGAAACCACTAACTAATTTAGTGCAATTAGGAATCTTTACCCAGAAGACGATATTGCAATTGCCTGCAATATCCTTGGGGGAAAAAACCCCAAACAAAACCTTATACAATTAAGTTTTAGTATCTTTGGAGCCCACTGTATTAAATGCCAACATTATGTATCATTGTGAAGCTGGGGACATATTGTGAGTTTTAAAGGGCTATATATGTTATGGGGGGATATGATAGAGGTCTATAAAATCATGACTGGTATGGAAAAAGTGAATAAGGAAAAGTTATTTATTTATTCCCGCAATAAAAGAACTAGAGGTCACCAAATGAAATTAATAGGCAGGAGGTTTAAAACAAACAAAAGGAAGTTTTTCTTCACTCAGCCCACAGTCAACCTGTGGAACTCCTTGCCAGAGGATACGGTGAAGGCTAGAACTTTAACAGGGTTCAAAAAAGAGTTAGATAGATTCATGGAGGTTAGGTCCATCAATGGCTATTAGCCAGGATGGGTAGGAATGGTGTCCATATCCTCTTTTTCTTTGGAGTTTGGTGACAGGGCAAGGGATCACGTGAGGATTATCTGTTGTGATCCCTCCCTCTAGGGCATCTGGTATTGGCCACTGTCGGCAGACAAGATACTGGGCTAGATGGACCTTTGGTCTGACCCAGTATGGCTGTTCTTATGTTCTTATATTGAATAGGCCAGACAAGGATATACTTTTGGACAAACCATTTCAAGTGGTTTGCCTGCGATATCTCTGGAAGGGAAGGTAAATGCCAATTTCCCAGCTCTAGCTATGACAAAACCCAGCCTCTAAAGCTATACCTTGAGAAGAGAATCATCGAGTTGTTATTGCCTGTTCTGAGAGTTACAAAAATTGAAGGCTAAAGCTGCATAAAGGAAAGATTTTTCCTGGAGGTGTGTCTTCTGAGCTAAAGCTGTCACGAACACACAAAGCCTCTGTAGGGGGTCTGGAGAACTGTTTCCTAACAAAGCTCTTGTTGAAGTTCCAGGTGAACTCTAGTAAGCTTTTTGGAAATGGGTAGGTTCTTTAGTTTTCTCTGTAATGTTTTTGCTCAGAAAGAGCTGGGTGGTAACATAACTGAAGACAATGAACAACATAATTGGCTGCAAAGAGGAAGCCAAGTGCAGATGCTGGCTTGTTTTCTAGGTCAGGAGGGAGAGAGACAAGAGAAGGGATCTCTGAGGAGCTGGGAACCTACAATGTATGCCCTTGATGGACCACAGAAGGGGAAATGCAGGTGTAGTTGACCTGAACTGTGACAAAGGAACATGCACATTGACTATGGCTAGCTCAAGTCCAAACAGTCTGTGTCTCATTTTCATGAGCACCAAATTAATTTACAAACTTACATAAAGGAAAAGGAGGACACGGACCATGAACGATTGCTGAAGGAAACCCCAATCCAGATAGATTCAAAATAACTAACACTTTATAAAGAAACTATTTGTTCAGTTAGACTCAGAGGATCAAAATATGTGGAGTAAAATCCAGGTTCCACTGAAGTCAATGAAAGTTTTGCCATTGGTGTCTGAGGTCAGAATTTCACAGATGATGCTTACTAGTTTCAGCTGTGTTGGGTACAGGATCAAATTAGGAAATGAAAAATCAAGAGGATTATGGACTTTGTGGTACTGTAGTCACATGGATTAGTTTTGGGTTTGGCTTTATTGTAATTCTGAAAGTGATATTTACATACTTCACCAGGATGTCTTTCTGGGTGTCCTATGCTTAATTCACTTCAACACAAGGCAATCAGGTTAGATATACTTTTAAAAAAAATGCATATCTCTTCTGTTTTCATGGAAGTTGAAACCTGGAAATGGAATATTTTACTGTCTTTGGGTAGATATGAATTGCTCTAGATTGGGTTGTGAGATTTCAACTAGTTTCACAATAGCGGATCACATGCTTTATGCTCTCTAGCTCATGAGGTTTGGCAGAAGCAGCCAGGCAAAGGCAATATCACTTTTAACTTCAATTTCAGTTTATCCTGAGAGTCAGCTTTTCTAGGAGTCTGGTTGAAAGTAAAAAAACAAACACCAGCGCTTAATCCCACCTGTTTTGCTCATGCATAGAGTTGGATGATGAGTTGATTTTTCAGTTCAGTGGCTGAGCTCCAAAAAAAATAACACAAATTTCAGATCGGCCTAAACCAGTTTTTTGATTTTTTTTCTTGAAAACAGAAACAATGTTTAATTTGAGTCAAATGAAGCTTTCATTTGACCCCAAACATTTCACTTTTAAACTTTTACTTAGTTAAATCTAGCTACATTTTAAAACTAAAAATAAATATTTTTTCCTTTAGAAAATATCAAAATGATCTTTGTCTTTCCTGGGAATGTCCCCTCCTCCATTTCCCTTCCTAACTGCATTTTTTAGCAAATTAACTATTCTCCCCTTCTCCTCAAAACCCCCAAACAACCAACCCAAATCCAACCCTCCTCCACACCATTTGCTCAGCTCTATTCAGACAGGCAAGATTTGCACTTGCTGATGGAAATATTACTGAAACTCATGCAGATGGCAATTGGAGAGTTTCCCACCACTCATCATCTTCTGTACTGCCAAGATCGTCAAACACTGCCAGTTATCAACTGTGTCACTGCTGGCTTTTAAGTTATTCTTGCCTGGGGTAGTCCAGTAGGAATGGAGGGAGTATAAACCATGGAACAGTTTTCACATTAACACTTCAGGCTTTGTACCTTCTTGACATCTTTTCAACTTTATTTAAACTGGGAATCTTTCTGATAGTACTTACTATGCCTACAATATGTTCTACTAAATATCCAGAAAATAGAAACCAATATTGAGGACAATGAGAGTCAAACTTGTTACACAGAGGCACACTTAAATTTTTTCCAGCGAGCTTCACAATCCATGCAAATAAGCTCTCAAGTATCTAGATTACTCAAGACAAACAAACGGAATTCCAGTTGTCGTCTTGTAGGTGAAAGCAGAATGTTACCCCGCTATCACATCTAACAATTATACCATTGTAGCTTATGTAATTTCAAGTTAATTACATAGCAACAACAGTTACATGTCTCAGAAATGTACTGAAGCACAATAATCTATTGCTTTTCAATTACAATAATTACCTTTAAATGTGAGTGAAATACTTGTTAAAACACAGGAAATATGACCCATATTTTGAGTTTGCTGTTTGAGAACAACAATTTGTTTCAAATGCTAATGAGGAATTCTGTCAATGTTTTAATAAAAAGTTTGGTTAATTAAATTAAAACCAGCCTATAGGTTTTAAAACATAAAAAGAAATATTTGCCACTGTAAGTTAGGTTCTCTTATATAATGGCTCCATTATGTATTTATGAAGTAGAACTAGTGGAATAATTCCCTTCCCGCACTGTCATCTTGTTTTGTATAATCAGCATTTTCAATAAAGTAGTAATTCCTGAATCTAAAATATCACCTGCATCTACTCCTTTCACTTGTTTTCAGATGAAGATCAAATTGTTTCTCTAGCTGTAGTTTTAAATGACCCATAAAACAAAACAGAAACAATTCTAAAGATTGTTTTTAAAATCTGGCAAATTTTTCTCAGTCCTTACCCAGGTCAAATTCCTATTGACGTTAACTGGCGACTAGTAAAACACATACCAAGATTTGGCCTATAGCATAGAATCTCACTAATAAAGAGAATATTTGGGATCAATCTGACTAGTGCAAGACTGATGGAGTTATTTGTTTTACAGTAGGTTGTAAACCCTTAGAAGATATGGGATTTGTACTTGTACCAAAGAGCTCACAGTCTAAACAAACAACAGGGAGGATGAGAAAAGAGGAGGTATTATCATCACCATCTTATAGATGGGGGGAAAAAAGTGATAGATATTGTTACGCAGGCTAGTGATTTTAAAATGGAGTTTGTGATTTAAAATAGAGTCTGCTGACCATTTTTCACCTCCGCAGTTTCTTTCCCACCAAAACCACACAGAGGGATGCTTTGCACTCCACCCTCTAGCTTTTGCTCATGATTCTAAACCTGTGCAACCCTCACTAACATGATGTGTGCGCAGCCAGGTTATGTACCCAGCATCCTTTTCCCTATGCACACCGCCCGATACTGTTGCACCCCACTTGCTAACCCAGTTTCCCGCCTTACTGTCTTTATAAACCCTCCCCTGGGAATAGCTCGGGTTGGCTCTCCTCTACTCATTGTCGCTGTGTGTTGTCGTGTTGGTTCTATAGCTGTGTCTCATCGCGTCTTCATCTATTACCCTTGAGGAGTGCCATCCGCACGTGGTCTGGTCGAGTTTTTCCAGGCCCAACACTAGTTGTGCCCTCCTGAGTGTGAGAGAAGTCTCCTCTCCATTAGGATTTTGGGACTGGTGTCCTTGGACTCTGGGACTGTACCATCATTTCTACACCTGCGGAACCTCATCTAGCCGAAGGACTGGTGCCAGGGAATCTGGAGGGTGTCCACCACATGGAGAGGCGAGGATCTACCTCGAGGAACCGGAACTGAACAGGACCTCGAGGGATCTCCCTGCTGTCCTCCCTCACAGCTTTAAATTAGCCACGAGGTCGAAGGTTGCAGGCGTCCATCGCCGCCTTCTGTGTTTTACTGTAAAGTATAATCCGTTTGTATACGGGACCTTTCCTATCCTCTTTCTCTTCCGGGTTAGGGTGGGACAATTTACTGTTAACCTTGTCGTTGATGCATGTTACTATTTTCCAAAATATATGGTTTGGCCCTAAATTCGTGTCTGGCATGATTTGTGACTAACCTTTCCAACAGTGATAGATATGTGTACCATGTCGAATCTGGCTTCTGTGGGGGAGGCAGCATTAGGCTTTAATTAATTGCCCACAGCAATTGTTTACCTCAGTCTCCCGGGTAACAACATTAAGGATGTGTGTAACATCGCACAGGAAAGCTATAGTAGAATCAGGAACTGAATGTTGATCTTTGAACCCCATTCAATGCCTGATCCATAAAATTATCTGTGCCTTATGTGAGATCACTATCAAGGGTCTGATTCTGCTCCACTGAAGCAAATGGGAGTTTAACATGGATATCAGTGGCAGTGGGATCAGATGTCACACTCTCAGCCAACTGAATTTTAGACAATTCTTACCACTGAGGAGTTCTCACAGCCGGGTTCCTGGTTTCTCTACCAGAGTGAATGACATCACAGGTACCATCACCAATTTCACAGTATTCTTGCCAGCAAGTTAAAGGAGTATAGCTTGAATAAATGTACTATAAGGTGACAGATGGCAGCAGCAGCAATGGTTTCAAGTTGCAGTGGGGGAGTTCTATGTTGATATTAAGAAAAATTATTTCACTAGGAAGCACTGAAATGAGTTACATAGTGAGTTGGTAAGAATTTCCATCCTTCGAGGTTTTTAAGCCCACACTTGACCCTGTCTGGGATGATTTAGTTGGGGGTGGTCCTGCTTTGAACAGGGGGTTGGATTAAATGACTTCCTGAGGTCTCTTCCAATCCTAATCTCCTATAATTCTATGATATTGGTAAGAACTATCCCAAGTCTGACAGCAAAATGAAGGCGGAGGTTTATTCTCCTGTTCAGTGAAACTATGAACTATGCAGAACAACTTTCTCATGTTCTTAGTGCTTTCTTAAAATACAGTGATAATTCAGCCTTAAAAAAACCCATGGCCTATGACAGGGCAAATTCCTTGCTCTGGTTTTGTTCTGTGTCCATACAGACTGTAGAGAGACCTTTCATTTATTTACATTGTTCTTTCCACCACTTACACTAATTCAAACACCACAAAATACATAGCAGCCACTTCTCCTCAGCTCTTTGCAGAAGGAAAAGACGTCACCACCCAGAAATCCTTTGTAGTCCAGGCCACTAACCGGCCCCTCCCCCTACCACTTTCTGTACTTTCTTTTGCCCTCTGCATTAATGGGCTATTTAGCACTTTAATTCTCCCCAGTCCATTCTAATCCACTAAGTGGACAGTCAGGTGTATGGAGGCGGGAAGGAGGAGTTAAGTAGTGTTTAAGTGACCAGAGTGCTGCTCAGCTAGTGGCTCACAACACTCCATCACACTGCCATACATATTTTGCCTCTTTTGGACACAAATGTTTAACTTTTAACAAAATCTTTGTGGTTTCTCTTTAATACAGGAAGAAAATACAAGAGGAAAATATACAGATCTGAGTGCTGTATAGACAAAATCTAAAAGAAAAGATGTTTTATTGGGAAAACAGTATTACTATAGCTCATTTATCATCTTGATGTTCTCTCTACTTTGGGAGGAAAACGATCACTTTTAATATTGTCAGAAAGTAAATATAAAAGCGAGCTGTAGGTGTACATACATGTGCATACACATGCCAGTGCACACTGTTTGCTCTAGCATGCTTTTTGAACTTGCAGGACAACTACTTTTCACGCAGCAGTCACTGTTTCAGTACAGTACCCTTTGAAATTAAGGCTAAAAGCATTTATACATTTCTTTTCAGTACTCCTGTATTATATGCATTAGGAAAGATCAGTGCAAAGTGTTATTTTTATCATGAACCAGATATAAATGAGACTAGATGAGGGGAGTGAGGAGGAGGAAGAAGAATTTATATATAAGCTTTGTATTAAGTGAAACAAAATGTTTTCTGTCACGATTTTGAAAGCAAGATCCTTGAAAGCAATTTTAGCAGTTGCAAGCATGTATAGTTAAATATTCAATTTTCACTGCAATACATTTAATCCAAGGCTGTGTTTTTTCCAAGATTGAACAGTGACTTCGTCATATTGTCAACTCAATTTGTCACACTTAAGTGGCTGCCATAATTAACGGTTTAATTATAATTTGTAGAACCACAAAACAACAGAAAAAAACATGTGGTTTAATAGTTCTGCTACCAAAACGTAATAAGCTTCAACTAGTACCCGATCTCTGTGACCTGTCAAGGAAAAGTAATCTTACAGAAGAAATCATTGCTTAAAAACAGGTAAACACTGTTACCATTTTGCTGTATTAACGCTGCCACCCGGTGAGGGGGAAACAAACACAAGACACTTGTTACTGGGTTAAATACAGATGCTGCTTCTTGTAATGAAAGCATGCAAGCCTCAGTTTTACCAGGCAGACAACAGTCTGTAAAGTCTTAAATAATCACAAGACTTCAGATGCACTGGGCACTAGCTAGATGTGGCCTCCAAGGCTAATTAGATGTGTTTTAGAAAGAGAGTAACATTCTGGAAGGGAGACAACCAAACTAGCTCATGGCAGGATGAGGACTTAAAAGGTGACTCTGGAATTCCTCCAAGGGGAAGTAACAACCTACTAAGGAAATTGAATCTTCTACATGCCCCTCTCACACCACTGTTCTCCTCGTATTGACTGGCTGTGGTGGAGCAGTCACTCGTTCAGAATAAAAAGGGTTAAAACAGCCCTAAGGGCTGTGGCTAGGAGCCAATCATTAGAGGGGAGAGCTGTATAAAAGAGATGGCTGGCCACACTAAGGACACTCTTGCGCTATCCCTAGAGGAAGAAGGACCTAGCTACCTGCTAGCATAGGAACCAGACAGACAGTCAGACAGACAGAGAGCAGTGCTGGGGAAAGGAAGGGTGAGTCAAAGGAACCCTGGCCTGAGTTCTCCCAGGCTGAGGCCCAGCAACAGGAGCCTGAAGGGTACTAGGGGCTTCAGGAAGGCAGTCAGGGCAGGAAAAGGCAGCAGGGTCCACACCCCCTTGCCTATGATGAGTGGCCATTTCAGACTGTAGTTTGCCCCTGAGGCAAAGGGCTAGATGACAACTGGCAGTAGGGTTGCTGAGCCAAGGTGGGGTATAGCGGGTTGGAGGTTCCCTGAGGGTGAAGACCCCAGAGGGTGGGGGTACTGGGGCAGGGCAGTAACCTGACTGAAGGGTGCTGTGGTCTGAGAGGGGCACGGCCCTAATGTAAGGTGGCAGAGCCATTAACAGACAAACAGGTAACAGCAAGTGAGATGTTGGCCAGAAGTGGGTGTTCCAGTGCTGAAATAAGTTAATTCCCAAGTGATCAGCAGGAGGTGCCATGTTATTGAGTTGCAATGTGTTATACTGGCCCATAACTGGAGAGGGAGCAGTTGGTTGGGAAAGTAGCAAAGCCTTCAGAGACCCACTACACCTAATCCTTCACCTATACACCTGATCTGGGCCCAGCAGCAAAATTTGAGATGGCAAAAATTAGCCAGCCAGATGAACGTTTCTGAAGCCCACCAACTCCTAGAAGGCTGCCATGTGTTGCTCAGCTTAGCTTCTGCACAGCCTCTTTTACCTATTTGTTCTTCTGAGAGTAAAAATACAGCCTTCTTATTAAAGGTTGAGTGTTCAGGACTACTAACATGCATCCACAGTCCTGATTGTAGGGGCTAGAATCGATGTAAACACTATTCCCCTTAGGAGGCAAGGCCATTATTTAAGTCTCACCACTACAATAAAGGCTTGGGTAGATGGTCAGAAGCTGACCACTGCCACTCAATGAAAAATTTCAACTTTCATAGAAAAAAAAATGACCAAAAAATTGGCTTTTGCTTTAAAATAAAGCAAAAGATTTTGGTGAAAACTCAGATTTTTTTCATGGAAGACAGATATTTTTAAAAAGGATACCATTTTCTATTTTAAACTCAATTTTCCATCAAATAAAAGTTTTGATGGAAAATTTTTGACCAAATGACCTGCTGAGCATTTTCTATTCTGTGGAAATAAGAGATGATTTATTGCTTTGAGTAGCAGTCTCTTAGTGTAAATAATCTCTGCAGAGACATTTTAGGATTTAAGATTTCTCTGCTTAAGACCATTAAAAAAAGCTGCTACAATCGTGGATGAATAAACACATAACTACATGCCTTGTTTATAGGGTGACATGATGTCTGGTCTGTGGGTTGGCACTGATGCCTGTACTATCAAATATGTTTTCATGTGATTAGGAAACACAAGATTAAAGGTTCTAGTTCTGTAGATGAAGTTCACATATTTTGGGTCTGATCTTAAAGGTTCTCAGAGGATGGAACTCCTGTAAGACAAAATGAATTTCATGTATGGAGAGTTTATATCACTGAGCTACTAAAAAGGGTAATTTAGACAATGATTAGACTTCTACCAAATTCCTCCTCACTGGAATTTGTTTATTCTGTAGGTCTGCTGAGCTCCAGACCAAAAGAGTTTTAGGCTTTATCAGAAACAACTATCCAAAGTTCAACTCCTAAACATGCCACAAGCTCTCAACCTACTCTCACACTTTACCAAATCGTTCCTTATAGCAAACACATCGCTTGAGTCTTTCATGTAGTATTCTAAGCCTGCCATTTTCTAGTTCTCAAGACATTACTACACATGGAAACCAATGAAAACACTGCATGATGCTGTCTGAACTCCTGTTAAGTCTTCTGTATGTCAGAATATCTGAATTAATTGAACCTAACGTATTTTTGCCATTGGATACTGGAAGCAACAGAGGTCCATTATGCCAGTTTGCCCTAACCATCACAGATTATTATCAGCCAATACAGGTTTCTAAAATTATTTTAAATGCTCCTTTGTATGATGGAATTTACACATTTAACTGGTATGGTGGCATGTTTTCATTCCTGGTGTGACTATTTTAAATTGCTTGCCTGCTTCAGGGGTGTGGATATTTACAGAAGCACTTCTGATTTTAAAATCATAATCTTTTTTCTGTTTCACTGCCCTGTCTTTTCATTTGCCTTTATGTATGCTCAAATTCCTGACAGGGTAACTACTGTTGATTAATTGATGCAAAAAGTCTAAGTCTAAGATGGAACATGTGATATGTCACAAACATTGATATGTACAGAGAGATGGGTCACAGTTCATATTAGGGGTGTATGTACATAGTTTATAAAGGGTAAATAGAAGCTAAAAGCCTCTAACAGGGGAATAGTATGTGTTACTGGTAGGCTTGGCAGAGTTCAATTTTTTAATAGTTTTGACAGATTCTGATGTTTATTTTTAAGCATTTTGTTTTCTTTATTGATTTTCAGTTTCACTTTTACTGGAAATTTGTGGGGGGAGTGTCATACAGTTGTTTTATGACCGATGTTGAGATTCAGAAATTTACGGCTTTATGAACAGTTAGCACATTTTCAAACACACTTCAAAATATAGGAAGTAAATATCCTGAAGTCATCAAATCATATCTGTTTTTGCTATTCATTTGCTGGTTGATTTGTAAGAAACCTAATTCAAAATTCTAAACTACTAACTTTGTCTATAATACACGTCAAACAGTATTTTTCTGACTTTGTCTATCTGTAAATTGCAATTATGATGGATGGAAACACACGGTGTGGGTGCGTCTAGACTTGCCAGCTGTCTACACTGGCCGCTTGAATTTGCGCAAGAGCACTGACTTCGTAATGTACAAAATCAGTGCTTCTTGCACAAATACTTTCACATTCCCACTTGGGAAAAACCCCTCTTGTGCAAGAATACTTGTGCAAGAGTGCCAGTGTAGTCAGAGAAGAACTGTTTTGAGCAAAAAAGCCCCGATGGCTAAAATGGTGATCGGGGCTTTCTTGCGCAAAATCGCAAGAAAAAAGCATCGTTGCTAATATAGAAAAACTTTTCCGTTAAAAGTATTTCTGCAAAATCATGCCAGTCTAGACGTAGCCTGTGTGTGTGGAAATCAATATTTACTGATATTTAACAATTAAATCTAATTCTCCCAAGTCAAGTCATACGTGATAATAATTAGATCACTAGCAAGTATTAAACAGGTGTAGGCAATCTGTTGAACTATTAGATTCCATAGCTCTTGATTAACTTTTATAAAAGATCAATAATTGATTAATTCATAGAGGGTTAACGCAAAGAGTGCCTAATTATAATTATTATATGCTAGGTATTATTGATCAATTATGTAAAAGAGGACTGGAAAGTTATAAAAAGGCAAGAGATTTAAAACTGATGTTCCACTCAGACTAAAGGGCCAGATACCCAGATACACTCCAGCTAGTATGTGCCATTCCAGGAATGCAAAGCAAAGTAAACCCAGTTAAACCAGCCTGCTTTGCATTGCTAGAACAAGCCAGATGGATTTTATGAGTGAATCTGGCCCAAAATTGACCAAATTCTAATGATTACCAAGCCCTGTGTTTACTGTTGCCTGAAAATGCTCAGCATTTGGGTTTAATTTTCTTGGAAATTTCAAAGTTATTGCTAAGATTCTTTGTTCTGTATTGAGAACAGTATTAGAATGGTAATTTTGGTGGGAGAGGCAAGGGAAGAAAATAATTTCTAAATCTTTTTGCAGGTTAGAATACTCTGTGTTGAAGGATCTGAGTGCAGCAGTCAGACAGAATATAGTAGAGTGAGGTGAATTGTGCCTCCATTTTAGGGAGCAGCATGCTTTGTTTCTTTTTCTTTTGTGCGTGTTATAGTTTTGAATTCTAAGAAATACAGTAGCGTTAGTTGCCTCTTTCCAGAAAGAGTACAGGCAACCCCCACATTTATGATCTAATTGGTTCCTGGAGAACCGTTGTAAGTCTAACAGTCATAAGTCAAACCTTTATTTCCCATAGGTGCAATAATATAAACGGGGGTTCCATTCCTGATCCGTTTTATCTCCTGGGAGTTGTAGTCCCCAGCTATGCCAGGTGGAGACAGCACTGCAAAAGCTGCTCCCAGAGCTGGCTGGGGGCTGTGCCGGGTAGAGGCAGTGCGGTGAGAGCTGCTCCCAGAGCTGGCCGGGGACTGTGCCTGGTGGAGGTGGTGCGGCACAAGCCTCATGTGGGCTTGAAAGGCCAGACCAGGGTGGTTGTAAATGCGGGGGGTCGTACATCAGGCAATCGTAAGTCGGTGATTGCCTGTATTTATGTCTTTGTTGAACATCCCTGCATGCATTCCTTGAACATGCCTTTAGTATTCTGTTCTGGCCAGGCATGGTGGGTGCAGTATTGAGAATCTCGTCTTTAATTATAATAAGATACACATAGCACTGAAATAAGCGATTTACAAAACTGGCAGTATGTATACATGCCTAAATATTACTGTGTGCATGCAACCATTTGTGAATCACAAAACTCCTATCCAGACTTCAAGTCCTTTCACTTAGATTTGCGGTTGTTTGTATCCAGTTCTGGTTCAGGTAAATAACCATTTATGGTCGCCCATTACTTTTGTGATAAGGCTTTAATTTGAGGAAAATTCCATTGAAAGCAGAGACCAAACAGAAAGTGTCAGCCTGCAGAGTGAAATCTTGTAAAAAGAGGGGAATGGAGTTACAGTGATAGTGTTTTTGCTACTACTCCATCTAGGGCTTCATCCCAAGAGCTAATGGTATGTGTATATACACAGTTTACACAAACAAGTTTTACACTCAAAACATGACTATACCTTGGTGACTTATTCCCGACCTCAGAACATATGCGGCAGGATACAAGCTGTTTCTAAGTCCACCAACTCTCTTTTCTAAAACATCTTTCAAGCCCATTGCTTTTATTTGCGTCTTTGGAGGGAAACAATTATATTTTAACCTGTCAAAATCAGGACTCTGACATCCACTTTAACAAGGACAAATCAACAATATCAAATTAAGGTGTGATTTTGGAGTGGCTTGGACAACTAGTCAAATTTGTTTTAATTGAGTCTTGCTGCTTTGAGTAACCCTAAAGTACAAGTTGAGGAACTCATGCAGGGAGTTCATAAAATTGATCATGTTATAATAAATCTTCAAAAGTGTACATTTATTTATTATCTCTTCTGGTCTGTGAGATCAGCATATGCAATTTCTTTTTATACACAGCTAAGGAGAAGAGGGGAATCCTATACAAGAGTCTAACAGATTCCCACCTGCATATCTATAAGCATGCGCATCTTCAGAGACTTATCAGAATTTTTTTCAGAACCCTGCAAGAACTTAAGAGAAGTATAACGAATTACTCTATTGCAGTCACTTGTTAAGGAGCCTGAATTAAGAGAAACACAATATGATTTCCTGGAGTTTCAGGATTAGATCCTTTATCCGTACTCCAGTTGTGGGATTGACACAGATTAGAGCAGCCTAAGGGCTGCTATAGGATGTGCTCAGAGGCAGTGGCTACTCAGGGGCCCATTCAATAGTGAAAATCCAGAGATGATGTACTCCAGGCGAGCTGCTATTTGGGCAGCCTCTCCATTTCACTCTGTTGGTCATAGGACTATGAATAGCTGGTTGGGCTCTAGTACTGAATCTCAGGGAATTCAGATTAGCACATGATGTTTCATGTCCTGCAAGGTACAATGCTTACTATAAACACAGAAGGATAAGTAAAAGATGGGCTGATCTCAGCTCCCTATATCATTCCTACCTCCAAACTCCTAGCTTATGTTGATTGCCAGAATGCCCATTTTACTGCAATTTTCTTGCTTCTCAGTTGATGCTGTGCTACACCAAATGACATCATGACTCCTACTGCCACGATGAACCCTTACAAAGACCCCTTCATGAATCCTTGACACAATGCATTTTGTAAGTCCACTCCACAGCGTAAACACACCATGCAACAGATCAACAGGACACACGGTGAAACTTTCCAAAGAGCCAGTAGGCTGCATTGTGTCAATCTGGCCTGTGGAGACATTTATAAAAGGCTCTTTGTCAGGGTACAGCATAATGACTCCTGGCTTCAGAAACTGTAAAATGAATCAGATTAGTCACAGTATGGAGCCTTAATAGTATGAAAAAGTGATATATTATGACAACTAGTGCCATGGAGGAGACACAGAATGTCTAAATAGTTTTTTCTTTGTAATGAAAATGTTACAAACAATGAAATTCCCTAATTCTGCACACAAACCTAAATCCTGACTTCTTACTACAATTTTGTACTACGTCTTTATTAGGAGAAATGCTAATGTTTTCAATGGGAGTTTATTTGGTTAAGGACTAGGGGAAGTGTCACTCCTAAGGTCAACTGCTACTAAACTGTCTTCATAACAGCAACTCAAGTTCTGCATCATAATGAAAGCTGGCAGAGATCTAATACAGTTTGCTTGCTAGACATCTATTAAAGTTAAGCACTCTTTTGGTTGGTAATACAGCTGCTCCCCGAGTTACAACCACCTCCACTTACGACCATCTGCACTTATGACCAAAGCAGTCGTAAATGCAGATCCGAGTTACGAACGGCGATCCGTGCTTACGAACAGCGCAGTCGCCACGTAACTCTATGGGATCCGAGTTATGAACACTTCGAGTTATGGCCAAGTGTTTGGTCCGTAACTCGTTCGTAACTCGGGGAGCGTCTGTAAAGGAAAACCCTAGCCTTTGGACACATTAAATCCCATATTCAAAATTACATCTACAGAGAAAAATATCCGCTTTAGACAGATCCGCTACTATCTGGATAGCATTTCTGATGGCACAAAATTGAACACCTTTTTCTGGTCTCTGCCCCACTCTTTCCCAAAAGCCCCATCCCCCACTCCATCTCACTCACTTTCACTGGGCTGAGGCAGTGGGCTTTGTGTTGGGGCCAAAGATTGGGATGGGGCTGGGAATAAGAAGTTTGGGGTGCAGGAGGAGTTTTGGGAGGGGGCTGAGGGATTTGGGTACAGGACTAGGTTTTTGGTCTGTGCGGCACCTATCTAAAGCAGCTCCCAGGAAATAGCCACCAGCTGTCATGTGTGGGGCCAAGAGCACACAAGTTCACTGCCCACACTCACAAGCACTGACACCACAACTTCCATTGGTTGTAGTTCCTGGCCACTGGGAGCTATGGAACTAGGTGTATGGGGAGCCAAGGAGGCACCACACCCTAAGATGTCAGTGACCTACTGGCCACATCTTGGGAGCCATGCAGAAACTCAAGGCAGATAGAGAACTTGCCTTAGTCCCACTACAGCACACTTTTTATGACCTGATAGGAGGTGTTAACTAGAGCCACCAGGATACCTTTTTGATACGGAATTCTGATTGAAAAAAATCAAATGTCAGGTCACCCTAGAATATCATCCATTTAAAATATTTTTGATGTTTTCTACATGTTAAAATACATTTCAATTACAACACAGAATACAAAGTATTCTCACCTTACAATTTGTATTACTACCCCCCCCAAAAAGTATTTTTCAATTCAGCTCATACAAGTACTGTAGTGAAATCTCTTTATCATGAAGGTTGAACTTACAAATGTAGAATTATGTACAAATAACTGCATTCAAAAATAAAACGATAAACTTTAGAGCTTATGAGTCCACTCAGTCCTACTACTTGCTCAGCCAATCACTAAGATAAATAAGTTTGGCTACAATTTGCAGGAGATAATGCTGCCTGCTTTTTGTTTACAGTATCACCTGAAATTGAGAACCCGTGTTCACAAGGCACTGCTGTAGCTGTACATGTGTCCCTTCATGCTTCAACTACCATCCCAGAGGATGTGTCCATGCTTGATACCAGTCCAAAGAAGTGCAGACTGAGGTATATTCATTTTTATCATGTGAATCAGATGCCACCAGCAGAAGGCTGGATTTTCTTTTTTTTGGTGGTTTGGGTTGTGTACTTTCAGCCTTGCTGTGTTGATTTGTTAAGACTTCTGAAAGTATGCACTACACCTCATCCTTTCAGATTTTGCATGGCACTTCAAATTTTTAAAGTTTGGGTTGAGTACTGCAGCTCTCTCATATTGGTACCTTCTTTGTTTTGTAGAGTTCACTGTGAAAGCATTCTTAAAATGAACAACATGTGCACGTCACCATCTGAGACTTCTATAACATGAAATATACAGCTGAATGCAGGTAAAACCAAGCAGGAGACATACAATTCTTCTTCCCCCGCCCCTCCCCGCCAAAGAGTTCAGTCACAAATTTAACTAATTTTGCATTTTTTTAATAAGCATCATCAGCATATCCTCTAGAATGGTGGCTAAAGCCTGAAGGTCATACATCTTTAACATAGGGTCATATGCATGTTTAAAATATATAGCAGTAAATATCTTGTAATGCTGGCTATAAAGAAGTGTCATACAAACACCTGTTCTCACTTTCTGGTGACAGTGTAAATAAGAAGCAGGCAGCATTATCTCCTGTCGATGTAAATAAACTTATTTGTCTTAGCAATTGGCAGAAAAAGTGGTAGGACTGAGTAGATTTGTAGGTGTTAACGTTTTACATTGTTGTGTTTTAAAGTGCAGTTAAGTAAACAAAAAAATTTCTACATTTGGAAGATAAAAAGATTACTTGAACTTGTATGAGATGAACTGAAAAAAATAGTGTGTTTATATTACAAATACAGTCACTGTAAAAAATTATAAAGTGAGCACGACACACTTGGTACTCTTGTTATAATTGAAATCAATACTGAAAAAAGTAGAAACATCCACAAATATTTAATAAACTTAAATTGGTATTCTAATGTTTAACAGTTTGATTAATCATTTTTAACCATGATAAATTCGAATTAATTACATCAGATAACTGCGATTAATCGACAGCCCTATTACAAACAGAGGCAGGGTGATTAACTTAACAACAGACTGGTCATTAAATTAAATTAAATTAAATTAAGGATCATTAGATGATCCTGAAAACATTCCCAGGCACTTCAGTTAAATAAATGATCCATTTTCCAAAAGGAGAGAAGGAAATAGTGGTGCCCTCCAGGGGCTTATTCCAGGATCTGTGCTGTTCAACATATTCATAAATGATCGGCAAAAAGAGATAAACAGTGAGGTGGCCAGGTTAGCAGATTCAACATTTTTTCAAGATAGTTAACTACAAAGCAGACTGAGAAGAGCTAGGAAAGGATTTCACAAAATTGGGAGAGTTGGCAATAAAATGGCAGATGAAATTCATGCAAAGTAATGCACAGAGTAAAATATAATCCCAACTATACATTAGCTGTTAGCCATCTAGAAAGAGATCTGTTTATAAGACTCCGTCTCACTATGCCTGGAGCATCCACAACTTATTCTACAGCTTCAGAAGACTTAAAGTATCTCCTGTCATCAACGGGACAGGCACAACTGAATAATTTAGCTGGGTGTGAGGGGAGGATTGACAGCGCTGGAACGGGGATGAGGGTTTTCTGAACGCAGGAAGGGGCTCCACACTGAGGCAGTGGTGTTGGGTGTGAAGGGGTGAGATCTCTGGTGGGGGCTCAGTGGGGACTGAAGGGTTCAGAGTGCAGGAGGCAGCTCTGGGCTAGAACTGGGAGTGTGCACTTTGGGGTCAGGCTGGGGGAGAGGGGTCCAGTGTGTAGGAGGATGTTCCAGGTTGGGATTGAAGGGTTTGGAGGGGGATCACGGCAGGAGCAAAGCAGGGGGCTCAGGAATGCAGACTCTAGGCAGTGCTTACCTCAAGCAGCTCCAAGAAGCAGCAGCATGTCCCTCCTTCCAGCTCCTATACAGAGGCATTACCAGGTGGCTCTGCATGCTGCCTCATCTGTGGCCAGTGTCGCCACCACTCCCATGGGTCGACTAACAGTTGTCTACTCCGTATTGCTACAAGTTAAAACAAGAATCGCTTGGGGCTTGTCTAGAGGAACAGTGAGTGCCTGGAAATTGGCATGTAAATCTACTCCTGCAGCCTGCTGCACACTAGCTAAACAACATGGATCCTGCTACCATGCACTGCAGGTTCCCAAGTGCATATTGGCCCGATACAATCTGAAACAAGAGGTGCCCTCTAAGTCTTCACCTAAAAAAGCCTTTACAGAGAATTGTGAAAAGATACCTGTGGCATAAGGAGCACCTTAGTGTATTTCAGCAAGCAGTTTCCTGCCAGAATATTGCATGAGATAAGAACTCTTGGCTGGATAGTTCCTTAGTGCTTATGGCAATGCTGGAAGGTAGGATACAGAAGAAACCTCAAAGGCAGCCATATGCCCTCGTTACTCACTCTGGTGAGAAGGACTATAAATCACCTCTAAATTAATAAGCTAGTCTATATGGTGTTCACTTACTGATTAAGAGTGTGCTGCTTCTCTGCAGCTCTCAAATGGGCAGGTAATGACTCCTTTACAGCATGTATTTGTTACTGAAGCAAAATTTGGGCGGATTCTCTACTTGTAACAGATTTGTGTGAAAATGAATGCATAGAAGTTTCCAGTGAGTCATCTGGAGAGGTGTACAAAAACAAAGCCACTTTGATGCAGGATAATAGGCTGTGTCTACATTGGTATCCCTTTCTGGAAAAGGGATGCTAATGAGACACATCGCAATTGCAAATCCGCGGGGGATTTAAATATCCCCCGCGGCATTTGCATTTACATGGCTGCCGCTTTTTTCCGGCTTGGGGATAAGCCGGAGAAAAGCGCCAGTCTAGACGTGATTCTCCGGAAAATAAGCCCTTTTCCGGAGGATTTCTTATTCCTACTTGAAAGTAGGAATAAGAAATCCTCCGGAAAAGGGCTTATTTTCCGGAGAATCACGTCTAGACTGGCGCTTTTCTCCGGCTTATCCCCAAGCCGGAAAAAAGCGGCAGCCATGTAAATGCAAATGCCGCGGGGGATATTTAAATCCCCCGTGGATTTGCAATTGCGATGTGTCTCATTAGCATCCCTTTTCCAGAAAGGGATGCCAATGTAGACACAGCCATACTGTTTTGTTATTTAGGAGTTGTACGTTACTGTACATTTTCTTAGTGAAATTGGGCTCCATGTTACCCAGCTGAGGAAGAATCTGTAGTATCATGCCCTTCATCCACGGTTAATATTATGGAACCTGAAGTGCCTACAGAAATAAGTGAGCAGCGATTAACTTTCTCTTTGGTGAGCTGAATCTTGACTCAGTTTTTTACAGGCTAGTGACCTAGGGCACTGAGCTTGAGTGAAAAGACTTGGCTGAAATATAAAATACAGATAAAGCAAGTTATCCACAATTGCAGAGAGGACTGTGCTGGTATCTTGTGATATGGTCAGATACCTGCTCAGACTGCTGCATCCATCACTACAGTTCGGCTTTGATGTAGCTCTTATTGGACCTGTCAGATCTAAGGACAAATTGGTCACCTACTCTACAAACGTTCCAGTAAAAATTTTTAGTGCCCAATTTGGCCTGTGCCTGATTTCTAAATACACAGCTCCAGATGGTACTGGTACTCTGATATACAAGTTGCACATTTGAAGGAAAGGCTGCATAGCAGTCTGAGGTGTGATTGCAGGCCATGTAGCCACACTTGCACTAGCATAGCTGAAAATAGAAGTGTAGAGGGAGTGACACAGGCGTCAGTGCAAGCAAGCAGAGGGTTTTCTGTTTCTAGCCCATGCCCTTGCATCAGGGCTGCTATTTTAGCTGCACTAGCACAAGTAGGTCAATGCAAGATACAGTGCAACTTTGGATTGCAGTGCAAACATGCTCTAGTAGGGTATAGCATTTTGTAAGCAGAGACGAAAAAGAGAACTCAAAACCCTGAACAGCTTCTGAGAACTCTCCTTAGTTTGTCACATTTTGGTCTATGTTCAAAACAAACAAACAGAATTATGAATGTCTCTTCAGGGAAAGACCTGAAATAACTCGAGATAGAAAAAGCTGCTTCTTGGTGTAAACAAACATCAAATGAGATGCAAGAGCCTATGTGGTGATGTCTGACTAGCCCTCACCCAGTTCACCAGAACACTAGTGACTGAATCATGATGGGAAGCATCATCAGTGTCCTTTGCAGAGAAAGATAATTTTTCCTTCAGACATCTCTCTACGCCAATATCAATATCTGGCTGATATCTGTACATTTCTTTGGTGTTTCTATCTCCCAGCTTATGCATGGTTGGTCTTGAGCTTTTATCATTTGCTTTGTGATGGACCCTGTTGCTAAGAATTCTACTAAGAATCATTCTAAAGAAGTGTGGCCACATCTGGATCCCAACTTTCAATGCCTAAATAAATTGCCTGATGTCCATGGTTTGTACTGAAGCCAATGAGACTTCTCACTGCAAAGGGAGTATAGATCTGGACTCCTAAAGCATCTGTCAGGACTACCAGTGAAATTCCCCACAATTATTTTTTTTGTATTTCCCATCACCCACAAACATTTCTCGCATGCTTTCCACTATGCAGATAGTCATCTGCAACAGCTTCTTCCTCAGGCAAGTTCCACCAACCTTCCATGACCAGTAACTTTTTTACAAATTGGGAAATAAATAGAAACACAGCATTCTTCAGTACATTTCTGAAGCATTTAAACTGGTTTTGTTAATATTTTTTCCCTGAACAGAATTCTTTATCTTAGTACAATCAATACTAAAGAATCAGTCCAAAAGTGCTCAGCTAAACAGATGGCGTACAAGGTGCGGAGTGGTTAAGCTAACTAATGAGTAAGTAGGGTTAATGCAGCGAAGTTTATGGACAGTAGTGAGACAGACTGTGGAGAGGTCAAAGTTGTTCTCATCCCTCTTATTCTTAACGTAATCCTTTGTGCCACCCTAGAAGGAGCCTTCACTGATCACAGCTCCATGCAGGTGAGATCAGAAGCCAGATTCTTCCATTCAGCACAATGTGCTAGTTTCACTGTCCATGGATAGGGAACGGCAGGGTTTGATCTCAGTACATGTCTTGGATGGTGCTGCACAGGATGTTGGAACTGCAGTTAGAGAGGGGGATGCTGCAGAGTTTCTTCAACAGTAAGCAACGGAGGAGGTCATGCTCTGTCGTTTAAATTGAGCCATAGATACTTCCAGAACTGATCCAAGAACCCAACCTTTCATCCCGAGAATGGGTCCTGTTAATTTTTAAACTTCTTGAGTAAATCTTGGATTTTGTTTTTCCTGTTATCTTCACAATGCTGTCTTTAGTCCATCGATTTTGTGCAGGTACTCTTGACATCAGTGGTGCCTCTCTCAGCTCTGGGCCGTGGAGATTGCGACACCTTGGCCATGTGGTTGAAGTGAAGCATCAACAAATTAGAAAGAACCACAAGGTTTAGCTCATGAAGCAAGACTTCCCCTCTATGCAAACTTTCCTTCTAAATAAGGAGTTTTAGGCTAGTAAACTGTACTCCTCCTCCCCCTTGTAATGACAGAGACTTGCAAGCAGAGTTTGGTGGAATGTTATATGCTTAATGTACAGAAAACCCTCATATTACACTGTTGGAAAGCCACCCTCTGGTCCAAATCATACATCCTTTTAGGAAAACCACCAACTGCCTAACTATGGTTTGAATAAAGTTTGCACAAATCAGCTCTAAGTTTAGAAGGCCAATATTCTAGGGAGGAAAACAAGTTCACTAGACAGTAGGATAAAGACAATGAGTACAGTACTAGAATTAATACAATATATATGTAGCTTGATATTAAGAAAAATCTTAAACAGGGTGGCTACATCTACACTGGCCCCTTTTCCGGAAGGGGCATGTAAATTTCACGAGTCGTCGTAGGGAAATCCGCGGGGGATTTAAATATCCCCCGCGGCATTTAAATAAAAATGTCCGCCGCTTTTTTCCGGCTTTTAAAAAAGCCGGAAAAGAGCGTCTAGACTGGCCCCGATCCTCCGGAAAAAGTGCCCTTTTCCGGAGGGTCTTATTCCTACTTTAAAGTAGGAATAAGACCCTCCGGAAAAGGGCACTTTTTCCGGAGGATCGGGGCCAGTCTAGACGCTCTTTTCTGGCTTTTAAAAAAGCCGGAAAAAAGCGGCGGACATTTTTATTTAAATGCCGCGGGGGATATTTAAATCCCCCGCGGATTTCCCTACGACGACTCGTGAAATTTACATGCCCCTTCCGGAAAAGGGGCCAGTGTAGACGTAGCCGGTCTGAATTAGCCTGCACATACCTTCATTTAAATCAAATGAAATACATATTAAACTGACATGTCCCCTTTTTGCCTCAAGAGATGTTTATCAGATAAGAAAAACAACCACTTTTGTGCATGGCTGTTGGTTTTCATCATGGGAATACTTCACTATGACAAGTGACATTATAACACAACTCATGTGGTGACTGTGTGCAAGAGAGTATAGCTTAATAAGATCAGTTAAGTAGCTGCAAGATACAGGTAGTCTTCTGTGATTTGAGAATCTTTTATTTTTCAAGACACTGGATATTTGAGCTGAAAGCAGTGACAAGGAGAAGTGGAATACAGTAAGAAGGTGTGTCAATATTCCCAGTTGAGAACTATAGGCTGTAGGTCAAATGTGACAGACCAAGTAAATCTATTTTTCCTCATCCCCCATCCAGAGTTATCAGTGATGGAGAGACATAGCATGGGAGAGCTTTAACCTCAATTTATGGAAGGGACAGGCCTCAGGTAGACGTGGGGCAGGGGGGAGGTTTGAGGGCTCAAGCCACTAGTGATGATTTAAAGGGTCTAGCACTCCAGCTACCGTTACTGCCTCAGTAGCAGTGGCCAGGAACATTGTACCCTTTCTAATTGCTAGAGCCTGGGACAACTGTCCCCTTTGCCTCCTCTTTTTGGCAGCCCTTTGGATGTATGGGGAGAAAAGGAGAAGCAATAGACATGTTTTGGGTTTAGCAAGACTTTTGGCACAGTCCCATCTGACATTCAGGGGATGCAAACAAGTGAAATGTAATCTAGAAGAAGTTACCATAAGTTGAGTACACAACTCGTTGAAAGATAGTCCTCAAAGAGTAGTTATCAGAAGCAGTGTTAGCAGTTTGGGGGATATGGACAGAATTTAAAATGACCTTCATCAGTTAGAGAACTGGTCTGAAATCAACAAGATGAACTTCAATAAAGACCAGTGCAAAGTGCTACACTTAAGAAAAAAAATCAAAGGCACAGCTACAAAAGGAAGTCTTCAATACACGAAGGGCAGTTATAACGAGGACAGTGATCGGTTGTTTTTCCATGTTGTCATGGCTCCTTTCCCACTCTGGCATGATAAATGCAGAAGTAGGGGCCAGCAAGTGTACTCCAAATCCTTATCTACCAGGCTTTGGTATAAAACTTCCCCCAAAATCTTAAAAACCTAGATCTTGGGAATAAAACTTCTGCTGCCACCACCCAAATATTGATAAAGAAATCAGGGGAAAGATCATTTGGGAAATCTCACCCCTATTATAAAAATCAGGACACACAAGTAGCCAATGCCAGGTTAATAAAAAGAAAAGAGAAGACTTTTATTATTACAACAATATTCCTGTTGCAGGCATAATGACTAGATGGGAAGGTAACAAAATATACTCATGGAGAAACTCCATGGGCCTAGAACTTAGTTACAAAGAAAAGCCAAAACATCTTTTAAGCAGTGCCAGACATCAGATCCCATACCCAACCCTTAAAACAATAAAGCCTAACGAAACTACCTAAACTTTACTCTGCTTACAGAAAATGAAGAATGGTGTCTTGGAGAGAGAGAGACATGCTTGTCCCTCTCTGTAGCAGAGAACACACCCAGAGAGACAAAAGGGAGAAAGGAAAAAACCCAAATTCCTTTGTCCCAGTTTGAAAGTCCCACCTACATTCTTACTGGTCACTCCACCTGGCTAGGTGTAGTTAACCCCTTAAGCCCCAGGCTGCTGGCTAACCCTCATAATCATGACACATGTCTACCGAAGGTAAGACAAAAAGTAAGGGATTTAATCTGTAGGAAGGGAGAGATTGGTTAGGCATCTGTGACAGGCATCTTAAGCCAATTGTGGAATCCCCATCATTGCCTAACTTGTTAAATTCCAAACACCTGTCAACAATGGTCCTGTCCCAGCACAGAGGGATGGCTAGTTGACCTCTTAAGGTCCCTTCTAAGTCTACATTTCTGCGATTCCCAAAAATAGTGTTTTCTACAGTAACTGAGATAGAACTTCTACAGAGGCTAATCATCCAGAGTCTAATCCTCAGAGTCTGCAATATAGGCTAACTAAGACACACGGTGGACAGGGCAAGAATCTCTCAAGTTTTTTCTTTTCACTTGTAGCATACAAGTGGAGTAAGACATGCCAATATTCTAGCTCCAGAAGCATCTGAACATTTGCAATTCTTCCTCTCTGCTTCATCTCCAGGCTATGAAGCTCCTGCCAGCTGCCCATGTGCGAGAGGTCTTGGCAGGGTAGATGAGGTTTTCCTCATTTGAGTCAAGATCCTCTCATTATGTAGGTCTGGCTAAATTTTATTATCTGGCACAGCATGAAATGGATGCAAGCAAAGTAGGTAAAGAATGGACTAACAGATGGATTTGGATAATTACAAAAATGCCTAAACTATAACTGGTAAACCATCAAGAGAGAAAGTGTCACACACCTTTTCTGTATTAAACCAAAATGCCAGTATTGTGCTTTCGCTTATAAATGAAGTACATAATTTGCCACTGAATGACTCTAGCTACTTGATTTAGCAAATTGCTCAACAACAATGAATGCAAAATTGAGACTGACACTATTCCTCCAACACTAACTAGGAAACTAGTAATATAGTTGATGCAAATGAAACTCATTGTGTAGGAATCTATTAAGGGAAGATATATTGCTAAGGCAATGCTTCATAACTCCTTCATTGGGCATTTTCCTACAAGGTCTATTAAGAACGCTATCTTGCTGGCCCCAAATAGATATTTTACATGAAAAGTGTGTTGATAATTGTAGAGGGGGGAGTATTCTAAACAATAAACAAATCAAGAAAAATGCACCACAGCAGCTACTAAGAAATGGTGAGTTTGCATTTTGTTCTATCAGGGGCATTTAGAGAGGCTGGCAGCTACTGATTTACAGAGCTAATAATACAGACCTGTGTTGCCTATTAAAATCCTCATCATTATATGTCAATTGGTAGCTACCAAAAGGAGGAACATATGCACTGAGCAATTCTCAAACTGCAGGGACTCTTACTGTGAGCTTAATTCCATATGTTCATTGAAATGCCTTTTGCGCGACAGGTCTCTCACACCTTGTTAAAGTTAATATGGTGACTACTGTTCATGGTTCAGAGGGGGATGAGTTTTCCAACTCCTTTTCCGAATAGGTGTACAGGTTGGACCTCCCTGATCTGGCATCCTTGGGACCTGATGGGTCACGGATGAGGGGTTTTAATGGACCAGGGGAGTGCATTTTTGGCCTCCCTGATGCTGCTGCCACCCCTGTTCCCCCGGGGGCTTCCTGACTTTCCCATGCAGTCTAGCTTGGTCTCATGCTGGCTCCTGTCCTCTCTGCCCCACACCCAACCTAAGCCTCACGCTGGGCCTTCCCATCCACATCATGCTGGTCTCCTGCTCCCCCCACAGTGTACCAGACTCTCTGATCCTAGAACATCCAGGGTCCTGCTGGACCAGAGTTGTTGCCAGACCAGAAAGTCCCAGCCTATAGAGGTGCAACCTGTAGTTCTTTTGGGTTACTCGTCTTCAATACCTTGAAGCTCAAATAACAAATTTAACTAGCCCAGTAAAATAGATTCCAATTCCCATCTTGCACTGATAGCATGGCTATTGCATTAATAGAAGACATGTTACCACTATTTAACACCTTAACTAATATTTACTTTCAATATGCACAACACAGTTGCACTGAATATAAATTCAAATTAAGATTATAGAGTCGGGACCAGCATTGCCAATAACAGAAATGAATATCTGGCCGATATGTAGATCTATCAGTGGAGTGCAGGCTGTATAGAAACACCATTGTGTCCTTGCAGGTACAGAATTTGAAATGAAAGTAACATTGCATGAAGCTAGATGCCGATAGCACATTGCTTCACAGACAGCATTATTCATTGAGCTGCAATTAGTAAGTCACCAGGGATACTTTCTAAGACTCCTCAGGTCAAAGAAGCTAATTAACCTTCCTCCTGCATTCTGAGCAGACTAACAATAATCAGAGCTAGACTTTTTCCCCCCAAAGAGAGCTATTTTTTCTTTTAAAATATTGGTGGAAAAAATCGAGGGAGGTGTGAAAGATGGTAAAAAAGGAGAAATTCCCCTAAAAAAAGTCCAAAGGCCAAACCATTGACCAGTGTTTGCTTGCTTATATCACGGATCGTTTGTTTAATAGATTTTTACAACACACCAGGATAGGGATTTAATTAACTATCCATTTACATTACAGGTAACAGCAGACACACAGTAGTGACTGACATATGAAAACAATTGTAGGTATTTGCTTTGACGTGGTGTGCAAATGCGATGACATTTACAGTAGCTGCTCTTGCAAAGTAACAGCATCTAGCCATCTAAACCCATGATACAGAATGACACAGATATTCTGTTGTGTCAATATGTATAATGTTATGACAGGTCAGCTGGGATGACATCTGTGGAGATGAACTAACGCCATGCTGTGCTGTTGTGTTGTGTTTAAAGAGACAGCATAACTTATTTGGGGGCATTTACCTGTAGGTACACAGTGCTTATCAATTCTCTAACGGTATGTCTACACAGCGAAGTTATTTCGAAGTAACAGCTGTTATTTCGAAATAACTTTACTAGCATCTACACAGCCAAACCGCTATTTCAAATTACGCTTATTTTGAATTTGGTAAACCTCACTCCACAAGGAATAATGCCAAATTCGAAATAGCTATTTTGAAATAAGTGTTACGAAGACACATATCAAAATAGGGGGCCTCCAGCCTTCCCAGGGTTCCCTGGTGGCCACTCCAGCCTCAACCCAGAACACACCTCTCCCGCATCCCTCCCTGGAACCCTTAAAGGGGTTGACTCTGGTCACAGTGCCTCTGCCACCTCCAAGCCTGCCAGCCCAGAGCCAGGAGTCACTGCCCCTAACCCAGTGGCCCCAAAACATGAGCCATCAAGCCACTGGCAGCCAGCCCTCCACTGCTCCCAGGAGCTTGCCAGGGCCCGGAGAAGGCGGGTGCCTTCCTGGTCCAGGGTGGAGATCATTGACCTTATTCAGGTTTGGGGGGGATGCCCCCAACGTCCATGATCTCCGCACTAGACGGAGGAACGTAGCCGTCTATGGCAGGATAGCTTCCAGCCTGGCCACCAAAGGCCACATGCGAACCCAGGAGCAGTTTTGCATGAAAATCAAGTTGGTCTGGCAAGGGGGGGGGGGTCCCTTTAAGCACAGGCCTCAGATAACCTTAGGCAGCAGCCACACAAAGTAACTCCTGACCTGATGCTCTGCTGGACCTGGTTCCAGCCAGCCTTAAATGTGATTCAGCATCCACTCAGTGTGGACGCGTTATTTCGAAATATCTTATTTCGAATTAACTATTTCGAAATAACACTGTAGTGTAGACATACCCTAAGTAGGTGACTCTAGCTGGGCAAGATGCAGCCTGCTTAATACTTTGATCCAGCCTGCATCTAGCCACTTTCTATTTATATTCTATATGGCTGTGTTTAGGCTGGCAAGTTTTTCCGCAAAAGCAGCTGCTTTTGTGGAAAAACTTGCCAGCTGTCTACACTGGCCGCTTGAATTTCCGCAAGAACACTGACGATCTCATGTAAGACTGTCAGTATTCTTGCGGAAATACTATGCTGCTCCCGTTCGGGCAAAAGCTCTCTTGCGCAAATGGCGATTGGGGCTTTCTTGCGCAAAACTGCGTCTAGATTGGCACGGACGCTTTTCCACAAAAAGTGCTTTTGCGGAAAAGCGTCCGTGCCAATCTAGACGCTCTTTTCCGCAAATGCTTTTAATGGAAAAACTTTTCCGTTAAAAGCATTTGCGGACAATCATGCCAGTCTAGACGCAGCCTATATGTATATTCTATTTCCAGGTAGTGGCTCAGGCAGTTGGATCGTATTTAAATGGCTCCCAGGCACAGTCCTACCCTAGTACAGGCAGGAGCTGCGAGCCCTTTAAATAGACACAGAAACCTGGGAAGCTGCATAGTAGCAGCAGCATGAGGAGCCCTTTGCTATGTTTTTCCTCCAAAGCCTCTGGCCCCAGACAACTGGGGGAAGAAGCTGGGAGGCTAGTTCCTAGCCCCGCCCCTTCTCTCCCAGGCCCTGCCCCTCCTGGTGGTGGAGCCAGCCTGTGGCCACATACCAAAATTCGTTAAGTGTCCCCGGCCTGCAAAAATTATTTCCCACCCCTTCTCTAAAGGTACGTCTAAACTACATGCCTCCGTCAACGGAGGCATGTAGATTAGCCAGATCGGCAGAGGGAAATGAAGCCGCGATTAAAATAATCGCGGCTTCATTCAAATTTAAATGGCTGCCCCGCTCTGCCGATCAGCTGTTTGTCGGCAGATCGGGGCAGTCTGGACGCGACGCGCCGACAAAGAAGCCTTTCTTGATCGGCACAGGTATGCCTCGCGAAACCAGGTTTACCTGTGCTGATCAAGAAAGGCTTCTTTGTCAGCGCGACGCGTCCAGACTGCCCCGATCTGCCGACAAACAGCTGATCGGCAGAGCGGGGCAGCCATTTAAATTTAAATGAAGCCGCGATTATTTTAATCGCGGCTTCATTTCCCTCTGCCGATCTGGCTAATCTACATGCCTCCGTCGACGGAGGCATGTAGTTTAGACGTACCCTCAGTGTCACCAGCAGAAAATTTTAAATATATTTCTAAGGAACTTGGACACCAGGAGGAAATGCTTGAGTCTCATTTTGCACACAGCACCAGATGTAAAGAAATCTCCTGCAAACCTGTATGACTCCATGGGTCAAAATTAGATCAAGCAAGAACACTGACACCCGAGCCTTCTGCTAGTGCCCCCACCAGTTCCTGCACTGCCTGTTTTCATGCAGCTGCAGCTGAAAGCGAGCAGGACACTCACGTTTTCTCTTTGCCTATTGTGACCACCTCCTAGAACCTTCATTCAACTGGTCAGTGAATCGAGCACATGATGAGCCTCCCCACAGGAGGTGAGAAAAAGCACCATTCCCATAGCAGTGGCATGATACTGTAATAATAGACAGTGCTTGCAATTCACAGTGATCAAGCTCTCAGAACTTCATGTAGGTTCTGAGCTTTAAGCATCTAAGAGGATAAAGTCACAAATGAATCTGGACAACTATCTTCATGTATGCCACTCAATATAATTGAGCGTATCGTACGTCGAATTAGATCCTTTTCTGAGGAGCCTTTAGGTTGGATTGCGAATTTGACCCAAGTGCTTGGGATCCACTACAGTAAACAGATTCAGCAATGCTTGTCCAGATCAGTGCCAGCAAGAGCGGCAGAGACAACCCTGCCAAAGCAGCGCAGTGCTGGCACTATGCCTGAATTTCAGTTTTATGCGGAGATTTTCTGTTGTTCTTACCACTATAATTGTGTTTGAAAACACCATGTTAGGAAAAACCACTGCATTCCATGTTTGGGATTAGCATGTAAGAAAAGGAAAAGCTGATTATCTTGCATTTTATTTTACACTGCATCAGCTAAACCTGAGCTCAGGTCATGAAGCAGCGGATCCAAAAATCCATTGAGACTTTTGTCCATTGACTTCAGTTTTAATCAGGGGCTAATTTCTGATCTATATCTGTACTCTGAATCTGCCAGGTTCAGGGAACGTTGAGATGTAAGATTTGGGTAGGACACTCCTGAAGTATGTGTTAAGTTTACACATATACCTCTTCCCAAGATTACATCTAACCATCTTTACAGGCATGTCAATGTCCCATGGACAGCACAGCAGCACTGGAGGAAGACACCACAGTCTTCCTTCAGTGGGAGAAAAGGCCATTTCTGCAATGGCACAGGCTACAGTAGGGCATGCACTGCTTCTTGTTAGGGTTGCCAACCCACCCGCTTTTGCTGTGAATCCCCCAGAAATGAGCTGTATCTCCAGAGGCTACTGAATTCTAACTGGAAGATTTTACGCCACTAAAAGTCGGGTGGCACGGAGGGGGCAGGGGGTGAATAGGGTTGCCAGGTGTCCGGTATTGACCCAGACAGTCCGGTATTTTCGCCTCCTGTCTGGTAAAAAAAAAATCAGAAAATACTGGACACCTAAAATGTCCAGTATTTTCTAATTTTTTCCCAGCCAGGAGGCAAAAATACTGAGTGCTTACCTCGCTGGAGCTGTCCAGCCCGGAGCTGGAAGACAAGACGGTGGATGGCCGCCAGCAGCTTGTTAGGGCCAAAAAGCCTCAAAAGGATTTCTTAAAGGGGCCATGCTTTATAAAAAAAAGTTTTAGCTTAACTCTTGGGGTCTTATTTTTGCTCAACAACTTTGGTGTCCCCCTTTCCCCCCCCTCAACAGAATTTTTTCCCCTGTGGTTTTTTTTGGGGGGGGGTCAGTATTTTTGGTTAAACCATCTGGCAACCCTACCGGGGGGGGGGGGAAGGGGAAGAAGAGGGCTAAGGCAGGATCCCTGCCTCCTCTGGCTCCACCAGGCTCCTGGAAGTGGCTGGCAAATCCCTGCGGTCCCTGCAGGTGGGGGGGCCAGAGCGTTTCCACACACTGCCCCCGCCCTGAGCACTGACTCTGCAGTAGGGATGTCAGATATCAGTTAATTGAATAGTCAAGTAACCTCATGAATTCTTATCGGTTAGTCTACTGCTGTATAGTCCCTGGGGGCGTGGCCTCCAGACAGCGTGCTCCCGAGGAGCCCCCTAGCACTTTATCAGAAGCAGCAATGCAGGATGCCAGGCAGGAGCTGATCTGCAAGGGGAGCCAGTTTAAAATCCAGTTCCCCTTGTGGATAGGCCGCCTGTCACTCTGTGCTGCTGCCTCTGATAAAGAGGCAGCAGTCCCTGAACAGGTGGGATCTGAACTCCCAGACCCGGCGTGAGCTGAAACTGAGCTGGGCTGCCTGCCCTTGTGGCTCCTAATACAATTTAAATGCAGAGCTGTAGCGGAGGTTGGTCCTAGACTCAGCATGACCTAGGCTGCTGGCCACCTTGCTAAAAAATTAACTGGCAGGGAAAAGGGGGGAAATGCGTATAGTCTATAGCATTAACCTATAAGCTTTTAAAATAGATAGATAATGGAGATTTTGCTTATCGGTTAATCGGTCAACAGATTAGGAGAGGGCAATAATTTCTGGCCGGGAGCCACTTCGAAAACTTTTGAAGTGGCTCCGGGCCGCCGCGGAAGGGGTGGGGTCTAAACCGGAAGGGGTGGGGCCAGGATGCTTCTGGGCTACCCCACCCACAGTCCATGATTGGTCTGTGAGTGGGGGAGCCCCTTTGCCCCCCCCCTTTCCCACTAGGCACTAATGCCCCTGGCAGGGTGGGAGGAGGCTTCACGCACACTCCCCCCACCCCCAGGCCAATGAAGGCCTAGGGGCGGGGAAGCTGCTCAAGTGTACGGCACTTTGAAGTCCTACGCGCTCCTCGCAGGGCGGGGGCGGGAGAGGAGGGCGGAGAAAACTTTGCACGTTCCTCCTGCCCCCAGGTTAATCAGGGTTTGGGGGCAGGGAGTTTGCGACATCTCCTCCTGCCCTGCAAGGAGTGCATGGTGCTTCAAAGCATTGTGTGGTCCTGCCGGGGCAGGAGGGAGTTTCGTGCACTCTCCCACCCCTAACTGGCCAGGGGGTGGGGGAGTGGCAGGGCCTCCATGGGCCAGATCAACCCGCTTGGCCAGCTGTATCCAGCCTCCAGAGGCACTTTTGCCTCTGGACTATACTATTACATCCCTACTCTGCAGCTTTCACTGGCTGAGAAGTGAGGCAAATGGGAGCTGCAATGATGGTGCCTGGAGGGAGGAGCAGCATACAGAGCCTTTTGCTCCCCCCATCCTCAAGGGCTGCAGGGACAAGCCTTCAGCTTCTGGGAGGTTGAGCAGGCAGGTAGTCTGCCTTAACAGCACTGCGCTACTGATTGGGAGCTGCCTGAATGAAGTGCTACCCAGAAGGAGCCTACAGCCCTTACCCCATCCTGCACCCCAACATTCTGCCTCAGCCTTGAGCCTGCATTCCAAAACTCCTCCTGCCCCAGCCCTGTCCCCCTCTGCACCCAAACTCCCTCCCAGAGCCTTCGCCTAAAAGCCCTGCCAAACTCCAAACTCTTGGTCCCAGTCTAGAGCCTGCACCCCAAACTCCTGCCCCAGCCCAGTGAAAATTAATGAGGGTGTGAGAGTCTGAATGACAGAGGGAGGGAGATAGAGTGAGCAGGGTAGGGACTCAGCAAAGGGGGTGGTGCCAGGGTGTTTGGGTTGGTGATTAGGTAGTTGTCCATCCTATGTGTCATGTTTTGTGCAAACAGCTTAAATTGCTAAGTCCTAGAAGAGAGTGCATACAAGGCTGTTTGGAAAGAGCCCTAAGAAAGTTGGACACCCAATTGACACTGAATTTCAATAGGGTTCGGGCAGCTGACTCCCTCACAGTTCTTTGCAAATCCAAGCCTTTGTGCCTTAGTCAGCAGGGCTCACAGCCACCACAGGCCCTGGTGCAAGGTGGGGGGCGGGGAGGAAGAGGGTAAGCTGGCATCACACCCCCAGAAGTGGTAGGGCTTCAGGTGGAAGGGGCAGAGCTGAGGGCAGCCAGCCCTTATCTCCACCCAAGTCATGATGTATACCCCCTGCGCGCGCGCGCGCACACACACACACACACACACACACACATACCCCCCCCAACCCTCAGAGAGGTGCTCCTGCAGCAAATCAAAGAGGCCCAGGACATTGGCAGTAGCTGGGAGCTCCAGGCCAACTGTCCCCATTGGCAGGACTAGCCTCAGTTTACTTGTGCACAAAAACAATTATCTACCCACCAAGGGCATTACAAAGCTTGATTTATTAACTTTTGCAATATCCCTTTGAAGTCCTTACATCAAAGGTGCTAAAGAAGTGCCAGGGGCTATTATTAATAATGGCGCTTATATTCTGTACCCAACAATGAAAAAAAAAACAGTACAAAGGAGAGGGTTGTAGCTAGTGTTCCTGTGGTGTAAAAATTGAAAAAGCCCCACCCACTGTTGTCTAGAAATAGGTATGTGCCTTTGGAATGGGGGGAAGGGGGAGAAGACACCGAAACCCATTGAACTGAACTAGGTGAATTTAAGTAAAAGAACAAAGTTAACATTTTTAGTGTTTTGTTATGCAAACAGCCTAATCTCAGCATTGGAATTATTTCACAGCAGCAAGGCCTCTCTCTAGAACAAATGTTGCAAGCTCCTGTGTGTTAAATTAAAATAATTCAACTTACACTGCAAAACTAGCAGTTCAGTAGCTTTTGAAAAAGTCCTTTCAAGATAAAGTGTGCGCTTGTTTCTAGGTTTTTTTTTTTTTTTTTTTTTGAAGTCCCGTATCTTCTTCACGGCTTTAGTGATGGAAAAACATTTTGTGTAAAATGTGTGTTTTTCCCTGACATTTAGAGGTCTTGCAAAGTGGTTTATTATAGATCTTGTAGACATTTGGATATTTAATTAAGTGTCAGAAACACATTCTCTGTCCCTGTATGAATGAATATGAAGAGTTTATTTATTCACAGTCTATTTGTTATTCTTTTTCCTGTTTCTCACACAAAATTATCAGTTAGAACGTCAATCATCACAGACACTTAGAATTTTTAGGGGTCAAAAACTTAATTAACCCAGAGCCACTGTGCTGAAAATGTTGAATAATGTGAAACAAGATTCTATAGAATTGTTCCAGCTTATTGGTATGTTTGCAGCTGGTTTTCCAACTGCCTTTCATGCCATTTTCAAAACAGCCACTCAGACAAAAGAGAGGAGTGGATGCAGTGAGGAAAAGAATGAACCCAAAATGGTATTCATCTTAGTTGCTAAGTTATCAAGTCTCTCAGCCTCTACTCACTCATAACAGTAGCTAGGGAGGGTGGAAGTTATGAGGTAACTGCAGTGAGCAAGAACTGCTGAGAATAAACGCTGCTCATAGCAAGTACAGTATGCAGAACAGAGCCCATAGTAAATGAAGTTACTGATGAAGTGTCTAGTTATGGGAAGAACTTGCACATCTTGGCTTGAGTGCACATGGGAGACAAAAGAATAAGAAAAAAAATGCATCTGAAAGCAAGACTCTGGAGGGGTTCTCTTCCATATAGACTAGGAGCAGGGCATGCACTGACATGCCTACGTTGACTGTGACTTTGCAACTGTTCCCCATTTTGAATGCATTTAAAATTCTCTTGCACTACTGATTAGGCAACAGTATTGTACATCATGGTCTCCATTTTCATTAGAATTACTAATGATAACCTGTGACAATGCTTCTATTTGTCTTTGTTTCCAAAGAAGGCATTAGCTTCTGGTTATACACAGCACAGGAATTCACATATGCCAGACCAGAGCAAGCAAAAATAGACAAACAACCCCCCTCTCACACACAAGCACAGTAGTACAATGGATGTGCACCTACCACAGTCACATTCTTGTAGTGGTCACAATCCAGGAGCAACTTGGGGCAAAATCTAGCATTTCAGCTACAGTAACTCCTTGAATTTGCTCAAGACACCAGTGGGCTGTGCACATAGGTCTCTGGCCAAGTCATGCTGAGAGCCGCAACCCTTCCAGGGTGATAGGTCCAAACTAGGAACTCTAAGAATAAAATTTCTTCCACCCTTCCAGGTCCATTCCTCCACAGATTATTTCTCCCCTTCACAGGGCTCTGCAGAGTTTTCCTTGCTCTGTTACAGGGTACTGCCTCCCACTCACCCTCATGGCTTCTCTGCTGTCTCCTTTTCCTGGCCTACTTTAGGAATCTCCCCCTGACCTCTCCTTTCAGACAGGATCCCTCAGTACAGATTCTTTCCAACAGGCCTTTTTACAGGCTCTCTCTCTCAGAAAGACACAGCCCTCAACTTCCTTTCTTGACAACACCCAGCCTGCTTCTCCACTGTTGGATCTAATACTGAATGAGCTGTCTCCTCTCCAGGTGCCAGGTGTAAGTGGGGGAATGGTCCCGCTATTGTGGGGAACTTTCCTGGCTTCTATACCACCCCGGTGAAATTGACCAGCGAAAGGATCCGAGTCCCCGCTCCCACTTCCTTTACCCCACGGCCTCCCTGATCCTGAGGGCTCCCCCTCCACTCTCCTGAGTAGCAGAGCCCTTGAAACCCCAACAAAGCTGGGCCCAGGTTTCCTGGGGCTTAATCCCCGACCTTGTAGTCACTAGGGGCAGGAGTTAGGGTGTCCCCACTCCGAGGTGCTCTCTTTACACTGCAGGCCTTCTTGGCCCAGTGATCACTTCATAAGGTTCATAGCAAATACAATTTATTAAACATCAACTGATTAAAGAGAAAAGAATAAGAAAAAATGAGAATGGTTAAATGAGAACACACAGCCCTGCTCTGTAGCACCGGGACATCAAAACAGCAGCCTGCAGAGTGTAAGGACAGTTCACAGTCTCTTCCTTAGAGGCCCCTTAGAGGCCTTGGATGTGCTGCAGAGGGGCTGCAGGCTGGACACGCTTGCTCTGGCAGTGACCACACAGCCTTAAGCTCTAAGTGGCCAGACCCCTCTCCCAGTCCAGAGCCTCTCCCCACACTTTGCAGTTCCCAGCTGCTCACCACATCCAGCTGCAGGCTGTGCTGCTTGGCCAGTCTCTAGCTTCTTGCGTTGCTTCTCTGTTCCTTTTGGCTCTCTGAGCACTGCCAGTCTGCTGCTCAACACAGAGTCTGTACTCTTTGAGCGGTGTGTGTCAGGCTCAGCTGCTGCAAAAACTGCCCCTCAGCACACAGCTTGCACTCCTTGGGCTGTCTCTCAGCTCTCTGTTTACTCAGAGAGAGCCAGCACAATCCCAGCTCACAGGGAGGACGGGGCCTGGCCTCTCCCCTTCCTCACTGGCCTCTCCAACCTGTCAATCAGGCTGAGCTGGAGTGTTGGCTGCTTTCCATTGTCTCTGGGGTCTGTCAGTCTCATGAACCCTTCCCATTCTGAAACTGGGAGCTGGCAAACCAAAAAACTCCCACAGAGTTTTAGTAAGGGGTAACAGTCCCCTTACACAGGGATTGGGCTAATAGGCAGTGCCATCCTTTCAGTACTAATGAGGGGTTTATACCCATCCCATCAGAAACATGAAGATTATCACTCTTATTACGTAAATTGCAAGAAATGTAAAGTTAACCTAATGAACAAAAGTAACTAGATTTAGATTTGTGATCCTGGAGAAGGGAATCTTTAAGGCTACATCTAGACTATATCCTTCTGTCGGCAGAGGGATGTAAATGAAGCACTTCGAAAGTGCAAATGAAGCTGGGATTTAAATATCCCGTGCTTCATTTGCATAATCATGTAATGGTGCTCTTTCGAAAAAGCTCTATTTCGAAATTGAAACTGCAGTCTAGTAGTGGTACTGTCAAAAACAGGGTGCTTTTTCAAAAGATCCTGTAAACCTACTGGAAGATCTTAAGATCAAACCTCCTGAATCAAAAAAATTTTCTGCAAATGTTCCTTTGAGTGTTTGCCATCACAAGGTATTTTATAATAATTTAAAGCTACTCTCCAACGGTATGTCTACACTGCAGCACTAATTCGAACTAACTTAATTCGAATTAGTTAATTCGAACTAGTGCATCTAGACCTAAAAACTAGTTCAAATTAGTGTTTTGCTAATTCGAACTAGCATGTCCACATTGAGTGGACCCTGAACCGAGGTCAAGGATGGCCGGAAGCAGTGCCGGCAGGGCATCAGATTAGGACTTAGAGCGTGGAGCTGCTGTCTCAGGCTAGCCAAGGGCTGTGTTTAAAGGGACCCGACCCCCACCCCGGACAGACAGTTCTCAGGGGTTCCCCGCTCACTTGTCTAACTTGATGAGGGACAGCAAAGCAGTCCTGGCTTGGAGTGCCCTGAATGCCCATACTTGGCATATCACAGGACTTGGCCATCAGCCCGGCTGCACTTGCCGCAGGCTGCTATCCGGGGGGAGGGGGCAATCAGGGGGCTGCAGGAGAGCTTCCACCCCGAGGAGCCTGCAGAGCCACCCCAGTCCTCCCCATCGGGGGCTCGTACCCCATTCCTCCCTCACCTCCTTCCTCTTACCCCTCCCTAGCTCCCCTTCATGATGTACAAAATAAAGGACACGTGTGTTCAAAAATAGAAACTCTCTTTATTGAACAAAACTCGGGGAGACTGGGAAAAGGAGGTGGGAGAGGGAAAGAGAGAGGGTGGGAGAGGGGAGGGCAACTAAAATGATCAGGGGTTTGGAACAGGTCCCATATGAAGAGGGGCTAAAGAGACTGGGACTTCTCAGCTTAGAAAAGAGGAGATGGAGGGGGGATATGATAGAGGTCTATAAAAGCATGAATAGTGTGGAGAGGGTGCATAAAGAAAAGTTCTTAATTAGTTCCCATAATAGAAGGACTAGAGGACACCACATGAACTGAATGGGTAGCAGGCTTCAAACTAATAACAGAAAGTTCTTCTTCACAAAGCAAATAGTCAACCTGTGGAACTCCTTGCTGCAGGAGGCAGTGAAGGCTTGAACTATAAGGGTATGTCTACACTACCCTCCTAGTTCGAAAGAGGAGTAACGGTAGTTCGTGCCCCGGGTAGCCACGCTGCATGGGGTTCAAATGAGCGGGAATTTAAAAATGGTGGCGCCCCGCTCATGCAAATGAAGCCTGGGAAATTCAAATCCCGGGCTTCATTTGAAGTGCGGTATGCCTACATTACCCCGCTAGTTCGAACTAGCGGGGTAGTGTAGACATACCCTAACAGAGTTTGAAGAGAAGTTAGATAAAGTCATGGAGGTTGGGTCCATGGAGTGGTATTAGCCAGGGGGTAGAAATGGTGTCCCTGGCCTCTGTTTGTGGAAGGCTGGAGATAGATGGCACGAGAAAAATGGCTTGGTCATTGTTTCGGTCCAACCCCTCCAGGGTCCCTATTGTTGGCCGCTGTCGGCAGACAGGATACTGGGCTAGATTGACCTTTGGTCTGACCCAGTACGGCCATTCTAAGCTCAGGGCTCAGGGTCAGGGGTCTCACTGGACCACCCTGATTTTCATGCAAACCTGCTCCTGGGTGGCCAGGCTGGCAGCTATCCTGCCCTAGACGGCCACTTTCGTGTGCCTAGTGCGGAGGTCGTGGATGAGGTCCACAATCTCCACACTAGACCATGCGGGCGCCCGCCTCTTGCGGACCCAGGCAGGCTCCTAGGAGCCGCCAGCCTGGTCCCGGGAAGAGGCAGAGGGCTGGGTGGCAGCAGGTGGCTGGTTCGTGCCGTGCCAGGTGCAGGGTCTGCTGGCTGGGTGCTGGCAGGCTTGCACCTGGCACAAGCACCATAGCCAGACCGTGTCCCTTTAAGGGCTTCGGGGCCGGGAGGGGGGCAGACGAATTTCCCTGGTGGTGCTCAGAGTGGCCACCAGGGAAAGCTGGGGAGGGCTAGCCTCCCACTAGTTCGAATTAAGTGGCTACACAGCCCTTAATTCGAACTAGTTAATTCGAACTAGGCGTTAGTCCTCGTAGAATGAGGTTTACCTAGTTCGAATTAAGCGCTCCGCTAGTTTGAATTAAGTTCGAACTAGCGGTTTGCCTGTGTAGCGCCTATCAAAGTTAATTCGAACTAACGTCTGTAAGTTCGAATTAACTTTGTAGTGTAGACATACCCCAACATATTGGCCATCTGGTGGATACCACTATATAATTCTTGTTTATTTTGCACAATGCTGCTCAGTATAAATGATTAACAACTTATACATAAGATTGGATACTGCTTTGGGGGACAGGAAATTTGGTATCAATGTTCCTGTTATTTGAAGGCATGGAAAAATAATAAGGAGAGTACATGAATATGTGAAACTAAACAGAGAAACATGAATCGGATACAACTGTCAGGAACAGAAAAATCAATCAAAGACAGTACACGCATTTTAAAGCCATTGTGTTTATTTAGAAAGCAACCATTTACTTACAAAGCAACTGCTGATCTTTGCCACCGTGCCAGCGATATCAAGGCAACAAGTTGCATAGCACAGGGAGGGAGGAAAAGCTACCCAGCCAAACCTGATGGGTCAGCAGCAAAGGGTGATGAGGGTGTCACCGAGGAGTGGGGACTCAGTGGGCCTTGCAACCCCATCTGCAGTCAGATGTGACTCGCAGTCAGCAGGTAGAACAGAAGGTTTATTAGTTGACAGGGACACAGCGTAGAACAGACTTGTTAGCACAGAAACCAGGAGCCATCAGTACAATCCATCTTGGGGAGAGGAGGCTCAGAACCAAGGGCCCTGCCCCCCATCTCTGCACCCCAAGCCAGTGAGACTCATTCACACACTCAAAAGCCCGCCCCAGCTCTGCAGCCAGCCCCACTTCCAGGTTTTGTCCAGCTTCCCGGGCAAAAGGTGTCACCTGGTTACACCCCACTCCTCCAGGTTCAGGTTACAGAAAACAGCCATTGTCTACATGAGGCATACTATCACACCAAAATTCCCATCACCATCTAGCTGTTGGTGCAGTGCCAAGGGAAACTGAGGTACACACATGCGGTTACTACTGGACAGTAGAACACACATACAACGTAACAAAATTAACAGAGCGAATACAATCCCCACTTCATCACAGTGTGAGATTTTGTCCCTCATGTAGCCAAGAACTTTAGCACAGGCTTCATGTTACGTGTGTGAGTTGTTCCACTGGTCTCTGAGCCCTAATGCTCTCTTCTCACAATACAGGTAATCCCCTTTGACTACAAGGTGATGAGAATGACCTGTGTGGGAAGACTAATCTGTTGGCTGCAGCGGGAATTGCCTGAACTCTGTCAACTTCAATGGGGCTACTCACTGGCTTAAAGGCTAAGCAGGTGCCTAAGCACTTCTTTGGATTTGGGCCTTAGAAAGCAGTAGTGGCAGAGGCGGAAGAAATGAGACTAGATCCCGACATCCTACTCCTCAACCTGAATCAGTTATTTCCCGCAATATACATAGCAATTAAGGGCTTCTCCCAGTCCCCAACCTGCAAAACAAAACAAACAACAAACAAAAAAACCAGCCTCTGAAATTGTTCACACAGGAATTCCATGCACAATTATTTGCAAATAAGCAGACGAATGAGTGCAGGCACATTGAGAAGTTAGATACCCAAATACCTAGAACAAGAAGCAATGGGGTTAAATTGCAGCGAAGGAAGTTTAGGTTGGACATTAGGAAAAACTTCCTGTCAGAGTGGTTAAACTCTGGAATAAATTGCCCAGGGAGGTTGTGGAATTTCCATCTCTGAAGATATTTAAGAGAAGGTTAGACAGAAATCTATGAGGGTACGTCTACACTACAGCGCTAGTTCGAACTAACTTAGTTCGAATTAGTTAATTCGAACTAAGCTAATTCGAACTAACGCGTCTAGAACTAAAAACTAGTTCGAATTAGCATTTTGCTAATTCGAACTAGCAAGTCCACATTGAGTGGACCCTGAACAGGGCTTAAGGATGGCCGGAAGCAGTGCCGGCAGGGCATAAGAGGAGGACTTAGAGCATGGAGATGCTGTCTCAGGCTAGCCGAGGGCCGCGCTTAAAGGGTCCCGACCCCCACCCCGGACACACAGTTCTCACAGTTTGCCCCGCTTGCAAAGAAGTTCTGGCTTGGAGTGCCCGGAGTACCCACACTGGGCACATCACACCACTTGGCCATCAGCCCGGCTGCACTTGCCGCAGGCTGCCATCTGGGGAGAGGGGGCAATTGGGGGGCTGCAGGAGAGCTTCCACCCCCAGAAGCCCGCAGAGCCAGCCCAGTCCTCCCCATCGGGGGCTCGTACCCCATTCCTCCCTCACCTCCTTCCACTTACCCTTTCCTAGCCCCTTTTCTTATTGGTGTACAAAATAAAGATAACGTGTCTTCCAAAATGGAATATTTCTTTATTGAAAAAAACTGGGGGAGACTGGGAAAAGGAGGTGGGAGAGGGGAAGAGAAAGGCTGGGAGAGGGGAGGGCAACTAACATGATCAGGGGTTGGGAACAGGTCCCAGCTGAAGAGAGGCTACAGAGACTGGGACTGTTCAGCTTAGAAAAGAGGAGATGGAGCGGGGACAGGATAGAGGTCTCTAAAAACAGGGGTTGGGTGAAGAGGGTGCATACAGAAAAGTTCTTCATGAGTTCCCCTAAAGAAGGACTAGAGGACACCAAAGGAAAGGACTGGGTAGCAGGCTTGAAACTAGTAAGAGAAAGTTGTTGTTCTTGACAAAGCAAAGAGTTAACCTGTGGAACTCCTTGCTGCAGGAGGCTGTGAAGGCTACAACTAGAACAGAGTTTAAAGGGAAGTGAGATCAAGTCATGGAGGTTGGGTCCATGGAGTAGTCTTAGCCAGGGGGTAGGAGTGGTGTCCCTGCCCAAAGTTTGTGGAAGGCTGGAGAGGGATGGCACGAGACAAATGGCTTGCTCACTGTCTTCGGTCCATCCCCTCCAGGGTCCCTAGGGTTGGCCGCTGTCTGCAGACAGGCTACTGGGCTAGATGGACCTTTGGTCTGACCCAGTACGGCCATTGTAAGCTCAGGGCTCAGGGTCAGGGGTCTCAGTGGACCCCCTTGATTTTCATGCACACCTGCTCCTGGGTGGCCAGGCTGGCAGCTCTCCTGCCCTAGCCGGCCACTTTCCTGTGCCTAGTGCGGAGATCGTGGACGAGGTCCACGATGTCCGCACTAGCCCAGGAAGGTGCCCGCCTCTTGCGGTCCAGGGCAAGCTCCTGGGAGCCGCCAGCCTGGTCCCAGGAAGAGGGGGAGGGCTGGGAGGCATTGGGTGGGTGGGTCTGTGCCGTGCCAGATGCAGGGTCTGCTGGCTGGGTGCTGGCAGGCTTGCACCTGGCACGGGCACCGTAGCCAGCCCATGCCCCTTTAAGGGGTCCAGGGCCGGGAGGGGGGCATAGAGTTTCCCTGGTGTTGGCCAGAGTGGCCACCAGGGAAACCTGGGGAGGGCTAGCCTCCCACTAGTTCGAATTAAGGGGCTACACACCCCTTAATTCGAACTAGCTAGTTCGAACTAGGCTTAATCCTCGTAAAATGAGGTTTACCTAGTTCGAACTAAGCTCTCCGCTAGTTCGATTCAAATTCGAACTAGCGGAGCGCTAGTGTAGCGCCTATTAAAGTTAGTTCGAACTAACTTTGTAGTGTAGACATACCCTGAGAGATGATCTAGATGGGGCTTGGTCCTACTTTGAGGGCAGGCGACTGGATTTGACCTCTTGAGGTCCCTTTCAGTCCTAGTATTCTATGCTTCTAAGTAGCTGCAGTGCATCCTCTTCATGACAGAAGCAGTAGAAACCTTAGTGCCTGAGGGAGTGGTGAACTATTCCAGACTACCCTCACCTTAACTCCCTCACAAGAATGTAGGGGATTTACCTCCTTCCCATAAATATGACTTCAGCAACTCCCACCCACCATAATATTCTGGGGATGCAGTTTAAAAGCCAGAGTTACTCATTGCAGCAGCATTAGGAGCAGTGAATTCAAGACACAAGCTGGCCAGTCCAGAAACATTTGAGCCACCAAGTGAACCCCACTGATGGATGCAGGGGATACTGAAATATAAGTATGAAGCAAACAAAGAAACAAAAGAGAGGAGCCAAGGAATTCAGTATCATAATGTTGCAACTGAAAGTAAATCACAAATAAATTTATTTTCTGACCATAGCTGATTCTGTTTCTAATTCTTGGCTTGCTACAGATCTTGCCTTCTGGCTCCCTAAAGGAAAAACAGTGATGAGTCTAAGGGATAAATTAGGGAAGTTGTGCTATAGAATATTCATAGACACTGGAACATTATGGGGCAGCAATGAAGCTGTGAAGGTTTTTTTTGTTTTTAATATTAAACACTATTTACATCCTTTGCCATAAGAGTCTTAAGAATAAATTAAAAAGTTTGATAGATACAGTAGGGAAGTGCACATTCCAACATGTGGAGAGGAGGAAAATGACGATGAGGTGATAGTATGGAGGTTTGAGAGATATTAATGATTCAGCTTATGGGCTGGACTGTGAAAACTATTTGAATGCTTTGTCTGTATAGATGCAAATAAGACCAGCTAAAGTTGCTATTATATTCTGCCAATGGCTTCCTGTTTCCATTTCCATCAGCTTTCAACAATATCCGTGGGTCATATTGTAGTCCTTGAGTAGTCTCATTGAAATCAGTAGAAATAATATAGCAATAAGCTATTGTTCATTATGAATAAAGATACTACAATCTGTCCCTATATGACAAGGAAATATAGTAATTTACTAAACAATCGAAAACTCTCTCTCTCTTTGGATTTTTATACTATGCTTACCATTGTACAATCTGAGGGTGAAATCCTGGTCCTGCCAAAGTCAGTGAGAGTTATCCATTGATTTTACTAGGGCCAGGATTTCACCCTGTGCATCTTATTAAATATCAAGTATCTTCTCACTCATTAAGTAAACAAAATAAAAGTAATTTTTCCTTCCAAAGCCCACTGAAATAAAGTAGTTGTTTTCTTTTGCTGGCAGCTGTTTGTTTTTATTAGTAAGATAGGTGTTAAGGGAAGGTTTCACAGAAAGAAGATTTGATTTTGTTCCTCGAAGGGCAGAGTTCATGCACATTCCTATGGCTGGTGTAGTTCATTTCATGATATTGCTCCAGTTGCTGAAAATATGTTGTTTTATGCATCCATGAATCCTAACTTGTGGTTGATATTCTATTGCTCTTGAGCTAGGAGCTCATGGTTGCAGAAGGAGACCTGATCTTTCAGGTGGCTTAAGCCAGTGCCATAGAAGGCTTTGGCCGATGAGGCAGAGTCCTTGATTTTAATTCTGTATTCAGTGGGAGGGACAGTATAGAGAGGGGAACCCCAGGGTAACACACTCATGGGGATCTATGTCATTGCCTAGGAAGGTGAAGAAGAGACCAGAAATAAGACTAGGAAATAACAAGAAAGGGAAAAATAGCAAATGAAATAAATCTGAAGACAAAACTAGGGTTAAAAAATAAACAGTGAAAGGAAAATATATCGGGAAAAAACTGACTTAGAACATAACAGGGAATGTCCAGCCACCAAGTGGAACAAGAACACAACAGATTCAGTATTTTCCTTATGAAGGCTGCCTGAGATCTTGGCTAAGTACTTACTCATAGCAACTCACTACCATTGAGCACATTGTCTTTTGGGTTTTGCAATGCACCATGGGGCAGAAATGAGTCACACAGTCTTGGAGTGAGGGCTAAACTTTCTCCCTCCCATAATGTCATATTTATCCCAATATTTTTACACCTTTCCTTAAAATCCCATGAACTCCATGTAGCCACTGCCCACTGTCACTGACAGAAGCAGTCTGCACAGCGATGCCCTGTTGTCCTGGGCGTCACAAGCATGGAGTGCATAATCCTCCCCATCAGCAGAACTGCGAGAAGAAATAAAACAACAGGGAACAGGATGATTTCCTTCAGGGCAGATTGTTGCGGGACATGGCGAGAACCAAGGCAAGGCTGTTGGTGACGTTCACAGTGCAGCTGCAAATGGTGGAGCAGAGCTTCTGGGCTCAAGAAACAAACGCCGACTTTTGAGATTGCATTGCCATGCAGACGTGGGATGATGAGCGGTGACTAGGAAACTTTTGGATGTGGGTGAGAGAAAGCAGATATAGAGGCTACGGTAATGGGACCAAGCCATCTTCAGCTTCTTGAAGGGAGGATTCCATTCTACCTTGCAAAACTTGTCTAAGGGTTCACCTTAGGCCTGATCCAAAGCCCATGGAAGTCAATGGGAATCCTTCCATTCCTTTCCGTGGGTTTGACTTTGGGCCATGGTGAATATGGACCCTGTCCTGCAATGCATTGATTGCCTTCTTTGCACATCTGTCTTAAATAGAGTTGCAGGTAACCAGAATTAGCAGCTTAGCGTCTTGCAGGACTGAGCAATGAGATGAGGATGGACAGCTTTTCCATGACACATCATAAATGTGTGGCAATTGTGTTTCTTTTGGTCTCTTTCAGCTATGTCTACGAATGCAAAGCAATTTACTCTTTTTTGCTTAGCCATAATCTGGTTTCTCTTGTTTGTAATTGTTTAGGCAATATATCTATTGCCACCTTAATTAAAAAATGAGTAAAGAGCCTAAAAGGAGTTGTGTTATAGAATGACTGAATAAAACAATTGTTTTGACAGCAATGTGGTAATTTAATTATAGAAAATGTACCACATGCAATACATACACATAGAGTAGAGAGAGGAGAATGGAATAGGTAAATCATTGTTCTCTATAAACAACAACAACAACAAAAATTCTTAATTGTCCAGCTCATACTTATGAGACTGTAAGCAATGTTTGAGTCAGACTGTGGTTATAATGCATGGAAAGCTCTCAAAGTAAAAGTGCTAGTAAGTTTGCTGAAATTATTTACTTACCTGAAATGTAAAGAGTATAAATGCTAAATATAGCACCCGTTGAAAGGTATCACTTCCTTTTTCAGGGTAAATGTTTCAATCATCATTTTAGGACTTGTCCCAACTACATAGTGGATTGACGCTGCAGCAATTGATCCACTGGTGGTTGATTTATTGTGTCTGTTCAGTTGTGATAAATCAACTTCTAAGCACTCTCCTGTTGACTCCAGAACTCCTCCAGGATGAGAAGAGTGAGTGGAGTCAACAGCAGAGGCGCACCCACCAACCATGGTACTGCATGGAAGACACCGTGGTAAGTACATCAACTTCACATATACTATTCACATAGCTGAAGTTATGTATCTTATATTGATGAAGGGGGAAGAGGGCTTAGAGTGGAGTAGGTCTCAGATCAGTTGTGGCTTACTACTCCGAGAAAAAACACTGAAAGATAATCCAGAAGAATGGCTGCTCACTTAGATTGGAAACACTGGTAATGCATTCCTTACACATTCTTTAAGGTGAAAGAGCGTGCACAAAACAGAAAGCATGATTAACATACAATATTATGTATTCCTTGTATTACAATTGCACCTGCGAACCTCACTCACAGTGTGCTAGGTGCCACACTGCCAGTGTACTAGATGCAAACTCAGAACAAAAAGTCAGTCATTGGTCCAAGAAGTTTATATCTAAGGGCACGTCTACACTGCAAGGCTATTTCAGGATACCAGAGGTATCCCAAAATAGCTACCCCGTGTCTTTGAAATGCGTCCGCTATTTCGAAATATAGCAGATGTGCTATTTCGGCATCCCTGTAAACCTCGTTCCATGAGGGATAAGGGATGTCTTGAAATAGTGTGTTATTTTGAAATTTGTCACTGTGCAGATGTGCCAAATTTTGAAATAGCCTATTCAAAATAGAATCGAAATAAGATACACGATTTGCATAGCACAAATTAAGTCTCTTATTTCGAGCTAAGAGTGCATTGTAGACACACCCTAAGACAGGCCTGGGGCCCCTGGCTGCCACTGCGGCTATAGTGGCAATGGTAGCGGCTAGAGCAGTGGGCTCTTTACATTGCTACTGGGGCACCAAACTGGGTGCTCTGCCTCTCTGAGGGCTGGTGGTGATGGGGGACCCAGCGCCGGACTGACTGCTCCCAGCCCTGCTCCTTCACCCCAAGGCCCCACCTTTTTTGGGGGGGCACAGAGCCCTTCCCCCACACCTTGTCACAGGCCCGCAGAAGCTATCAGCCCCCCAGTATAAGACAATATGACAGTTGGACACAGCAAACAGATGAGGGAAGCAAACAAAAACAATGAGATTGTTCTGCTCAGCATGAAAAGCAGCCACAGGACACTGGCTGCATAGGTTTTGTCAATTTTTTAGGAGGCAGAGACGAGTTTAAAGAGAGATGGGGAGGAGGAGGAGACAGAGTCCAAGGTTTTAAACAAATGGGGATCTCAATTTAGATCTCCTAGGTGCACATTTAAAGGCCCAATTCATAGGCCTGATGTTTCAGAAGCTGAGCTCTCAGTAAGTTCCTTTGGATGAAATTCTTAAAGGCACCTTGGGGGCCTACGTGCTTAACTCCCATTACTATTCCGTGGAAGTTGCTATCGAGCTGTCCATTTCCAAGTCCTAGCTGCTGTCTTCAGTTAGATACGTTGAGTGATTGGCCCTGGAACTGACTGGGGAAAAACACTGGCAGAAAACTGGAGAATATACTTTTGTGAAAGAGTGTGAAAGCATTTAGCAAAATCACAGTAAATTTGCTGCTGTTTCAGCTAGGAGAGAAACTGAAAAAAAAAGTTGTGACATCAGAATGTCCATTTTAATGTGTTGGTTTGATTTTTCATTTTGCAGCAACATTTGAATTAAAATATATAATTAAAATATAATTTAAAAATTAAATATATATATTTGTTTCAACAAAACATTTTCATCAACTTAAAGGCTACATCTATAGGGGACAGTGATCACGAAATAATAGAGTTCATGATCTTAAGGAAAGGTAGAAGGGAGACCAGCACAATTGAGGTTATGGATTTCAGGAAGGCAGATTTTGATAAGCTCAGAGAACTTGTAGGTAAGGTCCCATGGGAAGCAAGACTGAAGGGAAAAACAACTGAGGAGAGTTGGAAGTATTTCAAAGGGACATTGTTAAGAGCCCAAAAGCAAACAATTCCGCTGTGTAGGAAAGATAGAAAATATGGCAAAAGACCAGCTTGGCTTAACAAGGAGATCTTGCATGATCTCAAAATAAAAAAGGAGTCATATAAAAAATGGAAACTAGGACAACTAACAAAGGATGAATATAGGCAAGCAACACGGGAATGCAGAGGCAAGATTAGAAAGGCAAAGGCACAAAATGAGATCAAACTAGCTACAGGCATAAAGGGAAACAAGAAGACCTTTTATAAATACATTAAAAGCAAGAGGAAGACCAAGGACTGGGTAGGCCCACTGCTTAGTGAGGAGGGAGAAGCAGTAACAGGGAACTTGGAAATGGCGGAGATGCTCAATGACTTCTTTGTTTCGGTCTTCACTGAGAAGTCTGGAGGTGTTCCTAACGTAGTGAATACAAGCAGAGAGAGGGTAAGTTTAGAAGATAGGATACACAAAGAACAAGTTAAAAATCACTTAGGAAAGTTAGATGTCAGCAAGTCACCAGGTCCTGATGAAATGCATCCCAGGATACTCAAGGAGCTGATAGAGGAGGTATCTGAGCCTTTAGCTATGATCTTTGAAAAATCATGGCAGACAGGGGAGATTCCAGAAGACTGGAAAAGGGCAAATATTGTGCCCATCTATAAAAAGGGGAATAAGAACAACCCAGGAAACTACAGACCGGTCAGTTTAACGTCTGTCCCAGGGAAGATAATGGAGCAGGTAATTAAGGAAATCCTATGCAAACACTTGGAAGGTAATAAAGTGATAGGGAATAGCCAGCATGGGTTTGTGAAGAACAAGTCATGCCAAACTAATCTGATAGCTTTCTTTGATAAGATAACGAGCCTTGTGGATAAGGGAGAAGCATTGGATGTTATATACCTAGACTTTAGTAAGGCATTTGATACGGTCTCGCATGATATTCTTATTGATAAACTAGGCAAATATAACTTAGATAGGGCCATGATAAGGTGGGTGCATAATTGGCTGGATAACCGTAGTCAGAGAGTTGTTGTTAACGGTTCTAAATCCTGCTGGAAAGGGATAACAAGTGGAGTTCCTCAAGGGTCTGTTTTGGGACCCGTACTGTTCAATATCTTCATCAATGATGTAGATATTGGGATAGAGAGTACGCTTATTAAGTTTGCAGATGATACCAAACTGGGTGGGGTTGCAACTTCTTTGGAGGATAGGGACATAATTCAAAATGACCTTAGCAAGTTAGAGAAATGGTCAGAGGTAAACAGGATGAGGTTTAATAAAGAGAAATGCAAAGTGCTCCACTTAGGAAGGAACAATCAGTTCCATACATACAAGATGGGAAGCGACTGTCTAGGAAGGAGCATGGCGGAAAGGGATCTAGGGGTCATAGTGGACCACAAGTTGAATATGAGCCAACAGTGTGATGCTGTTGCAAAAAAAGCAAATATGATTCTAGGTTGTATCAACAGATGTGTTGTAAGCAAAACTCGTGAAGTCATTCTGCCGCTCTACTCTGCACTAGCTAGGCCTCAGCTGGAGTACTGTGTCCAGTTCTGGGCGCCACATTTCAAGAAAGATGTGGAGAAATTGGAAAGGGTACAGAGAAGAGCGACAAGAATGATTAAAGGTTTAGAGAACATGACCTATGAAGCCAGGCTTCATGAACTGGGCTTGTTTAGTTTGGAAAAAAGAAGATTAAGGGGGGACATGATAGCGGTTTTCAAATATCTAAAAGGGTGTCACAAGGAGGAAGGAGAAAATTTGTTCCTCTTGGTTTCTGAGGACAGGACAAGGAGCAATGGGCTTAAAGTGCAGCAGGGGAGGTTTAGATTGGACATTAGGAAAAAATTCCTAACTGTCAGAGTGGTCAAATATTGGAATAAATTGCCAAGGGAGGTGGTGGAATCTCCCTCTCTGGAGATATTTAAGAACAGGTTAGATAGACATCTGTCAGGGATGGTGTAGACGGAGCTTGATCCTGCCTTGAGGGCAGGGGGCTGGACTCGATGACCTCTCGAGGTCCCTTCCAGTCCTATTATTCTATGATTCTATCTACACTGCACTCTCTTGTGCAAGAAATATGCAAATGAAGCGAAGCGGTGAATATCACCGCACCTCATTTGCATACTTAATAAGCCACCATTTTTTCACAAGGGGCTTTTGCGCAAAAAGGAGCCGTCTGCTCTTTTTTTTTCAGGAAGAACAGCTCTTGCGCAAGATGGGTTTTTTCGCAAAAAGGAGCCATCTACACTGCTGTAGATGGCTCCTTTTTGCGCAAAAGTCTGTTGTGCAAAATGGCGGCTTATTAAGTATGCAAATGAGGTGTGGTGATATTCACTGCTTCGCCTCATTTGCATATTTTCTTGCACAAGAGAGGGCAGTATAGATGTAGCCAAAATGTTTTTTAAATATTCTTTTATGGAGACTTTTGAAATTTTTACGGTAAATGAAAACAAACGTGAAAATCTCAAACCCCCTCACAAAACAAAATTTCTGTCTGCCACATGGCTCTATTCAGCACTTTTTGGAAATAAAGCCACTTGGATAGGCTAATAAATTTTTTCTATAAAGGTTTTTAGACTGCACTTTTCACTGTGGCTTCAGAACACTTTCCCGTAGTGTATTAAGCAAATAAGCCCTGACTTTCAATCTAGTACTTGCACTCTTAAGCCACAAAGGCCTTTTTGTACATTCTGACCCAGGAGACACACTTCAGTACCTGTTTCAAAAAATCTTGACCACAGGTCATCCCTCCTATGTGTTTGCTTTCCTGCACTGCACCGAGTGAAAATGGTAAAAGAATGATTCAAGACATAAGTAACTGTGTGGAATCTAGGGTTAAATGCCTTGGTGATCACTGAGGTATTAAGAATGCTTTGCTCTTTTTTAATTATTTTAAGTGATCTTTGGGCTCTGCTCCCTTGCACATTGTTCTCTATGTAATAAACCAGCTAAATAGTAATAATTCTCATGGTAAAGTGATATTAATGGATTGCTCCTCAGAGTCCTGTAAAACAACAAAATGAAGTTAATGCATGTTCCTGCTACAAAGAACAATCTTTAAATCTGTAATCTACCCTTCATAAGTGACATACATTTAGTACAAATGTCATTGCAGTGAGTTACTTTCTAATTGTTGTATGGATACTCCTGAACTGTCTGATTTACAGGAACATGAAATTTTTTATCTGGAATATCAACCTAAGTTAGAAAGAAGATTCACCAAACCAAAACACTGATTTTACTCAGTGTCTGGGTAAGATTGGGGCATGGAGGAAAGCTAGCTGGATGATTCTCAATCCAGACAAGACTGAGGTGAGGTTAGTTGTCTGGGAGAAGCAACAGGAGCATCATGCAAGAACTATAGTAGTCCTTTTGACTGATCATGTACATCCGTATCTTTGGGGTCATGTTCACGGTCTAGGGGTCTGGTTGTACTTCCAGGTGCTACTAAAAGAACAAGGCTGTGTCTAGACTACACCTCTCTGTTGACAGAGGGATACAAATCAAGCACGTCAAAATTGCTAATGAAGCAGGGATTTAAATATCCCATGCTTCATTAGCATAAACATGACTGCTGCTTTTTTTCAAAACGGAGCTTTTTCAAAAAAAACCCCAACAGTCTAGATGCGGATCTGTCAAAACTAAAGCCTTTTTCGACAGATCCTATAAACCTCATTTTTTGAGGAATACAGGATCTGTCAAAAAAGGGTTTATTTTTGACAGATCCGCGTCTAGATTGCCATTTTTTTTAAAAAGCTCCGTTTCGAAAAAAAGTGGCAGCCATGTTTATGCTAATGAAGCGTGGGATATTTAAATCCCTGCTTCATTAGCAATTGCAACATGCTTGATTTGTATCTCTCTGTCAGCAGAGGGATGCAGTGTAGATGTAGCCCAAGTGTCCTTTCCAGGATTCCTTTAAATCTAATTAAATATATTTAGACTATCAGACAACAATTCAATTCTACGTAGACTTTTTTATTGTGATTTCAATTTACAAAGATGATCAAGTCAAACATGTTAGTCTATTGAGTCTTAACCAATCAGTAGAGGCGGGATGGTCATTGTTCATGTCCATATGGGAGGCAGGCTGCCTTTGCTGATGCATGGGACATGCAAGTATATGTATTTGCTTAAGTAGGGGAAACTAAAGTTATTGCTAGAAGACCAAGTTATCCAGATCCTGATCAGCATGGACTCTCAAGATATCTTATGCATGATCAAGAAATCTTGGTCAAGGGGCTATTTTCCAAAAATGCTTCAGCTACACAGATGGCTAGCCTTAGAAAGGTTAAGAAATGCTGGGTTGCTTTGTGTTTCATTTGCCAGGCCATTGGCATCCAGATAATAACTGGCAGAGACACATCTTATCATTATATTTTGTGTCTGATTTTCTGAACACCCCAGGTTTACAATTACTCATGCAAAATTATCTCACCATTACTCCTGTATCTTGTTTGAAAATCTGGCCCACTGGCTTGATTCCCAGTTGTTCAGAAGATGCAGATTAAAATGGGCTTCTTACACAGATCAAAGCAGTAACAGCCTGATTTACTGTTATTAACAGTTTCCTATCTGGCTTGCCATAATAATAAACAAAAGTCCCTGCAGAGAGGCCTGCAAAATATTTTTCATCTCCATCCTGAGGCAGAAAAATAAAAGGAAAGAAAAAATGTAAATGGCAAAAGAGAGAATTCTCGGAACAAAAAATTTGACTCCCTTAATCAGGGGGTTTTCAGACATGGTTATTGAACAGAATACATAAAGCTTTTAAGGAACAGACATTGCCTCTACTTACATATTGCATGCACTTTTCTATCCCAATCCTAAACGATTCCTGTCAAGACAGCCCTCTACTTAGAACGTGAATCCACGGAGAGGGTAGGCCAAGCAAAATCCCAGCCACGACTGAATCATTCTGTAAAGCAAACCTATTTCTATTAACACGACATTGATTCTTTCATAAGGCAATATCTTCAGCCAGCTTTGAGGTGTTCTCAGTTTTACCAGATCGCTTTTTTGGAACAGAGCTGTTTGACCCCATCAGAACAAGCCTTTTTGTTGTTGTTTGAACAAAGTCTATATTTGTGCATATAAATCAGGTGCTTGATGTGAAAGTGCATGCAAACAGTTGTGAGCACACCCAGTTTCATGTGCAAAAAATGGGTGTGCAAAACAGGACTGAAGATCTCTTAATGGCAATTAATGTAGTATCCTCAAATAAAATTGGTTGATATGATATTGTCTCTTTCGAGCAGTTTTCTTCTGCTTAAAGTCAGTCAAAAAGCTCTCCCCATTCTAAGAATCAATTTCAATGCACATCAACAGCTTATTGTCAATGAGTTGTTAATCAAACCAGCCTTATAAGGAGCATGCCAATGGACTATCACAATAGTCATGGCCCTGATCATTTCCCTGACGTGGAATAGTCATATAGGATTTATAAAGGGAACATGTGGGTTCCCTCTCCCACACTTTGTCATAAATAAATCTGAATTGACAGAGTGCTCCTCCGTTTACATCACTCAAGAACTAAATGAATAGGATTTCCACAGATGAATTGCAATGACATTTCAAACCACATCCTAAATCTAACTATCATTACCCTGCAGAGACCTCTCTATCCCAGCCTCGAGCACCCTGTGTCCATACATTTTCAGCTGCTTTACGCTCAGGGTGACATTTGTGAGTCACAGAATGCCAAAAGAAATCAGAAAGTACCTCCTTACTTCAGAAAGCACCTCCCTACTTCTCTGGATTCCAACACCAGAGAAGAGGGTAGGTTAATGGAAAAACTCAACTATCCTATGTTTTTCACTCCAGCTGATGAAGTGGGTTTTACCCATGAAAGCTCATGATACTGTATATATTTTTGTGAGTCCCCAAGGTGCCACAGGACAACTCGTTGTTTTCAAAGTTACAAACTAACATGGCTACACCTCTGAGACTTCTTACTTATTCTATTAAAGGTACTCCTAAATCAGTCCAGACATGGAGGACAAGTCAATTATTTTTCTCTTTTCCTCCTTATATTTTCTCTCTCTCTCTCTCTCTTTCTCTGTCACCTTCTGTCCCTATATACTTACTTCCACATACTGTCACTGGACCCACTGCATGAGCAAGATACCGCACCCACAATTTCCATTGAGAGCCACATTTTCAAGTAACGATGCCTCCAGTTAAGCATGTGCATTGATATTTACATTCCTAACTCAGCACATAGGTGTTTAAAACAATCAGTAGATGGCTTGATTTAATTTTACTGCTAGCTGGGGAAACTCAGCCTTTCTAAAAGTCTGGATATGGGTTCCTATATGCGATCTGTCGAAAAAGGGTTTAGTTTTGACAGATCTGCATCTAGACTGCCGTTTTTTTCCAAAAAAACTCAGTTTTGAGAAAAAGCAGTGGCCATGTTTATGCTAATGAAGCATGGGATATTTAAATCCCTGCTTCATTAGCAATTTTGACATGCCTAATCTACATCTCTCTGTCGACAGAGAGGTGTAGTCTAGACATACCCACAGGCTCATACCCTGCTTTTGGTGATTTCAATGGGAGCAGAATCAGGACCTTACTGAAAATCTCACCAACACAGCTTTAGTGTGAATGAGCAGCAGCAAATATTTTTTCAAAAGCCCCATATTTCATTTTAAAACCCAAACAATTATGCATTAATTGCACAAAATGCACCTGGAGCCCTTCATATTTTATGCAGCATTTTAGTTTTAAAATGGCCATTAGAAAAAAAATTCTATTAAAACAAAATTTGCTCCCAGGCTACAGCTGTATTACTGCCAAGTTTTTGCCTGTGTGGAGCCAGTTTTAACAGCTAAGTTATAAGTCCCTGAAAATAGGGTTTATAATATAACTGCAGGTCCACCCCTGGAATATAGCAGTATGACATCAAAGAAATCTTACCAAAGGATACTTATTTTATATGACTAGCTACTTCTTCAGCAACATTTTATTTCAAGTGTCCCTATTATATTGAAATAATTTTGTATTCAGCAGCAACCGTCATGAATTCACTTGGTATTCATGTGGCTGTCACATGTGTTTCCACTGATTTTCCACTGCTGTTTAGGATTAGTTAATGGGCCCTTAAAATAGAGTGTTACCCCTGTGGGAGTAAAAAAAACTTCAATCCCAGCACACATGTTCCCGAGTCGAAGTATAAATGATGACATTATACTGGTTCAGTCGGTTGTTGGCTTTTCAGCTCATATACCAAGAGCCTTTTTAGGAAAAATTGTATAAAGCAAGTATTTTATCTTTAGGGGGGAAAGCTACTTCTAAATAAAATAGTTGCTTATCACAGATGTATTATGGGGCAGCAAGGCAGCTGGTGTAAATCACTGTAACTGCATTGGAAAGGCAAAGCTATGCTGTGTTACGCCAGCTGAGGATTTGACTCTCCTATAGAAGTGATAAAATAGTGCGTCCTGTGGGTTTGGAGGTTTGTGTTGTCTGATTTACAAATCACACCTGCCAGGGTGGTTGTCAGTCTCACAGGTTTTCTGAGTTTCTTAATAGCCTGTACAACAACGCTGTTACCAAAAACACTTGAACACCACTGCGGAGCTTTCCTTCTTCACTTTTCCTTTTGTGATTAATTTTTATGGCCCAAAATAGACTCAACCCCAAGTGGCACATTTTTCCAGCTGATGTGAAGTTTGCTTGGTAGAAATTACTTCACCAGATGATCATTTTTAAAAGTGACATTACGGTGAGCAGTAATGGCTAGTTTGTCTCAAGTTTTTAGCACTTCTGTGGAATAGAAGATTGAATACAAGAAAAGCAGCAGTTGTACCTATCGTTATCCTAAGATTGGGACCTGTTGTTTTAACACATTGCTGATGGAGTCTTTAAGTAAGTTACCAGAAGAGACAAATGGCTTCCAACAGTTCCAAGCAGTGGTGTCTGTGACACTATAGTCAGGCTCAAAGTATCGGCTACAGCCCACCCCAAATTCCCTAAGAGAAACTGTAGTCATGCTGTAATGCACCCTCACTTCTGGGGCATCCCTTCATACCTAAAGGCAGGTTTGCAGGAGGTTTTTAGCTCTGACTCTCCTAAAAGCCACTCCCACAGCCCTCTCTCTGTGGAGTGCCATGGCCTGGCCCTCTAGCTAGTGAAGCTGGATCTATTTTTAGGGTAGAGGTGCGGAGCTGTCCAACCTTTTTGCATCGTTCACTATCCCAGGGAGGGGGGGGGTCACACTTAAAGCTACCAACGCTCCTGGAATGAATGGGCCAGATGCCATTAGTGGCAATGGTGGCTGGTTCTTCCATTTTGGGAGAGCTGGCAGCTCAGCCACAGCTGGAGAAAGCTGCAGAGCCACAGGCCAGCGGCAGGACCTGGAGCAGCAGTGCAGCCTCCAGGGCCGGTGGGCTGGAACCCATGAGGATAATGGGCAGCAAGACCCTAAGGGGTGCTGAAGCCTGTGGAGCTAGTGGGACCCACAAATCAGGACACAGGGCTGGTGGAGCCAGGAGCATGACCAGCCCCTGGGTGCAGGGACTCCAGTTGAAAAACCTGGGGGTACTGCAGCACACCCCACACCCTTACTTCCCATGCCTATGCCTCTAGCCCTTAGGTGTGCAGACTCCTTCCAGGGCAACAAAAGGTCCCACTACAAATCCAAAATACATTTCTACACAAGGGCTACATCTACATTGGCAAGATTTTGTGCAAAAGCAATAGCTTTTGCGCAAAATCTTGCCACCTGTCTACACTGGCCACGAGTATTTGCGCAAGAACACTGACGTTCTAATGTATAAAATCAGTGCTTCTTGCGCAAATACTCTGACGCTCCCACTCAGGGATAAGCCCTCTTGCGCAACTGTTCTTGCACAAGAGGCCAGTGTAGACAGGCAACATCAATTTCTTGCACAAGAAAGCCTGATGTTAAAATGGCCATCAGAGCTTTCTTGCGCAAGAGAGCGTCTACACTGGCACGGATGCTCTTGCGCAAAAGCACATCTTTTGTGCAAAGGCACATGCCAGTGTAGATGCTCTCTTACTCAAATACTCTAAGGCTACGTCTAGACTGGCATGATTTTCCAGAAATACTTTTAATGGAAACGTTTTTCCGTTAAAAGTATTTCCGCAAAAGCGCGTCTAGATTGGTCCCGGAGTTATCGTTATAACAATGCGCTTTTGTGCAAAAGCGTGTCTACATAGGCAGGACACTTTTGCGCAAAAGCAGAAGCCCGGAACCATTTTGAACAGGGCAAAAGGGCACCAGCCCTTTCTGGGGGCAGTGGCTGGAGCTTCTTTGAGACACACGCTTAAAGAGATCTCCCTGGACAGCCGTTTCTCTCCTGCTGCATGCTATAGGACCTCTTGCAGGGACTGTCAGCCGTAGCAGTTTTGATGGTTGCCCTCTGCCTTTCTGGTCACCACTGCCTTTTGTCACTTAGTGCCTTTGCTTGGTTTTTTTTTTGCATCTCCCTTGTTTTTTCTGCCATGGAGCCAGGGGTGGCCTTGTGCCTGCTCTGGCCCCTGCCGGCCATTTTGGAGTGCCTGCAGCTGGTGCTCCAGGCTGCTGCCCTCCTGTTCCAGGACCTGAAGGCACAGATCGCTTTGGACTCCCTCATCACAAAGGCCATGGTGCCCCTGTGGCATCCCCACCCCAGCGTGGAGAGGCCACTGTGGAAACTGGACACCAGTACGGACTGGTGGGACTGGCTGGTCCTGGGGCAATGGGACGACCAGCAATGGCTCCGGAACTTTCGCATGCGAAAGAGGATGTTCCTGGAGCTGTGTGCCTGGCTCGCCCCTGCGCTCCAGAGAGCCACCACCCGGCTGCGGGCACCCATCCCCGTTGACAAGAGGGTCGCCGTTGCAGTCTGGAAGCTACCGATCGGTGGCACACCAGTTCGGGGTAGGCAGATCCACCATCGGTGTCGTAGTGATGGAGATAAGTCCCAGGGGGAGTGGGGTGGGGAGAGGGTGTTGCACTCCATGCCCAGGGGCAGCCAAAACTCCAGGCTGGGTCACCCAGAGGTTTGTGCCGTCCCTCCCTTGCACAGGCCTGCTGGTGGAGGGGAGGCCATGGGGCGAGGGGGCCCTGGTGTGTGTGAGCACAGAGGGCATCACGGGGGGGGGAGGCCCAAGGGAGCACACACTCACCCTGCCTTATGTGATGTGTTCCCCTGTGTTTCTCTGCACCCTTCTGCAGGTCGTCCATGCCATCAACGATGTCCTGCTCCCAAGAGTCATCTGCCTGCGTGATATGGACGCTACCGTGGCCGGCTTCGCTGCCCTCGGGTTCCCCAACTTTGGGGGAGCCCTGAATTCAACCCACATCCCCGTCTGGGCCCCGGAGCATCGAACGGCCCATTTTATGAACAGGAAAGGGTACTGCTTGATTGTACTCCAGGCCCTCGTGGACCACCGTGGCCACTTCCTAGACGTTTATGCGGGCTGGTCCAACAGGGCACGTGACTCCCGCATACTACGCAACTCCGGCCTGTTTTGCAGGCTGGACGCGGGCACCTACTTCCCCTGGCGGGAGTTTACTGTCGGGGATGTGCCTATGCCCATATGTGTCGTTGGGGACGCGGCCTACCCCCTGCTGCCCTGGCTAATGCGGCCCTACACAGGATGGCTGGACCAAAACCAGGCCCGGTTCAATGACCGTCTCAACTGGGCCTGCAATCGCGTGGAGTGCGCCTTTGGCTGCTTGTAAGCCCGCTTCCGGTGTTTGCTCACCCATCTCGAGATGGGTGAGCAGAATGCCATGGAGGTAGTGGCCGCGTGCTGCGTGCTCCACGACGTTGTGGAGCGGAGTGGGGAGGCCTTCCTCCCCGCATGGATGGCAGCCGAGGGCCAGGCCTATGATCAGCCCCACACAGCTGCCATCTACCAGGCACTCCAGGATGGGGTGCGCATCCAGGAGGCCCTGACGGACCTGTTCGTCCAGGCCTCATAGTAGGGTTGCCTCGGTCTCCCTTTACAACTCCCTCCCATTCCCTACTCTTCCCCCTTCCCTCCCCTCCCCTCCCCTTACCTCCCAATAAACACCAAACACAGTTTTGTTTTGAACAGAAAAAACTTGTATTTTTTTATTTACAAGGGGGAGAGGGGGAGGAGATCTTGAACTGGGAGGGGGAGGAGCTACTCCTGGGAGGGGTGGCCCCTGCAAACACTCCTGCGGGGGCAGACATGCACATGGGGGCAGGCCGCATTGGGGCAGGCTGCACGGAGGGGCAAGAGCAGGAGGGGCAAGAGCAGGAGGGGCAAGAGCAGGAGGGGCAGGAGGGGCAAGAGCAGGAGGGGCAGGGACAGGAGCAGGAGGGGCCATTGCAGGAGGGGGCAGGGGCAGGGGCAGTGCTAGTGGAGGGATGGCGGGGGCATGGGGCAAGGCCATGCCATAATGGATGGCATGGCCAAAGTGGGCAGTGAGGGTGGCGATTGAATATGCCATGTGGACGCACTGGGCCTGGAAGGCGTCCCAGGCCTCCTGGTGCCACTGCAGGTCCGCCTCCACGCACTGAGTAATGGCTTCCTCGACGCGCTTGATGGCCTGCACGTGGTGCCGAAGGAGCTGGTCCCGGTGGCAGAGCCGCTGCCTCAGTGGTTGGGCGGCAGGGGGTGCTGCTGCTGCCACAGAACTAGAGGGTCCCCAGCTTGTGCTTGGTCCCACTGCAGGGAAGAGAAGAAAGGATGGGTCAATCAGGCAGCCCAGCCACTGTCCCCACACCTCATGCCCTCCACCCCTGAGCCCAGGTGACACCACAGTAGTGTGGCTTGGGTCCACTCGTTTACCCCTCTCTCCCTCGTGTTGTATGTTTGCATACAGAACCACCTCTGGAGTAGGTTCCTCCTCCATGTATTGTAACCACCGGTCTGTGTCCTGGTCCTGTGGAGGGTGGGAGGGTGCTTGTGTTGTGTTAACCTGTGGAACTCCCTGCCGGTGGAGGCTTTGGGCTAATCAATGGTGTTTGACAGGGAGCGAGATGAATCCCCACACAGTGCCTGGGAGCACATCTGGCAGACATGGTCTGGGCTCTCAGATCCCCATCGCGTGGGATGTCTCATGGATGGAACTACGGGTGACTGGGGAGTGTCCCATCCTTGCTGCAAAACTCAGGTGGCCTTAGGGCCGGCCCGAGCGCTTTCCCCCCCTCTCCCTCCCGTTAGCCCTCACACATGTAGCCCAAGGACATGTGTGGCCGCAGTGGGGACTTCCCTCGGGGAGCCAGCAAAGGCACCGGGAGCAGGCGAGGGACTCAGTGGGGGCCATGCTCACAGGGCTGTGATGGTGCAGTTCTCTCAGGAGCAGCTGGCTGTGCCTCACAGCCAGGCATGGGACAGTGTTGCCGTTCTGTGGTGGAGCGGGCTCTGGCCTGAGTCCCTGGGGCCCTGGCTGGTTCCAGCTGGAATCCACCCTTCCCCCCTGGTCCTGCCAGATGTGTGTGAGCAGCACGGTCCCAGGCGTGCCCTGCAGCTGCCTGCCATGGCCACATCCCGCTCGGTCACCAGGCTGCACGTGGTTGACCGTGCTGCTTACTGCCTAATGCTACACAGCGTGCAGCTCACGTGGCCTGAGTGACGTGCTCTCCCTCCCACCCTGCCCTTGTGAATGCAAAGTGCAACACTCACCAGTGGATCCTTCCCCGGCCTCCGAGGATGCACGGGAGACATTGGGGCTGCCGGAAGGGGTCTGCAGGGTGGCAGTGCTGGCCTCGTCCTCTGATGCACTGCTGATGTCTCCTTCCCCCGCCTCGGTGGTCCTGGTGACGGGGGGTCGCATGCTGCTGTCCACGGGGACGTCCAGTGCCTGTGGTGCTGGCTGGCCCAGGATGGCATGGAGCTGTTGGTAATGGGGGCAGGTGTTGGCTCCTGCCCCCTGGCCTTTGCTGGCCCGGACATAGCCCAGGCTCAGCTCCTTTACTTTAGCCTGGACTTGCTCCAGGGTCTGGGCTGGATGGCCCTGTTGGGCAAGCGCCTGGGCCATGCGGGCAAAGATCTCCGCATTCCGGCGCCGGGAGCGGGTCTCATGCAGGGCCTCCTCCTCCTGCCAGAGGTCCAGGAGGCCTTCCAGTTCCCCCGAGGACCAGAATGGGGCCCTTCTTTTTCTGGCCCTGGGGGCCTCCTGTGCTGGGGGTGCGGGTGGCTGATCCCCACCTGGAGCTGCCATCGTGCTTGGGGGTGTCTGCTGGACAGCAGGGGCCACGTGGCAGACATCTGGCCAGAGGTCGGAAAAGGGCTCCTGCCTTGTGACCTCAGCAGCCTGCGTCTGCTTTAAGGGAGCTCGGGTTACCAGGAAGACCGGGAGCTGATTGCGGCTACGGAGCCTCCAATCATCCACTAGGGCTTTTTTCCGTTTAGCCTGCTTTTGCACAAAACATCTTAGCTGCCTGTCTACACTGGCCCTTTTGCGCAAAAACATTTCCGCAAGAGGGCTTTTTTCCGAATGGAAGCATCAAAGCATTTGCCCAAGAAGCACTGATTTCAGACAGTAGAACGTCAGTGCTCTTGCGCAAAATCAAGTGGCCAGTGTAGACAGCTGGCAAGTTTTTGCACAAAAGAGGCCACTTTTGCGCAAAATCTCACCAGTCTAGACCCTAACTCAAAAACTCTTGTGTTAAAGAGTATTTGCGCAAAATCTTGCCAATATAGACGTAGACTATAAGTTTCTTCTGTCCCCTCAGGGCCCCACTGAAATCCTCTGCCTTACCTCTGTTTTTGAGCACTTCAGCCTTCCTTTTAGATTTCTAGCAGGATTCTCCACACTCTCTTCCTTCCCTTCCAGATGCCAGTAGTTTACCTCAGGGATCTCCCAGCCTACATTTAATGATTGGCCCCACATGAGCCTAAGCTGCTCCCTGTGGTATCTTCCAGCTTGGCCTTCTTGAAGCTTTTTCCTTACAGGGAATCTTCTCCATTTAAGTCCTTCCTCCCTTCGCCCTGCATCTGGGGTCAGACACTGAATAAATTTCCTTAACAGATTCACCTGTGGTCACAAAATATCCCTGGGGTTGCAAGGTGACAGTCTAGGCTGACCCCGGCTTGCATTAAAGAGCCAGCCAACCTGTGACACGTTTACTCCTGGCCCTAACACACAGTCTCCAGGGAATGAGGAGGATCCATGTGTCACTGAACACCCCAGTCCCATACCGCGTGGCATGCCTCCACCCATTCCTTGCATGGCTGCCATCCCCAGTTCAGAGGGTGCCATGGCATGAAGGATCACCTCTCCTGTGCACTCCCAGGCTGTGTCTAAACTACATGGCTCCATCAATGGAGCCTTGTAGATTAGGCTGATCGTCAAAGGGAAATGAAGCCGCGATTTAAATAACCGTGGCTTCATTTAAATTTACATGGCTGCCGCGCTGAGCCGACAAACAGCTGATCAGCTGTTTGTCGGCTCAGCACGATAGTCTGGATGCTCCCGCACTGACCTGAAAGCCCTTTATCGACCTCCCCGTTATGCTTCGTAGGATGAGGTTTACCGGGGAGGTCGACAAAAGGCTTTCATGTTGACAGGGGAGCGTCCAGACTAGTGCGCTGAGCCATGTAAATTTAAATGAAGCCACAATTATTTAAATTGCGGCTTCATTTCCCTTTTCCAAACAAACAAATCTACATGGCTCTGTCGATGGAGCCATGTAGTTTAGACGTACCCCCAGTGCCCTGCTCACACAGCAGAGAAGTACTGGCTCCATTGCCAGAAAGTACCATATGGAGGAGGAAGGATTTATCCATTTTGCCTTTGTCAGGTCAAAGGAAGAGACTGGATCTCAGTTAATGAGGACAGCTCGATATAGGCTTTTGCTCAAGTAACCCCATGAACTGCAGCATGTATTGCAAGGATACAAATGTCACTGTTGTTGATCAACACCACCACCATTTTGAGGGTAGGGAGGAAGATTCCTTGTGATATTAGCTCCCGAGGAAGCTAACTGTAGGAAGAATAACACGTTGTCTGGCATTGGTGGCAGTGGAATTTGGCTTTGACTTTCCAAGGCACCGCTGCATATCAGTTCTCTTCCTGCAGATTTCTCCTTGGCTGGCAAGTTCCCAGGGCTTGATTGTGATCATAGTAACGGAATACCTGCGTAGATTTCAGTGGACTTGCTGGGAGTGCTGGAGGGAGAGAGATCAGATCTTGACCATTTATTGATGCTTTCTACTTGGGGCTTCAAAGATTTCTAAGAATTTGGATGCCATTTTCCCATTAAAATTAATAGAAATTGGGCTCCATTCAAATCCCCTATGTGGCTTTGAAAGCTCAGTTCTATTTTATTTAAATGTCTGGTCGGATCTGCACACTTCTGCTCAGACCTCACTGTTCTCACCCAGGCACCCTCCCTGCGTGTACATTTGCATAAAGCTTTCCTTTTTCCCTTCCCTCCACTGGGTCATTTCTAGTCTCGGAGTTTCTTTTAGATCACAACCCATTTAAGCTGACCCTGGCATTTTCTGCTGGTAGAACAGCCCAAGGGATGTAATTGTCCCAGTATTTCATTACTAGGATCTTGTCATCAGTTTACACATTTGATAGATGAAGCCATGGAGAATTGTAATATTATTCATATTCACACCTCTGAGAAATGCAAACTGCAAATTGAGACAGGAAACTTTGAAAGCTCTCCCAAGAGGCAGAATCATTTCTTTCTGTTGCTGATTATAAAGGGGAACAGCTGGCAGATGTTAATATTGGCAGATACTCTTTGACAGATTTTCTCTAGGTACAGCTAATCAATTGTTGCCGCATGGAACGGGGAATGGAGCTTGAATATTCAGATGTCTAGACTTGTAAATCTATTATATTTACACATAGATTTCATTTAAATAATTAATACAAATTAAAAAATAAACTTAAAATAGATAAACGTGATGTGTTGAGTGAATTAATGGACTATTTGGAGGAGTGATTGAAAAATATATCCATACATTACGATGCTGAAGCTACTTATTCATTTATTACCTTGTATTTATAGAAAAAAGTCCTTTTTACAAAATTGTACCTTAACAAGAACCTACCTGGCCCTACATGCAATCTGTTGGTGCACTATGGACTGCAATGGGACTGCTCGCAGTGTAAAGTAATAGTCATTGGGAGTGAAAGTTAGATGTAATTTGTGGAATGTATATTTTGGGTTTTGGGACATGTGAAAATATGCCTGCTTGTCTGTCAAAGAAAGCAAATAGCCAGGTAAAAATCTGAGTCAGCCATCTGATCAGGTTAATCTTAGTATTATGGAGAAAAGAGTTTATACAATATGTCATGAATAACTTTGTAACAGTGTATAAAGCGAGCAGCTGATTTGGGGCCTGCTTGCATTTAGTCCTATTCTGGGCCCTGTTTTGCTGGACAGATCACTCACCAAAGCAGTGAATGTATTGTTTTAGCTCAAGAGTCTCTCTGTGAGCCTTTCTAGGTAGCAGGGAAAAGAACTGGTCAACAGCAGAGTTGTCAAAATTTGGCACCGGAGCTCCATGATAATATAGACAGTTTCTTTGGACTTGGTCTTGCAAGCTCCTAATTGCATGACTCTTATTCATGTGATTTATCTCACTGACCCAGTAGGGAAGTTTGCAGGCTCAGGACTTTCTGGAGTTGATCTGTAGAAACATTCTTATCATTGTGACATGATGATTTAATTCATAAAGTTACTAACAGACTCACTCTCTGGTGACAGAGTACATTTCTTTGGAGGAGAAAGATGAAATTCCTCCCCAGAGATTAGCTAAATCATTACAGTGACCGTTCCCAGCTGTGTAATTAACAGCTTTGATTGGCATATGAGAGAAGCTTATAGTTCCATAATGTCTTCCCAGGCAGCGTGACCTGACACATGGTTGTTACACACCAAATCATATCAGATTTCAATTATCAACTATGACAGTCCCCAGTGGACTGTAGCAAAAGTGATCATATTATCTCCAGGAAAGTCAGAAGATATGAGACACCATAATGGTGCGTAGATCACTTAGTTATGGTAATGGAATTAACCTTATTATTTCTCAATCAATCCACTGTGGCAACTGATTGAACTGCCATATGGCTGAGTTTAATGAAAGCAACATGCCAGTATGTCATGGGAGAGATTTCTGGATGGGTGGGTAAATGACGTATTAGGAGTCAAAGTTAAATACAACCTAAAAGAAAATTCTCTCCTTGGAGACTATTTAGAATGTTTCTATATTTTATAAAAGGCAATGGATCAAAGAGGAAGTATGAAGCAGCAATGTGTACTTAATGACCTGTTCCAAGGAGTAAATTATGGCTGGAATTGTCACAGTATTAAACTTAGTGGAGCACAGCTTAAGCAACAAGGATGGAGATTTTCAAAATATAGTTCATTCTTTTACCGTGACACAATAGTAAAATAAAGTAACCTCTGACAATATGATTTATTGAAGAATCTAAACAAAAGATGTTGAAGCCGCTATGTACCCAAGTTATTTCTCTGTTCTATTACTTTTAATGAATAGCTGAGATCAGTGAATATATTCAGTGAGATAAGGCTCAGTGCATTTCTGATAAGGGGAAAAAAAGGTAAAAAAGAAAAGTTGCATCAATTTTTCATTCAGATCTTTATTTACTGGAGTTTATATATATATTTAAAAACTTCTATTTTCTCTCTGGCCCTGCTATATTCCATTAAAAGCAGGTCCTGATTGGAAAGCGCATTTACATGATAACATTTCAGGAAAAGGTCAGATAAAAATTAGAAAATGCATTAGAGATCCCAGTGGTTGCATGGTATATTCCTCTCTTTTCATAGGAATGTAAAGACATAACATTCTTGGCTCATAGCAAGTGGCCAACAGAGGCATTTGACAGTGGACAATGAGCTATAGATTAATCAAAATCAGGTTGTTGTTTTTGTTAGTACCTGAGAGTTCAGCTTTTATTGAACAAGCCAGTGAGCCTGGGTAAATGGCTTTGGTGTCTTGAAACTGCTGCAACCCAGAGAGGCTGATGGTAGAAATTCATAGCTAGGGCCCTATGTGGATACAAAATTGGTATCCATATACGCATCTGCAAAAAATGGGCCATGGATATAAAGCAATATCTGCAAATTTGTAGGGTTCTAGCTACAAAATTTGTATCGTCATCTGCATCCGTAGTCACAAAAATGAGCTGCAGATAACCTCATCCACATCCAAGAATGTGAATACCCACAGATATTAAGTGGATATCCAGATTTTCAGGACTCTATTCATAGCCTGGCCTTATTTTGCAAGTCATAGCACCACGTGGTGGCTACATTGGTGGCTACTGATGGTTAGGGCGGGTAGAGAAGTAATAGATAAAACCTGATGATCCTCTTCAAGCAGGGTTTGAGCCATATGATTCTCGGAAAGTGGATCAATCTGTTCCTCCCATCACACTTTCCCCTGTTGCCACCCATTCTGGAAGTCCCACTGTGCAGGTTTCCCAAAGCTTTGCAGAAATGCAGTTTCCATGGCTCTTGGACTGCACCGTCGCATAGGGCACTTGAGGAGTTGACCTTAGTTGTTTATGAGGCTCATGCACTATGCAAGACTCTCTGGAGCAAATGTCATTGTTTTTAATTTCATGAGGCAGAGTTATGAAATATGCAAGATCAAAGCTAGGAAGCCTTCTTTTTGGAAGGATTCCTGGGTAGGGTGCTTTAAAGTTTTCCGATTGCAAATTAATAAAAAGAACCCAGATTCTAACTTGAGGTGATCATGGGACTGCTTCAGAGATGAAAATAAGATGGGTCACTCAGTCTCCCCAGCACTGTTCTCTCTAATATTTTCCATCCATCTGTGGATTTTTTTCCATCCATACGTGAAATAATTTTTTTATGTGCACCAAGGCATGTGCTTATGTGCAACAGAAACACAAAACTTAGCTGTAGGTGCTCTGCTAATCAGCGAGACAGCATATGAATTTTTCCTGAGCGGCTGGCTGTTCAAGCATGCAGCTGGCAGAGAATACTGCTCCCCACCCAGGCAGGAGAGGAGTGCAGGCACTGTCCTCTTGCTTCCTGAAGGGAAGGGGAACAGCCAGCAGCATCCGAGAGGAAAGGGCAGGGCATGGGTGCATTCCTCTCCCTCCTGTCTGGGGAGTGAGTGACCCACATGGTGAGCTTCCCTCTCCTTGCCTGACTGAGATGAAAGAGAACAGCAAACAGCATCCTGATATGAATCTCTGGGTGGGAATGGGTGCTTCAGCCCTCCCCTGACCTTCCTAAATAACACCCTTTCCCACCACACTCTCCCCTACACACGTATGCCACAGACCCCTCCCTAAGCCCCTTCTCACACACAACCCTGGCTCCTGCACCCACTCACACCCTCAACCCTCTGCACTGAGACACTCCGCACACTCCCCAGCCCTTGCTCCTGCACCCTCCCTCACATAACCACTTGCCCCGAGCCCCCTCACCTCCAAGCCCTTGCTCTGACTCCTGCACCACTCCATCTCCCCTCCACCCCACACTTAAATTTCTTACAGATAGTTTTGTATCACAACCTTGCCTCAAACCCCCGGGGTGGGGGTGCTATATTTCTTACAGGTACGGTCATATTGTAAGTTACTTTTCCCTCTGGACTGCATACACAAAAAAAGAGCAAGTCAGTTACATAGACACCTTTTTCATCTTCCCCCACCAACTTTTTTTGCCACAGTTCTGGCAAAATCCATGATCACACAAGGGTTGCATGACCCTTGTAATTAGATGCATAATTCTGGCAACTGTTTGGCAAGAATTCCCAAAACTTCAATGCAAGCTTATCGTGACTCACAAACCATGTCGATAGCTAAGACTCCTAGAATGAGATATCACACACAGTTTTCACAGCCAGATATCCACTTACCACTAGGTATACACAAGCATGTGCTTAGCTTAGCACCAAATTGGGATTTACGGTTCAATTAAAGAAGTTGTTGTCCAGGTTCATGCCACCTTTTGACAGTTAGTATGTTGTTATGATGAGAAAGCAGAGTTCTACAGTAAAAATATACTGATTGCTTCCTCTTTTTCCTCATAGAACAGTCTGGTACAAAAACATGATCATGAAGAGCTCAGCTGTACAGCGTGCTTTATTTTTAAAGAATAGACTTTAAAAATTAAGACAAAACAAGAACTGATATTCACGCTGAACCTGTTTAATCTGGTACTCTTTGTTGCAGCAACATCAATGGTCTGTCATGATTTTAGTTAATTGGTTGTCTGCTCATCATCATGGATGTGGCCAAGTTTCCTGTGGTTCTGTGAAGTTTGTTTACAGCCACCAGTCCTGGCTCTCGGTGGTCTGTGCTGTTATTTAGCTCTAAATTACCCCTCAATATCTTCTGAGGCTATATCTAGACTGCAGGCTTCTTTCGGAAGAAACTTTTCTCGGAAGAGATCTTCTGAAAAAACTTCTTCCGAAAGAGAGCATCCACATGCAAAAGCGCATCGAAAAAGCAATCTGCTTTTTTGAAAGATAGCGGCCACACTGAATGGACATTATCTCGCATTTAAGCTGTGATTATTATGGACAAAGTGGCCACTAGGGCACCTGTGCTTTTTCCTCTTTTCTCTTCTTTCGAAAGAGCGCCCTCTTCCCCATCCAAACACGCCTTTTTTTGCAAGAGTTCTTTCAGAAAAAGGCTTCTTCCTTGTAGAAAGAGGTTTACCAATGTTGGAAAACCCCCTCTGTTCTTTCGATTTACTTTTGGAAGAATGCGATTGCAGTGTGGACATCTCAGGTTTTGTCAGAAAAATGGCCGTTTTTCCAACATAACTCTGTAGTGTAGACATACCCTAAGGCTACGTCTACACTGGCATGAATTTCCAAAAATGCTTTTAACGGAAAAGTTTTCCATTAAAAGCATTTTCGGAAAAGCACGTCTAGATTGGCAGGATGCTTTTCCGCAAAAGCACTTTTTGCAAAAAAGCCCCGATCGCGAAAATGGCCATTTTCGCGATCGGGGCTTTTTTGCGGAAAACACTACTGTGCTGTTTATACTGGCCCTTTTGGGCAAAAGTCTTTTGGAAAAAGACTTTTGCCCAAACGGGAGCAGCATAGTATTTCCAGAAAAGCACTGACGATCTTACATGAGATCGTCAGTGCTCTTCCGGAAATTCAAGCGGCCAGTGTAGACAGCTGGCAAGTTTTTCCACAAAATCAGATGATTTTGCGGAAAAACTTGCCAGTCTAGACAGCCTAAGAGACCAGCAAGCATTGGAAGGACTGTTAATGCTGCTAAGCATAAGCATGCTTTTTATACTTTATCTACTCATTTTCTTGTGCCAAATACAGTAAAATTGTGTATCAACACTAACACTTTATGAAGAGAGCTGATAACCCTTGGCTATGCGTAGGCTTATAGAGGGTATATCAGTATAGTCATACATTATTAAGCAGCATTGCAAGTGCTGTTCCATTTATTCAGCTTGGTGAAATAAAAATAGAGACCCACTTGCTACAATATGGACCTCCTGGAGTTCAGCAAATTCTCTGGTTTGGCACTGGTCAGGTCCCAAGAGTGGAGGACTAAAGGGGTTCAACTGGTATCATTTTAATTTACCATCAAATGACTTAAAACTTGTGTGTAATGTCATACGATTTTGACAGGTTGACTTAAAATACAGATCTCAATAGTGATAGTTTTATATGTGATTGTGAATATTGGATAAGCTGATGCATGAAAAGGATTAATTTAATCGCCAATGGTATAGCATTCATTATTAATCTGATGATTAATGTTATCATTAGTTATAATTCCAGAGGCACTCCCACTGTGCCAGGGGCAGTATCTGTGTATGGTCCTGGCCCAAGGAAACAGTGACATCATAGAAAGTATCAATGATGGCACATCAGCTGCCTAATCATTCTCATGTGCTTTTAAGGCATCGCAGCAGAGATCAAGTTTAGGTGAGATTTAAAGGAGACTGAGGTGCCAGCTCCTCAGATTTTACAGGGAACTCTTTCCAGGCCTGGGAGAACATGAGAAGGTGCTTGTGGGGAAGGCGTGGTGGTGTTGGCAAAACAGAGTCAAGGGTCCATTATAACACATAAGCGCTGAATAAAGAATTTTATTATTAACCTTTTACATAGCTGCCTAAATGTACACTGCAGTTAGCAAGACATAGATTAATACACTGTCCTTGCTCCAAAGAGTTTACAGTCTAAAGATGAGGGTCCTGATCCCAGTGGAGGTCAACAGCAAAGCTCCTACAACTTCAAGTCCCTCAGAGAGAGAGGATAAAATGTGAGGCCATCATTTAGGAATTCCTGGAGGCAGTGACTTTGGAATTTGAAGGAGAACAAAAAGAATGTTTGGGGGACAGGAAAGAGGGCCTGAGTCAGACAAGCCTTCAAGGAGGAATGATTTTATCAATGGATTGGGAATGTATAGATTAAAGCAGAGGCATTCAAAGAAGCCCATGGGTGTTTGGCACCCAAATACCATGGGAATTCAGTGGGAGCTGGTTACCTAAAGGAGTTAGAGGCCTATGAAAATCTCAGCCTTTATGGAGAGAAATGCAGTCCAGGATAAGTCTATGATTGTTCAATGAACAGATAAAACTCATAAATGCTGGATGGGGGAACTGAACTGGGAGTCAAGGGGGCTATAGTCACTTCCTGTCTCAGCCCCAGATTCCCAGGGCAATCTGGGTAAGTCACTTCAACTTTCTTGTGCCTCAATTTCTCTGTATGAAACATGCACATAAGAGCACTACCCCACCTCACAGGGGTGTTGTGAGGATAAAATCCATTGCTGACTGTGAGGCACAAAGTTATTGTAGTGTATTGTACACACCTGTGGATGGATTTAACTGTTAAATGGGCTCCTGTAGTGGTATGCATTCACAATCCAAGATAATTAACAAGTGCAACTCTTCCACAGAAAAAAAAGAAACGGATTTCTTTGCATTTTATTCCCTTCAATTTGCTTAGCAAAATGTATTCCCTGCCCCCCTCAGCTGAATCGTTTATCACGTGGTAAAACTTTCCAGTTTGCCTTAGATAACCTTTGCATCCAAGATTACAAAGTTCCCTACCTTCTCCTGTTCTTGGCACAAGGAGTAGTACAATCCCGGAGGTATATTATTGAGTCATGGATGGCAATTGAGGAGGTTTTCTGTGTGACCATTGTAACTGTGGGGTTTTCATCATGCATTAAAGATAATAGCACTAGAATCATGTGGTTTACTTATTGCTATTCTTGGCTGAAAAAGCTAATTGAAAACAATGAGGAATACAAGAAAACTGCTGCCAATTATTTCTGTTTGTCTTTTATGAAAGGACTCCCCATTTTGTTTGCAAATGGATATGTGTGAACAGCTTTGATGCCAAATGGAAGAGATTGTTTAGAGGATCAAAGCACAACTGTTCCATTATATTTACTTACTGATTATGATCTTGAAGCATACAATACAGAAAGCAGGCTCATCCAGGTATACACATGTAATGTTAGCTTCAAACTGAAATGAGGAAAAAAATAAAGTAATATTAAGTGCCTGAAGAATTTATTTACCATGAAAGCTACTGTACATAATGCAGGTAGCATATAGGACCAGTCTACAATATAGCCCTTTGTACAAATCTTGTGTAAACAATGTGAGAACACCATTGCTAGAAAAATGCCACCCCCAAGGATTTGAGTGCCTCATTTGTTAGAATTTACACCGCCCAATTTGTATGCACAAGTAGTTTCTTGGGAGACTTTTTCCAAGTCTAATTTTTCCCGTTTGTAGAATGGAGACAGCCATGTGATGTTCGAAATATGCTAGAAAAGTACAGAATCTTAAGGTCGGTGTAATGAAATGTCTTGAGTTTGAATAAAAGGCAGCAGGAAAGGGCTTGCCCTTACTGTCTTAATTGAATGTTTACGATTTCTTGTCTTGAATGCTGGAATTTCCTGGGTAGCAGAGTTGGGAAAGATGAGGTCCTTCCTCCAGTCAGATGGTTGAATTTTTATTGAGACCTGTAACCCCTGTCACATGAACTCATAGGTAGGACTAGAACTTAGGGCCTCTATCCAATGCCCAGTGTAGCCAGTGAGAGTACGTTCTAGGATCAGGCTCTTGTTCATTAGGCCAGGGTGGTGTGAAGGGGTGTATTTTCCCTGCACTGAAGAGAAAATGGTAATAACTCCTTATATTTCATGGAAGAAATAGCAGCTAATTTGAAACACTTTTGCATAAAGGGACGGCAATGCAACTTGGGGATGTTTCTTAGGGTAGGACATTTTGCACATGTTAAAAATCTAACCCTTGGGTAACAGTTTTTGGAAGAGAGATCACTCTGACAGAATGAGATCTGAGCACAGTTATGTTTACCAGCCAGATCCAGGACTGCTTATATCAATGCAGGCCGCTCATAAAAGGCCCCCCTGAAACCGACTGTAAACTGGTTCCTTCCTCGGAGTCCACTAACGGCCGATCTGACCACAGAAGGCTAGGCCTGGGTAGCCACCCTCTAGGCCGGGGGCCCTTTTTTATTCCGCAAGATCGCGTTTACACCCGAGCTGGATCGGCCTGCCGGCGGAGTAGGGGGGTTCGGGCCCGCCCCCTCTCCGAACCCCAGCCCAGGGCCCTAAAGGCAGGGACCCGCGGTCCCTCCCTAGCGGATGGGGGAGTGCCCCAAAACACACCCGCTCACGGGCTCCACGACCCTGCCCTGGGCCGCTTCCTACTCCACCAGGCCTCCCGGCCCACTTCTCTTGGCTTCTCCTGCCTCACCTCTCCCTCCGTTTCTCCTCCCCTTGCTCCGTCCACCGTCCTCCCCGTGCCGTGCCAGCCCCCGAGTTTAAATCCCCCGCCGGCTCCTTTCCCCGTCTCCTGCGTCACTTCCTGAGCGACGCCTCCTGGCCATCCTTCCCCCGCGACGTCATCCCCCTGCGCCTCCCCGGCCCCTCCCTCTAGGGCCCTGCTGGGCGGCGCCTGCTGCCTCCCGACGCTCCCCGCGCCGGCTGCCGGCGCGTTCCGGGAGTCCACCGCGGCGGGCTGGGCCGTGTTCTCCGCCCCCCTGTGTGGCCGTTCGGCGCCTCCCGGCGCGTTCTCCGTGCGGGGCGCGAGTGCCCCGTCACCCCGCTCGGCGCCTCCCGGCAGGCTCCCAGTGCGGGGCCCGCGTGCCCCGTCACACCACTCCCCCCTCAGCTCCTTGCTTATACTCGCCCCCTCCCCTGCGGCTCCCTCCGACCTTCTCGATAGGCAGTCCGCGTTCTGATGGGCACTCCCCGGTCGATGCACGATTTTGAACTTGTATGGCTGCAGACTCAGGTACCACCGAAGTATTCTTGGGTTGGTGTCCTTCATGGTATTGAGCCATTTCAGAGGAGCGTGGTCCGTTACCAGGGTAAAGCAGGCCCCTGCAAGAAAGTATCGTAGAGCATCTACCGCCCACTTAATAGCTAGTGCCTCTTTCTCGATAGTGGCATATCCCTTCTCTCTGTCGAAGAGTTTCCGGCTTAGATACAGTATCGGGTGCTCGGCCCCCCCTATCTCCTGCGTTAACACGGCCCCTAACCCCGTTTCCGACGCGTCAGTTTGGAGGGTAAAGGGTTTTGCAAAGTCAGGTTGGGCGAGCACCGGCGCCTGAGTCAGTCTCTCTTTTAGGGCCTGAAAAGCCCTCTGACATTGCTCTGTCCATTGGACTCTCTGAGGCTTCCCCTTACGGGTCAAGTCCGTTAGCGGGGTGGCTAACGATGCAAAGTGTGCCACGAATCGGCGATAATACCCCGCCAACCCCAGAAACTGTCTTACTTGTCTTTTTGTGGTGGGGATAGGGTAGTCCCGTACTGCTTGAATTTTATCTACCAGGGGTCTCACCGTCCCCCGACCCACCGTGTACCCCAGATACGTCACCTCCTTCTTCCCAAACTGGCATTTCTTGGGATTGGCCGTGAGGCCAGCTTGTCTCAGGGCCTCCAGGACTGCTGCCACGTGTCCTAGATGTTGCTCCCACGTCTCGCTGAATACTATGATGTCATCAATATACGCGGCCGCGTAGGGCTGGTGTTCTCTCAAGACCCGGTTCATGAGGCGTTGGAAAGTCGCGGCTGCCCCATGCAGGCCGAACGGCATGGTCCGGAACTGGTAAAGGCCGAAGGGGGTCGAGAAGGCCGTCTTTTCTCGGGCCGCTGGCGACAGCGGGATCTGCCAGTAGCCTTTCGTTAAGTCGATCGTGGAGAGATACCGGGCCTTCCCCAACTGGTCCAGCAGCTCATCGATGCGAGGCATCGGGTATGCATCGAACTGAGAGATCGCATTCACCTTCCGGAAGTCAATACAAAACCGGAGGGCCCCCTCTGCCTTGGGAACCAGCACAATCGAGCTCCGCCACCCGCTGTGCGATTCCTCGATTACCCCCCAGTCCAGCATATCCCCCAATTCCTTTTTTACGACGTCCCACATCTTACGAGGGAGGGGTCTCACCTGGTCCAATACTCGCTTCCCTGGTTTGGTGACGATCTCATGCTGGGCCAGATGCGTCCGTCCCGGTCTGTTCGTCAGCACCTCCCGATGTCTCTCTAGTAAGTCCCGGAGCTCCTGTCGTTGTTGTTCCGTGAGTTCGGCCCCAAGCGTGGCTTCCTTGACCGTCACCTCCGGGTCTCCCCATGGTCCGAATTCCACATCCTTCATCTGTGTCTCTACCAGGAAGGCTTCCCGGGGCACCCACCGCTTCAACAGGTTAATGTGGTAGATCTGGGTAGCCCGCCGAGGCCCATCCAGCTGGATCTCATAGTCCACCTCCCCAACCTTCCTTAACACCCTGAAGGGCCCCTGCCAGCGTGCCAGTAACTTGGACTCTCTGTCTGGTAAGAGGAGCAACACCTGGTCCCCTGGCGCGAACTCTCGGACCTGGGCTCTTTGGTTATATTGCTGGCACTGCCCTTCCTGGGCTTTCTGTAAGTTCTCCCGTGCCCAGCCGGCCAGGGAGCCTAGTCTCTGCTGGAGCTGTGTTACGTAGTGGACCACCCCCAGGGCCGGGGTAACCTGAGCTTCCCATCCTTCCCTCACTAAGTCGAGGACCCCCCGGGGCTTCCGCCCATAAAGCAGTTCAAAAGGCGAGTAACCCACCGAGGCCTGTGGCACCTCCCGGATGGCGAACATCAGAGCAGGGAGCAGCTTATCCCACCCCCGGGGTTCCTCCTGTACAAATTTCCTAAGCATACCTTTCAATGTCCTATTGAACCTCTCCACAAGGCCATCAGTTTGGGGGTGGTAGACAGAGGTGCGGATCTTGCGGATTCGTAGGAACTTACACAACTCGGTCATCACCCTCGCCGTCAGGTTAGTGCCTTGGTCTGTCAGTAGCTCTTTCGGCAGGCCTACCCTTGAAAACACCTTGACCAGTTCCTCCGCTATCACGTTAGCGGTGGCCTTCCGCAGCGGGATAGCCTCGGGGTAGCGGGTCGCGTAGTCCACGATTACCAAGATGTAGACATGCCCTCTCCCCGACTTATCCAAGGGCCCCACCAAATCCATGGCTATCCGTTCGAATGGGACGCCCACGATGGGTAGGGGAACCAGCGGGGCGGGGGCCACTTTCTTGCTAGAGGTCCTTTGGCATTGGGGACAAGACATGCAGAAATTCTTGACCTCTTGGTATACCCCGGGCCAGTAAAACCGCTGCAAGATTCGCTGCTGGGTCTTCTCGCTGCCCAGGTGTCCCGCCCAAGGGTGATTGTGCGCTAGCTCCAGTACCTTCCATCGGTATGGGCGTGGCACTAGTAATTGGGGGTTTTCCTGTCCGTCCGCCCCCACCGCCACTCGGTAGAGTCGCTCTCCCCGTACCTCAAATCGTGGTCCCAGCTGCTGCCGTCCTTCTCCCTCTGGCGCTTCCTCTGCTTCCGCCCGCACCTGGGTCCACGCTGTCTGGAGCGTCGGGTCTTCCCTCTGGTGTGTCAGGAAGTCCCCCTCTTCCACCTCCAGGCGTAGCGGGGGGTTCGGCCCCCCGGCCGCAGGTTCTCCTGAGGTGGGGACCTCTTCCCCTTGGGCTGCCAGAACGGGTTTCTCTTGTCCCGGCCCCGGGCCCTCGTGACCCGTCCCCCATTCCTTTAGCAGGGCGGCCAGCCCGGGCCAGTTTCTCCCTAGCAGCGCTGGGTAGGGGAGTTTGGGGGATATAGCTGCTTGGCAGCGCGCCCGGATCTGCCCATCATCGATCCATACGTGGGCGGTAAGGTACGGATGTACGTCCCCGTGCACGCACCTCATCCAGATCTGGGGCCCCCGGGCCTGGGAACCGGGGACTAGGTCCTCCCGCACCATGGTTTGGCCGCATCCCGAGTCTACCACCGCCCTTACCCGCTTCCCATTCAGGCTTATCCACCTGGTTACCTGGGCTCTTGACGAAGTGGTCCCGGCCGCCCCGTCCCGCCGTCTCTGCCCGAAGGTACAATCCATCAAGGGGCAATCTTTTTTGAAGTGCCCCTCCTCGCCACACTGGAAGCAGGCTCCCCTCGGGCTAGGGTCTGCCCTCGGGCTGGGTGTCCCGGGATCCCCGCTCGCTCCGGGTTGGTTCTCGCTCCTCCTCGGCGGGTTCCAGACTGGGGCCAGTTTTCGCTCTACCCCCGGGCCCCACGATGGTCTGCGGGCCGGTGGGTCTGCCCGGTGTGAGGTGTCCGCTCCTCCGCTACTGGCCGGGCTGCGTCGCGGCCCCGAGGGAGTGGGAGGGGGGTGCCTGCCCCCCGTTTCCTCCGCTGCCGAAAAGCGCTCCATGAGCGTGACCGCTTCTTCCAGCGACTCCGGCCAGTGCCGGCGAACCCATTTTTGCCCCTCGGCGGGCAGGATCCGGAGGTACTGTTCCAACACCACCTGTTCCGCTACCTGCAGCCCGGACTTGTTGGCGGGTTCCAGCCATCGCATGCCCGCTTCCCTAACCCGCTGCCCCAGCGCCCGCGGTCGCTCCTTCGGGTCATAGCGGGTATCTCGGAATCGCTGTCGATACGTCTCCGGAGATATGCCTAGCTGGTCCAACACGGCCTCCTTAACCTTGTAGTAACACAAAGCGTCCTTGTCGGCCATACTTCTATAGGCCAACTGGGCCGGACCTGTTAGGAAGGGGGCTAGCAAGGTGGCCCAGTGCTCCTGCGGCCACTTCGCGGCGGTAGCCACCCGCTCAAAGGTGACCAAAAATGCTTCTGGATCATCTTCGGGTCCCAGCTTTGTCAATCGCAGCGGCAGCTGGGCGCCCGGGATGGCGCCGCCTTCCCCGTCTCCTGGGGGGCCCGGCTCTGCTCCAGGCGCGGTTCCTCGGGCCGTCACCCCTTCTCTGATTTCTTTCAGCATTTGCCGCTGCTGGTCCTGGAATTGGGTCATCATGTCCCGCAACACTTGATTCTGGTGCTGCTGTTGCTGCTTCTGGTTGTCCACCAGCCATTCTATAATCTTGTTAACCTCCATCCTGCGTTCGGGGGGGGGGGGGTCAATTGTAATACGCGGGCGGTCGACCCCTGCTTCTCTCCCTACCAACACCCCAAACGGACCAGTAGTCCTACTTCCCTTATTTTATGCCCACCACCTTTTTTTTTTTTTTTTTTTTTTTTTTTTGGTGTTACCCTACTTCCTAGAGCCCCTTCTCACTCCCGGGGCCCAGGGACCCATACCCACATTCTCCACCACGTGTAAACTGGTTCCTTCCTCGGAGTCCACTAACGGCCGATCTGACCACAGAAGGCTAGGCCTGGGTAGCCACCCTCTAGGCCGGGGGCCCTTTTTTATTCCGCAAGATCGCGTTTACACCCGAGCTGGATCGGCCTGCCGGCGGAGTAGGGGGGTTCGGGCCCGCCCCCTCTCCGAACCCCAGCCCAGGGCCCTAAAGGCAGGGACCCGCGGTCCCTCCCTAGCGGATGGGGGAGTGCCCCAAAACACACCCGCTCACGGGCTCCACGACCCTGCCCTGGGCCGCTTCCTACTCCACCAGGCCTCCCGGCCCACTTCTCTTGGCTTCTCCTGCCTCACCTCTCCCTCCGTTTCTCCTCCCCTTGCTCCGTCCACCGTCCTCCCCGTGCCGTGCCAGCCCCCGAGTTTAAATCCCCCGCCGGCTCCTTTCCCCGTCTCCTGCATCACTTCCTGAGCGACGCCTCCTGGTCATCCTTCCCCCGCGACGTCATCCCCCTGCGCCTCCCCGGCCCCTCCCTCTAGGGCCCTGCTGGGTGGCGCCTGCTGCCTCCCGACGCTCCCCGCGCCGGCTGCCGGCGCGTTCCGGGAGTCCACCGCGGCGGGCTGGGCCGTGTTCTCCGCCCCCCTGTGTGGCCGTTCGGCGCCTCCCGGCGCGTTCTCCGTGCGGGGCGCGAGTGCCCCGTCACCCCGCTCGGCGCCTCCCGGCAGGCTCCCAGTGCGGGGCCCGCGTGCCCCGTCACACCGACACAATGATTTTTCATAATGAGTCTCTTATCTAGGACCCTTGTGGCCATATACTGCTATTGATCCAGAACTCCCACTGACATCAATGGGAGTTGCTGTGCACCATGGACTGAGGGCAGAATATGCCTATAAGCTCATGCCAAAGATAATTAAGCCTCTAAAAATTACATGAAAGTAACATTAAGTATCTGAATTAAATCCATACAAGCAGCAAAATTAAGATCAGAGAGAACAGTCCAGGCTGACATTCCATGTTTCATTCACACGAGTGTGTTAGTTAAGGACAAATGCTACTGTACAATTAGCCTGATCTTTGCAGTGCCTGCTGTCTCATCCTTCAAATTACTTTAATGGAAGACAAGAGAGTCCTCTCTGTTCTGGGGGAAGGAGTGGAGGGTAGGCTGAATGATCTTATGTGGGGAAGCAGGTTGGCAAAATGTAGAGGCCAGTGTTTTCTCTGATATTGCCTGTCCACTAACGTTTTAATGAGTGAGGGTCTAACATGCTCCTGATGAATGTAAAGATCCCATAGATTTGAGCAGCTGCAGGCTCAGAGCTTAAAGACTTGATTTAATGTCCACTGAAGGCAATGGGAACCTTTCCTTTGCCTTCAACAGGGGTTAGGGAATATGTTCAGACTAAGATGGTCAATGTACTTTTTGGCTCTGCATCTGTACTGCAAACCTCACCAGAAAGGGATCGGCAGACAGCATAGTAGTTGGCCTCTCAGGGAGTTTGTGGGTCTGGGAAAAGGAAGGAAGAAATCTTTCTGCTGCGACTCCAAACTGAGTATCAGAGGGGTAGCCATGTTAGTCTGAATCTGACTGTGAATGGCTTGCTAACTACAAAAGCAGCTTCTGCTCTCTTGGAATTCACACCTCCAGATCAGCTGCTAGAAGTGGGCCTCATCCTCCTTGATTGGATCCACCTCATCATCTCCAGCCTGATCCTGGCCTGCATATTTATACCTGCCTCTGGAAATTTCCACTACATGCATCTGACGAAGTGGGTCTTTGCCCACGAAAGCTTATGCTCCTACACTTCAGTTTGTCTATAAGGTGCCACAGGACTCCTCGCCGCTTTTGCAAACTGAGTATGGCATAAATGCCCTACAGAGTTAGGCAGTGTTTTAAAGTACCCGTGATAGGGTAGACTAAGCCCTCACATCCCCTATAGGAGGCTGTGCCACAACCCATTCCAGCGAAAGGAGCAGAAGAGAGGTCCTCCAGGCAGGATAGCAGGGCTGCCTCTGTGGCAGCCAATTAGGGCCCAGCAGACCAGTATAAAAGAAGCTGCTGGGCTAGGGTTTGACAGTTCCTCATAGGAGCTTGACCCAGACAGACCTATGTACTGACTGGGAGAACAGCAGCACCATGGAGATCTCAGAGTGCAAGCTGAGCTTTAGGTCTTGGTGAGGCCCATGTCCAGTGGCCAAAGACTAACCACAAGCTGACTAGAGGAGTTAATAGCACCCTGGACAAAGTCTATGGAGAATCCAGTCTCAGAACCCTGAGATGACCAGATGAGTGGCATCTTGGGGAAGTGGCCCAGGGAACATGGAAGTAGCAGACAGTGGAGACTTGTATCTGGCACTTGCTACTTATAGAGTCCTTGGACTGGGACCCAGGGGATTGGGTGGGCCTAGGACCCCCAATCCCGCAGCAGCCACAGTAAGGGTATGTCTACACTACCACCCTAGTTCGAACTAGGGTGGTTAATGTAGTCATACGGAGTTGCAAATGAAGCCCGGTATTTGAATTTCCTGGGCTTCATTTGCATAAAGCCGGGCGCCGCCATTTTTAAATGTCCGCTAGTGCGGACTCCGTGCCGTGCGGACTAGGTAGTTTCACGAGGAGTAAATGTAGTTCGGACTAGGAAAGCTAGTCCGAACTACCTAGTCCGTGCTGCGTGTAGCCGCGCGGCACGGAGTCCGCACTAGCGGACATTTAAAAATGGCGGCGCCCGGCTTTATGCAAATAAAGCCCGGGAAATTCAAATCCCGGGCTTCATTTGCAACTCCGTATGACTACATTAACCACCCTAGTTCGAACTAGGGTGGAAGTGTAGACATACCCTCAGGGGGTAAGAAGAAGCTTGGTCCCAGGCCACAGACTGATTTTTCCTTTGCCACAGATGGCCAGGCAGGGAGCTTACCAGATGCTCCTTGGCCACAGAGGGGTACTCACAAGTGGGTGGACCCTGTTACAGCACCCCATTACAAGAGCATGGCACCTTATCAAATGGATTAAAAAGAATTATTTCCCCCATGCCACATTTACCAGAAAGGGACACGACATGGATGGAGCCAAAGTGAAAAATACTTGTTAAGGGTGTGTCTAGACTACAGGATTTTGTCGACAAAAGTGGACTTTTGTTGACAAAACTATTCCTGCGTCTACACTACCGCCGAGTTCTGTCAACAGTAGGTTGACAGAACGTGGCAGTTTTCTCGATGGTGGTAAACCTCATTCTACGAGGAATAACACCTTTTGTCGACAGAGTTCGGTTGACAAAAGGCTCTATTGCATCCACACTGTGCTTTTTCAAAAGAGAGCGTCTACACTCTCTGTCGAAAAAGCAGTTTGCTTTGTCGACAGAACTGGCTGTAGTCTAAACGCTCTTTGTCAACAGAAGTCTGTCGACAAAAGCCTGTAGTCTAGACGTACCCTTTATGCCCATTTACACTACTGTGTCTGATAGGGCAAACTGCCATCTTGCCCTCTTCTCACAGGTTGGTAATACTGCTGTTTGTGAGGAAGAACTTTGTGTAACCCAAAGGCACTGAGACCCTGGAGAAAAGGGAGAGTAAAGTCTGTTCTACAGCCTCAATTGCAAGGCAGTTGGCTTTTAACTCATGTGGTAGATACACATGGATTTAGCTCCTAAAGTTGCAGGTTCAGTCTCTTCTGCTGACCACCTGGGTCCGTTGCCTTTATATATGGATTGTTCACCTCCCCAGACCCTTTCATCCTCTCTGTTTATAGTGGGAAGGGAACATCAGTAGAGCCCTGCAAGTCTGCTTTATATCTGCCAGTATGCGCAGCTGCAGATGTAGCTGTGGATATCTGTAGATCACTTTTGCTGATGCGAATACCAATTTTGTATCCATATAGGGCTCTAGTCCTCAGAAACAGAAAATGACATCAATTCCTGGCTTCCCCCCCCTCCACATAACAAAGGGCCTAGTTTTCAGGTCTCTGCTACTTTAAGGCCAGATCCTGGCCCATGATGTGTGCTCATGCTGGATAGTCAGGAACAATGTTCCCTCTAATCTTTTCCTATCCATGTGCAGAATAAATTGTATGTGCACTAAGGCATGTGTGTATGTGAACTCCCAGTAGAAACGAGAACCTAGCTATGGGTGCTCTGCTACTCAGCTGGGCAGCATTGGAATCTCTCCTGAGTGGCCACCCAAGCCACTCTGTAGTCAGGAGGTGTGAGCAGCTCCCTTCCTCCCTTTTCTTGTGTCATGGCTGGTATCTATGGTGGGAGAGCACATCTGCCACAAGGCTACTTCACTCACAGCAGTGGGCAGGGAGGGGGCAACAAGAGAGGAGTAGATAGAACCTAGGTTCGACTCCCCCTTCAGCACAGCCGAGGGAAATTAGGGGCTTTGAATGGCAGTTCAATCTCTGCTCATTGGGCAGCACAAGTACAATCTGCCCCTTATTTAGAGTCGAATGTAAAATTCTAGTCTTATCCTTAGTGCCTCAGGCATCTAGTTTGCTCGTCTGCATTAGAGGAACCAGAACCCTTCATCTAACTTTGCCTGCGCACTGGTGGCTTGGGTAGAATGGGATTCAGGTACAACCTTCCACACCAGTTCTGGCTTTACAAAACCAAAACTACCCTGGTGTGCCCAGCATAATGACAAGGAAAAGCCTTTTACCAGATCTTGTTCCACAAATTCTGGAAGATGAGAGAACATGGAGCCTGGATCTTATTTTCACCTGTGGTTGATCCTCCACAGAACTGCACACCAGAGGATACTAGAGGATGCCATGAGGATCATTATGCTGTAGCTTTAAAAATGGTGCAGCAGAATTTGAAAACTATCTTAAAAATAGTATGTAGCACAATATACTCTTGTCTCGGTGGGCAGTTCTTTGTCAAGAGTTTTTCCAGGCATAAGGAAAGCAGCAGCAAAGGCTGTGTGTTTAACACATATTCAGTCCAAGAAGTGCTGTTGTCGTTTTGCAGTAAGTGCCTCATTCCATCTGCCTAGACAAAGGCGTTTTGACAAAAAGGCCTTGCTCTGCACAAGACGCCCAGAGCCCCTTTTATTTTGCACTCTCTTTTCCTCTGTATGCTCCAACATACTCATCACCAGGTACGTCTAGACTACAGGCTTTTGTCGACAGAAGTTTTGTCGACCGATACTGTCCACAAAGAGCGCCTAGACTACATCCAGTTCTGTCAACAAAGCAAGCTGCTTTGTTGACATGACAGTGTAAATGCAAAGGACAGTGTAGATGCAATAACACCTTCTATTGACAGAACTCTGTCGACAAAAGGCGTTATTCCTTGTAGAATGAGGTTTATAGCCGTCGACAAAACTGCTGAGTTCTGTTATGTCGACAGAACTCAGTGGCAGTGTAGATGCAGGTATAGTTTTGTCGACAAAAGTCCACTTTTGGTCGACAAAACCCTGTAGTCTAGACAAACCCAACCATGACCACTAAGAGAAGCAATTTCCTTCATGATTGTACCACCCTGTATCTGGGCACTAATAGCATAAAGCACCATCCTTCTGGTGTGGGATCTGACACTCCCATCCCCAGTTAGCCAGAAGAACAAAAACTCAACTCCTGAATTTGCGTCTCCAGCACAAGAATTATTTTATGGGGAAATAAAATTCCTTCTCGTCTTAATCATGGGCATTTTGACCTTGAACTATACTATTTTGAAGACATCCTGGTGAACACTGCAAATCAATCATTCATAAGAATTGGGCTATGCACTGAAATTGGCAATGAAATAAAAGAAATAGGTATAGAGCTTAAGAACATTCATCATACAAAATGACTGGCAGTGTGCAGTTTTATGTTGCAACGTCTCCCATGGGCATAATTTAGGAGTATGGAATTCTGGGCACCAGATTTGGCTGGTTCTAGCTTAAAATGTTTGAACCTATTTATACTTCCATTTGCAAAGTATTCCCAAACAGGAAGTCTCTCAGGACTTCAGGTTACTTCTGACAAGGTTTACAGGGGAAGCAGAGCAGCACAAAAATAGGGAAGCTACACAAGAGGCACAGTCTGGGTGGCTGGGGATAGGCTGATCCAGAATTCATACTCCAGCCTCCTGTGCAGACCTGAATGTAACTCCATCTGTTCCTACCCCAGCCCCCAAGAACATTTATTTATGGTGCACTTTAACAAATTCATAACTGCCAAGTTATTTCCTGGTGACCACCCTGCTGCATACACAGCACTGACAGTCAGAACTTGACATAGACTATGTTGTTCGACTTCACTCAGAGTGGTGAATGTCTACCTAAATAATTCTATAACCTGTGATGGGAGGTCTTAGAATCATAGAATTGGAAGAGACTTCAGAAGGCCATCAAGCCCAGCCCCTGCTTTCAGACCTCCCCCACTGCAACTTGAGACCTTTGTTCCTTGTTCCTTGTTCTTTCATCTGCCCCCACTGAGAACAGCCTCTCTCCATCTTCTTTGGAACCCCCCTTCAGTTAGCTGAAGGCTGCTATTAAATCCCCCCTCACTCTTCTCTTTTGTAGACTAAGCCCAAATCTCTCAGGCTCTCCTTGTAAGTTATGTGCTCCAGCCCCTAATAATTTTTGTTGCCCTTTTCTGGACTTTCTCCAATACATCCATATCCATTCTGTAAGGGGGGGTGGTCAGAATTGGATGCAATACTCCAGGACTGTGTCTAGACTGGCATGATTTTCTGGAAATGCTTTTAATGGAAAAGTTTTCCGTTAAAAGCATTTTCGGAACAGAGCATCTAGATTGGCATGGATGCTTTTCACTTTTTGCAGAAAAGCGCCCGTGCCAATCTAGACGTGCTTTTCCGCAAAAAAGCCCCGATCGCCATTTTCGCCATCGGGGCTTTTTTGTGCAAAACAAATCAGAGCTGTCTACACTGGCCCTTTTGCGCAAAAGCTTTGCGCAAAAGGGACTTTTGCCCGAATGGGAGCAGAATAGTATTTCCGCAAGAAGCACTGATTTCTTACAGTAGGAAGTCAGTGCTTTTGTGGAAATTCAAGCGGCCAGTGTAGACAGCTGGCAAGTTTTTCCGGAAAAGTGGCTGATTTTCCGGAAAAACTGGCCAGTCTAGACACAGCCCAGATGTTGCCTCACCAGTGCAAAATAAAGGGGAATAATCACATCCCTAGATCTGCTGGCAATGCTCCTACTTGTGGAGGCAGTCTCCATGCAGGTAAGGGTTTCACTATCTAACCCTGTTTTAGGACAGGTAATAGAACAAGAACTCAGATGCTCGCGTACCCAAAGCACAATCCCCACTACCCACTTGAAAGGAAAATCACTGTTAGCATTAGAGGGGCTTGACGTGCTCTCATAATTCTGAATCCATCCAGTGGAAGGCAGAGGCAAACAAAGACTAGCCAATTTACAACAACATTGTTATTGTGGTATGTCTTATGGATGCAGGGCTCGATTCTGTCTTATTTGTGCAGGCTAGTATCTTATATGACAGGTCTCACTAAACTCAATGGAGCAGCTTGCAAAATAAAGCTGGCATGCATAACAGTGTGAGAACCTGGCCCAAATTGCCCCTCAATGCTCAAAGTGCTTCATAACGGCGAGACTGAGTGAACAGGAAAAGCACAAACCTGCAGCATTATCCATCTACATTTGTGACCAGACACAACATAGTGCAAAATAATCCAAACAAGTTACCCTACACACATTTGATTTGTAAACTCCTTGAAAGTATGTTTCAAGAAATAAGAAATAATTGGATCAATTAACACATTTGCATTTCTTTTAAAAATTGTGAGTAATGACTACCCAAAAGTCCTAATCACTATAAGATAATGAAGCATGAAATGGTGTGCTGAGATGAAATCTATCTCAGAAAAAGCTTTTGATGGTCACAAATTAACTGTTTAAGCTAAAAAAGGATAAAGCACCAGAAGTAGTTTTTATAATTAGATTACTCAGTAGTGTTGCCATTCAGTGCTTATTTATTTAAATTCCAGAGTACACATCACCACTAAGAGATCAGGAATAAAACACCTCATTTACTAACCTTTGTTTCACAGAATAGCCAGAAAGAGCTAAACTAAAGATTATACTTTTTTTCCAATTAAGCTCAAAATAGAAAAAAAAATCCAGGCTTTTGCACCAGAAACAGCTAGACTCTCTCTCAGTGCATGGCTATTTTTCATTTGTGGGTTGACTGTTTCTAAATCACATTTAAGATCCCTCTTTGCACATCACTTCTAGCTGAATAAATGTAATGAAAATAAGTAACACCTAAATGCTTAGGATTATTCTTACACATATCACATGTTTATCCAGATCAAGGGCTTTGTCAGCAGACTTTTGCACCAAGGGCAAATTTCTAAAATTCTCCTAAAACTCTGAATAGCCTTCTTCCAACATATACTCCTGTGGTTTATAAATATGCACTAAAGTCACTCCACACATGTCAATGTGTATATCAAGTTCTTGTTTCAGTCATCTCTTTCATTCTGTAAGCTGTTTTACCTGCAATGGGTATTGTCTGGTTAATGCTGTGTGCAGAGAACACAAGGCAGCCAGGAATAGAGCTGCACAAACCACATGGGAGGGAGAGAGGGAGGTCTGCAAAACCATTTTCCCAGCTTCAGTTTTCATGCTGGTCAGCTCCCATCACACCTTTACATAGCCTAGATATGACCATCCTTACCTACTAGCCAGCATCCTCATTGATTCCTTGTGCTCTCTTGTTTAAGGTAATTGTTCCATCATGACACAGAATTTCTTTTTACTATCTTTTAGGACACCGCTTAGCACAATGGGGAATTACCTTCTTAGTCCTACTACAGTTATACATATATAATAAATAAAATAATAGAACAAAATAAATAATAATAATATCCATATCTTGGGTCCAGCAGTTCTGGAGTAAGCAAGTGGTACATAACTGCTACCTGGTCTCACCCCAGGAGCATGTGTATTTGTGGAGGGAAAATTGAGGTTGGGGTAATGGAGCTGAAAAGGTTGAGGGGTTTAGTAATTTGTTGCAGGTATAAATCTACAGAAAATCACTAGCTCTTTGGAGCAAGGGGGAACCAGCAGAGAAAATTGTTACAATGCCTTCCAAGGGCTGTCTTGGCTTGGTGCAGTTTATCCAGTCAGCGCTATGTCTAACCTCACAATCTCTCCTTTTGACTTTTAATTTGAATGAATGCTGAGATATCTTAGCCAAAACTCACAGTTTTCACTAGAAGGCTGCATGAACTGTAGCAAACATCATAGCATTTGGCTGGTTGGGTGGGCATTGTTGCATTTCTCTCAGGTTTAGTCCCACTTTGTTGTTGTTTCTTGCAAGCAGCATATAAGATTTTTCATGTTACATGTGTGGGGATAAGCAAAGAAAAATTCACCAAAAAAAGCCAATGGCTGTGTCTACATTGGCAAGATTTTGTGCAAAAGCAATTGCTTTTGCGCAAAATCTTGCCACCTGTCTACACTGGCCGCAAGTATTTGCGCAAGAACACTGATGTTCTACTGTATGAAATCAGTGCTTCTTGCGCAAATACTCTGACGCTCCTGCTCAGGGATAAGTCTTCTTGCGCAAGAGGCCAGTGTTGACAGACAACATTAATTTCTTGCGCAAGAAAGTCCGATGGCTAAAATGGCCATCGAAGCTTTCTTGCTCAAGAGAGCATCTACACTGGCACGGATGCTTTTGCGCAAAAGCAAAGCTTTTGCGCAAAGGCACATGCCAGTATAGACGCTCTCTTGCGCAAATACTTTTAACGGAAAAACTAGAACTCTGTGTCTAATCCCATACCCCTCTTTTGAGGAGGTGACATGGAACAGCTCGTTTTGTGAAATCTCTAATTTTGTTTTGCCAGCCAGAAGTCCTCTTTGAGCGTTAGACTGAGATTTCAGTGCACATTGGTGCAGTGGTTCCCAACCTGTGGTCCGTGATGGTATTGCAGGGGGTCCGTGGAAAGTTTAAAAATAAGGATCGGGTCTACCACATACTTTCCTTTTCCTTTTTTTTTCTCCGCCAGGGAAAGAGGGGTGTCCATGAAATTTTAATAGATCGAAATTGTGTCCGTATGCTCGAAAAGGTTGGGAACCCCTGGGTTGGTGCATAATGTGCTGCCCCCATAAGGCCAGGCCAGGAATTGCAACTCAATGAGGCACAATTCTTAACCTAGTTCCCTCCTTGCTCTGGGGACAGAGAGGGAAGTTATCTGCTATCAACCCATAGCAATGGTAAATTACTTCCTGCTCCATACAAGTTCACACATAGGGAGAGGGGTGGAGTTGAGACTCTGCCCATTCCTCTCTCCTCTCTATCTTCCCACCTGTAGAGCAGGGGAGCTGCAACCATACGGACCCTGCTCTCTCCCTGCACAGATCGGTGCTGCCAGGGCCATGTAGAGCAAGTCATAATCTGCCCTCCCGTAAGTAAAATGGTCAAAACTGAAGCATTGTGCAACGACCAGTGGAAATACATCCCACTGGTTAATTTTTATTCATCTCAAGTCAGGACACCTATTGAGAAATCCTGATTTCAAAGCCTGAACTAGAAAGGAGCTTTAAAAAAATCAGTCTTTGGTGCACAACAGAAAATGAAATGGGTGGTTTGTAAACGAGGCTGTGGGCCACAGGCTTCACTGTTAACCGGCCAAAGGTGACTGACAGGGGTGTATTGAGATCCCTCTGTAGATACATCACCTCAGGGACTGATTCTACAGGGTTGATTGTGATCCCCTTCTTTGTTTTGCAAAGGAAATCCCCTCCCTGCAGTGTAGCTTGCTGCTAGAATGCATGCTATCTTGTCTATGCATTCATCACCATTATCATATTCTATGGGAAGATTGGCAAATTTGTTCATCCCTGTAAGATCGCTATTATGGCATTTGACAGATGATTTCAGTACTGAAGTGATCTTTTTGGACGCGTTGAATGCTTTGGCACTTCATTATGTAGCACGGGAATGAATTTTCTTTCTCTTATCAGGCAAACAAGCCTTGCAAACCGGGAGTCATCAGAGAAGAATTATCCTTAAAGCTTGAAAACGGATTTTCAGAACACCATGGTTTCAAGCGCTAATTCCTTATTATAATATGGCTTTGGCCACTGCTGGTTCGTGGTTTTACCCTGATTGGCTGGCAATGGATTTTAAGATGGTGTCACCCCCCTTTTTAAAATCTCCCGAGAAAATGCTGCTTAGGGGGTATGTCACCCAGCTCATTGCCTCATTTCCATAATGGGGATTAAGATGCCTAATGCAGCTAATGAGGAGTAAGGAAATAAGGAAGATGGTAGGGGAAAAAGCTTGTAAAAGATTAGTGCTCACAATGGAATGCCTTCTACCCAAGCTGCCTGGCTGGGACCTGAGATTTGACACACCTTGACAAACATCAACAGTGACATAGTAATCAGGACAACTATAATTCCTGGTGCTTCATTGCCCAGATCCTCAAATGGTGCAGAGAGGATAACCCAGTGAGTAGGATGCTAGCCTGGGGAGCCCTGGATTCCCTTCTATCAATTCCCTTCCTCACCACAGACTTCTCCTGTGATCTTGAGCAAGTTAGTCATTGGGCCTCAGTTCCCCATCTGTAAGAACAAGACTGGGGCATTCTAATTGCAAATACATTAAAGAGTGAGCGTTGCTCAAATGGTAATGGGGGTCAAAGTATCTAAGACAGATCTAAGTCACTTTATTGAAATCAATGGAGCTGTGCAGATTTACTCTAATGAAGACAGATCTGCATCCTCTGTAGTCAAGGGCTGCTTAAAGGATGGCTAATAAGTCCTCACAGCCCCTGTTGAGGCTGGTATCACCAGTTCATCTATGGGTAAAGTGACACACAAAAGGGCTGATCTTCAGCATGAGTCACTTACAATCTTGCAGGCATAATTGGCTCTTGAAGTCACAGTAATGGCCAGTCCACTAATTCTTGGGGCTCAAAATGATAAACCCAAGTTTTTAAAGTGTCTTCAGTTCCCATGGACTCCAGCTGGGGATGTGGAATTTAACAGATAGGTCAACGGAGTCAATGAAATGACTTTGCTTGTCCCTAGCCCTTGCTCAATGAGTCCTTGCTCAGGGTGATAGGGAAGCAAGCTAGCTTCTGATATGTGGCACCATCCTCTTCCATGAGCAGGGACAGCCCAGCTATGGATCTGGGGCCGAGGTATTGATAAACATTACACGTCCCCCCTACAAATTTGGTTCTTAATGGTGAGCAGCTGCAGAAGCTTCTACCCCACCTACCATTGCATCTCTTGAACTCGAGGGACCACAAAAAGGCACCGTGAGAGAGGAAGTCATTCAGTTTCACAGCAGTTAGTACTTTGGCCTGTTTGCTGAGATGACTGCCAAGGATGCTACAGTCTCCTTTTGATGTGCCTTAAAACTGGATCCAGTAACTCACTGAGGGTATGTCTACACAGCAGCCTTATTCTGAAATAACTACAAGTCTTTATTTCGATATAATGTCGAGCTGGAGGACTTCTTAGTCCGACTCGTGGTAACCCTCATTTCACCAGGGGTAAGTGAAGTTGAAGAAAGAATGTTTTTCCTTCAACTTCCTGCTGTGTAGACAGAGCCAAAACCCAAGTTCAGCTATGTCATTGCATAGCTGAAGTTGAAGTAGCTTAATTTGGCTTTAGCCCTGCTGTGTAGACGTACCTTGCATGGCCAGAATAATAAATTTTCAATCACCAGTTTTGGGATGGATTTGAAGCTGGTGGAGAAATGGTCCATTCATATCCTCAGTGTGTCTTTCCTTGAGTGACCCTGGCACATAGAAATTACATCTTTTAATCAGGGCCATCCTTAAGATTTACTGGGCCCAGAGGGTGCTATTAAACTAGTGCTCTTATGCCCAATGCAGCCGGGGGTAGAGGATGATGATTTTTTAGAGATGCGATTTTACAGTCTTCTGAAACATACTAATGAAATACTTTTAAAGCTAATTTTAAATGAAAGTCCTGCAGATTAGACAGTAAATACAGAAACTGACAGGATATACCTGGGGCTGGCAAATGCCTTTTCAATGGCTTCGTTACCACTTGAATGGCTCTTTCACAGGTTCCCTGTTCTGCTAATAGGTCTGGCAGGCTGTGTCACTTTTAGGTTAACTAGATCCTCTCTGGAGGAAGCAGAGACACAAGATGGGGATAAAAAGTGGTGGATGGATGGACGTTAAGGCCCAGGGGTACCCCAAATTTTCTGGTGTCATACTTAGCGCCGCATTCTACATACGGGTAATGATGGCCCTGCTTTTAATGATGAATTGTTCTGTGCTAACCTCCTTAAAACAAAAAACAGGACAATGTAGCACTTTAAAGACTAATAAGATGGTTTATTAGGTGATGAGCTTCCGTGGGCCAGACCCACTTCCTCAGATCACAACTATATATACCAAAGAATACAATTAAAAAAATGAACACATATGACAAGGACAAATCAAATTTCAGAACAGAAGGGAGATGGCGGGGGGGGGGGGGAGGTAAATCTCTGTGAGCTAATGATATTAGAGGTGATAATTGGGGAAGCAGGAATATGTGTTCTTGATCTTATAACTCACTTGGTTAGGTCCTGCGCATCCAGAAATATAATTTATGCTATCATGTGCCGAAAGTGTCCATCTGCTATGTACATTGGACAAACGTCTCAGACACTTCGCCAAAGGATCAATGCCCACAAAACAGATATTAGACAGGATCACAAAGAAAAAACAGTTTCTTGTCATTTCAACCAGAAAGGACATTGTCTCAATGACTTGATTACCTGCATCCTGCTTCAAAGGCTTTTTAAGAATCCTCTGAACTGTCATTCATGCTTAAATTTGACACTTTACGCCTAAGTTTGAATAAAGACTTTAATGATCTTACCCATTATAAAGATAGCTTCCCCAATTATCACCTCTAATATCATTAGCTCACAGACATTTACCTTTTTTTAAAAAAAAATTTATAATGGAGATTGCCTATCTTCTAGAACTGGAAGGGACCTTGAAAGGTCATTGAGTCTAATCCCCTGCCTTCACAGCAGGACCAAGTACCACCCTGATGAATTTTTGCCCCAAATGGCCTCCACAAGGATTGAATTCACAACCCTGGGTTTAGCAGACCAATGCTCAAACCACTGAGCTAAACCTCCACCCTGCCATCACCCTTCTGTTCTGAAATTTGATTTGTCCTTGTCATATGTGTTCATTTTTTTAATTGTATCCTTTGGTATATATAGTTGTGACAATTTTCTTCCACTAATTGATCTGAAGAAGTAGGTCTGGCCCACAAAAGCTCATCACCTAATAAACCATCTTGTTAGTCTTTAAAGTGCTACATAGTCCCGTTCTTTGTTTCAGCTACACCAGACTACACCAGACTAACACAGCTGCATTTCTATCCCCAACCTCCTTAAAAGGCAGCCTTTTTCAGAAGCAGAGGAATAGATTTGGATGTAGGGAAACAGCTCCAATATATCTTTATACTGATCAATCCTGTTGCAGAAGGAAATATCAGTACCAGTCATTTAAATCTTTTAGTAGCTTACATTTTCGAATTCAGAGTGCTTCAGCTTAGGTGATTCTTCAGTTACTTTCAAGATGGAGTGCTCTGTTTCGTTCTGTCTTTTTCACTGTTCTGGTAATTAACAAATGTGACAGAACATTTGTCTTAATTGCCAAGTGAAAGCCCCTCACACCACTAATTGCTCTATAAATATCCTATAAAACAATTCCACTTGGTTTGTGAGAAAACACCCTCATATAAAGTTTTGACACGAGAAAAATCCCAATGTTCTTATTGTAAAGTTTCTACATGTAAACAACAAGCCTCCTCGGAGAAGACAAGTGACCAGTCATCAACATTAAATATTTAATCATAGAAAAGGGGGTGATAATGGGAAGTTCTTTATGAATGCTTTATTGGTTACCCTCAAATTAATAGGGTACATCTTGACTACATGGCTCCGTCGACGGAGCCATGTAAAATAGTTTACTCTGCATAGTCAATGAAGCGGGGATTTAAATAATCCCTGCTTCATTAAAATAAAAATGGCCACTGCACTGTGCCAACGATCAGCTGATCCGGCACAGCATGGCAGTCTAGATGCAGTGCAGTCGACAAGGGAAGCCTTTGTCGACCACTATGGTAAACCTCATTCCACATTTCCGAGGTTTACTGGAGCGGTCAGCAAAGGCTTCCTTTGTCGACCGTGCCGCGTCTAGACTGCCGCACTGTGTTGGATCAGCTGATCGTCGGCACAGCGCGGCAGCCTTTTTTATTTTAATGAAGCGGGGATTATTTAAATTCCTGCTTCATTGACTATGCGGTGTAAATTATTTTACATGGCTCCATTGACAGAGCCATGTAGTCTAGATGTACCCATAGTTCTGCTGTCGTTAAAGAAGGCTTCTTTGGAGAAAGACCCATCCTTGTAAAGAGGGCTGGTGAATGCAGTGATACTAGATTTTTTAATTATCATTCTATAAAAAATGGGACAAAAAAGGGTATTTGATAGCACTGAATGAAAATTAGTGTTTAGGAAATGCAGCCAGTTGATAAGGGAAGACAAAGCGATCAATGAAAAATCTGTGTCTATTAGAATCAAGGACAATATAAAGGAATTCTTCAAATATATCAAGTATTTGGGAGAAAAATTAATCAAAATGCTTTTCAGCTCATTCAGTGAGGATACACACAGATGTATTCTCACCCTGCTTTCAGTACAGCAAAATTTCCTTAAGTGAATATTCAAAATTCACTCTTCCTTCCTAGCATCTGCCTCTATTATTAAACGTAAAAACCACCATGAACCTTAAATGAAACTACCTCCTCAGCTTTCTGTTTTTAGGGCTTGTACAAAGCCTACTTTCACAGCCTTCCCCCAGCTTTCTCTGTAAAGCTAGAAGAGCAGCCTAATGAAAGACTTTGCCTTAGAGAAATATGAAAAATGTTCAGGGAAAACCAGGGATTATTTTTGGATGTAAAATTTATTTTGGGAAAAATAGTTTGACCAGCTCTTCTTAGAGACATACTTCCTATTATCCTGCTCAGCTCAACTTAGGAAGTCTAGGTGCCAGGATAAATCAGAAGTGCCCTGCCTCTGTATGCAGGATTCTAGAACTTGTCAACTTCTCTGAGTTTTCACGTGCCAATTGACTCTGCTTTTCTGAAATCACAAATAGCCACCTGCAAATGACATCTTGAAGTGGGTCTCCCCCAACCACTGCCAAACGAAGGAAAGAGATTTATTGGTTGCTATTCACAGCCTTTGCGTCTGTTGCCTTAAGAATTGTTAAAATGCAGCCAAGGGTATGTCTGCACTGCCATGAACTCTGCCACAGCCGTGGCTCAGCTGTGTCAGCTGATGTGGTGTCATGAGGCTTGGGCTGCAAGACTATAAAATTGTAACACAAAAGTTTTGACTCAGGCTGGAGCTGGAGATCTCATGGTGGCAAAAATGGGGGTGAGTGTCTCAAAGACCAGAATCCAGCTCAAGCCTGAACAGCGACGGTATAATTATATAACCCCACAGCCTGAGCCCTGCAAGCCAGAGTCAGTCGACCTGGGCTTGGAAACTTGAAAACTGCAGGTTTTTAATAGCAAGGGGATTGGGGCGGGGTGAGGGGAGAGAGGGAAGTACTGAAAAGGGGGACCCTAGGGAAAGGGGGGAGTCGGAGGTGCAGGGGGCGGCCTGGGGGAGGGAAGCCCCATTCCCAGGGGTTCTGCAGTCCCTCCCTCAAACAACCCTGCAGGGGAGGGGGGGAGAGAGGAGGGGGAGTGTAGACTTCATAGGGGTTGGCTCCTGGGATATTTGTGGAGGGGAGGACTCAGGGACCAGAAGTATCCCGAAAAAGTAATGCTGTATCCTGTTTTTTGAAAAAATATTTGAAAGAATGGATGATCTCTTTTGATATGCCTGTAAACCTCATTCTATGAGGAATAAGGGATGGCTTGACAGAGCCCTTTCTTTTGCAATTTGTTGCCATGTAGACACACCAAATTTTAAAAGTATACCGGAAAGGCTCTGAAGTCTAGACATAGCCCTAGTGTGCTCTGCAATTCACGCACATCCCTAGTCAGAACCGTGGCAAAGTATAGACAAGCCATTACAAATTTCAGACTCTAAGTGAGGCATATAAATCAATTGCTCAGCTCCACCCAATTCTAGCAGTTCCAACATTTACATTGTCTTTCCCAATACGTTTATCTTTGTGTATTATAAAGTGAAATTAATCATATTCTCTCACTCACAATCACCTAATACAATTCTGCTGCTAATACAGAGCTCAGTCTGTATTATTCCACCATCCATCACTGGATAGACACCATATTTGTAAAAGTCTCCCACAGCATTTTGCATAATTGTAGCTAGCCCCTTTGTTGTGGCAATGGCAGAGTGACTGTAAAGTTCTTTCCTTGGTGAAATAGGGGCTTTTGCTTTTGAATACTTAATAGACCTTAGAAAGTGTCACTTTTAAACCCAACCACATTATTTTATGCTTTTCAAATACCTCAACAGAAACATTCTGGAGCATGTGCGTGTGTGATAAAAACAAGGCTACATGAAAAATGATGACATTGACATACAGTCAGTGTAGCTTTTGAGGCAAGGCAGAGGAATAATACAGCTATTAGTAATAATATTTATTCAAAAGGACATGGAAAGTGCTGACTTAGACAAAGGACCGATGAAGCTAAATAACCCAGTTCTCTGTTGCTGAGTCAAATCAACTTGCATTCTGTTCCCACGTTAACATTGATGTTAACTTTCGGGAACAAAAAAGCCATATCACCATGTTGCCAGTTACGTTAAATGCAAAACAAAATCCCTTTAAACCAAATGAAAAGGGGAGGAGGAGAGGGAGCAGAAATTGCAAGACTGAAAAATATTTGTTTCTTTTTGCAAGACAGAGGACTGTGTGCTCCTATCATTATACCACTTTCTCCGGTGTTTCTCAATCTTTTTGGATTGGTGACTCCTTATTCAAAAGCAAAAATTTTTGCAACACCCCCTTCTTCCACAGACAATTACTATAAAAATATTTATGGTAACAATACTGAGCCTCTAGAATTTGTTTTTGAGTGAGCTGCAGAGAATACTTGACCTTGAAGGAGTGGGGGACTAATATTTTATTTGCTTTAAATCTTAATAACATTGTCAATCTCTCACCATCTATGACCCACCTACCTCTCTGGATTATGACACCCCACCCCCAAAAAATCTGGATTAGGCAGAACTTCCTGCATTGCTATGTTTTATTTATGGGCATACCATGAAAATACCCAAAGCCCAGTCCAACATCTCTTACTCCTTCAAACATATAAATCAACCTCCAATATACAGGGCAAAGAAAAAACTTACACTAGAACAAAGTGATTTCATAATTAACCGTTTCAGGGTTATTCACATTTCTCTGAAATATCTGGCATGGCCCAGTTTCTGCTCTATGCAAATGAGTGCAATCCAATGTGGCAATTCCTATGTTTCTTGCTTGCCAAGATTTCCACTGACTCAAATGGGAGCATGTAAGAAATGCAGGATCAACTAAGTTCAAAGTCTCAGAGGGGTAGTTATGTTAGTCTGAATCTGGGGCACCTTAAACAGCTTTATTTAGGCAGAAACCTTTGTGGATAAAAATGGGGTTTTTACCCAAATAAATCTGTTAGTCTTTAAGGGTGTGTCTACACAGCAAAGTTATTTCGGAATGACAACCGTAATTCTGAAATAACTATGTGAGCGTCTACACAGCAATTCCAGTTATGAAGGAGGCTTTACCCATGAAAGCTCATGATCCTAAATATTGGTTAGTCTCTAAGGTGCCGCATAAATTACTTTTTTAAAAACAGTTATCTAGTAGTGTAAATGCTAACATTGTGGGCAATGCTGACATAGCCTACCTTGCAGAGCCTGTAATGTAGTTGGTCCAGTCCATTGTCACTGTGGCATTTGAGAAGGACATTGGTATCGTTGCTATCCCGCCAGGTAAAAATTGTTCTCAGGATGCAGGGAAAACCAAGCTTCAATCAATAGCTGCATTGTAAAAATCCTGAAACATTCCCAGAGATACTGATTTCTCATGATTAGATGGGGTTTGAAAAATGATGATGGACCATAATTTGCGCAGAGATTTGTGATACATCATAGCTGATGATGATAATACCTAACTATAGGTTATCAAGTCTCATGAATCAGAATTAAAGAGTTTAATTAAATTGCTGATGAATATAGGCCTCATGTGCGGGTACATCTGGTTAACAGAGAGAATCAAAAGGGGGCCTACCATTACTATAGATTAGCTGGAGTTACCCGGCATTGCTCAGGAAAGTTGATATAACTGAGGTGAAGAGCCTGAGGGGAAGAAGGGGGAAGGGAGCTGTGCTCCTGCCCTCCACTTCCTTATCCCTCCACCGGCCTTAGTGAGTGACTGTCCCCACCGCTTCCCCCGGGAAGCCGCTTCTCCCCGCACTGCCAAGCTCCATGCAGCCCCAGGGAGAGGCGATGTTCTCTCATTTCTTCCCTCCCACAGTCCCTTAAAACCTTCTCCTGGATGAAAGGTTATCCCTTGCAAAGTCTGGTTGTGGTAGCTCTTATAGTGTCCAAATTATTAGCGCACAAACATTCTTCTTTATATATTATAGATTTACAAGGGACATGTAGATAAAACAACAAAAAAAGCTGTATTTTCAACATAAAGGAAATATGCAGGAAATTGATTCTTATTCTTTCTGTTCTAAAATTTCAGCTAAAAGTCTGAGACATCTCTCCTGACACTTTCTACTGGCATGAAGGAGTGAGCTAAAAACAGTGAGGTCTGAATAAGCAAAGTGGCATATGGAGGGAGTATAGCCCAGGACCAAGTGGTGATAACTGACAGAACAATACGGGCAGGTGGGCTTAATTAAAATACCAGTGAAAGTCTCACAGACTATCACACCTTGAATCAGGCCCACATTCTCCATTTCAAACACAGGTGAGATGCGTACCTGGGAGTTTAAAGTGAGGTTTCCATTTTTAATGAAATGTTGACCTCCTTACAGTGATTCTCTCAGTGGCTGCTTTTAACAATAGCTTTTGCCATTACATTTTCTCTTCCTTGCAGATAGTGAATTATTTTTATATACAAAGCCCAGGTGACCATATGCTATACTTAGAGGAAACAAAGCTTCAGTTTTACCAAGTGACATAAAACCACCACAATTAACAAACCTAATAAGCACACGCTGCACAATATTATACCTATATTTATTTATTATGGATTTACTTGATGATTTGTTGAGTGCATGTTTCCACAATCACTAAGCACTTACAAAATTAACAAAGCTTAACTCATGTTTGAAGATGAGCTGTTCAACAATGAATGAGCAAACTAGATGGTTATTGATGAGCAGTCAAAGGAGTATTTTTCCTGGGTCAGATTCACATCTAGCCCACGTTAACTTTTACTGGCATTAATGAGGACACAGATCAGCCAGCAGTCTTAAGGACATGAGTGGACTTTGGAATGATGCAATATACTTTTAAATCTATTATTAACCACTGTTGTGTACCTGCTAAAATTAAATGACTGTCTGATCAAATCAGCCCCGCAATATAGTCTTAGGAGTCATTTTTTGCAGACTCTCTGCATTCTATCTGTTTTGTTTCAGTGTTGCAACCAGCTCTTGCCTGTACCCTCACTTCCTCTGCCTCCATGAAACAGGCCGCAAATTTCATCTCACATATCACAACAGTATGGCCAAGTTATCAGATGCTGTAACTTGTTGGCCATTCTAACAAATCTCATAGGCTGTGTCTAGACTGGCAAGTTTTTCCGCAAAAGCAATTGCTTTTGCGGAAAAACTTGCCAGCTGTCTACACTGGCCGCTTGAATTTCTGCAAGAACACTGACTTTCTACTGTCTGAAATCAGTGCTTTTTGCGGAAATGTTATGCTGCTCCCGTTCGGGCAAAAGGGCCAGTGTAGACAGCTCAGATTTGTTTTGCGCAAAAAAGCCCCCATGGCAAAAATGGCGATCGGGGCTTTCTTGCGCAAAAGCACGTCTAGATTGGCACGGACACTTTTCCGCAAAAAGTGCTTTTGCGGAAAAGCGTCCGTGCCAATCTAGACGCTCTTTTCCGCAAATGCTTTTAACGGAAAACTTTTCCGTTAAAAGCATTTGTGGAAAATCATGTCAGTCTAGACGTAGCCATAGTGTATCTCCTTTCTTTTATTAGCAAGCTGATCTCCTGTATGACAGTATTCTAGTACCACAGTCTCCTACACAATGAGGGAGCGTCTAGACTACATGGCTCTGTCAACAGAGCCATGTAAACTAGTTTACCCAGCATAGGCAAAGAAGTGGGGATTTAATTAATTCCCGCTTCATTAAAATAAACATGGCCACTGTGCTGTGCCGACGATCAACTGACCCGGCACTGCACGGCAGTCTAGATGCAGATCTGTTGGCTAGGGAAGTCTTTGCTGACTGATCCTTTATGACTCATGAAACATAAGGGATTTATTTAAATCCCTGCTTCTTTGCCTATGCCGCGTAAACTAGTTTACATGGCTCTGTCAATGGAACCATGTAGTCTAGACTTACCCTGAAGGTGTGTCTTGACTACAGGGGTTTTTTTTAGAAAAAGTGGCCTTTTTTTAAAAAAAATCTTCCCCTGAATCTAGACTGCTGCCACGTTCTTTCAAAATTAAATCGAAAGAACGAGGTGGTTTTTTTGACCGCGGTAAACCTCATTTTAAAAGGAAGAATGCTTTTGTTCAAAAGTGCTCTTTCAAAAAAAAAAAGTGTTCTTGAATGCAAACAGGGCTTTTTTGAAAGACAGCATCCAGACTGCCTGGGTGCTCTCTTTTGAAAATGGCTCGCTTTTTCGAAAGAAATGGTTGGAGTCTAGATGCTCTCTTTTGAAAGAGGCTTTTTTCAAAAGATTCTTTCAAAAAACCTCTTTTGAAACAGGCTTGTAGTCTAGACGTACCCAGAGTGTAGAAATCAACACAATACCATCCTCATGAGCTGCGCTTCACACTTTTGTGGGGCTTAGTCATCTATATGGTCCTACAGAGGCTCTCTGCAGTGGTATGAAATTCTCTTTTCTTCTTACCAACCCTGTACTTGGAAAAGAAATTTTATTTGCAAGGAGAGGAGGAGAAGGATGGGCGAGTGAATGATTTAAAATCTAATTGTGAAGGCTGGGGAAATATCAGCCATTACAAAATTCCGCTTTGGGCCACACAGCTATCCCAGTAATCTCATTACATGCATAATGGGCCTCAAAAAGCAGGCCAGCTAGAAGGGAAAACATCATCAGACAGCACTCATGGAACTAGCACACAAAAAGAATGATTCCCAAACAAACTCTTGCAATTATATTTAAAAGCATATTGCACCCAGTCCCTGAGAATGAACATAGCAAGCTATGCACAATTCAGTTTGTGGGAGCAAAACATTGCAAATATTGGAGGAAAAATATCACCACTAACCCGGTCTTCACCAAACCAAAATACATGTTTTAGCTGATAGCAGATGGTAGAGACATCAAAGCATTAGGTCTGCTTTGCAGCACACGCTGCCTAGACCCAAATACGTGCTTTCATGTTCTTGTTTTCTTTCCCAGTATCTCCTCCATAACTGCTGAGTTGGAGTCTTACCTCCTTGCGTAAGAAATACACTGTTCTGTTGATAGCAGAACTACAGTACAGCCAGTATTCTATCTGTTTAGCAATGAGCCCAGAACTTCAAGGGTATTTCGGTATCTAGATTCCAAGGAAGTCAGTTAAATTGCTGTCATCAGATGTACCTCTGTCCCTTTCAGGGTATGTGCAATGTCCCCTCTACTGGTTTCCAGCTATGTGGGGAATAAATTTTGTTATATTCACTGAGGCATGTGCAGATGTGCACCACCAGTAGAAACACAGCCTGTCAGCTGCGGGTGCTCTGCTAAACAGCCGGGTGGCATTTGAATCTCTCCTGGGTAGCTGCACAAGTGCTCAGCTTACAGAGATTATATGTGGTACTGGAGATCCTCCCTGCCTCAATTTCCCCAAATTTGATCACTGAGTTAATAGAGGCTGTATATAGGGAAAATGCCCCGTCTGTAGGACAGAGTTTGTTAGCTGAAGCCCCAAATGAAATAAGAAGCAAGACTTCTCCTTAGTGTTTAAGCCAGGAGACTCACAGTACATCTATGCAGCAATATATATATGTACGGCGCAGCGAGTTGCAGCACTCAGGTCAACTGACTCAGATTCATGCTGAGGAGCTAAAAATACCAGTGTAGACAGTCAAACCTGATAAGGGAGAAGAGTCTCAGGACCCAGCCTCTAGCACAAGTATCTGTAGAGCTATTTTTTGCCCCATCGTACAAGCCCAAGTCCAAGGAACAAAGCTCTGAGACTCGCTGTCACAGGGTGGGGGCAGTGGGGGATTGCTGTGAACATATCCTCAAGAGTCATTTTATCCATTCCCAACTGACTCCAGCAGGTTTGCATCAGCTCAGGTCCCTTTGCTGGTGTAAGACCTCTTGACGCTTCCCGGGGGGGAATCCAGCCTCAGAAGTGGGGGCCCCAGAGACCTGCAGCTCTTCTTTGGGGCATCATGTAATTCCTGACAGGCTTGGCTTCCTGCCACTACTTCTGCACTTCAGAACACACCAGCCAGGCCTCTAGCCCTTGGGAGCTCTCTTGCTTGGCCCTAGTGGAAGTTTGCCTCAGGAGCTCCTTGTTTTAAGGAATCCCCTCAGCGGAGCCCTTTATCAGGCTCCTTAGATAATTAGCTGCCAACTAGCCACCATGGGAATTGACTGCTTTGGAGTGGGTCTGAATTGATTTGTTCTCCCTCACAGGAGCCTGCCCTGAGTTGACTGATTCCCCTGACAGGGCCAGGCCCCTTGACAGACATCTAAGGCTGTGTCTAGACTGGCCAGTTTTTCCGGAAAATCAGCCGCTTTTCCGGAAAAACTTGCCAGCTGTCTACACTGGCCGCTTGAATTTCCGCAAAAGCACTGAGGGTATGTCTACACTACAAAGTTAATTCGAACTAACAGATGTTAGTTCGAATTAACTTTGATAGGCACTGCAGTAGCGATCTGCTAGTTCGAACTTAATTTGAACTAGCGGAGCGCTTAGTTAGAACTAGGTAAACCTCATTCCACGAGGACTAAGCCTAGTTTGAACTAATTAGTTCGAATTAAGGGCTGTGTAGCCACTTAATTCGAACTAGTGGGAGGCTAGCCCTCCCCAGCTTTCCCTGGTGGCCACTCTGGCCAACAACAGGGAAACTCTACTGCCCCCCTCCCAGCCCCGGAGCCCTTAAAGAGACACGGGTTAGCAACGGTGTCTGTGCCAGGTGCAAGCCTGCCAGCACCCAGCCAGCAGACCCTGCACCTGGCACAGCTCGAGCCAGCCACCTGCTGCCACCCAGCCCTCCCCCTCTTCCCAGGACCAGGCTGGCGGCTCCCAGGACACTGCCTGGGACCGCAAGAGACGGGCGCCCGCCTGGTCTAGTGCAGACATTGTGGACCTCGTCCACCACCTCCACACTAGGCACAGGAAAGTGGCTGTCTAGGGCAGGATAGCTGCCAGCCTGGCCACCCAGGAGCAGGTTTGCATGAAAATCAGGGCGGTCCAGTGAGACCCCCAACCCTGAGCCCTGAGCTTAGAATGGCCGTACTGAGTCAAACCAAAGGTCCATCTAGCTCAGTAGCCTGTCTTCCGACAGCAGCCAACCCTAGGGACCCTGGAGTGGATGGACCGAAGACAATGACCAAGCCATTTGTCTCATGCCATCCCTCTCCAGCTTTCCACAAACAGAGGCCAGGGACACCATTCCTACCCCCTGGCTAATACCACTCCATGGACCCAACCTCCATGACTTGATCTCACTTCTCTGTAAACTCTGTTCTAGTTGTAGCCTTCACAGCCTCCTGCAGCAAGGAGTTCCACAGGTTGACTCTTTGCTTTGTGAAGAAGAACTTTCTGTTATTCATTTGAAGCCTGCTACCCATTCCTTTCCTTTGGTGTCCTCTAGTCCTTCTATTATGGGAACTAATGAAGAACTTTTCTGTATGCACCCTCTCCACACCACTCATGCTTTTATAGACCTCTATCATATCCCCCCTCCGTCTCCTCTTTTCTAAGCTGAAAAGTCCCAGTCTCTTTATCCTCTCTTCATATGGGACCTGTTTCAAACCCCTCATCATTGTAATTGCCCTCCCCTCTCCCACCCTCTCTCTTCCCCTCTCCCAGCTCCTTTTCCCAGTCTCACCCAGTTTTGTTCAATAAAGAGAGTTTCTATTTTTGAACACACGTGTCCTTTATTTTGTACATCAGGAAGGGGGCTAGGGAGGGGTAAGTGGAAGGAGGTGAGGGAGGAATGGGGTACGAGCCCCCAATGGGGAGGACTGGGGTGGCTCTGCGGGCTCCTCGGGGTGTAAACTCTCCTGCAGCCCCCCGATTGACCCCTCTCCCCAGATGGCAGCCTGCGGCAAGTGCATCCGGGCTGATGTCCGAGTGCTGTGATGTGCCCAGTGTGGGCACTCAGGGCACTCCAAGCCAGGACTGGTTTGCAAGCGGGAAACCCCCTGTGAACTGTCTGTCCAGGGTGGGGGTCGGGACCCTTTAAGCACAGCCCTCGGCTAGCCTGAGACAGCAGGCTCCACTCTCTAAGTCCTCATCTGATGCCCTGCCGGCACTGCTACTGGCCATCCTTAACCCCAGTTCAGGGTCCACTCTGTGTGGACGCGCTAGTTCGAATTAGCAAAACGCTAATTTGAACTAGTTTTTAAGTCTAGCTGCACTAGTTCGAATTAGCTTAGTTTGAATTAACTAATTTGAACTAAGTTAGTTCGAATTAGCGCTGTAGTTTAGACATACTCTGACTTCCTACTATAAGAAATCAGTGCTTTTTGCGGAAATACTATGCTGCTCCCGTTTGGGCAAAAGTCCTTTTGCGCAAAGCTTTTGAGCAAAAGGGCCAGTGTAGACAGCTCAGATTTGTTTTCCGCAAAAAAGCCCCGATCGCGAAAATGGCATTCGGGGCTTTTTTGCGGAAAAGCGCATCTAGATTGGCACGGACGCTTTTCCGCAAAAAGTGCTTTTGCGGAAAAGTGTCCATGCCAATCTAGATGCTCTTTTCTGAAAATGTTTTAATAGAAAACTTTTCCGTTAAAAGCATTTCTGGAAAATCATGCCAGTCTAGACATAGCCTTAAATGTTTTGAGGCTCTAGGCCTGAAAGTCTGATCCAGAGCCTACTGACCTCAATGGAAATAATCACTGCCTCCTCTAGGCTTTGGATCAAGCCTCTAGAAAGTAATGCATTTACCAGCACTCCTCATCACACATTAAAACCAAATCTTCGCTTAGATGACTTTGAGGGCTTGTAGCTATACCCAGGTACCTGTCAAGGGCACATTTTTAATAATAGCTTGAAATGCATTGCATAAAAAACTCTTGAGTCATCCATGCTCACTACAAAACCTGAAATCATGGGACACTTGGGTCATTTCTGGTTTGAAGATTGAAATGAAACTTGACAATCTTGAGGCAAAAGAACCTTTAATAAAAGAATTGAAGCATTTTTCTCTCTATAGATATAGTCACACATTTGTCAAGGCTGAGTTTTTGTGGTTTCGTAATAAAAAAAAAACCTTGAGACAGTTGATGATGTGGCAGTTTTTCTTGGTCAAATGTACTCTTGAAAGGACTGATTCTTCCAAATACTCAAGAACTTATATATATGCATCATTACTTTTGAGATTTTCTGTATTTCCCTAGACAAACAGCAAATCACTTGTCTTCAGCCTACATACTCTTTCATTTTACATTAAGGTAAATGAACATAAAGAACAAAAAGTAAAGTCTCTAGGAAACTGAAGAGTGTACATGCACTGCTTTGTTAAGAGGCTACCGTAATTTCGACAGCAGGATTCTCTGTGTCTGTAGAAAGGCAGAATCATTAGAAAATTAAAAGTCCAGTGCAAAGAAAAAAGGCAGATTCGAGCTATATATAAATAGGAGAAAGAAATGTTGAGAAAGCAAGACCCAAATAAAATGAAACCTAAAGATGGCAAAAACAGTCAGCTGAAACTGATTAAAAGGTAGATGAAACCCATGGAAATTTTTCCACATCTTTAACTCCAACCAAGTTTAAAATGAACTAAGTTATGAGACTAGCTCTCCTTAAATACTGATTTTAATGGAAGTTGATGTAGGACAGGTGGGTGATTAGCTGAGACAAAGCATATTTTTTAGTTCTTTTGAATAGTCTAAGTATGTGCTGAAGCATACTGCTTGTAAAAAAATATCTATTTTGTTATTTACAGCATAGTGTTTTGAATACCATACTACCTTCATAGAACATTCAGGAAATGATTCACACTTAAAAGCCCTGCACCTTTTTTCCTTTTTTTTCCCATGCGACAAACAGAATTAATCATGGTTCCAATGATTCTTTAGCAATTGGTTTTAACAACAACTGCTTAAAAAAATGGAATGCAGTTTGCATGATTTTGAGTTCAGAAAATACCTTTGTCTTCTAAAGTGTCGGGAAACTGAAGTAGACCATAATGACAAAAGGAAGAAGGGGATGATGTAGGTGGATTTTACATCTACAAAGAATACCCACAAAGGAGTATAATTCTTGTGGCCCTTTTTCCTCCTGCTAAAATACTTAATTGAATGGTTAAAGATTAAGTGGAACACTCTTAATCTTTTAAGAAAAAATGTATATTGTTTGAGTAATAGGCTAGTCTAGTGGTTAGGGCACTAGGATTCTAGAGACCTGGATTTGATTCCCAGTACTGCCATGGGACTTGCCAATGACATTGGGCAAGTCACATCTCCCTCTAAGATGTGTGACTTCACAGGTGATTAATCAACTCTTCCCCTGCTGCCAACCAGTCAGCTCTGAGCCTCTGACTGGGTGGGGCTGATTAATCTACTGTGCAGATTAGAGGGAACACTGCCCTGTACCTTAATTTCCCCATCTGTAAATTAGTGATTATATTGTGACCTTCTTTACAATTATCTTTGTCATTCATGGATGAAAAAGTGCTGTAGAAGAGCTAAGTGCGATCAGTATTATTTGCATTGTGCCAATGAGCAGAACTAACTTTTTTGTATGCTGTATCCTGATTTGCATGTACAACTGCAGCAACTCTGTGCCTAAACTCTTTGACAGTCTCCAAAGAGTTTAGAGTTCACTAAAGTTCACCTACTTTAATATTGACAACAGTCTTCAGCCCCAAGCTCCCTCTCTCATATTTACTTTCTAAAGATTCTTCAGACGTCTATGCAAATCATAGCAATCTCAGCTTCCAATGCTACACCTGCGTACTGTGGATACCAAAAGCCTTTACACCAACATACCACATGAGGGAAGTGTAGATACTCTAGACATTGCCTTCAGAAAATTAGCACCCAGTGATTTTTTTTATCTAGTTAATGGATTATGAATGACATGTAATTATTTTCCCCCTGAAAATCATGTTAATTTTTAAGAGAAAAGGCACAACAATAGAATTAGCTATTGAAATGTGATAATGTAACTCTGTTTATTGGTAAAACAGAGCAAAGTTTTCTAATCCTCCATAAATTATTTTCATCAATCCAATCACAGGTGACACTGCCATGTTTATGAGAACGTGCTTTGTCCTCCAGGCACAATGCAGAGACAAGCGTATTTGGAATTCTATGCTGGCAACTTGAATGTAGGTATATACCCAGGCATTTGGTATGGATGAAATGTAAGTAGCGTAATAGAACACTTGGTGGTTACAAGCTGCCATTTGTGTTGGGGGGATTGGTTTGCTGCCCGACGGTCTGAGCCCATTATCTCCCACTGACTTCTCTTGGGCTTCGGATTGGGCCCTTAGGAGGTAGTAAAGGGTGCTACAGGTTGAACCTCTCTAGTCTGGCACCCTCTGGACCTGACTGGTGCTGAACCAGAAAGTTTGCTGGACCACAGGAGGCTAGTATTACCTAGCAACATTACCCACACTTGCACTGCTTACTGGGGGTATGTCCACACTACAAAGTTAGTTCGAACTAACAGACGTTAGTTCGAACTAACTTTAATAGGTGCTACACTAGCGCTCCGCTAGTTCGAATTTGAATCGAACTAGCGGAGCGCTTAGTTCGAACTAGGTAAACCTCATTTTACGAGGACTAACGCCTAGTTCGAACTAGCTAGTTCGAACTAAGGGCTGTGTAGCCCTTTAGTTCGAACTAGTGGGAGGCTAGCCCTCCCCAGGTTTCCCTGGTGGCCACTCTGGCCAACACCAGGGAAACTCTATGCCCCCCTCCCGGCCCCGGACCCCTTAAAGGGGCACGGACTGGCTACGGTGCCCATGCCAGGTGCAAGCCTGCCAGCACCCAGTTAGCAGACCCTGCACCTGGCACGGCACAGAGCCACCCACCCGATGCCCCCCAGCCCACCCCCTCTTCCCGGGACCAGGCTGGCGGCTCCCGGGAGCTTGCCCTGGACCGCAAGAGGCAGGCACCTTCCTGGGCTAGTGCGGACATCGTGGACCTCGTCCACGATCTCCGCACTAGGCACAGGAAAGTGGCTGTCTAGGGCAGGAGAGCTGCCAGCCTGGCCACCCAGGACCAGGTGTGCATGAAAATCAAGGGGGTCCACTGAGACCCCCGACACTGAGCCCTGAGCTTACAATGGCCGTCCTGGGTCAGACCAAAGGTCCATCTAGCCCAGTAGCCTGTCTGCCAACAGCGGCCAACCCTAGGGACCCTGGAGGGGATGGACCGAAGACAATGACCAAGCCATTTGTCTCGTGCCATCCCTCTCCAGCCTTCCACAAACTTTGGGCAGGGACACCACTCCTACCCTCTGGCTAATAGGACTCCATGGACCCAACATCCATGACTTGATCTCACTTCCCTTTAAACTCTGTTCTAGTTGTAGCCTTCACAGCCTCCTGCAGCAAGGAGTTCCACAGGTTAACTCTTTGCTTTGTCAAGAACAACAACTTTCTCTTACTAGTTTCAAGCCTGCTACCCAGTCCTTTCCTTTGGTGTCCTCTAGTCCTTCTTTATGGGAACTCAGGAAGAACTTTTCTGAATGCACCCTCTCCACCCAACCCCTGCTTTTAGAGACCTCTATCCTGTCCCCCCTCCGTCTCCTCTTTTCTAAGCTGAACAGTCCCAGTCTCTGTAGCCTTTCTTCATCTGGGACCTGTTCCCAACCCCTGATCATGTTAGTTGCCCTCCCCTCTCCCAGCCTTTCTCTTCCCCTCTCCCACCTCCTTTTCCCAGTCTCCCCCAGTTTTTTTCAATAAAGACAGAATCAATGTTGGAAGAAACGTTATCTTTATTTTGTACATCAATAAGAAGGGGGGCTAGGGAAGGGTAAGTGGAAGGAGGTGAGGGAGGAATGGGGTACGAGCCCCCGATGGGGAGGACTGGGCTGGCTCTGCGGGCTTCTGGGGGTGGAAGCTCTCCTGCAGCCCCCCAATTACTCCCTCTCCCCAGATGGCAGCCTGCGGCAAGTGCAGCCGGGCTGATGGCCGAGTGGTGTGATGTGCCCAGTGTGGGCACTCAGGGCACTCCAAGCCAGAACTTCTTTGCAAGAGGGGCACCCCTTAGAACTGTGTGTCCGGGGTGGGGGTCGGGACCCTTTAAGCGCAGCCCTCGGCTAGCCTGAGACAGCATCTCCACGCTCTAAGTCCTCCTTTTATGCCCTGCCGGCACTGCTTCCGGCCATCCTTAAGCCCTGTTCAGAGTCCACTCAATGTGGACTTGCTAGTTCGAACTAGCAAAACGCTAGTTCGAACTAGTTTTTAGTTCTAGATGCGTTAGTTCGAATTAGCTTAGTTCGAATTAACTAATTCGAACTAAGTTAGTTCGAACTAGTGCTGTAGTGTAGACGTACCCTGGGCTCTTAGAAGACATTTAGAGGTAAATTAGAGCTATATAGCAATACAGAACACTGGGAGCCAGGACTGATGACTGTAAACAAACTTTATGGGAGCACGAGAAACTTGACTATACTCATGAAAAATGGACATCTGGCTAATTAAAATCATGCTGGACCATGGATGTTGCTGGACCAGAGAATGCCAGACTAGAGAGGTTCAACCTGTACCACCCTTAAGTACAGCCTAAGGCATAAACTTGGCTTGCAGTTCAGTCTGTGGGCATGACGTTGGGGGTGCATCAGACATGGAGGTTGGGCATCAGCTTTTGTGAAAACATGCTGCTAAGAAGGATAAACCTACCTGTGAATCTAGATGGAGAGAGAGGATTTGACAAGAGCACCTCATGAAATGTTTCAGAGACAGTTTGGTGTCAGGATCTGATCCCAAGCCCACTGAAGTCACTGGTAGTCTTTCCACTTACCTCACTGGCATTTGGATCAAGCCCTTATTGAACAAGGATGTTCAGCAATGCTACTGGTGGAAAGCCTGTTTATGGAGATTGTGTGCTCTTAACATTTATATGAAGGAGCCACTTTAAAGACAATCTCAGTAATTTCTATCAGGCTCTTATAAATATCTTCTTGTGTAAGTACGTTTAGTTCTTACATTTGAGATAGTAAACAGTAAACAAAATCAGAGTTGATATCAGACTGCGTATTATTGACATGACAAATAGTACAGCTTGTTCTACCCAGAAAGGTCAATTATTTCATGGGTAATTGTTACGGTATTACGGGATAGGTGATCCATCAAAGAAGTTAATAACAATGTAAGTTCTCGTTGAATTTTACCAGAAGTCATGAAAGCTACAAATCCATTGATTACTGAGGTATGATGCATGTGTTCTAATTTTAACTTTTCATTATTTGTCTACTTTGTTGTTGTTGTTATTTTATCTCCATATTCCTTTCACTCCTTCCACCCCCATAGGTGGTTTCACTGGACTTTAACATTGTTGATGTTTTCTCTCTGAGTGGTTGCTAAGGATTCTATTTTTATTTTGAGGTTCATTTTTTGTGAATCCCTTACTTTTGAAAAAGGACTGGCATGTCTGTCTGAAGCAAGTTTATGAACACGTGCTATCTGTGTAGGCTTTACAGATTTATGGGCTGTCAGATTTTGCTGTGGTCTCCAAAAATCTGAGCCTCCATATTAGCAAAAAGTACATTTGATAGCTTTCCTATTTGCAAAGATAGACATCGTTATGTAAATAATAGCAGAGTGCTATCTTTTTTCATCTCCAACCTGGAAGATTGAAACTACAGCCTCCCCTGAGCTGTGGACCATCACACTAACTCTCATTTGGAGTCATCTTTAAAATGCTATCTGGGAGTCTGACCTAGCTCTGTTAAACTGGTAGCCTAAGGCCATGTCTCCACTTACCACAGGATTGGCAATCTGGTGTTCAATCTTCTGGGGTTCGATTTAGTGGGTCTAGTAAAGACCCGCTAAATTGGACACTGAAGGCACTCCTGTTGGCCATGGTTCTCCTTGTAAGCAGTAAGGGTATGTCTACACTACCCCCCTAGTTCGAACTAGGGGGGGTAATGTAGTCATACGGAGTTGCAAATGAAGCTCGGGATTTGAATTTCCCGGGCTTCATTTGCATAAAGCCGGCCGGCGCCATTTTTAAATGCAGGCTAGGTTGGACTCTGTGCCGCGCGGCAACACGCGGCATGGACTAGCTAGTTCGGACTAGGCTTCCTAATCCAAACTAGCTGGCAGCTATCCTGGCATAGATGGCCGCGTTCCTCCATCTAGTGCAGAGATCATGGACGTTGGGGGCATCCCCCCCAAACCTTAATAAGGTCCATGATCTCCATCCTGGATCAGGAAGGCACCCGCCTTCTCCAGCCCCTGTCAGGCTCCTTGGAGCTGGCAGACTGCTCCTGGGGAGCGTTGGAGGGCTGGCTGCCAGTGGCTTGCTGGCTCATGTTTTGAGGCCACTGGGTCAGGGCCCTGGTGGCCACTGTTGGCTCTGGGCTGGCAGGCTTGGAGGTGGCACAGGCACTGTGGCCAGGTCTACCCCTTTAATGGCTCTGGGGCTGGGGAGAGGAGAGTATGTTTGTGCCCAGGGCTCCCTGGGAAGGGCTGGAGGCCCCCTATTTTGAATTAAGTGTCTACACAGCACTTAATTCGAAATAGCTATTTTGAATTTGGTGTTACTCCTTATAGAATGAGGTTTACCAAATTCGAAATAAGGGCTCTACTATTCTGAATTTATTTCGAAATAGAGGTTTGCCTGTGTAGACACTATTAAAGCTAATTCGAAATAACTGCTGTTATTTCAAATTAACTTTGTAGTGTAGACATACCCAAAATTTGGCTGCTCTTTCCCCTTTCCACCTACCCCTTTTCTCTAGTTTTCCCATCTACCTCTTCCTATCCTTCTTTCCTCCCCACTTCGTTCTTCCTCATTCCTCCTTTTACACTGGAGCAAGGCTTTGGGGGGAAGCAGAAGGTTCCCTTGGAAGTCTCACTGCTGCCTTGAAGTTTGAAGGAGAAAATTATCTGTTCCTCTTGCAGCCCTCATGCAGTGCTTGGTGGTGCATTGCAATTGGGCTCAACTTCTCAAAGCCACTAAGGGTATGTCTACACTACGGGACCATGACAAATTAAGATATGGAACTTCAGCTACGTTAACTGCATAGCTGAAGGTGAAGTATCTTAACTCAACTTTCGGTGCTGTCCAGACTGCAGAAAGTTGAAGGGAGAACTCTCTTCCTTTGACTTCCCTTACTCCTCATGGAAGCAGGACTGCCAGCATCGAATGGAGTGCCCTTCTCAGTTCGAATTAGTGTGTCTTCACTATTCTTCTTGCCTCAACAGATCCTATTTGCACAGTCACCCATTTCCAGATGAAAAAAAAAATTAGTGTTAAATATTCAGGGTGATGTCATTCATTGCCATCACAGTATGGAAATCCCCTCAAATGATCTTTATTTAATGTATTGTATAATGGATTGCAGATCATTTTGCAAAATATTCTTTATATTAGATTACAGACATCAATATTCCACAAACAACGAATGTAGGTCACAGAACTAATTTGCAGTGAAGTACAGTTTAAGATTCCTCTATTAAGAAAGATGCTCCAAATAGTATATATTCCAATTCTTTTCTTAAAGAAATAATAATTGGGAATAGCATTCTGTTTGTTTATTTTTAGATTTCAGTAACCTTGATAGCGTTGACAAATATTAATAAATTGCACTGAAATTGGTTGTAGCACAAGGCCCTGGCTGACGCACTGGTAGATATATAAGGACTATATAAGAACATAAGAACAGCCATATTGGGTCAGACCAAAGGTCCATCTAGCTCAGTATCCTGTATTCCAACAGTGTCCAATGCCAGATGCCCCAGAGTGAGTGAACAGAACAGGTAATCATCAAATGATCCCTCTCGTGTCACCCATTTTCAGCCTCTGAAAAACTGAAGCTAGGGACACCATTCCTACCCATCCTGGCTAATAGACATTGATGGACCTAACCTCCATGAATTTACCTAGTTCTTTTTTGTACCTTGTTAAAGTCCTGGTCTTCACAACATCCTATGGCAAGGAGTTCCTCAGGAAGACTGTGCACTACATGAAAAAAATCTTCCTTTTATTTGTTTTAAGTCTTCTACATATTCATTTCATTTGGTGATGCCTAGTTCTTTTATTACGGGAACAAGCAAATAAGTTTTCCTTATTATTCACTTTTCCCACACCAGTCATGACTGTATAGACCTCTATCATATCCTGCCTTAGTCTCCTCTTTGAAAAGTCTCAGTCTTTCTAATCTCTTTTCATATGGGACCCGTTCCAAACCCCTAATAATTTTTGTTGCCCTTTTCTGAACCTTGTCCAATGCCAATATATCTTTTTTGAGATGAGGTGACTCCTTCACTGCAGGGGGCTTGACTTGATGACCTCTGGAGGCCCCTTTGAGCCATATATATATATATATATATATATATATATATATATATATATATATATATATATATATATATATACTTTCAGCTCTATATTTCTATATGAACATGTATATGATGTTTCAATACACATGCAGCACCTATCTATTCCAATTTAATTTTGCAATAACTCATGGAAAATTCCAGCTACATATTTATTTGTTTGTTACAGCTTAAACAAACATACACAATGCAAACTTGGGAAATAAACTAAAGTTTGTGGAAGTTAATTTGCTCTTGGGATCTATAATGGCAAATAAAGATGTAGGGCTCTTTTACTGACCGCCGACTTAGAAGGTGATAGAACTCTGGAGAAAGCTGCCAAGTAAGTTCTGCCACTCATTTTGGAAGGTACTGCCTGATGAAGGGGAATCTTGAGACACCCTCTAGACTTTTTATCAGAAGCACATGGGAAAGGCCAAGATGATCAATAGAAAGTCCTAGGAACAAAGGGTACATCTAGACTACATGCCTTTTTCGAAAGAGGCTTTTTCGAAAGATAATTTTGAAAAAGCCTCTTTCGGAGAAGAGAGTCTAGATTGCACTAAGCAGATCAAAAAATCGATCCGCTTTTTCAAAAAAGAGCATCCAGACTGCCTGCACGCTCTGTTGAAAAAAAGGCACCTGGAAGCATTTCTGCCAGGACATGGGGGCAGCCTTTACTTCCAGGTCCTGCAGCATGCTCTTTGTAGAGATGCGTACTTTAAGGGACCCTCCTGAACAGCCATTCCTCTGCTCCTGCAGCTGGATTGACTACCTCCTAGGGGGACAGCAAAGCTTCTGCAGTGCTTGCTTGGAGTGCCCTGCTTTCTGGGACACCACAGCGGTTTTTTTGGTCGGGCTGGGCACTTGATGCTTGGATCTTCCGAAATTCCTATCTTTACCACAGGCTGCAGGCTGGAACATTCTTCCCACAGTGAAACTTTGCTGTTAGGGACATGGAATGCCAATCTGCATTGTGGCCAATGTGGCATACCCCATCATGCCCTGGCTCATGAAACCGTACACTGGGCATCTGAATGCAAGCAGGGAACAATTTAACACGCACCTGACATGGGCGTGCTTGCAGGTTGAATGCACCTTTGGCCGGCTGAAGGGAAGGTTTAGGTGCCTGCTCACTCGCCTCGGCTTGGAGGAACACAATATCTCTGAGGTGGTGGCTGTGTGTTGTGTGCTCCACAACCTGGTGGAGAGCAAAGGACAGGCCTTCCTCCCAGGGTGGGGAACATGGGCTGATGTGGAGGGGAGGGAGTTCGAGCAGCCCCGGAGAGCTGCCATCCGCCAAGCCCATCAGGTGGGGGTCTGCACCCGGGAGGCTCTCTGTGAGAGATTCTCAGCAGGAGCCCAATGACTCTCCTCAGGGTCTCCCCAATGGGGTCTGTTGGCCTGGGCTCCCCACCCCAAGACCTTTCCTCCCACAACCCATCCCTGCACCAGTCTCTGGACACTTAACACACACACACACACACACACACACACACACACACACACACACACCAGGTTTTATATAAAAAAATGTTATGTTTATTAACAATGTACAAAAATAACTTTTTGTAACAAAATAAAACTGTGTGCACAATGTTTTCAAAAATAAACTTTCTTGTTCAACTAGCAAAGTCTTTTTAAAACTGAGGAGGAGGGGGATGTAAACCTTGAGGAGGGAGGGCAGTTTAGGTCTCAGGGTGTTGCCTGACCCACAAAAGTCTGCTGCCTCAGATCCGTGGCCCTAAATGTGCTTGGGGTCGAGTGGGGCCTGGGACAGTGGGGGGGAGGGAGGCTGCAGCTGTCTGTGCCCTGCAGGGGTGAGGGGGGAGTAGAGGGGGAGGGGGAGGAAGGGGAGGTAGGGGCTGCGGGGCAGGAAGGGGAGACAGGGGGGCTGGAGCAGGTTGAGCAGGAGAAGCGGCAATAGGGACAGGACCTGGGACACCCAGGGCCTCTTGGATATTCCCATACATTGCCATCCACTGCATGAGGAAATCCTCCAGCAAGCAGTTGTGCCACCAAGCCTCTTTCCGTGCACTTTCAGCCATGGTCTCCTCCATCCTTTCAAGAGCCTCCGCATGTCTCCACATGAGGTCATTGTAGACCCACCAGTGCCTGCGGCTTCCACGGGACCGAGTGGGTGGTGGCACGGGTGTCGCACGGCGTTCTGATCCGGCAGGTCCGGCTGTGGAGGAGAAGAGGGAGAAGTGATCAGTTTTATGAATGCACACACTGTCCCTGCTTGTGATCAGTGAGTAAGTCCTTAGACCAAGGGATGGGAGTGTTCTCACTGCAAGCCCACGTCTGGCCTGGCCAGCAGCCCCAGCCTCACAGGGGCCCCAAAGTGGCTAGGGCAACATCTTGCCCCTCCCCATCCTTCCCTCTCCCCCCCATGGCCATACAGCACAGGGAAGTGTCTAGCGACAGTGGATCACAAGGGGCCTGTAGCAGCTTGGGTCTCCCAGGGCTCCCACCCACACACCCACTGGCTACCCGTGGCAGCACTGTCTGCGGGACCGATTGTTGTATTGCTTGTGCATACATGCCCAAGTGCTAGGTATGACACTTGTGGTGGTCTGCGTGGTGTTGTGTGTGCACCCTTGTGACCAGCCTGCTTCCCACAGTTCCTGGTGGGAGGAGGACAGCCCTCTCTGGGATCAGACATGTGGGATCCCCGAGCTGTGAGCAGCTGCCCATCTGTGCCCTGGGAATGAACATGCTTGCACATGCACAGAGAGGTGCAAGCTGTCCAGAAAGAGCATGACATGTGCAGATTGGCCCACATCCCCTGTACTCCCACCTCCCCCCTTCTGTGTGTGTGACCCTGACCGCGCTCACCTGATGTGCCCTCACCAGCATCAGAGGATACCTGCGAGGTGTCCTGTGCCTTGAGAACTGGCTTCAGGGTCAGGGTGACCAGACTGCGATTGGGGTGGTCCTCCTTCTCCTCCTCTTCATCCTGCAGCTGCTTCTCTGGGTTGTCCTCAGCCCCCTCCTGGCAACACTGCAGCGGTGTCTGCAACCCGGTCTGGACAAGAACGGGGGCAGAGATGGGTTTGCACCACCCAGGATTCTGTCCAGCTCCTGGAAGTACGCGCAGTGGTGAGGCGCTTCTCCTGATGTGGAGCTGCGCTTGCGGGCCCTGGCATAGTCCTGCCTTAGTTCTTTAACCTTGGCCCACAACTGGTCCAAGATTCTGGGGTGGTGTCCTTTTTTGGCCAGCCCCTCAGCCATGAGGCCATAAATGTCTGCATTCCAGCATTGGGAATGAAGAGCCTGAAGCAATTCCTCCTCTCCCCATAGTTCCTAAAGGGTCAGGACCTCTGGTCCTGACCATGCTGGAGCTCGCCTCTTGGTGCCCCTGGAAGGCTCATGGGATGGCTCCCTGGAAGGTCCTTGGGGACCTCGGGGGTCTTGGGCTTGTGCCATGATGAATTCTCAGAGAGGCAGCGAAAACCATGTGGTCAGAGGCTTCCTCTGGCTGCCTTCCTGCCACAATGGTTGCCCAGGGTGCCTGTGCCTTTAAAACATGGCTACAGAGAGGAACAATAGAGGTTTTTCCTGCAGATGGACTGTCCACCAGGGCTTTCTCCTGGAGGTCTATTTAAAAAAACCCCAACAAAACCCGTGTCCACACACACCATTTTTCGACAGATCTCTGTCGAAAAAAGCGTTATTCCTCGTAAAATGAGGTTTACCGCTGTCGACAAAACTGCTGTGTTCTTTCAATTTACTTTCGAAAGAACGTGGTGGTAGTTTAGGCACAGGTGAAGTTTTTTCAAAAAAAGGCAACATTTTTTGAAAAAACTGTGTAGTCTAGACACATCCAAACTGGCTTGATAAGAAGGCTTATTACGGCTCACACAGACTATGCTAGAGTGTCAAAAGAGGATATGCAAATTCTGCTAGAATTTGCATATCTTCTTCCGATCTCAGTTTTGAAAATGGAGCTCTCAAAAATGGAAGTAGTTTAGATGCGTTTTTTCCGGCAAACCCTCCCTTTGTCAAAAAGCCACGTAAGCCTCATTTTTTGAGGAAGAGTGGCTTTTCGACAAATGGGAGGAGTTCGCTGAAAAAGCCGCGTCTAAACTACTTTCACTTTTGAAAGCTCTGCTTGAAAGTGAGATTGGAATCGAAAGGAATCTGCTTTCGAAAGTGAGATTGGAAGAAGATATGGAAATGCCCACGGAATTTGCATATCCTCTTTTGAAGCTCTAGCGTAGTCTAGATAAGCCCTTACATTCTGCTATTTAAGACACCAATAAAATGATGGGTAAGCATGACTGTACATAGTGAGCATAGGTTTTCTTTAGAACAAGGGTGGGAATGTGAGACAAGGTGGGTGAAGTAATAGCTATTATTGGACCAACTTCTGTTGATGAGAGAGAAACTTCTGAGCTTACACTGTTCTTCTTCAGGTCATTGAACTCTCGGTAAGCTCAAAAGCTTGTCCATCTCACCAACAGATAATGGTCCAATATAAGATGCTACTTCAGCCAGCTTGTCTTACAAATATACTGAGACCAAAACAGCCACAACAACACTGCATACGTTCTTATCTGGGGCTTTCTTTTCATTTTCTGGGATCTATAATGGGAAGAGACCACTGCATTTGCCTGACAGTGTCTGACAATGATAGCTTTACTGTTTTTATGCGTAACACAGTACAGATATATATTTTGAAATCTACTCGTTTGTTACCAGGAGACCAAAATGCTGTATTTTACAACACAGAGAGCTCAGGAAATCTACTAGGTAAAGTGAAACTGGGAAGCTCTCAGCTAGAATACACATCATCCATTTCAACCCTAACAACAGATGCACATGAAATATTGTTTTGCCTTTTATTAAATAACATTTATTAACTTACCTATATTTTTGTAAATGGTAAAGAAAGCCTGACCTTTCCAAACCTTCCATTTACTGCAGTTTAAGAGGAACATTACAAATGCCAGGAGATACTGCTGGGTGGGAAACACAAAGGATTCGAACAAATTAAACTTTGATACGTACGTAGAAGACAACTCGAGCTGGCATATGTACACACTCCCTGCCACTATATTACTTTTCTATCAAAAAGTTGACATTCAGAATATTCAAGAAATATGACTGCCCTTTCAGATTTCAGATTTGGATTTATTTCCTTCCCATGCAATGTTTATTTGACCTTGTATTAATGTCAGACATCAGAATCATATTGTGATGAAAATGAAAGCCTTTATTTGACTTTTTGATTTACAGATACAGTACAAATCTCATTAGGAGAATACAATGATAGTCTAGGAGTGATGGGCTAATATACACTTGCACTCTAAACTTTAGCAATCATATTGGTTTCAAGTGTGGAGGCTTAAGGCCCCATATGTTAAATTTACTAGAATTCGATAAACTCATTTCATCCAATGATCTCAATGTGCTTTTAAATGATGGGTAAGTATTATGAAATCCATGTTACCAATTTACTGTGAACAGAGAAGATAAGAGCTTGCTCAGAGGTCACCTGGTGTATTATATGCAGAATCTGGAGTAGAGACCAGGGTCTAAATTTTCAGATATGACTAAAGATGGAGGAGTGTCAATTTTTGTGTTCCCATCTTGAGGCATCGTAAAGCTTTTGCTTCTCTATCTTCAGATTGGGGAAGACTACTGCAGCCAAAAGTACCATGCTTTTGATAAGACCTCGGTTAAAAGAAGAGGAGATTCCCACTTAACTGATCAATTTAATCAATTCAGTGCAAATTATCCCTGGATCTATTATGGATTAATAAAATCCTTTAGGATGATTGACATAATTTGGCATATCATGAGCAATACAATCATCCTAAACTCATTCTATTAAAAAATTCATACAACAATGTCATGTAACCACTATTTACCTGTATGATATCCTGATGGAATCCACAAAAATGTAATTGTATCAATTTCCATAGAACCTATATGGTTGTTGGGTGCTTACATATATTGGCTCAGTCTTACTCCCAAGATTATTACAATTGCTTTAATTCCACACTCTGAGCAGCTAGATCAGGACCTCTGCTTGCTCTATAGTGGTGATTATAAGAACATCATTATGAGGGAATGAAGAGAGGAGGGCCTGGCATCACAGGAATCAAACAAAACTTTCTGGCCCAGCTAGCCCTGCTCTGCTTTACCTGTAGCCAATGCCAGGCCTGGAGGCTGAATAAAAGGAAGGAGCCTGGCTCAGTTAGGGGCTGACCAGCGAGGAGACAGGAGTTGGTCCCGCGGTCTGCATGTCCTGAGCCAAAGCTCATCTACTTGGCCAGCCACGGGAGCCTGTAAGCCTCCCATCCCATCCCAAAGGAGGGCAAAAGGGGGGAGTCTATGGGGAACCCTCATTAAGGAGGGGGAAATTTGGACTCTTGGGGCCATGCCCCAAAGACCTGCGGTTGGACAATAGGCTAGAGTTCCTAAACCCAGGACATTAGTGGCAGGAGTCTGCACCTCTTTTCCACCAGCTAATTCTGGGACCTAACCACTAGGCCACCCCACTGCCAGGGAGACTTGGCTACAGTCATTTACCTTGCTTGGCACTTATGCTTTTCCATGACTGCTGACGCAATTAGATGTAATTTTTCCTAGATTTAATCTGGATTCCATACAGCATTTGATACATGAAGTTCTCCTCTCACTTTGGCATAATTTCAGTTAGCATATCAAATGGCCCGCTGTTCCCACCTTTGTTTGCATAAGCTGACCATATATCATTAACTTTCCAGGAACTGATTTGGCTCCATGTAAGGGGAACCATAAATCAAAATAATATAATGAGGAATCAATTGAACTTGTGAACATTTGAGCAAATGTAAGTTAATAAAAATCTCATATTTTGTGTGAAGACCATCTGAAGGATGCTTTTAAAATTGTTATTCACTTAGAATTTAATGCACATGTATCCAGACATTAGATCCTATTCTAGGAACTGTTCCTTTCCTCATTATGATTAATGGTCCTTATAATTTAGTGAAAGAAGATACAGCCAATAATAAAAAAACCCGTATAGTCATGGTTTGCAGTGGAAATTAACTGAAAATGACAAACATTTTTTTTATTGCTAGGGCAGTCAATAATAGGACTTCTTTAGGCACTAGCTTCTGTTCTATCAGGCATATGAGGAGTTTTGTTAGAGAAATGTAGTACTTGATTTTCTGTGTTCTCTTAAGCATACATGATTTCTCCTAGGAAGTACATTTGTTATTTATAACCGAGTGCGCATATGACATATCACTAAATTTTTGCATGACATCTGACAACAAAGCTCAGCAGAGTAGATGTCTGCCAGCTAACTTGTGCATGGCAGATGTCTTGGAAGAAAACTGAATTCAGCAGACCCTCTCTCCTGCTAAAAATTCCCTCTCAATGCACAACTTATGCCTAAAACATTGTTAATTAACAGTTTGGGGTTGAGCTTTTAAATTTACATAGGCTTCTTTTTGGTGCATTTGTACATGTGGCAAACATGTGGGGCATATGTGACATAATTTTTCAGCAAATATTTGATCAGTCTGTGCACTGCACGCAGACAATGCTGTCAAGGAGCATAGAAAGGGGAAGAGTGGAGGAGGGCACGTCCACCCTCCAGAGAAGATTGCTCACTCACGGCACATCTACACTCCAGAGAAGATTGACCCTCTGGAGGTCGATCTTCTAGCATTCGATTTAGTGGATCTAGTGTAGACCCCCAAATTGAACACTGAGGGCAGCCCCCACCAGCATTATGTACTTCTCATTCTCTGAGGAGAAAGGGAAGCTGACGGGAATGTGTGCTCCTGTCAGCCACCCACAGTGTAGACACTGCATTGTTTGGTTTAAGGGAAGGCGAATCCAGCTATGCATGTAGATCAGGCCTTAGTCTGCAAAGGCAGAAAATCTATCCTTTGGAGTATGCCCAGCTGGTTCCATTAACCGGCGCTTTTGAATGCTCCAGAGAAAAGTAACTGATCTGCAAAGACACTTCCATCCCAGGGCACATTGAAGGTATAGAAGTTTTCTTCCAACCCCAAATTTGACCACCAATGCAAACAGCAGAAACCATCACGGTTGAAAATCTAATCCCATTAGTACCCCCTGGCTGTGTCTACACTGGCCGCGAGTATTTGCGCAAGAACACTGATGTTCTACTGTATGAAATCAGTGCTTCTTGCGCAAATACTCTGATGCTCCTGCTCAGGGATAAGTCCTCTTGCGCAAGTGTTCTTGCGCAAGAGGCCAGTGTAGACAGGTAACATCAATTTCTTGCGCAAGAAAGCCCAATGGCTAAAATGGCCATCCCAGCTTTCTTGCGCAAGAGAGCGTCTACACTGGCACGGATGCTTTTGCGCAAAAGCAAATCTTTTGCTCAAAGGCACATGCCAGTATAGATGCTCTTTTGTGCAAATACTTTTAACGGAAAAACTTTTCCATTAAAAGTATTTGCGCAAAATCATGCCAGTGTAGACGCAGCCTCTGCGTATATAAGTGATGAGCAAATCTCCCACTGAAGTCACTGAGTTTGGCTTGTGTTAGTACCACAGACATTGATACGATGTAATTGCTTTGTTTTTTTCTTGATTCTCAGTGATGTAGATTCTGTCTAACCTCTGTCAGTACACAAATAAACTATTATTAGACCTATAGGTCTTCAGGACCTGAGGGAGATTTCTGTATAGCTTGAAAGTGTATGACTATCACCAAGAGAAGTTGGTCCAATAAAAGACATTTTCACACCAATCTTGTCTCTCTAATATCTTGCGATCAAAATGGCTGCAACATTGTAAACACAATGGGAAAAAGTGGCCTTTTGAAAGAATGTCGTCTCAAGGATTATTGGGCAATGAGAAAATGATTAATTTGTTGCACCATGTTCCTGGAAGGTCATTTCTCATCTTCTCTCATTTCTGTCCAATTTAGACTAACTCCGTGCTTCTCTCCCACCCCCCAACTACAAGTGATGTGGCTCTGCCCTACTCCCTACTCACAGCCGTGGCACAAAACCTCTGAAATCTTTCTGGGGGGTGGTTCTCCATGACAAAGGCCTGGTTTGAATTTGACCCTAACACTTGTTAGTGCTGGCTTCTAACAGCACATTCATTTTTTATTAATTATTATTTCACTATTAATTCTGAATTCAGAGGGCAAATAAAAGGTAATTTAAAGAAAGACAGGGAGAAGGATGAAATGAAGAGAAATTGGAGATCAATGAGTACCGTAAGCAGAGTGGGAGGCAGAGCATTTGAATTATTGCATACAGTTGTCTCCTGAACTCCTCCAGTCTCTCCTGTCTGAATTCAGAATCTTGATATTCAGTCCAAAGCATTCCCTGCTGAACAACCACTGCAGCCTTCAGACTCAGAGACAAATACCCTCTTTTCCCTTCCCTGCTGCAGTATCCACGCTCTGCCACCTCCTGCCGTAAAATATAAGTACAGCACAAGAGTGTCTTGCTAATGGAACAGATACTACCTGAAATGGAGCCAGAATTCCAGTGTTTTTTCTGTTCTCTACAAGTATGTCTACACTGCACACTAATTTTGAAATAATCTATTAGGGAAGAAATACTCCAAAATAGCTTATTTTGAAATAACACTACAGGGAAACCTCACTATTAATCCAAGGCAGGCTTTCCTAATGTGGACGTGCTACCTCGATTTAGAGCCCCAGGAGGCACTAGGGAGTAATTAGTTTGAATGGCCCTAGGGAGGAGCTATTTCAATATTGCAGCAGTGGAGCATCCACACTACAGCTATTTCAAAATAGCTATTTCAGAATAATTCCTCGTGGAATGAGTTTTACAGAAGTCGGAACAAGCTGTCCGTTATTTTGAAATTAAATACAGATAACCGAATTTCTGTGTAGACGCTTGCATTGTTATTTTGGAATAACAGACACTGTTCCAAAATAATGCTGCTGTGTAGACGCACCCTACCTGTGGCAGGATAAAGCAGCTGCAGGTACATGTCCCATTGCTTGATCAGATGCTGTTTTTGAAAGACAGGTGAACCTCAGAGAAGAATCATTGTATTAACAGTTGTTTATTTAATGGTGCAAATAAGCAACCCTTGTTCTCTCTGTGCACACATATATAATTTCTAGAAGATTTACTTGGTGTTACTCGGATCCTTAACTCAAATAAGTTCTGGTGTTTTTCATTTAAATCATTACTTTGGGGTGGGCTTGGAGATGAGGGGCTCAGTGTGCAGGCTGCTTGAGGGAGAGAGGACAACCTTACCCCTCTGTCACAAAGCAGCCTGGGGCCAGGTGATATGCACCTTTCCATGGCCGCTGCAGCTCCAGCAGGCATAGCTGGGGGAGAGGGGCATGTCCCCTGGCTGGGGGACAGACAAACACAGAGACAAACAGACACAAATGGTCAGACTCTGGAATATATAGTAGATAGCTAAACCTTTCCCCCTGCTGGCCCAATGGAGTTGTAGCTGTCTTGGTCCCTGTCTCAGGCCCCTTGCTGACCTCCTATGGTCAGTCTGGTGTATAACTGTCCCTCCTGTCAGACCCTTCCCTTTTCATTTTATGAGAAACAAACGAATTCCTGGTCCATCTCATGGTCCTGGCACAACCAAATCCTGACCTTGCTTTATTTTATGATAAGAGGAAGCTTTATACTGAATTTGGTGGTCCTAACTCTTACTGTTTAGGAGGAGTTCTTGAACAGACAGACAAACTCTCTCAAAGTTATAGTAGATTTATCTGCTGAGACATTTTAGGAGGAGCTCTTGAACATATGGACTCGCAGATGGATGGACAGACAGACAGATGCACAAATGCTCTCAAATATATAATAATTATTTTGTATTTAAAGACTTTGTCTTCTTTCCCATCTGCTTTAAGAGAGTAGAATACTCCTATGAAACCAATGTCCTTCACCTTAAAATATTCTGCTGGAAGCATTGCTGGAAGAGCGGTGAGAAGTTTAAAAGAACAGCCACCTACTTAAGGAAAGCCTCATGATTCATAAGTAAAGACAGCCAATAAAATGACGTCCATAAAAAAATGCCAGTGGTGGTTTGCACTGGGGGTCCTACGTTGCTAGCAACAGTGCTATGACAACAGCAGGAGAATTCCACACCGAGCTCCAGGTACACACAGGCTTGTAAGCAAGACAGAGGCCATGTCTATGCTGTAGGTACTACAGCATCACATCTGGGCCTTTGTAGCATAGATACTGCATACAGTGAGAGAAAGGGTTTTTCTGTTGCTGTAATTAATCCATCTTTCCAAGATGTTGTAGCTAGATTAATAGAAGAATTCTTCGGTCAACTTATTTTCATTCTACCTCAGAGTAAGATCAACATCACTACAGAGTTAAGGGGTGTACTGAACACTGTAGCTATATCGACCTAGTATAGACCAGGCCAAAGCTCCACATTTCTGCATGCCTACCTTAGATGCACATTGAAAAATGTAGTGAGATGGTTCATGGGATAAAATCATTACCTGCGGTCTTTGCAAAAAGAGTAAAAAGTAGAGCTGGGAGAAATTTTTGTATCTAAAACTATTTTTCATTGAAAAAAATAAAGATTTCAGTCAATCAGTCCATTTTGCAAATGTATGTCATTTGTTGACTTGTTTTTGTCCAAAAACCAAAAACATCCTTAAAACCCCAAATATTTCATTTTCACTTTTAAAAAATGATTTTTTTTTCTGTTTTGAAAATCCTTTAAATTTTATTTAAAAAACTAGAAGATTTACCCAGCATCCCTTGGGTCCTTCAAGGGGACTGTGGGTGTGGGGCGTGCAGGAGTCAGGGCAGGGAGTTGGGCATATGGGGGGCTCAGGGCAGAGAGCTGGTGGTGCGGGCAGTGCAGGAGTCAGGGTAGGATTTGGGGGCTCAGAGCAGGGAGTGGGAGTACAGGAGTCATGGCAGGAAGCTGGCAGGTGTGGGGGCTCAGGGAAGAGGGTGGAAGGGTGCAGGAGTCAGGGCAGGGGGCTGGGAGGTACGGGAGGCTGAAGGCAGAGGGTGGAGGTGCAAGAGTGAGGGCAGGCAGTAGAGGGCTCAGGCTAGGGGGAGGGAGGTGTGGAGAGAGCTAAGGGCAGAGGGGGTGTAGGATTCAGGGTATGGATGGCTCAGGCCAGAGGGTTCATGTGACGAGTGTGGAATGTCTGGGGGCTTAGTGGGGTTGCCCATGATGGTGAGGATAGTGCTGCTTTGATGGTGGCTTTTCATGGGGAACAAGGGCTGTGCTGGTGGCTTCTTTCAGGTTGGGGAGGAGGGTGTGGCTGCCCAGCCAGCTAGCTGCTCCTCATGGACACATCATCTTCGCAGGCAGGCTTGCAAACCTAGTGAGGAGGATTTTAAATTAGGCTCTTTTGGGGATGGTGAACTAAGTTCTGAAGTAAGTGGGGAAGTGGCATACCATGAAGAAACACAAGGAGGAAGGAGCAACAAAGAAGGACCCCTGATTTGAATGGAGAAGATAGGGCAATCAACTAGTTATCTAAAGTGTTTGTACACAAATGCAAGAAGCCTAGGAAACAAACAGGAAGAATTAGCAGCCCTGGCACAGTCAAAGAACTATGATTTGATTGGAATATCCTGGGGGGGACGGACTCATATGGCTGGAGCACTGTCATGGAAGAGTATAAACTGTTCAGGGAGAACAGGCAGGGGAGAAAGGGAGGAGGAGTTGCACTGTATGTAAGAGAACAGTGTGATTGCTTAAAGCTCCAGTATATAGAGGGAGAAAAGCCTGTTGAAAGTCTTTGGCTACGTCTACACCGGCATGATTTTCTGGAAATGCTTTTAACGGAAAAGTTTTCCGTTAAAAGCAGTTTTGGAAAAGCGCGTCTAGATTGGCAGGACGCTTTTCCGCAAAAGCACTGAGATCGTCAGTGCTTTTGCGGAAATTCAAGCGGCCAGTGTAGACAGCTGGCAAGTTTTTCCACAAAAGCAGATGATTTTGCGGAAAAACTTGCCAGTCTAGACACAGCCTTGGGGTTAAGTTTAGAGGTGGGAGCAACAGAGGTGATGCTGTCGTTGGTGTCTGCTAGAGACCACCGGATCAGGTGGATGAGGTAGATGAGGCTTTCTTCAGACAATTAAGAGAAGCTTCCAGATCACAGGCCCTAGTTCTCATGGAGGACTTTAATCACCCTGACATCTGTTGGGAAACCAATACAGCAGTACACAGACAATCGAGGAAGTTTTTGGAGAATGTTGGGGTATAACTTCCTGGTACAAGTGCTGAAGGAACTGACCAGAGGACATGCGCAGCTTGACCTGCTGCACACATACAGGGAGGAGCCAGTAGGGGAAGTAGATCTGGGTGGCAACTTGGGCAGCAATGATCATGATATGGTAGATTTCAGGATCCTGGTGAAGGAAGAAAGGAGCACAGCAAAATACACATCCTGGACTTCAGAAAAGCAGACTTTGACTCCCTCAGAAAACTGATGGGCAAGATCCCCTGGGAGTCTAACCTGAAGGGGAAAGGAGTCCTGGACAGCTGGCAGTATTTTAAAGAAGCCTTATTGAAGGCACAGGAAGAAGCCATTCCAATGCATAGTAAGAAAAGAAAATACAGTAGGCCATCAGATTGGCTTACCAGGGAAATCCTTGTTGAGCTTAAACACAAAAAGGAAGCTTATAAGAAGTGGAAACTTGGACAGATGACTAGGGAGGAGTATAAATATATTGTTTGAGAATACAGGAGAGTAATCAGGAAGGCAAAAGCACAAATAGAATTGCAGATAGCAAGGGATGGGAAGGGTAACAAGAAAGGTTTCCACAGGCATGTTAGCAATAAGAGGGTGATCAGAGAGAGTGTGGGCCCTTACTGGTTGAGGGAGGTAATCTAGTGACAGATGATGTGGGAAAACCTAAAGTACCCAATGCTTTTTTGCCTTTGTCTTCACAGACAAGGTCAGCTCCCAGACTATTGCACTAGGCAATGCAGTATGGGAGAGAGGTGGGCAGCCCTTGGTGGAGAAAGAACAGATTAAGAACTATTTAGAAAAGCTAGACATACACAAATCTATGGGTCCGGATTTAATGCATCTGAGGATACTGAGGGAGTTGGCAAATTTTATTGCAGTTCCTTTGGCCATTATCTTTGAAGACTCATGGAGACCGGGAGAGGTCCTGGATGACTGTAATAAGGCAAATGTAGAGCCCATCTTTAAAAAAGGAAAGAAGGACAATCCAGGGTATTACAGACTGGTCAGCCTTACCTCAGTCCCCAGAAAAATCATGAAGGGGATCCTCAAGAAATGCATTTTGAAGCACTTGGAAGAGGGGAAAGTGACCAGGAATAGTCAGCCTGGATTCAGAAAGGGCAAGTCACACCCAATCTAATTGGCTTCTATGATGAAGTAATTGGCTCTGTGGACTTGGGGAAGTCAGTGGATGTGATATACTTTGACTTTAGCAAAACTTTTGTTATGGTCTTTCACAATATTCTTTCCAGCAAGATAAGGAAGAATGGATTGGATAAATGGACTGTAAAGTGGATAGAAAGCTGGCTAGATTGTTGGGCCCAAGGGGAAGTGATCAATGGCTCGATGTATGGTTGGCAGTCAGTTTCAAGTGGAATGCCCCAAGAATCGGTTCTAGGGCTGGCTTTGTTCATCTTTATTAATAACCTGGATAAGGGGATGGATTGCACCCTCAGCAAGTTTGCAGATGACACTAAGCTAGGGGGAGAGGTAGATATATTGGAGGGCAGGGATAGGGTCCAGAGTGATCTAGACAAATTGGAGGATTGGACCAAAAGAAATGTGATGAGATTCAACAAAGACAAGTGCAGAGACTTGGGATGGAAGAATCCCAAGCACTGTTACAGGCTGGGGTCCAACTGGCTAAGGAGTAGTTCAGCAGAAAAATACTTGGGGATTACAGTGGATGGAGATGAATCAACAGTGTGCCCTTTTAGCCAAGAAGACTAATGGCATAATGGGATGCATTAGGAGGAGCATTTCCATTCAGCACTGGTGAGGCCACATCTGGAGTATTGTGTCCAATTCTGGGCCCCCTACTACAGAAAGGATGTGGACCTCCAGAAGGGAGGTTCCAAAGAGAATGAAGAGAGGCTGTTCTCAGTAGTGACGAATGGCAGAACAAGGAACAATGGTCTCAAATTACAGTGGGGGAGGTCTAGGTTGGATATTAGGAAAAACTATTTTACTAGGAGGATGGAGAAGCACTGGATGGGTTACCTAGGGAGGTGGTGGAATCTCCACCTCTAGAGGTTTTTAAGTCCCAGCTTGACAAAGCGCTGACTAGGTTGATTTAGTTGGGATTGGTACTGCTTTGGGCAAGGGGCTAGACTCGATCACCTCCTAAGGCCTCTTTCATCCCTAGGATTCTATGATTCTATAATTCTAGGTGGGAGGGGGGCTGGAGCTCTTTGGGGAGAGGTGGATCAGCTGGCCTCCAGGGCTCTCCCCCAGCTCAGGTGCGGTGGCCCAGGGCCAGGGGGTAGGAAGGAGGGGTTTAGGAGCTGGCCATTCTCTTCCTGGTGCAGCCAACCTCTTGTGATCCCCCACACTTGCTGTCCCCCGAGTCCTTGTGGAGCATAACTGTCCCTCCTATCAGACTCCTTCCTTTCCATGTTATGGAAAACAATCAAATTCCAGGCACATCCCATTTTCTTGGCGCAATTAAACCCTCATTTTGTTTTGATTTGGGATAAGAGGCAGCTGCACACCATATTTGGTTATCCTAGTTCTTACCGTTCTTAAGCAAGCGTACTCACTGGTGGATGGAGTGACTCATGGACAGATACATAGACAGGCAGATAAAGTCTCTAACAACAAAATGTTTAGCCTTAAACAAAATATTTCATTTAATCCATTTTAGAAACATTTCTATTTGCCAAAAATATTGTTTTGGGTTGACTTTTCTTAATTTTTTTTGAGTGGTCATTAAAGTGCAAAACCAGTCATTCATATAGTCCTAGGAAAGAGAAAAATTCTGGGCATTTTATAAGTTACACCGAAGATAAAAACACCAAGTTTGCAGCTAAGTTGACTTCATAGTTATCTGCCATGTCCCTTGAATTGCACGCCTGAAATTTTACAAGGGTCATATCAGATGTATTAGAATACATACCTTAGTGAGAAGAAACCTTACCATATAAAGTTTTCTAAATCAATAAAGAGCTTCTGAACAAATTAGGATAACAAAATTATTATAAATAGAAACATTAAAAGAATTTACTGAAAGTTATCCATGGAGTATGCAAGGTAGAAAATATGTAGGATACTGAAATGTTTTAACTAAGAAATACAATGGAACCATGTAGTAGAACACCATGGTTCTCTGGCTCTGTTAGAATTAATGTCAATTCTCAATGGGAGAAGAACTGGGCAGTGTGCCTTAATGCATAGGCATCCACGCATAATCCTTAGAGGAGCAGAAAGAGGTTTGGGGTGTCCTTGAGTTTTGAGTGTTTGACTGGGCAGCCTTAATCTCCTCTCACCAGAAGTTTTGGACAGGGTATATACTATCCAGAATAAACAAACAAGGCTAAGTGAAAAGAAGCATAGTGCATGCGTGACGCTGAGACACACAGGCAAATGTCCTGCCACAAGGGATGGCACTTCCAGCAGAAAGCAGTCTGCACATCCAAAGTAATCTCTACTTGGCACCTCTGCCCTACTGGAATTGGCACATCACCTTGTGAGCAGGAACAATGCCATGGCAACAGATGGCAACCCGGGTAGGCAGCCAAAAGCCTATGCCTTAGCATCAAATGTGTTTGTTGAAGACAAGATCCCTGGCAGGCAAAGTGAAATAAAGCAATTCAGAACTTCTTTGTGATGGAGCAGTACAGTGTCTGGCCAGAAGCCACCTCAGCTACGTGTAGTTCTGCTGAATCAGGTTAAGCATGATGCAGAGGTGTTGCTGATGAAGTCAGTACCTTTTTTAGGTACTTTGGGGAAGTCCTATGCAGAACAAAGCATTGCTGCAGCATGGGACTGCTGAATTCCTTCTGTACAGGATGAAAAGCTGAAGGAACCTTCTTGTGACTTGGAAAGGTCTTGAATATTTCAGTGGAAGAGAAACCGTAAAAACCAAACCCAGCCAACTACAAAAAAGAGCAAGTGGAAGAGTAGGGTGAAATGGGAGAGGAAGGAAGGGAGGGAACCCACAATATGGAACAATAATGAAAGTAGGGGGATGCAGAAAAAAAAAGAAATATCATCTATCTAAACACATACTATTTAATTAGGAAAAGAAGAATTAGAACAAAAAAAGTAAAGATTAATTGCAGAACTATTAATGGTGATTTGTAACCTATCCTTTAAATCAGCTTCCATACCTGCTGATTAGAAGATAACTAATGTGATGCCAATATTTGAAAAGGTCTCTAGAGATGATCCTGGCAATTATAGACCAGTAAGTCTAACGTCAGTACCAGGCAAATTAGTTTAAACTATAGTAAAGAATATAATTGTCAGACACATAGATGAACATAAGGCATTTGTCTCGGGCCATCCATCTTCAGCCTTCCAAAAACAGAGGCCAGGGACACCATTTCTACCCCCTGGCTAATTCCACTCCATGGACCCAGCCTCCATGAATTTATCTTACTTCTCTTTAAACTCGGTTATAGTTCTAGCCTTCACAATCTCATGTAGCAAGGAGTTCTACAGGTTGACTATTTTCTTTGTGAAGAAGAACTTTCTGTTATTAGTTTGAAGCCTGCTACCCATTCATTTCATTTGGTGTCCTCTAGCCCTTCTATTATGGGAACTAATGAAGAACTTTTCTTTATACACCCTCTCCACACCACTCATGATTTTATAGACCTCTATCATATCCCCCCTCAGTCTCCTCTTTTCTAAGCTGAAAAGTCCCAGTCTCTTTAGCCTCTCTTCATATGGGACCTGTTCCAAACCCCTGATCATTTTAGTTACCCTCCCCTCTCCCATCCTCTCTCTTCCCCTCTCCCACCTCCTTTTCCCAGTCTCCCCGAGTTTTGTTCAACACAGAGAGATTCTATTTTTGAACACACGTGTCCTTTATTTTGTACATCAGGAAGAGGGGCTAGGGAGGGGTAAGTGGAAGGAGGTGAGGGAGGAATGGGGTACGAGCCCCCGATGGGAAGGACTGGGCTGGCTCTGCGGGCTCCTCGGGGTGGAAGCTCTCCTGCAGCCCCCCGATTGACCTCCCCCCGGATGGCAGCCTGCGGCAAGTGCAGCCGGGCTGATGGCCAAGTGCTGTGATGTGCAAGCCAGGACTGCTTTGCTGTCTCTCATCAAGTTAGACAAGCGAGCGGGGAACCCCTGAGAACTGTCTGTCTGGGGTGGGGGTCGGGACCCTTTAAGCACAGACCTCGGCTAGCCTGAGACAGCAGCTCCACGCTCTAAGCCCTGATCTGATGCCCTGCCAGCACTGCTTCTGGCCATCCTTAACCTCGGTTCAGGGTCCACTCAATGTGGACATGCTAGTTTGAATTAGCAAAATGTTAATTCGAACTAGTTTTTAGGTCTAGATGCACTAGGTCAAATTAGCTTAGTTCGAATTAACTAATTCGAATTAAGTTAGTTCGAATTAGTGCAGTAGTGTAGACATACCCAGAGACAGAGAATATTGTATTGCCTCTATATAAATGCAGGGTATGCCCATGGTATCCTTGCATACAGATGTGGTTGCCTCATCTCAAAAAATATATTGGCATTAGCATCGAAAAAGGTTCAGAAAAGGGCAACAAAAATGATTAGGGGTTTGGAACGGGTCCCATATGAAGATAGATTAAAAAGACTGGGACTTTTCATTTTAGAAAAGAGGAGACTAAGGGGGGATATGATAGAGATCTATAAAATCATGACTGGCATGGAAAAAGTGAATAAGGAAAAGTTATTTACTTGTTCCCATAACATAAGAATGAAGGGTCACTGAATGAAATGAATAGGTAGCAGGTTTTAAAAAAAGGAAGGTTTTCTTCATGCAGCGCACAGTCAACCTGTGGAACTCCTTGCCAGAGGATGTTATGAAGACCAGGACTTTAACAGGGTTCAAAAAAGAACTAGATACATTCATGGAGATTAGGTCCACCAATGGCTATTAGCCAGGATGGGTAGGAATGGTGTCCCTAGATTCTGTTTGTGAGAGGCTGGAAATGGATGACAGAGGAGGGATCATGTGATGACTATCTGTTCTGTTCACTTTCTGGGGGGCATCTGGCATTGGACACTGCTGGAAGACAGGATACTGGACTAGATGAACCTTTGGTCTGACCCAGTATGGCTCTTCTTATGTTCTTATATTCTTATTTTGTTCTCTTCATAATTTCTTCAAATGCCAGAAGCATCCATGTCACAACTGAACATTGTTGCTAGATGCTGGTAGAGCTCTTTCTTGCCTTAGACATATAGGACTGTGACGGGGCAGCCCCGCCCGTGGCGGAGAGCCCCGTCTCGGCCGCCCTGTACAGCGGGAGGCCGAGCGCCCCCCGCCGCTGTCCGCGGTGTTCGGCGGCAGCGAGGAACGTGTCGGCCTCAGGCGCGCCGGAGGACGTCATCCGGGTGCCCCGGAGACCAGGCCCCCGTTGCCTCGGCAACGGGCAGACACCCCGGCGTGAGGGGCGGGGACGGCGCAGGACGCCAGGGCCGCGACCCTGGCGCCAACTTTAAAATGGACCCACGGCCCCAAGGAAAGGGGGGGCCGACCGCGAGCGAGGGAGCGGAGCGGAGCAGAGCAGAGCGGAGTGGAGCGTAGCGCCGCGCCCCACCCCACGGACTAGAGGAGCAACGCAGCGACAGCTGCCCCTCCCCCCACCCGGCGTACGGGTGCACCGGACCACGGCTTGTTGGTGAGCACGGGAGCCGGAGGGGAAGGAAGCAGCCCAGGGCAGAGTCAGGGATGACTGGTGGGCTGACGAGTTAAGGGGTCGTACCCCGTCAGCCGGGTTGGGGTCGGCTGGACCAGAACCCTTAGGGCCCTGGGCTGGGGCCCGTGAGAGTGGGCGGGCCCAGGCCCCCCCTTTCCCCCCCGCCTGCCTTGTTGGGGTGTGGGAAACCGAAGATAAACACACGGATAAGAGGAACTGGGGAACTCAGGACTCGGGGACAGCAGCGAGCCCTCCGGGCAAACGCCGTGGGGCGGCGTGGGGGCGTCACACGGACCAAATTCTGTTCCCTAATACATGCATGGAACCCTCCCCCATCCCTAATTAAAATACCAAAAAAATGATAATTCTTGCAGACACAAATGAAGTGATTCAGGTTACACATATGCAGCTGAAAGAACCATTTGGCCCCTGCAGTTCCCCTCATGACTCATTATTATATATCTGGCAACAAAGTTTGAATGTTGCATATTCTTATGCACCAACAAGGCAGCCTCCAGCCCTTCTTGGAATAGTGATACATGGCCACGTTACAGTGCTCGCCATTTCAATTACCATGTCTTTGAACTTGGTCAGGAGAGTTTGTCAGTGTGAATAAGTAGTCACTGTGCAAATATTTAAAAAAAAGTATAAAAGGTAATGTCATCTTTCTTTACAAATCTGATTAAAAGAAACCCTTTCCACACTGACTCAAAGGGGATGAAAAAAATTATAGAGAATGAAATGTGGGTTTGGTAGGGATAAATCCCAACAAAAACCTTGGAGCCAAACAATCTGGATTTTAGGGTAGTCTGACCAAGACTCAGAGTTTCCCTTCCATCAGGCAGTCCGTATTGTCTAAGGGTTACCAAGTTGCCAGCTCTGCCAACCCATAGTAGGTTCTATTGTAATTTGTTCTAACTATACTGTCTTGCATTTTATTATGTGGTTCATTTAGCTCCTGTCTGCAAAGTAAACACCACCAAAATACCACTGGCAGATTTTTTTCCCCTCCAGCTGATTGTGACATGGACCTTTGTTACACCTTTTCTATTTTTGAACAAGAAAAACAATTCTATCTACTTCTTTAATTTTTTGAAGCAAGTGTTAACGGACACAGTGTTCAGTAGGAAGAGACTTTTTGGTGCAATTTACATATCAAATGTAACTGAAAACCCTGGCGCCACGATAATGTTATCTTTCTTTCTGCAAGTGACAGCAGTCATGAATGTTACAAATGTTCTTGAATTGTTTTACTGTTCTTGACGAATGAAGGACTGATACTTTTTCCTGAATGGTGCTGACAATGCTTTTTGTAGCAGTGTGATTTATCCCTAAAGACAGATTTGACTTACCTAGTAATACAATAATAATACCATTAAGCTCTTATATAACATTTTTTTGAAGCGTGCTGCAAAAGAGGTCAACATCATAACCCATATTTTAAAGTTGGGGAATCTAAGGGGTGAGATGATTTATGCAAGGTTACTCATTAGGCCAGTAATAGTACTAGGAAGAGAACCTGTTTCCCCTGAATTGCTGTCTGGTGCTCTCTGTGCTAAGAGCCGTCAGCAGATATGTGAATTTGGCCTTGAAGTGAAATTCATCATGATGGAGAAGGCCTGCACCCACTCTAAGCACATCTGACATCACACTGATTCTAGTTCCCTTCCTCAAGCAGTGTAGTACCTTATCCCATTTTCCTGCAAAGACTTATATGCCATCTGAAATAATGTGTGCAGATGTGGCCATCATCTGAAAAACGATATGTTGGAATTGTAAAAAAAGTTCTTAAAAGGGCAATAAAAATGATTGGGGGAAGAGTGAAACCATTTCTGTATGAGGACAGATTAATGACTGGGACTTTTCAGCTCACAGAAGAGATGACTGAAGGGGAATGTGATAGATGTCTATAAAATCATGACTGGTGTGGAGAAAGTACATAAGGTAGTCATAACACAAGAACATAGGATCATCCATTAATAGGGCACCAGGTTTGAAGCAAACAAAAGGCAGAGTATTGTTCACACAATCCAGAGTCAACCTGTGGAATTCTTTACTAGAGGATCACGTGAAACCAAGCCTATAATAGGGTTAAAAAATGAACGAGATAAATTCATGGAGAATAGGTCCATCAATGGCTATTAGCCAGGATGGACAGGGATGGTGTCCCTAACTGTCGTTTGACAGAAGCTGGGAATGAACAACAGGGAATGGATCACTTGACGATTTCCTGTTCTGTTCATTCCCTCTGAAGCATCTGGCATTGGCCCCTGCTGGAAGACAAGATACTGGGTGAGCTGGACCTGTGATCTGATGCAGTATGGCCTTTCTTGTGTTCTTATGTGCCACAGGCTATTCAAGAGTCGGGGAGCAGTGGGACTATTCACAGTGTGAAAAGTTAAGTATGCACTGCAGGATTGGGGGTCTCAATGCATGCGTATGTGGGAAGTAAGTAGTACACCATTCAAAGCGTCTAATGGGGCTCATGCAGACCTCCACGGGGTGATGGCTGCCTGATTTCTGCTCTCCTCATTACTCAAGCAAGAGTTTAATTTCAAACGATCATGTGTTTGGACAAACTGACAAGTTTCTGTCATAAATCTCAAAACAGGCTTTGAATAAAATCTGAACAGTAAATGTGGATTCCACTGGAGAGGAAAAGAACAAAAGAGCAAAGCTAGCTGACTCATCACAGCAGTCATTGGAAATTGAGGCAGCTGCACCTTTTCAGAGCTTGACTCTAGACACAGCAGCACTGACAGAATACCTGACAGGAAAAGTGGATATAATTTAAGATAGCAGTGGTCTCTTGAGTGATGGCTCGGATGTTAAATATTTAATTGCAAACTAAGCCATTCATTTTCTGCTGAAACGAATGAGCTTAGCTGTGATACTACCTCCTAATAAACCAACCAAACAATAACAACACAAAACACCAACACAACACCCAGTCTACGTCTAGACTGCAGGCTTCTTATGCAAGGGTATGGGTGGGTGGCTGAGGGGAGCAGTCAGGATGGGGATCAGGGTGCTTAGCCTCAGGCTGTGGGGAAAAGGCCTGGTTTTAAGGAAGAATGAAAAGAAAGAGAATTAAATCTTCCTTCGACAAGTAAAAAGAGAAACCACGGCGGCAGCAGCAGGAGATCCCAGAGCAGTAGCCCAGGCGTTCCTCCTTGTGGGAGATTAAACACAAGGGCTGCGTCTAGACTGGCATGATTTTCTGGAAATGCCTTTAATGGAAAAGTTTTCTGTTAAAAGCATTTTCGGAAAAGAGCGTCTAGATTGGCACAGACGCTTTTCCGCAAAAGCACTTTTTGCGGAAAAGCGTTTGTGACCAATCTAGATGCGCTTTTGTGCAAAACAAATCTCAGATGTCTACACTGGCCCTTTTGCACAAAAGTTTGCGCAAAAGATTTGCGCAAAGGGGACTTTTGCCCAAGCGGGAGCAGCATAGTATTTCCGCAAAAAGCACTGATTTCTTACAGTAGGAAGTCAGTGCTTTTGCGGAAATTCAAGCGGCCAGTGTAAACAGCTGGCAAGTTTTTCCGGAAAAGTGGCTGATTTTCCAGAAAAACTGGCCAGTCTAGACACAGCCAAGCACAGCTGCACTTATGCCCTGTTGGGAAAACCTCACTGGTGTATGTGCTGGTGAATTCCTTCTTCCTTCCCCTTTAAAGATACCTTCTCCTGCATGCATGTTTACCTCAGCACTCCACAGACAGCTTTAAAACTAGGAATAAAAATCTACTTGGGAAACTGAACATATCTTTATTATTCTCCATCACATGTTGGCTGCCTGAGCCATCCCATCCATAGGATAGTTCAGGGTGGCTGCCCAGGCCCTGCAATTTGGGTGGTCTTGCAACAGCCACCCCAACCACCCTATGGATAGGACAGAGCCCAGGGGGCACAGCAGCCTGGTGGATTATCTGGGGGAGGGCAGCAGCAGGGATTGCCCCTGCCCCACACTCACCATAGTGGCAGGAGCTCAGGAAGGGCAGTGATGCATGCAGAAGCCTGCATTGCTCTGCCATCTTCTCCCAGTCAGGTTGCTCTGTTTCAACACAATGGTGGGAAGCAAAGCGCCCTGGCCCAGTCTGCTCCACTCCCCCAAGTGACATGGACTTGGGGATGGAGCAGACCGGGACTATGGTGCTCCGCTTCTGGCCGCCATGGTGAAGAGGAGCAACCCAGCAGAGAGAGGGGAGGGGAGCAGCGCAGGCTGCTGCTGTGTGTCTTGCTCCATCCATTTCTTGGGCTCCCACTGCTGAGGTGAGTGCAAGTGGGCAGGGAGGCTGTGTCTAGACTACATGCCTCTGTCGTCAGAGGCATGTAGATTAGACACATAGGCAAAGTCAAATGAAGCCACGATTTAAATAATCGCGGCTTCATTTAAATTTACATGGCTCAGCGCGATAGTCTGGATGCTCCCCTGCCGACATCAAAGCCCTTTGTCGGCAGCCCCGTTATTCCTCGTGGGATGAGGTTTACCGGGGCTGCCGACAAAGGGCTTTGATGTCGGCAGGGGAGCATCCAGACTAGCGCGCTTAGTGGACAAACAGCTGATCAGCTGTTTGTTGGCTCAGCGCAGCAGCCATGTAAATTTAAATGAAGCCGTGATTATTTAAATCGTGGCTTCATTTGACTTTGCCAAAACAACAAATCTACATGGCTCCGTGGACGGAGCCATGTAGTTTAGACGTATCCAGAGAGTTGACTCCCGTTGCCGCCCTGCACTAGGCCCCGGCATAGTTTTGGGAAGGCAACTTCAAAGATAGAGTACAAGGGGGGAGAGGAGGGAGGAGGAGCAGGGCTTAGGGGAAGAGGTGGAGCAGGGTCGGGAAGGGGTACAGAAGGGGTGGGAAGGAGCAGGAGGAGATTGGGTGGGTGCTTATAGTGAGAAAAGGGTGGGAGCTTGCACCCCAGGCCCTGTGCCCCCTCTAGGGATGGCTCAGGTGGCTGCTGCTAACAATAGCAATAGGTCGGTGTACATTGTTTTAGTCGAGCACAGACACCCAGCATGGTGCAAACAGGCAGTGCCAGGCTGAGCACACTACAGCAACACACATTATTGTGGCTCAGTGTTAAAAGGCTCCTTCAATGCCTCCCTGTGCTGAATAGCCCTCCTCCTTCCCTGCTGAGCTCTGGCTGTTCATAATTCACAGCACAATATTGAAGAGCAGAGCAGGATCCATGATTTCTGACAGAGACGGTTGGCTTCCAGGTCACCAGGGCACTTGAAAAGCAACTGGAAACATAGTAAGATGCCAATGGAATGATGGGATTGAAAAATCTGCATCATGTGACACTGAATCACCCCTCATAAGACATTGTACACTCATCGCAAAACACCCTGTGGCCAGTTGCATAGTAGGATTGCTCTCTGTGTCAATGCAAGAGCTGCTATGGTGGAGGCCCTCTGTCCACACAAGGAGCACACTGAGGGTATGCAACTGTGGTTTAATTACAGTCTTAGCCTGGGCCAGCCCTCTACATTTTGGCACCTGAGGCAGGGAGCTCAAATGACGTCCCCTTATGCACATATGCACCAGCGGCAGACACAATTTTCGACACTCTGGGTCCTAGCGGTGCCCCCCACAGTCTGACACCTGAGGTGGCCGCCTCAGTTTGCCTCATGGTAAGACCAGCCCTGGTCGTATTTGTACATCAGTTTAATTTAAATTGACTTAACTTTGTCCTGTAGACATAGCCTAAGACAGACGTTATACTGGTGGGCACGGAAAGCACTTGGAAGGGTTTGCAGCCACTATGCAGTCATGTTAGCTGAAGGGTAATGCTCCCAGTTGGTTCACTCAGGCTACGTCTAGACTGCATCCCTCTGTCGACAGAGAGATGTAGATTAGGCACATTGAAATTGCTAATGAAGCAGGGATTTAAATATCCCACACCTCATTAGCATAAACATGGCTGCCGCTTTTTTTCGAAATGGAGGGGTTTTTTTTTCGAAAAAAAAGGCAGTCTAAACGTGGATCTGTTGAAAATAAAGCCTTTTTCAACAGACCCTGTAGTCCTCAAAAGATGAGGTTTACAGGATCTCTTGAAAAAGGCTTTGTTTTTGAAACTCCATTTTGAAAAAAAGCAGCAGCCATGTTTATGTTAATGAGGCGTAGGATATTTAAATCCCTGCTTCATTAGCAATTTCGATGTGCCTAATCTACATCTCTCTGTTGACAGAGAGGTGTAGTCTAGAGTCTGTAATTCAAGACTAGTCCTGGATTTCTAACTAAGGCTAAACTCTGACATAGCAGCATCGGTGAGTAATGCTTTTTACTGCATCTCCTGTTGGGTAGAAAATTGCATCCTGCCTTGACACCCCATGACTTGGCTACTGTTATACACCTTTCATAACCTTTTCCTCTACTGGAGCACAGCAATAGACCCAGCCATGAATCTTTCAGCCCTTAAGAAATACCATTTAGAACAGAGCTTTGAATTTTTTAGGTTTGCACGACCTCAAGACTCAGTGCAAATGCAGGGCTCTCCTAATGCCATGAAACATTCCTGCGGGTTTGTGTTTACAGAAACTGGGCAACTCATTTTACAAAAGGTTCTAACTGAGCATGCAAATTGGTTCCAGTGCATTCAAATGCATGTGTCCAGTGCACAGCTATCTGCATTTTGTTGGCCTCATTCACCAGTTTGAGGCTGGGCTCCTTCTATTTGAGCTATGCTGGTGAAAAAAGGAGCAGTACAGGACCGAGAGCTTTAATATAAGATACAGTGTTTGACCATCTTCCCCTTATTGGACATGGACAAGTCCAATCATCCACCTCGGCTTGCTAGCCACTCAATTGTCTCAATCATTATGTCTCGGATGGAAAGGGTTAAATCTTGTGGTTCTCTTGGCATAAAAGGAATATTGAGATGAAAGAATAATCAATCTTCCATAAATAATATACATCGGTGGAGACATTATATATTCAAAGCTACAGTCAAATGGTCGGGGAAAGAGATAATTTATTCTGTTGAGTTTCTGCAGAATGAATCCTGGAACAGATCAAACAAAAAAAGTTATAAAATAGGAATTATAGGTAATGAAGGGCTCCTTCTTTGCCAAGGAGTTCAGCTACCTCTTATGCATAATTAAAATATATGAGGTCAGGGGGAAGCTTAAAGGTGATTGTCAGGAATCATTTGTTATTCTTTTATTAAGCAACCCCAGAGCTGTATTTACTTTACAAAAAAATTATAACATGGAATGACTGCAATTAAAACGCATATTTTACATTAATATGTTTTGATTAAACAAAAAGCAGAAGAACAGGAGTACTTTCATATTTCCTTCCTGTGCTTATAACAGGCTAGTTTTGTATTTCTCAATTATCTGCCTCATTGCCATATTATTCCAGGAAGTAACATTTCCGTAAGACCTTTTGTCTGGCAATGATGTAACAGAGCCACCAAATTAGCTTTTTCATGACTGTGTCATCATTTTGGAAGTTTTCAAGTCAGTGTCACCTGGATTGATGAAGAAGAATGAAGTCTAGCCATGGTTGCTCGGTCGAATAATGACAAATACACTCCATTACATATCTGTTTTGTATGACTTTTACTATGAACATTTTACAATTCTAGCATATACCAATATGGCTACGTCTAGACTGGCATGAATTTCCAAAAATGCTTTTAACGGAAAAGTTTTCCGTTAAAAGCATTTTCAGAAAAGCGTGTCTAGATTGGCAGGATGCTTTTCTGCAAAAGCACTTTTTGCGGAAAAGCGTCCATGGCCAATCTAGACGCGATTTTCTGCAAAAAAGCCCCGATCGCCTTTTTCACGATCGGGGCTTTTTTGCGGAAAACAGTACTATGCTGTCTACACTGGCCCTTTTGCACAAAAGTCTTTCGGAAAAAGACTTTTGCCCAAACAGGAGCAGCATAGTTTTTCCGGAAAAGCACTGATGATTTTACATGGGATCGTCAGTGCTTTTCCGGAAATTCAAGCGGCCAGTGTAGACAGCTGGCAAGTTTTTCCGGAAAAGCAGATGATTTTCCGGAAAAACTTGCCAGTCTAGACACAGCCTTTATGTACAGTGAATATCAACATAGTTTTTATGTGTCATAGATATATCACTATGCCATACCAAGAAGGAAGTCATGGAATTATACTGCCATTGGCCTTTCACTGAAGAAACTGTCTATATTCAGAGCTAGTTCAAATTTAGATTGAAGTTGGGACAGAGGTAGAATCAAGACTAAGGGTACGTCTAGACTACATGCCTCTGTCGCCAGAGGCATGTAGATTAGGCTACCAGACATAGGAAAATGAAGCGGCGATTTAAATAATCGCCGCTTCATTTAAATGTACATGGCTGCCGCGCTGAGCCGACAAACAGCTAATCAGCTGTTTGTCGGCTCAGCGCGATAGTCTGGACACGCGGGTGTCGACATCAAAGGCATTTGTCGACCACCCAGGTATGCCTCCTGGGATGAGGTATACCTGGGTGGTCGACAAATGCCTTTGATGTCGACACCCGCGCGTCCAGACTATCGTGCTGAGCCGACAAACAGCTGATCAGCTGTTTGTCGGCTCAGCGTGGCAGCCATGTAAATTTAAATGAAGCGGCGATTATTTAAATCGCCACTTCATTTTCCTATGTCTGGTAGCCTAATCTACATGCCTCTGGCGACAGAGGCATGTAGTCTAGACGTACCCTAAGATTGTAATCTCATGTGATTTTCTTGTGAAATTTTGGACCTACTAGCAGAAATAGTACTAGCTCAAATTATTTCTGAGTGGTTTTCATTGCATAGCATGGCACTGCAACCCTGACTCAGAAATGAAGTCCCTTCAGGTTTTGGATCTGATCTAGAACCAAAAGCATACTAATGGGTTTGGATCTGAAAGTTCATCTTGTTCAGCCTAATGGGTTAAAACTACAACTTGACTTGTGCACTCTAAGGCTATGTCTACACTGGCATCCCTTCCGGAAAAGGGATGCTAATGTAGCACTTTGGTATAGGCAAATCCACGGGGGATTTAAATATCCCCCGCGGCATTTGCATTAACATGGCTGCCGCGCTGAGCCGACAAACAGCTAATCAGCTGTTTGTCGGCTCAGCGCGATAGTCTGGACACGCGGGTGTCGACATCAAAGGCATTTGTCGACCACCCAGGTATGCCTCCTGGGATGAGGTATACCTGGGTGGTCGACAAATGCCTTTGATGTCGACACCCGCGCGTCCAGACTATCGTGCTGAGCCGACAAACAGCTGATCAGCTGTTTGTCGGCTCAGCGTGGCAGCCATGTAAATTTAAATGAAGCGGCGATTATTTAAATCGCCACTTCATTTTCCTATGTCTGGTAGCCTAATCTACATGCCTCTGGCGACAGAGGCATGTAGTCTAGACGTACCCTAAGATTGTAATCTCATGTGATTTTCTTGTGAAATTTTGGACCTACTAGCAGAAATAGTACTAGCTCAAATTATTTCTGAGTGGTTTTCATTGCATAGCATGGCACTGCAACCCTGACTCAGAAATGAAGTCCCTTCAGGTTTTGGATCTGATCTAGAACCAAAAGCATACTAATGGGTTTGGATCTGAAAGTTCATCTTGTTCAGCCTAATGGGTTAAAACTACAACTTGACTTGTGCACTCTAAGGCTATGTCTACACTGGCATCCCTTCCGGAAAAGGGATGCTAATGTAGCACTTTGGTATAGGCAAATCCACGGGGGATTTAAATATCCCCCGCGGCATTTGCATTAACATGGCTGCCGCGTTTTTCCGGCTTGGAGATAAGCCGGAGAAAAGCGCCAGTCTAGACGTGATTCTCCGGAAAATAAAGCCTTTTCCGGAGGATCTTTTATTCCTACTTTCAAGAAAAAGGATCTTTCAAGTAGGAATAAGAGATCCAAAGTGCTACATTAGCATCCCTTTTCCGGAAGGGATGCCAGTGTAGACACAGCCTTCGAGTAAGGCTTTGTCTCCACAGGGAAGGTTTGGCCACCAAAGTGCTGTTGAAATGCAAAAGTCAACAAAAGTGAAAGCTGGTCAAACTGTTTTTTTCTATCTCCCATTGTTGATATTTCACGGCCACATTGTTAGCACCCTGTCAACAGCAAAGAATATGTGTTAGCAAGAGTTCACCTAATGAATATTCTGCAGACACAGGTATATAATCTTGAAAAGCCCTTTCTTGTGGTACATATTCAATTTCACTTGGCAAAGCTGTTCTGAGCTGATTTGTCCCATTCTATTTCCTAGGGTTTTTTTAAACAATGTTCTCTCCTATATGCAAACAGACAGACTTTCAGTCCAAATTAAACTGTTAAAAGGACAAAGCACACTTGTGTTTTCCAACCAGTTTGAAAGGAACTTTACTAAGTGAATATTGACGATTTTTACACTCGTGCGTGACAGACTGTCGGAAAATGTAAGCAGTAAATTCAAGTGGTTGGGTTTTTTGGCTTTGTTGTTGTTTTGTTTTTTGGCATCCACTCAGAGACACATAAACAATTCTCTTTGTACTGGCCACATAAGGGGTTTTTTCCCTGAGAAATACGTACTGTCCATGACAATAAGGAGCTCTTAGATCCTTTTCCGGCATGAAAACAACAAATTTGATCTTGCAGGGGCACCTGTGAGATAGTGATAAACTGTATTTGTCTTAATATTGCTGTAAATTAATCTTCACAGACAGCTATTTTACATTTAGATGCAAGCTACAGGACAGACCTTCTTGCACTACAGATCTGGGTCAGGTCCTTTTAACAGCTGCTTTTTTTTTAAAGAAGGGGAAGGCGCTCAAGTGGTGGTACCTTTGGAAGCCTTGAATTATTGCTGAAGTTTTGGTGCTTCTCTAGTTCTGATGGACAAGAATTGAGTTCCAGGATAGTGCTGACTGTCAGCACCAGTTCAGAGAGATGGAGGGTGGGGAAAAGAAAATTGACTTTTGTGTTTTTGTAATACTGAGTGAAAAATATAAACTACCCCAAGGCAGAGGAACATAGAGGAAGGAAAGGGGAAAATGTTACATCTGTTTACTGAACATGTCTGGATCCTCATACAATATTCAGAGTACATTTAAAAAAAATCCTTCCTTGTTTTGCACTAGAAGTGTTAGGACACTTACCATGTTCTAAGTGGCCAGACATCAGTAAATTCTGTGCACTTAGATATTCACACACAGTCTCTCTCTTTTTAAAAAGATCTAGATAGAAACCTTTAGATGATCTAATTAACTTGGAAGAGTCAATTAACTGTTAAAGAGCAGCTGATTTCTAATGAAGGCTTTGAAACACATTCTGTTTAGAAACAATTCTGCTTAAATATCACATTTCCTGTACCTTCCTTCATTTCTAACCAAGAACATTTATATGAAATCAAGATCTTGGTTTCCTAACAGTTCCTCTGTACGTGAATTCTTAATGCATGCCCTTACATTGGGGCTAGATCTACAGCATATTTAGTTACAGAAGAATTAAAATATTCAGGAATATTTGTGAATTCTTGTGCTGGGGTTAGATTTACCACTCATCAAGCTCTTTAGAATACATAAATTTGCAAAACTTTGAATATGGCCTGCAGCATTCCACTGAAGGTGTGTATTTGGGGTGAGAAACATGGCTGAATAGTGTTATATCATAGTTAGGAATATTCATCATTAATTAGTTAATTAATAACAACATAAGAACAGCTATAATGGCCCAGACCAAAGATCCATCTAGCCCAATATCCTGTCTGCCGACAGTGGCCAATCCAAGGTGCTTCAGAGGGAATGAACAGAACAGGTAATCACCATGTGATAAATTCACTGTCACTCATTCCTAGTTTCTGGCAAACAGAGACTAGGGATATCATCCTTGCCCATCCTGGTGAATAGCCATTAATGGGCCTGTTGTCCATGAATTTATCTAGCTGTGGTGGTTAAGGCCGTCAATGTTGTTGTCATCATCTTCTTCTTCATCATCATCATCCAGCAATCGAATTTTTGGAAATGGAAGCATGAAATACTCCTGATCAGACATTCAGAGTCTGATTCTGGTCCTTTCATGTGGGGACTACATGCAACATATGGCCAGATTACAATATCCCGTTAATTCATGCTAAATAGCATCTCACACCAGGGGTATTCTACTGAAATCAATCATGAAATCAAGGGAATTAGTAGTGGTGTATGTTACATTTCAGCATGAATGAGGTTACTGAGCTGGCCCTTTAAGTCACACCTTATTTGGTATGTTGTTCTACTAACCGGATTCAGTATCACAACTGAACTGTCAATGAAGGCTTCACTCCCAAACTCAGGGAAGACTGGGGTTTCATTGGATTCACTGATAAAAATACAAACTTCTACTATGTCAGGCCCCTATCAATGGAGAAAAATGGGCAGGAATACAGAAAATTGATTCCTGATATCTAATGTGGGCAGAAATGTTTCCAAATGAACATTTATAAAAAACATTTTCATGAGGCATCAGCTGCTCTTTAAAGGTCACCTTATATTACTGCTGTTTATTTCCTCATCAGTTAGTTAATCAAGTACTTTTCATTCTTTTAAGGTCACCAAGTCCTAGTAATTACTGCTTAAGAATGTATTTGTTTTTAAAGGATATATGTTATTTGGGCATACTGTAATAAATATATGTCTATACTTAGAGTAGGAAAACTAGTAAATTGCTATAGTGCTAGCTAATCTGTAGTCATCTGGACTTTGATCCTGGAAACATTTAAGTATGTTCATGTGAATAAAACTGTGTATGTGCTTAAATGTTTGCAAGACCAGGGCTCAAGTCCCCACAAATGTGAATTTGTAAATTCAGTTGACAAGAACCTGGTTTAATAGAATACTAAATTGTGAGTCCCCCTTAAATGTTGCTACCCCAAAAGGTTTAGAGCAGTGAATCACTCCCATATTGAGAAGAAAAGGAGTTATTTCTGTACTTTCAACATAACAGGATAATATCATCAGGATCTTTGATTCTGGAAATCTTTCTTTGATACCGTCCTGAAAATATGTGTGACATGAGTTGCAGGATCAGTGATGAATTAGCATTTTCTACTGCCCTGATCCAAACTGCATTGCATCCAAGGGCAGAAGCTATCACAGAAATAAGCAAAGCAAATGCATAACTCTGATGGCACATTGACCTCCTTAACAAACTGGCACCAAACTTAGCAGACAGGTAGAACTTCCAACATAAAAAGCAATTCATTGCACACAGCATCAAAGTGATCAGAGCACATCCACTTGGCTTTAGCAGAATGCATGGTGAAGTCAAACCAAAAAGTCAATAAAAGAATTGTTGGAAGATTTTTTATGCAGCCCTTTTCCTTGTCATTTGACCTGACTGCTCTGATAGTATCAGAGCTGTGTAGGTCACATTTTCCAAGCAGAGTGCACCTCTGAGAAATGTGCGCTCTCTCAGTCATGGTGGGGACAATGTTTGAATGTGACAAGATTTATAATCCACTTGCAAAGGCAAGTATTTGCAAGCACATCCGCTACTCTCTTCACACAGCCAGACTCTGATCCCCTTATTCACAATGAGCAGCACTGCTCACTGAATTTAATGAGAGTAGGTGGAAGAGCTGACTCACCACTAGCATCTCCACTGACAGCTGGGCATGACATAATGGATTTTTCCACTTTTCTGCTCTGGCTGATGGTCCCCCTAGTCTAGATTTCCAGTCAGGTCACATTTTAATTCCAGCTTGTAAAAAAAGTACAAGCAGAAGTTCACAAGTGGTCCCACACAAGAAATCCATCAGCCTGCTCAGCATTACACCTCACCCTGCACTCAATAGTTCTCATGTCAGGCCTGCATGCTCCTTCCTTGTGTCCATAGGGACACTCTCTGCTTTGGGTTCCTGCTCAGAGAGGCTGTATTAAATATCTAGGTCTACTTCCTGAGGCACACTACTGTTTCCCTTAGTGATAGAAATGTAGCCGTGTTAGTCTGGTGTAGCTGAAACAAAAAACAGGACTAAGTAGCACTTAAAAGACTAACAAGATGGTTTATTAGGTGATGAGCTTTCGTGGGCCAGACCCACTTCCTCAGATCAAATAGTGGAAGAAAATTGGCACAACCATATATACCAAAAGGTACAATCAAGAAAATGAACACATATGAAAAGGACAAATCAAATTTCAGAAGAGAAGGGGGGTTATGGGGCGGAGGTAAATGTCTGTGAGCTAATGATATTAGAGGTGATAATTGGGGAAGCTATCTTTATAATGGGTAAGATAATTAATGTCTTTGTTTAGACTTAGGCGTAAAGTGTCGAATTTAAGCATCGATGACAGTTCAGAGGATTCTCTTTTAAGTCTGGTGTTAAAAGGTCTTTGAAGCAGGATGCAGGTAATCAAGTCATTGAGAGAATGCCCTTTCTGGTTGAAAGGTTTAAGTTGGGGCCTGTAGGTGATGACAAGTGGTGTTCTATTGTTGGTTTTCTTCGGTCTGTCTTGAAGTAGATGGTTTCTAGGTATTCGTCTGGCTCTTTCAATTTGTTTTTTTAATTATTAATTATCTTACCCATTACAAAGACAGCTTCCCCAATTATCACCTCTAATATCATTACCTCACAGACATTTACCTCCCCCCCTCATCCCTCTTCTGTTCTGAAATTTGATTTGTCCTTTTCATATGTGTTCATTTTTTTGATTGTATCCTTTGGTATATATGGTTGTGCCAATTTTCTTCCACTATTTGATATGAGGAAGCGGGTCTGGCCCACGAAAGCTCATCATCTAATAAACCATCTTGTTAGTCTTTAAAGTGCTACATAGTCCTGTTTTTTGTTACTGTTTCCCTTGGCCACTTCCTGCCTCCAAATCCTTCATGCTGGTCCCCTGCTGTCTTTGTTTAACAGAGCCTCTCTGCTGGTCCCCTGGCCTCTGGCTTCTCCCTACATTCCTCCAGCTCCTTTAGTCTGTGTTGGAATGTATCTCCCTCAGAACTGCCTCTCCGCACCTGGCTCTTTCCCCAGATTAATTCCCCAGATTAATTCTGAGCCTCTCCGCACCTGGCTCTTTCCCCAGATTAATTCCGTCCCTGTCACCAAGTTCAATCTGTCTTTCCCACTCTTTCCCAGAGAGGAGAATTCCTTACCTCATCTCTCCTGGCCCCTTCCTCATATTTATTTTAAATGAAGAAGACCCTCTTCACCCCCAGCTGGCTCCAATAACAAATCAAACCTGACACACTCTCCAGGTGGGCTAACTGAGCTCTCAGATTGCTGGTAATCTTTTGTTGACCTGTCTGGGGCAGACACCTTTCCACAGTTTACTCGTGATGTCAATTACTTTTCAAGGTTAGGGTGTCAGAATCCAGCCTCTAGAAATATGTGACTGTTAGTAAGTCACCTTGTTAAGCACCAAGTTCCCTCACCCATTTCCAGTCAGTTAAAAAGGAAGAACATGACTAAAAACAAATACCCCATGTATGGCCATTCCATTCTGGTGCAAGATTCCCACTCTTCCTCCTTCCTGGTGTTCTTTCTTGTGTCACATGGCATTCCCTTCCTTTGCTGTATTCTGCCTTTCCAAGTAATGATGACTGGCACCAAATCACTTTGCTTTTCCAGGACCCATAGCAGGGTTTTGTATCATCCTTATTTCTTGCCAATCTAATTTATTCTTACTTTTTAATTCTCCATTGATTTTTTAATGAAGCTTGTTGATGTTAAGAGCTTGGAGAGATTTTTTTTTCTTGCCTTCTCTCTCTAAAGAGACCCTGTTGGCTAGAATACATTTTTTCTTAATGCCTCGTTGTTTTAATTTAGAATTCCTTAAAAGCTAGCAAAGTCACTACTTTAATATCATATGCACCTTCCTCAGTTCTGCTGATTTGGAGCCCAAGCCAGTTCCCACTGAAATTAACAAGTGCTTCACCACTGGCTTCCAGGACCACAAAGTCAGCCTTCTTTTGCCAAGGTGACCAGATTGCCATTGTCTTGTATGGAAGTATATTCTGTTGCATCTATACAATGATTAAGATGACAAATCTCTTACCTTTGTTCTCTGATTAATATACCCACATTTTTAAAAAAAATAGAAGGTTAAAGATAGGCTCAGAAGTCTGTATTTAGACAGCTGGCTGATTTTTCAAAATTGCTGAGAACCCAGCAGCGCCCATGAAGTTTTTTCATTCCATTGGTCCTTTGAGGTCAATGGGCACTGTCAGAAGCTTGAAACAATAGGTAGGTGCCTAAACACAAGATGGTAAACTCTTTGGAACAGGGCCCTTCTTTTAGTTCTGTGTTTGTCCAGCATCTAGCCCCGTGGCTTGGGCTCCCAGGCACTGTGATACTACAAATAGCAACAAATAAACAATAAATAATAATAATCATACGAGCAGATGTCTCCTCTTTTCGAGAATCTTGTTCTGTGTCTCTATTTCCCCCTTCCTGTCAGGGCCACACCGGGGATTTCTTGCACCTGCTGGGATTTCTGTGCACCCAGAATTGTTTCTGTTTCTACTTGGTGCAGACCTCAGGTTGGGCCAGCAACCTGAGTTTACACCCAGGGTCTCCAGCAGGCTTGGCGTGGAGTGACTCATCCATGCTGAAGCCTGTGCTGCCATGGTATTCACTACTACGTTTGCTTCCATTAGCTATATTAAAGGTAGCATGGGTATACCTACCTGTGGTACAAATACACCTTAATATGCAGTGCACGGTGGAGCTGGACAACCTCGCCAGGCTCCTTGGGCAGCAACATGGAGGGGGAGGGGCAGCTTGATGCCTCAGAAGGGATAGGGCCTCAGGTGGAAGGGGCAGGGCTGGGGTTAGGCAGCTCTCAGTGCTGCCCAGAATGCAATTTAAAGGGCTCAGGTCTTCAGTCACCATCACTGCCAGAGTAGCAGCAGTGGTAGCTGAGAGCTCCAGGCCCTTTTGAATCACTGGGCCCCAGAGCCATAGGAATGAGAGGGGCAGAGGTGCCGCAGAGTTATCAGAGTTTATAGTATGGTTTAATGGCTTTCCACAGCCCCACCATAAAATTGTTCCAGTGCCCCCGCCCGGTGCAGTTGCTTCTTCCCCACACCCGTTCCCTCCCCCTGTCGGTAGACCTAGCAGTGTAGTTTTACCTTCATTGTGTTTTTAACACTAGCTGATTCCCAAGGGACTCGAGTGGATTTACTTCCCAATGCAAATGAAGGAGAAACATATTGCATAATTTTCAAACATGAGAGAAAAAAATTGATTGAACATGCAGCTGTCTTTCCTCTGCTAACTGCACAGGCTCTTGCTCCTACAGTTCATGGCAGATGAGCATGTCCTTTTGCCATGGCTGTCTCTCCAGCCACTTACTACCACAACCATTTACCTCAGTGCATCGATCATAGAATCATAGAATACTAGGACTGGAAGGGACCTCGAGAGTTCAGTCCCCTACCTCATGGCAGGACCAAATACTGTCTAGACCATCCCTGATAGACATTTATCTAACCTACTCTTAAATATCTCCAGAGATGGAGATTCCACAACCTCCTTGGGCAATTTATTCTACCCTGACAGTTAGAAACCTTTTCCTAATGTCCAACCTAAATCTCCCTTGCTGCAGTTTAAGCCCATTGCTTCTTGTTCTATCCTGAGAGGCCAAGATGAACAAGTTTTCTCCCTTCTCTTTATGACACCCTTTTAGATTCCTGGTAATGGCTATCATGTCCCCCCTGAATTTTCTCTTTTCTAAACTAAACAAACCCAATTCTTTCAGCCTTCCTTCATAGGTCATGTTCTCAAGACCTTTAATCATTCTTGTTGCTCTTCTCTGGACCCTCTCCAATTTTTCCACATCTTTCTTGAAATGTGGTGCCCAGAACTGGACACAATACTCCAACTGAGGCCTAACTAGCGCAGAGTGGAGAGGAAGAATGACTTCTCGTGTCTTGCTCACAACACACCTGTTAATGCATCCCAGAATCATGTTTGCTTTTTTTGCAACAGCATCACACTGCTGACTCATATTCAGCTTGAGGTCGACTATAACCCCTAGATTCTTTTCTGCCGTACTCCTTCCCAGACAGTCACTTCCCATTCTGTATATGTGAAACGGATTGTTCCTTCCTAAGTGGAACACTTTGCATTTGTCTTTATTAAACTTCATCCTGTTTACTGCAGACCATTTCTCCAATTTGTCCAGATCATTTTGAATTATGACCCTATCCTCCAGATTAGTTGTAACCCCTCCCAGCTTAGTATCATCTGCAAACTTAATAAGCGTACTTTCTATGCCAATATCTAAATGGTTGGTGAAGATGTTGAACAGAGCCGGTCCCAAAACAGACCCCTGTGGAACTCCATTTGTTATGCCTTTCCAGCAGGATTGTGAACCATTAATAACTACTCTCTGAGGGTATGTCTACACTACAAAGTTAATCCGCACTAGGCACAGGAAAGTGGCCGTCTAGGGCAGGATAGCTGCCAGCCTGGCCACCCAGGAGCAGGTTTGCATGAAAATCAAGCTGGTCGAGTGAGACCCCAACCCTGAGCCCTGAGCTTAGAACATAAAAACATAAGAATGGCTGTACTGGGTCAGACCAAAGGTCCATCTAGCCCAGTAGCCTGTCTGCCAACAGTGGCCAACACTAGGTACCCTGGAGGGGATGAACCGAAGACAGTGACCAAGCCATTTGTCTCGTGCCATCCATCTCCAGCCTTCCACAAACAGAGGCCAGGGATACCATTTCTACCCCCTAGCTAATAGTACTCCATGGACCCATCCTCCATGAATTTATCTAACTTCTCTTTAAACTCTGTTCTAGTTCTAGCCTTCACAGCCTCATGCAGCAAGGAGTTCCACAGGTTCAATTTGCTTTGTGAAGAAGAACCTTCTGTTATTAGTTTGAAGCCTGCTACTGATTCATTTCATTTGGTGTCCTCTAGTCCTTCTATTATGGGAACTAATGAAGAACTTTTCTTTATGCACCCTCTCCGTACCACTCATGCTTTTATAGACCTCTATCATATCCCCCCTCAGTCCCCTCTTTTCTAAGCTGAAAAGTCCCAGTCTCTTTAGCCTCTCTTCATATGGGACCTGTTCCAAACCCCTGATCATTTTAGTTGCCCTTTTCGGAACCTTTTCCAAGGCCAAAATATCTTTTCTGGGGTGAGAAGATCACATCTGTACACAGTACTGAAGATATGGTGTACCATAGTTTGATACTTCCCCTCCTTCTTCTTCCCCTGGCTTCCCCCTTCCAGCTCCCTCCTCCCAAATTTCCTCCTTCCCACTCCCACCCTCTCTCTTCCCCCTCCCACCTTCTTTTCCCAGTCTCCCTGAGTTTTGTTCAATAAAGAGAGTTTCTATTTTTGAACACACGTGTCCTTTATTTTGTACATCAGGAAGGGGGGCTAGGGAGGGGCAAGTGGAAGGAGGTGAGGGAGCAATGGGGTACGAGCCCCTGATGGGGAGGACTGGGGTGGCTCTGCGGGCTTCTCAGGGTGGAAGCTCTCCTGCAGCCCTCCGATTGACCCCTCTCCCTGGATGGCAGCCTGTGGCAAGTGCATCCGGGCTGATGGCCGAGTGCTGTGATGTGCCGAGTGTGGGCATTCAGGGCACCCCAAGACAGGACTGCTTTGCTGTCCCTCATCGAGTTAGACAAGCGAGCATGGAACCCCTGAGAACTGTCTGTCTGGGGTGGGAGTCAGGTTCCTTTAAGCACAGCCCTCGGCTAGCCTGAGACAGCATCTCCACGCTCTGAGTCCTAATCTGATGCCCTGCCGGCACTGGTTCCAGCCAGCCTTAACCTTGGTTCAGGGTCCACTCAATGTGGACCAATTAGAATTAAGTTAGTTTGAATTAGCGCTGTAGTGTAGACATACCCTGAGTATGGATATCCAGCCAGTTATGCACACACCTTATAGTAGCCTAATCTAAGTTGTATTTGCTTAGTTTATTGATAAGAATATCATCTGAGACCGTATCAAATGCCTTACTAAAGTATAGGTATGGCTTCCTTTCCGTATCAAATGCCTTACTAAAGTCTAGGTATGGCTTCCTTTTCCCCATCACATGCTGCAACTGAGACCTTTCTTTACAACTAGGTTTTTTCTAGGTTCATTTGCAAGGAAACAAAAAATGGATTGCAAAGATTTCAGACATTGCATAGATCTGAAAGGCCAAACTGACCACAAGTCACTCTGCCAGTCAATGTTCAAACTGGGAATGCTACCCTGGGGGAACTTAAGGATGATGTTGTATCAATGAAAGCTGTAATAGCTATTTTAATTGAAGCATTACACAGTTTTAAGAAAATGGATGACACTGGAGAATAATTTAAATGCACAGACTCATGCAGGCATGAAAGGGGACATTAAAGAGAAAGGATTAATGAGGATATTTCTGAATTTTTAGAGCATCTGTTAGATACTAAATGTATTCCTCAATTCAAAAAGGTTTAAGGAATCCTGAATTTCTTGCTAGTGCCTTTTACAGATTTCTGGACTAACTGTACATCACCAAGCTGGCTCCAAGCTCCAAAGCCCTTTGAACTCAATGAAAAGGCTTTCTTTGTGTGTATCTAACCAGGAGTGGTGTCATTTTCCATTCTAAAGTCTAAGCATTATTTAGAGGTGTTTATATTTTTGTGGATTTGAATGAATGATGATGCAAGGGTTTCATGGAGGCAAAGCTTAATTGTTTAGTCAAACAAGAAGCTGAAGTTGATGATTCATTAGAAAATGGCTTCATTCAGAGCTTATTTGTCCCACAAGTTTTGAAGTTGACCTGAAGGATAATTATTGAGAGAGAAGTTTCAGAGCGGTATCTGTGATAGTCTGTAATTGAGAAAAAATTAAAAATAACAAATAGTCCTTCAGTGCCTTAAGATAGGTCTACCCTGCAGGGCTTAACTTGAAATAAGCTACACAAATTGAACTACGTCAATTGCATAGCTTATTTCAAAATAGCTTATTTCTAAATAGGGAGCATCCACACAGCACTTATTTTGAAATAGAACATTCTTCCTCCGACTTCTCTTATTTCTTATATAGCGAGGGTTATAGGAGTTGGAGTAAGAAGTCCTCCAGCTTGACAGTATTTTGACACAATTTCGAAATAAGTGCCTGCTGTGTAGACGCAGACTATTATTTCGGAATAGCACTAGTTATATAATGTAGACGTGTCCTTTGGCGACTAACAGAAACGTAGATGGTATCATGAGCTTTCGTGTGCACAACCCACTTCTTCAGATAGATGATACATGTTTTTGTTTCTGTTCCTTCTTTTGTTTCTGCTTCTATGTCTACACTACAAAGAAAAGTCGGAAAAAGATACGCAAATTGCAAACCAGTCTACATGAGGCCAAATGTTAGAAAAAGCCCTCTTTTGGAATAATCCTTCTTTCTCATAGAATGAGGTTTACAGGGATGCCGAAAAAAAGCATCTGCTTTTCCGAAATTTCTTTTGGAAAAGCAGACATGTTCCTTGGACATGGCAGAGCTCAGAGGTATCCTGGAAAAGCTCTGCAGTGTAGACATAGCCTTATTTTCAGAGGGAACTGCACATCATTGATTTCCCATGTAGAGGAATTCTAAGCCAAGAAATACTGAGAGATGTACAAAAATGAGATGTGCAATTTGATACTAAATTCCAGCAATTTCTCATTACATTTTAATTGGAGATAGGCTAATATCTCCTTTTTTCTTTAACCAATCTTTCTAGGAGAATCTTTCTTGGGCATTTTGTTGTAATGATGGAATGCTATTTTGTTTTAGGCACTGTGTCCTAACAACACTTATGATATTATGTGTTTTTTTTAATATACTCTGGATTAGAGCATAGAAACCCCTCTTGGGAATCAGGGCCCCATTATTCTAGGAGCTGTGCAAATATATAGTAAAAGGTTACTGCCTGCCATAAAGCGCTTCCAGTTGAGTTTAAGGATAAAACACAACAGGTGAGTGAAGCAAAAGGAGTGGGTAGAGGTGGGAAGGAGGGAAGATGAGGTAATGCTAATAGGAGCATATGTTTGAAGGGAACATCAGATTACATTGTGTAATTTGCCACCTGTTTGGTTGGCACCTTTGAAACATCCTTAATATAAAAAGGCCACTAACTCACCATGGCTACAAACACCAATACAAAGAGAAAAAGGGACTAACAGAAGTTATAGCTTCCCTTAATCTGATCGCTTTACTTGTGCATGTATATCCCTTCCCTCCCTTTTTTCTGTCTTCATCTTTTTTTGATTGTCTTTTGGTACAGGGAGTATTTCAGTCTTCAGCTGTGTTTGGAAAGTGTCTGGCATGACTGCAATCTAAATAATACTCAACAACCCATACATTATCATCCTTTAAAAATTCTGACACTGAGCAATGCCTTGATCATGCAGCTCAAGCTTGCATTGTCTGCACTGGAACTTCGGGATGTATAAGGAATATAGGATTGGTCTCTTTCTGTTCCTTGATAGAGATCTGTAGTGAAAGCCTGACCCTGTTGATCTTAGCCATTGCTTTCAATGGGAACCCTCTCAAACTTATCTTATCTGATCTTATCTGATCTGATGAAGTGGGTTTTACCCAAATTCTAAAAGTTCCTTCTTGTCTTAAAATCTGTAAGCGTCTAATTTGTCTATGAAATTTGATAACACCAGTTTCACTGAAAGTCAGCAGGTGGTATGTTCCCCAGCCCCCTTTTGAAAATCTCTTCCTAAGAAGGGAAATACTTGTGGTGTATTTTTGAATCCCAACTCGTGAATGATAGTCATCTTATTTGCAAATGATTGAAATGCATCTTCCAGAAAGTGGAGGATGCTAAAATGATCATCAAACAACTCTTTTACGGACTCACCAGACATGCTCCACAGGTGATTCTGGTCTAATTCTAACTGGTTGCAAGATGTTTCTCCATTTTCATATGATATGCAATAATGACTGGAAAACACACTTGACTGTTCTCAGTTTCCTTTGGGTCATTAGCTGTGGGAAAAGCTATCTGGCTCTTAACGACTGATGATAGCTCTTTTTCTCAGATAATTAGTTTTCCTTCAATTACAATGGAGAAAATACAAATCAGAACATTTGTTTCAGTTAAAATTTAGGGCAACGTATCTCCAAAATAATAATTACTCCCCAGAGATAGAATAGCTCATTTATATGGCATACTGACAACAGGACTTCTGATTCCAATGCTTTCCCTAAATTTAGTTTAGGAATATTATTCCATCCATCAAGCTCATGTTGATACCTGACTATCAGTGTCTTCACTACCACTCAAGAAGGTTTCTCTCTGTGTGTCTTTTGCAAGAAGTACAAATCATTATAAATTCCTGGACACCTCCTGTATGGCACTTTCCATTGTCTTCAGTGACCAGAAGTGATCTGTTCTTGGCATGTTTTCTGTTGAACACACAGCCTCAAAACAATAGCTGTCCTCTCATTATTCAAGCTGATGTTACAGCTTTTTATGGAGCTTCAGCTTTTTTTTTTTAAAGTAGGAGCAAATACAAGCTCATTCCAGATCTAACCTAAAAGGACAATAGCCGCTGCAGCAGAACATGCTAGTACAGAGAGAGGGAAGGAATAATAGACAGGTCATTAGTGATTATGTGAAAACGTTATTGTTAGTAGGGGAGTTCTTCCAAACATTGAACTCAATGGCCCTGATTCTCATTTTCACTAAGGCTCTTTTACACCATTCTGGCAGTGTAAAGAGACCATTGAGTGAGTTTATCTGTAATGAACTCACACTTTAAGACTCCTTTTTACTGTCAAAGTTGGGTAAATGAGAATCAGATCCAATAAGAAGACCTCAGTCTGAAGCCTTCCTTTATTATTACACCTTTTCACAGTTTTCTGCACATTATAACCCATACAATTTCTCCTCTCCTAGAAGGCCCCCACAAAAAGAGTAATGCTGTTGCAGCAGAGCCAAAGGGAAAAGCCTGCCATGTCTCATTCATTGCAGACAGCCATCCCCCCAATATAGAGCTCATTGCTGCACTACATGATACACCACCCAACACTCCTTTATTCCTCAGTGATACTAGGCTGTCCACATCAGCATTGGCTAGCCACAATTTTTGTCATCTTCAGTTAGCCAGGAGACTCCATTCCATCCATTTAGGAGAAGGATCATCTGGCCTTGTGCTAAATAAACCTTCATCACCCTGTGTGTGGACAAAAGCAATATCATATATCTGGGCATGAAGCTGTCAGCATGTAGGTGTCTCCATTTAGTACAGAATGCTACAGCATCTCTTCAGAATCATGGGCTACCACCAGCACATCCAGACTGTCCTCTCCTCCCTACACTTGTTTCCCATTATACTACTGAATCAAGTTCAAGGGGTCAATCTTCATCCTGGAGGTCATCGAGTTTATGCTCCTGTGTGGAGCCGCATGCACATAAACCGAGACCATCTCTGACTGGTGCTTTTCCAACCTGTTCTGGAAAACCTAAAATGAGAGTGAATCCACAATTTCCCTTGGATGTCTACTTCAGAACTTAACTACTTTCATAGTTAGAATGTTTTCCTAGTATCTCACCTAAGACTCCCTTGCTTCGTATTAAGCTGGTTACTTCTTGTCTTATCTTTAGTGGAAATTGCAAAAACAACTACAACAAAACCATGATCCTTTTAAGAACAGCCCTTAACGTATTTGAAGACTGCTATCAGGACTGCCTTCAGTTTTCTTTTCTACACATGCCCGTGTTTTTTAACCTTTCCTCAGAAGTCAGCTTTTCTAAACTTCATATTGTTTTTGTTGTTCACTACTGGACACTCTACAGTTTAGCCATATTTTTTTTAAAGTGTGGCATCCAGAACTACACAAAGTATCCCACTAAGACCTCATCTGTGCCAAATAGGACAGGAAAATTGCCTCCCGTGTCTTGCATATAACACTCCTGTTAATAACACTGGCATGGAAGAGGCTAAAGCAACCTTGGAAAAGGCGTATTGGAAGGCAATCAGGTAAAGGTTAAGAAACAGCCAACCAGGCCCATGGTGGGCCCTATGAGAAGGGCTGCAGGAAAAGAGGAACTCAGTCTCTTCCTGGAGCTTGAGGGAGATGAACTGGCTGCTTAGAAAAGTGCTTGGCAGGGTTAGGGAAGTAAGCAGGTGCTCTAATCTGACTGGCTACCTGACTGGGGTTACTGATACAATATGCTGGGAAGGTGCTGGGGCTATGAGGAAGTGGATAAAGGGAGTTGCAGGAGATGCAGTGCATTGCTGTCACATAGAGGGTCTCTGAGTCAGGACCCAACATAGTGGGTGGGCCAAGGTCTCCCTGCCCCCTTGCACCACACTTGCCCTTATGGGCATGGCTGATCCTGACAGCAGTTTGCCCCTGAAGCAAAGACCTAGACTTTGGGCTGCAATTGGCCACTTAGGCAGGTGCCAGGACTGAGGATTGTTGGTACCCCCAGAAAGAAGGAGAATGGAGTTGGGGGGCAGAGTGAGAGAGCCAGGCCCTGAAAAGAATGGCATGCTCTGGAAGCAACACAGGTCCAGGTCCTGAAGAAGCTAGAGACAGCAGAAGAAACAACGGATGAGACACCACCTGAGGAGGGCATGCGGGAGCTGGACTGAGCTAATTGCCTGAACAACTAGCAGGAGGTGCCACAGTGGTCTGTCTAACCCTATTACAACCCCCCAGAATGATATTAGCTTTTCTGCAGCTCTTTCATATATTCAATTTGTGTTCCTTTAGTACCTCTAGATTCCTCTGGAGTCAGCACTTTTTCAGCAGAATTTCCATCTAGCCAGGGATTCCCCATTTTTAGTGGTGCATTTGATTTTTTCCTTCCTAAGGTTGAACCTTTGAAAACCAGTGTGCTCTGGTCTGGCAACACCACAAATGCTCTTGGACCAGAGAACCCAGGAGGCTAATGAAAGGAGGCCCAGGAGCCTGGTGGGCGGCAGTAGGATCGGGGCCTCACAAAAGCCTGTGCCAGCACGTGGCTGGGAATTGTGGCAGCTCAGAGCTAGGGGCTGGAGAACCCCAGCAGCACGCAGCAGCGCGGAGCTGGGAAAACCTGGCCACCTGCAGCAGCGTGGGGCCAAGGAACCATAGCAGTGGGGCCGGAGAACCACAGCAACAAGGGGCCGAGGAACCACAGCCGTGTGGGGCTGGAGGCTGGAGAACCCTGGATGCCCATGACAGCCTGGAGCCAGGGGGCTGGTGGCAGTAGGGCAGACAGCCTGGCTGGGGGTGGGGGAAAAGAAAGGGTGCTAGAGGCAGAGGGTAGGCTGGATCAGGGCTGGTGGCAGGGGACACCTCCCCTGGTCTGGAAAATTTTCTCATTTGGGACTGGTCAGGTTGCAACATTATTGGACCAGGGAGGTCCAACCTGTCGCACTTTTCATTTGTCATTATTGAATTTTATCACAGGGTATGTCTACACTACCCTGCTAGTTCGAACTAGCGGGGTAATGTAGGCATACCGCACTTGCAAATGAAACCCGGGATTTGAATTTCCCGGGCTTCATTTGCATAAGCGGGGAGCCGCCATTTTTAAATCCCCGCTGGTTCGAACCCCGTGCAGCGTGGCTACACGGGGTTCAAACTAGGTAGTTCGGACTAGGGTGACTATTCCGAACTACCGGTACACCTCGTTTCACGAGGAGTAACGGTAGTTTGGAATAGGCACCTAGTCCGAACTACCTAGTTCGAGCCCTGTGTAGCCGCGCTGCACGGGGTTCGAACCAGCGGGGATTTAAAAATGGCGGCTCCCCGCTTATGCAAATGAAGCCCGGGAAATTCAAATCCCGGGTTTCATTTGCAAGTGCGGTATGCCTACATTACCCTCCTAGTTCGAACTAGGAGGGTAATGTAGACATACCCTTATTTATTTTAGACCCCTTATCTAACCTGGCAAAGTTGTTTTGAATTCCAATCCTATCCTCCAAAATGTTTGCAACCTCTTATATGTTGTCTTTAGCAAAAGTTGCATGTTCTCCACTTCCTAATCCAAGTCATGACTGAAAATATAGAATAGCACTGTGCTCAGGGCTGAGTGGGATCAACTAGATTTATCTTCCCATTTGGTCAGTGAATCATTGACAATTATGTTGATTCAATTACATTGATAATTAGTATAGTCTTTCAGACAGCTGTAAACCTACCTATTATTTATTATGTCTACATCACAATTCCCTAGTTTGCTTATGACACCGCAATTGGGGCTGTGTCCAAAGCCTTATTAAAACCAAGATATAGCCCCCTCCATTAGGCCTGTCAAATAAGGATATTAGGCTGGTTTGGCATGTTTTGTTCTTGACAAATCCATGCTAGCTTTTTTTTATAACCTTATTATAGCCTATGTGCTTACAGTGTGATTGTTTAAAATTTGCTTCATTTTGTTTTTCCAGGTGTCAAAGTTAAGCCGATTGGTCTATAATTTCTTGGGTCCTCTTTGCTCTCCTTTTTAAAGATAGGGCAAAGTGTTTGCCCTTCTCTAGGCCTCTGGAACTTCACCCATTCTCCATGAGTTCTCAAAGATAGTTACTGACAGTTCCAAGATTATTTCAGCTATTTCTTTAAGTATCCCAGGATGAATTTCATGAGGCCCTGCCCGAGCTAGAATTACAGCTTACATACCATTAAAGCACAGCAGCTTTAATACCCCCCGCTTACAGCAAACCTTTTTGTTTTCAGTAAAAAGTAAAACTTTTAACCCACTTTTAGGTGCCCCTAGAATGCCAATGCCCCTAGGTACCTGTCTACTGTGCCTAACTGAAAATCCAGTCCTACAGACTTGAGGCCATCTAACTTATCAAAATATTATAATAGCCTTCTTTCCTTGCTTTTGCTTGCATTCCTTCCCACTTGTTGTTAACATTAATTGCACTGAGTATTTGGTCACTGTTAATCTTTTTATTGATAGGAACTGGTATTAAAAACCTCAGCCTTCTGGATGTCACTAATCATCAGATTTCCTTTTACTACTAAATAGAGAACCTATACTTTCCTTCATCTTGTTACTTGAATGTATGTAAAGACCATCTTCCTATCGCCTTTTATGTCCCTTGCTAGGTGCAACTCATTTTGCATTTCTGATTTTGCTCCTGTATGCTGGTGCTACTGTTTCATACTCCTTCTTAGCAACTTGACCATTAACTTCATAGCTCGAAGGCTATGGCTACACTGACATTTTTTTGCAGAAAAGGATATGCAAATTGTGCTCACAGCAGAGGTTTTTTTCTGATAAAAAGCCCCATTTAGACAGGGCCATTTGTTGGAAAGAAATCCCTCTTTCAAAAGATCCTGTAAACCTCGGAAAAACTTCTTCTGCAAAAAGAATTGGAAGAAGATATACAAATACGAACATGATTTGCATGGCCTCTTCCACAAAAAAATGGCAGTGTAGCCATAGCCATAGTGACCTGGGCCCACTGTATTTGAAAAATCACCCAATTCTCTAGAACAGGGGTCTCCAAACTTTTCAGCCCGAGGGCCGCATTAACTATCAAACAGCAGTTCGGGGGCCGACTACACACTTGAGGTCCAAATAAAAAACAATCAAAACATGGATGTTGTTTTTAATTATTTATTTAATATTATTTTATTCAGTTATTATTTAATAACACATTGATACACTACACATGAACACCTGTATTAGTGTGAATGGTGAAATTGTTTCCTGGATGCCAAAATAGCAGACATTTCTGGCTTTAGATTTGTTGTCCCTAACATCAACAGTGACCTGAGATTATCATCGGACAAGTTTGTTCTCAAATTGTTCTTCACATATTTCATTCTTGAAAATGTTTGTTCACACAGGTATGTTGTTCCAAAGATTGAAAGGTACCTTGATGCAAAAGTTTTGACATTAGGAAAGTCTTCCTTGGGCAAAAACTGGTAAAAACCCACCAGTCCTATTTTGAACTTGTCCCTAAGGAGGTCATTTGCTTGCAATTCAATGACTTCCAGCTGCAGTTCATCTGGGCAACTGGCCACATCTGCTTCAAATGGGTTTTGAAACAATCTCACTTCTTCTGCCTTTGAATCCAAGTCAGAAAACCGCTGCTGAAACTGCAGCTGGAGGTCTTTGATGATCTCACATGCAAATGACGTGGGGAACTCAGCTGTTGCTTCAGCCATGAAGACCTTGCACTGCTGAAAGTGCGTCAAGTTGTTGGCCTGTACTTGTTCCAAAAACAAGACAAGTTTGGATCTGAAGGCCTTTAGGTGGGTGTATAGATCAGAAACTAGATTTTGCTCTCCTTGTAGTTTTAGGTTCAGAAAATTTAAATGACTAGTTATGTCTGCAGCAAAAGCCAATTTCCATACCCACTCTTCATCAGACAGTAATGGCTGTGGCTTGCCTTTACTTTCCAGGAAGTCACCTATTTCCTTTCTTAACTTAAATACTCTGCTCAGAACTTTCTCACAACTTAGCCATCTTACTGCTGTGTAATATGGTAAATCTTGTGATTCTGTGTCTGTATCTTTCAACATGTCTCTGAACTGTCTATGGTTGAGCCCATGTGACCTTATTAAATTCACCATCTTCACCACAGGATTCAGTACACTGCTAATGTCCACATATTTAGCACACAAAGCTTGCTGGTGAATAATACAGTGCAGGAACATTGGTTGTATAATGTTTTTCTCATTACACATCTGCTTCACTTGTCCAACCAAGCCTTTCTTTATGCCACTCATGTTCTTTCCTCCATCAACAGTCAGGCAACTGAGGTTAGTCCAGTCCAAGTTATAATCAGCAAATGTTTTTTTCAACTCATTGAATATATCCTCTCCGGTAACAGTGCCATACATGCTATGTAGGGAAGCCAGCTCTTGTGTTATGTTCATGTCTTCATCCACACCTCTAATGAACACAAGCAGTTGAGAGGTGGAGCAGCTGTCCAGCGATTCATCCATTGCAATTGAAAAATGGCGAAACTTGCTTGCATTTTTCGCTATTTGAGTCACAATGTTTTCACCCATGTCTGCAACACGGCGGGCAATGGTATTCGCACCCAAAGCTACGTTTTCAAATTGTTTTGACTTTTCTGGGCAAAGTTCCTCAGCCACTTCCAACAAACATTCCTTCACTACTTCACCATCTGTAAAGGGTTTGCCACTTTTAGCCAGGACGTAGGCAACTTTATAACTGGCCTTAGTTAAGGATTCATTTTCATTTGAGGATTTACTGAACAATGTCCTCTGAGATGTGAGTTGATTTTGTAATTTAGAAAATTTTTCGGCACGGACTTTACCCTTCAACTGTACATATTTCTCCTGATGTTTGCTTTGATGATGACGGCGCAGGTTGTATTCTTTCATCACAGCCACGGTTTCGTTGCAAATCACACACAATGCTTTCTCGCCGGATTTGATGAAGAAGTATTTCAAACTCCATTCTTCTTGAAATTGCCGACACTCATCGTCTATTTTTCTTTTCCTCTTCTCGGCCATCGCTGGGCACTAAAATAAAGTGAATTCAACATGAATAAATAATGAAACTGAAAGTATCTTGCACACAATATCGCTCAAAAAACCTGATTATGCGAACTAATTTTGTCGCAATAATAGCTGCAAATGACCCGAAACAATTTTTAAAAATTCTTATGATTTCTTAAGTTAAACTTACCTGAATATAGTGTGCAAATATATCCACTTAAGGTAGAGAGATTGTTGCTTTTAATGTTTCCTCTTCAGAATATTCGCCTACGAATCCGTTTCTCCTGGAAGGGGGGGCTTTTCCCCCTGCTCTCCCCTTCCTCTGCACGCTGTCCTCCCCTCCTGCTTGCCACCGCTCACTCCTTCCCCCCCCGGGCGGAAGGGGTCACCTTTTTAAAGTTCCCGCCGGGGTTCACGTTCCCCCGCACGTCGCCGGGCGGGCGTTACCACCACCGCCCATCCTGCCCCCTGATTGGCCGGCTGCCCTGTCAGTCTGGGCGGGGGAACGCCGCCCGTGCTAACCCCCGCCCCTGCGCCGTTTGCCGCCGCGCGGCCGCTTGTCAGAGGAGCGGCCCGCTTCTCATGCCCCCTGATTGGCCGGCTGCCCTGTCAGTCTGGGCGGGGGAACGCCGCCCGTGCTAACCCCCGCCCCCTGCGCCGTTTGCCGCCGCGCGGCCGCTTGTCAGAGGAGCGGCCCGCTTCTCCTGCCCCCTGATTGGCCGGCTGCCCTGTCAGTCTGGGCGGGGGAACGCCGCCCGTGCTAACCCCCGCCCCCTGCGCTGTTTGCCGCCGCGCGGCCGCTTGTCAGAGGAGCGGCCCGCTTCTCCTGCCCCCTGATTGGCCGGCTGCCCTGTCAGTCTGGGCGGGGGAACGCAGCCCGTGCTAACCCCCGCCCCCTGCGCCGTTTGCCGCCGCGCGGCCGCTTGTCAGAGGAGCGGCCCGCATCTCCTGCCCCCTGATTGGCCGGCTGCCCTGTCAGTCTGGGCGGGGGAACGCCGCCCGTGCTAACCCCCGCCCCCTGCGCCGTTTGCCGCCGCGTGGCCGCTTGTCAGCGGAGCGGCCCGCTTCTCCTGCCCCGGCGCGGCGTGAGTACACGCCGCACAACCCCTAACAGGGCAAGAAGGGCCCGTTCGGTGGCACCCCAGGGACGGTCTCCACGGGCCGGATGAGAGGGCCTCGCGGGCCGCATCCGGCCCGCGGGCCGTAGTTTGGAGACCCCTGCTCTAGAATGAAGACTATGGTCAACACCTCCCTTTCTCAGGCATAGTTGAACTTCCCACCATATAGATAATCCTACTCATCTGCGTAAGAGATAGATTTCTCAGGGGCCAGTCTGAGACTCTGGAACCAATTCCTCCAGGAGCTAAAGGCCAGCACCTTGTGCTTCAATTGCAAGACATCGTTCTTTGACCTTGCTTCTCTAACATAAAAAGGGAGGCTGCAAGAAGGAATGAACAACATGTGGCATGATTTCGTACACTATTGAAGGTGCTCAGATACTATAGTGAGTAGGATGGTATAAGAACCAATCAGAATAGATTAAATCTTATTACCATTGTACCTTTCTTCAATATCAAAATATAAAAAGGGATCTCAGGCTAGAGCCAATGGAGAACTAAATATTTTTTCTTCCTAGGTGGCAATTTTAGGATTTTATCATCTCCATTTACATTCTAAAGCCATTAGAACAGAGAATAGTCAGGATTTCTGACTCCCATGCTTTAACAATTACTTCTTTTCAAATGTCTCATTTTATGCAATTTCTTCCTGCATAATTTATATGCGTCTATAAGTGTGTGTGTGCGCACTCAGGATTTTGTGGCAATTCATAGCTAGGGTAATGAATTCAGCCAACTTTGGGAGGGAAACATTGGGAGATACAATGCTTCAAGATAACTGGGAGGCATTTTTATGCTAAATGACTCTGTGGCACTCTTGGCGATGATGTATAACTCCATTTACAGCTGTAATCTGGGTAACAAAATGAATACTCCATCATTATACTATGAATAGCGAATTAGTTCAGATAAAAGTGTTGAACACCCAATCAAAATCATTAAGTAACCAGAAGACTAAGATTGGTGGGGACATATTGATAGCAATAATAACTAATGAATACATTAATATCAGTCAGGGAGGATGGAACAGCTGGAATTCCATTCCATAAAAACAATATTAGGATGGGAGGTTGGACACACAATATGGAGCAATCTCTGAAAATAAAAGATTACCCATTAGCATGATTATTTAGAAGAGAAGGCTTCTTAACAGGAAAGCCTATCACATGACAGATTATCCCAGAGGACATAGTGGATGCACCATAACTTAAGTCATTTTAAAACTAGATTGAAGAGACGCACCAAAGAATGCACTCTAGTGAGAATCCCCACCAGTGGGTCTGGAGGTTGGGGATGGGTAAAATAAAGGAGGCAAAATGACTACTAGAGTTTTGAAGCCTCTGTAAGAAAATCATACAATATGGAGACAATAAGTCACCTAAGAATGAATGCCACCTAAGTGTACTAATACACCAGATTTTAGAAAGTGCTTAGGACTCAGCAGCTCCCAAGTAGGCACATTCACTAGTATCCAGATCTACAAAAGACTGTGGCTCCCATTTTGATGCCCCAGTGAAACGGGACAAGTTTCAGAAATGTTCAGTAACTGGTAGATCCCATTCTCTCATGAATGGCCATAAACCAATGGAAAAAGTTGCTTTCACAACTAGTGCTGTTCCTTTCCCCAAACTTATGTTTGCTTGGTTCCATATAAGCTCTGCACAAGAACTGAGCTGGAATTACCTTAATTAGATACAACAGTGAGAGTCTGATTTCACCTAGCTAAAATCAGAGTCTCTTCCTTATACCTGGCTACCTGCCAGTTTTTGGTAAGCTGGCAATTATTCACTTCATCTTAAGGCGAACACGGCTAATAAAGTTTTTAAATCTCTGTTACTGCAGAGCTATTATTTTTGTTGTGGGCATGAGGCACAAGTAATTAAGTCATAAACTAGGGTAGGGGAGAGCCCTCAATTTGATACATTAGCTCATTCTGGTTTTGACAATTGGATTAAAAATTACCATAATTTTTCCCCTAACATTTTACTCCAAAGAATTTGGAATTGCTGACTCTTGTCCTTTAGACTCTACGTTTTCCGGGAGCAAAATCTGTTTATAATGGAAGAAGTGATAAATATGTATAGACAACAAAAGGAATTTTCTTTATTGTTTGGGTATATGAGGACTCTGAAGTTCCAACTATAGACAGAATTGCAGCATACCGCTGGGATTTTCATGGCATCCTAAAAGAGTTACACACTCAAATACCTGTAAATTGGGCACATAAATCCCTTAGGATTCCTTGAAAATCCCACCTGAAGTCTCTGAGAAGCAGGCCCTGTTCTTTCCACAAGGAGGAATGCACACAGCACAGAAGGCCAGCTTTTCAAGTAACATAAACACAAATTCATGTCAATGGAACTATGCCAATTTAAACTATCTGAGGAGATGGCCTGTGTGTTGCTTCCCTGAGCTAATTAAAGGACTTAAGTGAATCATAGACTCATAGAGCTGGAAGAGACCTCCGGAGGTCATCAAGTCCAGCCCCCTGCCCAAGGCAGGACCAACTCCAACTAAATCATCCCAGCCAGGGCTTTGTCAAGCTGAAACTTAAAAACCTCTAGGGATGGAGATTCCACCACCTCCCTAGATAACCCATTCCAGTGCTTCACCACCCTCCTAGTGAAATAGTTTTTCCTACTATCCAAGCTAAACCTCCCCCAGTGTAACTTGAGACCACTGGTCCTTGTTCTGCCCTCTGTCACTACTGAGAACAGCCTCTTTCCATCCTCTTTGGAATCTCCCTTCAGGAAGTTGAAGGCTGCTATTAGATCCCCCCTCACTCTTCTCTTCTGCAGACTAAATATGTCCAAATCCCTGGGCCAATCCTTGAAGATCAAGTGCTTCAGCCATGGAATCATTCTGTTCACTCTTTTCTGGACCCTCTCCAATGTGTCCAATCCTGTCTGTATTGGGGAGCCCAGAATTGGACGCAATATTCCAGATGTGGCCTCACTAGTGCTGAATAAAGAGGAATAATCACTTCTCTAGGTCTGCTGGCAATGCTTCTCCTAATGAACCCTAATATGCCATTAGCCTTCTTGGCTACAAGGGCACACTGTTGACTCATATTCAACTTTTCATCCACTGTAATCATCAGGTCCTTTTCTGCTGAACTGCTACCTAGCCAGTTGATCCCCAACCTGTAACAAGGTTTGGGATTCTCCTTATTGAACCTCATCAGATTTCTTTTGGCCCAATCCTCTAATCTGCCCAGGTCACTCTGGACCCTATCCCTGCCCTCCAATATATCTGCCTCTCCCCCTAGCTTAGTGTCGTCCGCAAACTTGCTGAGGGTGCAAAGGCTCTGTCTACAATGACATTTGCCAACTCCCTCAGTACCTTCGGATTCATTAAATCCAGACCCAAGGATTTGTGTATGTCTAGCTTTTCTAAATAGTTCTTAACCTGTTCTTTCTCCACCGAGGGTTGCCCATGTCCTTTCCATACTGTGTTGCCTAGTGCAGTAGTCTAGGAGCTGACCTTGTCTGTGAAGACAGAGGCAAAAAAAGCATTGAGTACTTCAGCTTTTCCCATATCATCTGTCACTAGGTTACTTCCCTCATCCAGTAAGGGCCCCACACCCTCTCTGATCACCTTCATATTGCTAATATGCCCGAAGAAACCTTTTTTGTTACTCTTCACATCCCTTGCTCGCTTCATTTCCAGTTGTGCTTTTGCCTTCCTGATTACTCCCCTGCATTCTCAAACAATATATTTATACTCCTCCCTAGTCATTGAATTTTTGTGCCTGGTTCACTGATGCCCAATGGGTGCTTTAGGTGGTTCCACCTGCCCTTAATGAGTAGAAGGATTTGCTCATCAGTTCCTGGAAGTTGCAGCCAATCCCAGTAGTTGAAGCAGCCCCTATGGATAGCTGGGAACAAATACAGGGCAGCCCTCTCAGGCTCCTCTAACTTGCCCCAGAAGCCAAATTTTCTCTCCTGGTGCAGCATAGAGGAGGCACAAAGCCATGTTTGCAGCCTCCTCCCTCAGTCTAAGTGCTGAGCTCATCTCTGACATGCAGTTGTATGGATGAGATGATCTTTGAGGCAGGTTTTTATCATGTGCTTCTATGGAGCATAATGGGGTCCTAGTCCTCAGTGTAGCTTGGGAAGGATTTATAATGAAATGTATATGGATAAGGCTCGCCAATCTGACTGTGAATTTCTAGGTTTGTCCTCTGTTCCCCAGGTCACAAATTGGTGGAACTATCGAGTTCTATTTCTGGAGGGTCTGGGGGTCTAGACCTGCACTGTTCCCTTCATTTTAAAAGTCCACCATTACGCCCAGCAATGTGATTGTTAACAACGGTTTTGTGTGACTGCACATGTCTACCCATCACATCAGTTGGCAAGACTTTGTCACAGGAGCTTTGGAACAGAGCAGGACAAGAACCTCTTGACGTTCAAATCAAGAGAAGAAAGTAAGAATGGCTAGGCCACTGTGACGGGGCATCCTTGCCCCGCATGACGACTGCCGCCGAGCAGGCATTGCTTGGCACTAATGGGGGGGGGGGGGTAGCCTGGTGGTGTATGGCATGCTCCTGTGCCGTGCCATGGCTTGCCGAGCTGGCCAACTCACGGGCGGCAGGCTGGGAGCACCGAGGTGAGAGCGAGGATGGAGTGGAAGCATTCCCCCCCCCCGCCCCGTGCGTCCAGCATGTTGGGGAGCCAGCATGGAGACGTCAGCCCCGCCCCCCCCGTTGGATGACGTACAGAGGAGAGGAGGCGGCAGTACATTTAAAAATGCCACCGCCATAACTTGGGGGAAAAAGAAAGGGTAGGGGGGTGGAGGCTGAGAGAAGCCACTGGGGGAGAAGTTCCCCGAGAACGTCCGGGGGGCTAGGGAGGCCAGTGAGAGGCCGGTGATTCCAGCACGCTAATTCCTTTGTTTGAGGTGAGCCCGTCAGCAGCCTGTCTGCCAAAGGAAAGGTGAGCCTTTCAGCGGCAGGATGCTGGGGGCAGGGAAAGGAAGCAGCCCAGGGCGGAACCCACTTGGGTTGGTGGGTTGACGAGTTGCGGCAGGATGCCCCGTCAGCCGGACCAGATCCAGATCAATCCGTGTCCTTAGGGCCCTGGGCTGGGGCCCGTGAGGGAGGGTGGGCCCCCCTTTCCTCCGCCCCGCGGCCTTGGTGGAGGAGTCCATTTTACCGTGCCACGGCAAGAATTTGCACTGAGGCAGGGAGATCGTACGAGCGGCTGCCAGTAAAGGCATTCGAGCTACATTACCCTCCCCCCAGGGACCCGTCGGACGAGACGGGTACAGACGGGTACAGCCACACTCTCAGAAAACCATCATCAAGCATAGTCCATTAAGCTCTCACATGGAACCCAAGGAAAAGGCAAAAGAGGAAGACCTTGGACAACATGGAGAAGATCTACTAAGATTGAAGGACAACAACTGGGGTACTCCTGGAGTCAGCTAGAAGTTTTGTCTCAAGACAGAGTTAAGTGGAGGAGACTTGTAGATAACTATACTCCACTTGGAGTACAAGGGTTTAAGAAGACAACAACATGTCTACCCACCTACTCCTGTTCTCACTGAAATCAAACAGCTGATCGGCACAGCGTGGCAGCCATTTTGATGTAAATGAAGTGGCGATTATTTAAATTGCCGTGTCGTTTCCCTATGTCTAGAAACCTCATCTACATGGCTCTGTTGATGGAGCCATGCAGTCTAGACATACTCTAAGATGCCATTTTTACAGTTGCTTTCTGATCAGCATCACACTTTAAAATTGACAGTCCATTTTTTAAATTCTCAGCTATCACAAATCTGTTTATTTCTAGCTTATGCACACTCTATTGTTTTCAGATCACTTCTCTGATTTTAGAGTTCCAGTTATTGCCACAGGCATTATTTGAAAAATTCCCCCTTTTAGCAGACAAATACTGTTATTTTCAGTTTCCACATATAAAGTCGATTCGATGGGATAACCACGCCCCATCCTGCATTCAGAATAATGCAGTATAGTCTCTTCCTTCTGCCTTCCAAACTGCAAGATCGTACTCTAAATTTTTGTGTCGATAAGCCCCCCAAAAAAGAAAGTGTTCTAAAGTGTGACATCCCCCCCCAATCAAAATAAAATATAGAAAAGCCCAGTGTCTGCACCCCCAGTATTCTGTGGAGTCACACCTCTGAAAAGGCTCTAGCTAGTTGCTAGGTAACACTTTCCTGCTTTTAGACAATCATCGTTCATTTTGATATTGTAATGCTTCTAGCTTCTACCCCATTGTTTCAATGTGAAGTGCATGGGGTGAGTGTCTTCTTTTGTCATGTCATTTAAGAAGTGGAAAACGTCTTCTGACCTAGTCACTATTGTGCACCCATGCAAGCAGGCAGCCTTGGCCTTTCCATGCCATTACTTCAAGCCGGGGAGCTGACAGACTTACTAGGCCACTGGGTAAGGTAGGGCCCTTTTGAATCATAGACTCATAGACTTTAAGGTCAGAAGGGACCATTATGTTCATCTAGTCTGACCCCCTGCACAATGCAGGCCACAGAATCTCACCCACCCCCTTCTAGAATAATCCTCTCACCTATATCTCAGATATTGAAGCCAAATAGTTTGAAGACCCCAAGATGCAGAGAATCCTCCAGTTGTGATCTGTACCTCATGCTAGAGGAAGGCGAAAAACCTCCAGGGTCTCTGCCAGTCTACCCTGGAGGAAAATTCCTTCCCGACCCCAAATATGGTGATCAGCTAAACTCTGAGCATGTGGGCAAGACTCACCAGCCAGATGAATCAACGGTCCCTGGAGCATTTGCCCCCTTGCCTTCCCTCTCATCTCCCATCAGCAGGCCTGCTTCAAGCACACCATAGTTCCACTACTTATGTCAGGTTTCTGAGACTGAATAAAATGATAATTTAGGCCAGAATTATTGCAACCCAGATATGTTCATTTTTCATTTATTGTGACTAAGTAAGGCCATTATATTGACAGATGTCTAAGGTCATCCATGGTTCATTTCTCTGTAACTATACCCCTTGTGAAAGCATTAGTGATGGGAAAATACCAAAGGTTCAAGGTTAATTTTCACCCACAAAGGGAAAGATTTAACAAACTAGGGCTATCAAAAGGCACAGTCTTTGGCCACCAGACATAATTAAGAGCAGAAGCTATAAAATAAGGGGACTTCATATCTGCCTAAGCTCAGGCGTTAGGCTTAATACTTGGAAGATACAATTTTTCTCAGGCCTACTTCCAAATTTTCACAACTTTCAACAAGAGCTGCATTGGGAAATGGCATTTCTATCTCCTACCAAATTCCAAAATGTTATTTCATTCCAAACTGGAGTAAAACAGCTAATTTCAAAATTTCCCACAAAATAGTTTTCAAAAACATTTCATTTCAGGTTAAGTTAAGGTTTTCATTTTGCTAAACCTGATGGCTGTGTCTTTTGCGGAAATACTTACCAGCTGTCTACACTGGCCGCTTGAATTTCTACAAGAACACTGACGATCTCATGTAAGAAATCAGTGCTTCTTGCGGAAATAATATGCTGCTCCCGTTCGGGCAAAAGTCCTTTTGCGCAAAAGGGCAAGTGTAGACAGCTCAGATTTGTTTTGCGCAAAAAAGCCCCGATCGCGAAAATGGCTATAGGGGCTTTTTGCGCAAAAGTGCGTCTAGATTGGCACGGATGCTTTTCCGCAAAAAGTGCTTTTGTGGAAAAGCGTCCATGCCAATCTAGACGCTCTTTTCTGCAAATGCTTTTAACGGAAAACTTTTCCGTTAAAAGCATTTGCGGAAAATCATGCCAGTCTAGACGCAGCCGCTATGAATAATTTTGATGCTGACTTTCTTATTTTCTGTTGCATTATAATGTGGATTTAATAGAAAATAAAGTATATTTTTAAACAAGAAGTTAGTTCGAAACAGACAAAATAGTGGTACATTCTGATAAGGTCAAAATGCTTTATTTTGATTTTTTATTTACCATATAAAATGTTTAGCTTTCACTGAACTGACATTTTTTTTCAAAGCAAAATGTTCCCCTTGAAAAATTTTAACCAGCTCTACTTTCCACAGTGATGGGCTATGGTACCAGAACTGGAACTGAGACATTGCATGTAAGAGGAGGATTAAGAGGAAAGCTTGTCTAAATTCCATTTAAATTTAGATTGTATTTTTTCCACAATTTTTAAAATAAACCTTGTTTGATTTTTTCCCCTGCAAATGACAAAAAAAAATTCTTGAGGCAGGATTAACTGAGACTGGATACACATTTGCACAAAGTTCTTATGACTGCACACATAATTGCAATAACTATGTGGAAAGGAGACATGCAACACCTGCATATTTTTGACTGCAGAATTAAGAGCTTGTTTTTCAGAAACTTAGGAAATTACTGAATAGACACAACCAATTCTGAACAGCTACTGGTCACATTTTGAATGTGCATAGTCATCTAGATACACAGAATCCCTCATGGTCATATGCACACACAAAGCTGGTACTGCAGGTTTTTGCATTTATACCTGTTTGGAATGTGAAAATGTGTTTGCATAAACAAATATGAGATTGTGAATATGCAGACAAGTGCGTCCGAAAAGCTGGTGTAAGCATATTTGCAAGCTATTTGAAAATTCAGTATTAATGATATCTCTTAAATGATTTTGCGGATAAGTCCTTCACACCTGATTAGCACAAGATTCCCTTTGACCTGAATGTGATATTTGCCCCAGTTAATAATATTCAGGATTTGGCTAGTGTAGATCAACTATAAGTTACAAACACAGGATGAATACTGTGTATTTAAATCTATAATTAATTCTTTAATTAACAGCTCAGTTATAAATATTTCTTTATAATGGGAAATCATATGTGTTGTGATAAAATGATTAATCATAGGAAAGATGCTTTGGAATGATACTGCAAGCTACTCCCTTAGCGTATGTCTACACTACAAAGTTAATTCGAACTAACAGATGTTAGTTCGAATTAACTTTGATAGGCGCTACACATGCAAACCGCTAGTTGGAACTTAATTCGAACTAGCAGTGCGCTTAATTCGAACTAGGTAAACCTCATTCTACGAGGACTAACGCCTAGTTCGAATTAACTAGTTCGAATTAAAGGCTGTGTAGCCACTTAATTCGAACTAGTGGGAGGCTAGCCCTTCCCACCTTGCTCTGGTGGCCACTCTGGGCACCGCCAGGGAAACTCGTCTGCCCCCCTCCCGGCCCTGGAGCCCTTAAAGGGGCACGGGCTGGCTACGGTGCCCGTGCCAGGTGCAAGCCTGCCAGAACCCAGCCAGCAGACCCTGGAACTGGCACGGCTCGAGCTGGTCACCCGCTGCCACCCAGCCCTCTGCCTCTTCCCGGGACCACGCTGGCGGCACCTGGGAGCATGCCCAGGTCTGCAAGAGGCGGGCGCCCGCCTGGTCTAGTGTAGACATCGTGGACCTCATCCACGACCTCAGCACTAGGCATAGGAAAGTGGCCATCTAGGGCAGGAGAGCTGCCAGCCTGGCCACCCAGGAGCAGGTTGGCATGAAAATCAAGGTGGTCCAGTGAAAGCCCCGTCCCTGAGCCCTGAGCTTAGAATGGCCGTATTGGTCCCAGTCTCTTTAGCCTCTCTTCATTTGGGACCTGTTCCAAACCCCTGATCATTTTAGTTGCCTTCCCCTCTCCCACCCTCTCTCTTCCCCTCTCCCACCTTCTTTTCCCAGTCTCCCCCAGTCTTGTTCAATAAAGAGAGTTTCTGTTTTTGAACACACGTGTCCTTTATTTTGAACGTCAGGAAGGGGGCTAGGGTGGGGTGAGTGGAAGGAGGTGAGGGAGGAATGGGGTACGAGCCCCCGATAGGGAGGACTGGGATGGCTCTGCGGGCTCCTCGGGGTGGAAACTCTCCTGAAGCCCCTTGATTGACCCCCCCTCCGGATGGCAGCCTGCGGCAACTGCAGCCGGGCTGATGGCCGAGTGCTGAGATGTGCCGAGTGTGGGCACTCAGGGCACTCCAAGCCAGGACTGCTTTGCAAGCGGGAAACCCCTGAGAACTGTCTGTCCGGGGTGGGGGTCGGGTCCCTTTAAGCACAGCCCTCGGCTAGCCTGAGGCAGCAGCTCCACGCTCTAAGTCCTAATCTGATGCCCTGCCGGCACTGCTTCTGGCCAGCCTTAACCTCAGTTCAGGGTCCACTCAGTGTGGACATGCTAGTTCGAATTAGCAAAACGCTAATTCGAACTAGTTTTTAAGTCTAGATGCACTAATTCGAATTAGCTTAGTTCAAATTAACTAATTTGAATTAACTAAGTTAGTTCGAATTAGTGCTGTAGTGTAGACATACCCTGACTGACAAATTAGAAACCAAGTTAACTATAGTGCTCGTCCTTGCAACTATCAGATTCCATTGCCAGAAACCTCAACTTAAATCTGGTTGTAATTCTGGCATTATGAATGATCCTCCAAAGCAGACCCCGGGGGTGCATGAGCCTCAGGTTGAAAATGACTGTTCTACAGTAACAGCAACCTTCCATGGACCTCTTAGCTACAGTCTTTGGACCTCCAAGGGTCATAAAATCATAGGATTGGAAGAGACCTCAGCAGGCCATTGTGTCCAACCCCGTGCTAAAAGCAGGACCAGTCCTAACAGAATCATCCCAGCCAGGGCTTTGTCAAGCCAGGGCCTAAAACCTCTAGGGATGGAGACTCCACCACCTCCCTAGGTAACCCATTACAATTCTTCGCCACCAGTCTAGTGAAAGTTGGAGACTAAAATTGAAAACCACTTCTCTAGAGTCATTCTGACAGAAGCAGACAACACTACTGAAAACATCCACCCAAGTGGGAGCTGTAGCATCTTTTGAAAAAGTGTAGCAGACACTGTTCTGTGCTCTACTCCAGTTGTCTAGAACAGAAGATGAGTGAAACCAGGTGTGATGGGCTCACCGAAGACAGCATAGAAGCCGGGGACTCCCTGTTTGGCTGTCTGCTTGAGAAGCGGCTGCTGGCAAGGCAGCGGGGGCATGGCTGGCGGGCTTTGGGACCGTGCCTCCATTGGGCAGCCGCAGCCCACAGGAACGGCAGCCCGGCCAGCGTGCGCTGGAGCGGAGGGATGTGGGAAGGGTGGAGCGACGCCCCGTGACGTCTGGCGGTGGGCCATTTAAACCAGCCCCAGGAGAGAGCTGGGGGGAGAGTGCAGCATTGGACCCTCGCCGTGACAGGCAAGGGGACTCCCCTACGACCCAACCGGAGGGGCTTCCAGGGAGCTCGGGAGGCAGCGAGCCTGCCAGGCCGAAGCCGGAGAACCAAGCCGCGGTAGGACCCAGGGAACTTTCCCGTGAAGGGGGTCAGGCGGAGGGGGTTAGGAAGCAACCCAGGGCAGAGTGCTTTTGGCGCCTGTGGGCTGGCAAGCTTTGGGGTGGATCCCCATCAGCCAGGTCGGAGCGAGAAAACCCCACTCTTAGGACCCCAGATTGGGACCCAGTGGAGGGGAAGGGCCTGGGTTCCCCTGAACCCTCCTCCCTCGGCGTTAGTGGTGGCCTTGGACCCACCTAGGACTTCATAGGAGGAACCAAAGTCCCCCTGAGACACTTCGGCCTCACAAACTGAATGGGTGGAGGGCTCGCTAGGCCCCGTCCTCGGACTAGAGGGTGACGGCTCGCACCCATAAGGCCGCCTTCGGGGAGAAACAGAGACAGGCAGGGGGCTTGCAGGGCTCTGCCTGGGCCAGGGCGGGTGCTCGTGCCCAGGAACCTGTAACATCAGGCTATTTAAATTCTTAGATATTCAGAGATGGGACCATATTTTAATATCACGTTCAATATAATGTTTTATGTCATCTAGTACAGTGGGACCCCATCACTGATTGTCACAGTGTAGCATTATGGTCCTAGCATAATAAAGTAGGATGTATTTTCAAATATATTGATTGGAGTTTGACACCCAGTTATGTTTTGACAGTCATTAGGAGCTGACCATGAAACTCCCTTGGGCTCCTCTGAAAATTCCATCCTTAACAAATGAGCTAGGAACAAAGATTGGAACTTTGTTGTTATTTATAAATGCCATTGGCTCCTCGAGGGAAAGAAGTACAAGATTATGCCTATCCTGCATGCAGGTGTTAAAGGAGTAGAGAGTATTCCACTATCCTCCCCTACTCTCCTTGAGTTTCTGTAAAGTGTTAACCATAGTTAGGTTTCTTTACATTTTCTGTACATTGGTTGCAAGAATCAATTTTAATATTTGGTTGCTGTCAGCTGTTACCCAGCATTATAAATCACATTTTCCACAATCCCTATTATTTTTAGAACAACACTTTTTTCTTGATTTTTGTATATGGTTTGTACCCATGCTGGTAAAAAACACCCAACCCTGGGTGTATGGATAATTATTTCTTTCATAGAACAAATACGGTGTCCCTTTTTTGCAGATAATTTTTAGCTTGTGCCTTTTTCAAGGTAATGCAAAAGTGCAAATAAGTATTAGGGAGTCTGAAATTATTTTTGAGTCTATAACAGGTTAGTTAATGAGGAACTTATCAAAATGGTAGTTGGTAATCTAAACCAGTAGCCAGTGAAATTTCATAATGATGTTACATTAATCCATATTCCAGTGTGGAAAAAAATTGTAGGAACAAAAGAAAAAAGCCCAGTAATTAGGGGACCTGATTTAAGCTCCATCAAAGTTAATAAAAAGATTTTGACTTCAGCGGGCTTTGGACTGGGTCCTAAACAGCAGCCTGGAAATCAGAACTCAACAGCTCTAGACCCTCTAGGCTAATGACCCGATGTATTATCTTCCTCATGGCATTTAACACCCCAGTCTCTCAGTTTATTCATCCACAGAACTGAATGAATAATTTGTAATAAATATATTATTCAATGACTTTTCCTATTTTTCTGTATAGAAATTCATAATAAAGAGATTTCCAAGTTCCCTGTTTTAATCAATACTTGATATTATTTGTCAGCTTCATCAGTGAATATGTCTTCACCCTAGGGCATGGCTACACAGCAGGGCAAAAGTCAAATTAAGGTACTCAACTTCAGCTATGCCAATTTCATGGCTGAAGTCAAAATAGTTTACTTCAGCTTTTGGTGCTGTCTACACTGCAGGAAGTCAAAGTAAGAACACTCTCCCTTCAACTTTCCTTACTCCTTGTGAAATGGGGGTTACAGGAATCCGAGTAAGAAGTTCTTCAGCCCAACATTATTTCAAAATAATGGCTTGTTGTTTAGACACACTCTTTGTTATTTCAGAATAACGCCAGTCTGCTATGTAGACATACCCCTAGTGATCACTCACAAAAAGTTCATATTCACATTTTCCAGTTTGTCATGTGTTGCTTATTTCCATAGATTCATTGGTTATTTTCAGATTCGTGATTGGCTGATTTGTGTAACTGACCAGCACAACATAGTATATGAATATTACAATGAAACACCTAACCCTAAATTTACATTATATTGATTGTTTGCATATGATATTTGACATTGTTTCATTTCCTGAATGTGATAACTTTTTAAACCAACAAAAACAGCATAAATGACAAAATGTGGAATGTTAAAATATAATACATTATTCTCAATTCCTTTGCATCAAATTTGATTGAAACTGGATTTAAATTTATTTTTCCAAATATACATATATGGAAAGCTTGAGTGTATCATGGATGTAGAAGGTTTGGAAATATGGTTCAGTCAGAATTTGTCATTGAAATTCAGAAAATAGTTGTGAGGCTTTTGCTTTTTAATCTCTCCCGTAGTGGAAGTTTAGTTAATTAAGGTTTATAAATGTGTTGTGGTCCCATAATCAAAAGTGCTCTGTATTTGTAAAATTGTATTATTGTAAGTTCAGGGCAATTTTGCATCATTTGCTATTGGAGGTATTGTTATTCACCCATCATCACAAAGAATTGTGAGGAATAGCTCTACTTTGGCTGCTTTGTATGGAGAAAGGCATTATGTTTATTTAAAAAGTGTATAGCTCATTTTTTATTCCTGTCACAGTTAGTGCTGATGATGTTTATAGATCTGGGATTTTGATATCCCAGCACAAAATCAGATATCCAGAATGGTATGCAAATCTGTATAGGGGAATGATGGGGTGAAATATCATTATCCTTTGCATAATGTAACAGACCTGAGGTTCTCTCTGAAAAGGAAAGAAAGACAGTGGCACTGGTTAACATTTATCTTTAAACCTTTGCAGGAAAAACTCACCGTTTATCTTCAGAGATTTCTTGTAACCTCAGGATAATGTCTACAGAATAAGATCTGCAGTTGGAATTTACTTATCTGTCCCCACTGTAAAGAGGAATATTGGATGGAGATCTTGTGCAGAGTTTACTCCACATATCTGGCATAATTTCTTTTATGAGCTCGGTAATCTTAAGAGCCTTAACCAGTTCAAGCATAAACTGTCCCTCAGCCCCTATTTTTGTATATTTAATTGAAACACACACAAGTTTGGGTCTGGATAGCTGAAATAAATTTAATTAGGGTGCCAATGTATATATTTAAATATACGTGTGTGTGTCCTTTTCTTGTGAGAGGGCATCCATCTGAAATATTTGTAGTTTATTTCCTAGGTGCTACCTCTGTACAAATGATAATAATGAAAGTGCTTCTCCATGATACCATTTTAAAATCTATTCAGAAAGGATAAAATTCACTGTACAGTTGTGCAGAGAGCCCACACAAAGATCTGCATAATAAATTCCTTCTCTCTTAGCCCTGGTCTACACTAGGGAGTTATTTTGAAATAACTCTCCTTATTTGGAAATAACACGCAGAGCGTCCACACTACCAAGCCCGTTATTTTGAAATACCGGGCACGTTATTTTGAAATAATAACTCCTGCTTGTTATGAGGAATAACAGTTCTTTCAAAATTGTTATTTCAAAGTCGCATTAATGTGGGCACTCAGCTGCTGCTATTTCAAAATAATTGGCCTCCGGAGGCCCCTCTCAGTTGTTCTTGTGGCTGCTCTGGTCACATCCCTGACAACTCCACTGCTCCCCTTCTCCTTGCAGACTTTAAAGCTGCAGGAAGAAGGGAAAGGGCTTGCAGCACCAGGTGAGCCCTGATAGCACCCTTTGATGGAGCCATGGCTGGACCCAGTGCTCCCTCTGTGCTCCCCTCAGTTGCCAGCACCCACCAGTCTGGACTGGTGTGGAGATCCTGGATCTCACTGAGGTCTGGGGGGAGGACACCAGCATTCAGGAATTCCGCACTAAGAGGCACAATCTGGATGTCTATGGCTGAAAGGCCGCCAGCCTCGAGGAAAAAGGGCACACCAGGACCCTGCAGCAGGTCCAAACCAAAATTAAGGAGCTCTACCAGTCCTGGGGCAGCTCCGCACATTTGCCACTTCTATGAGCAGCTGGATGCCATCCTGGGGAGTGGGGGGGGAGGGGGCTGGCCACCTCTCCCGCATTGTCATCGACTCTGGCCAGGACATGCTCAGTGTTGGTCTCCACATGGACAGGGTTGTGGAGGAGGAGCAGGCTACCCAGGACACCATGCCTGCCAAGCAGGAGGTCATGAGCAACCTGGAGCCAGTCCACCCCTCCCAAGATGTCTCCCAGGTCTCAGATGGTCCCGGGGCAGGCAGTTCAGATGAGTTCAATCATTTTCCCTTCTCTGCCTGCAGGAGGAGAGGTCATACAAGAGCCTGTGCACATGGATGCAGATGGAGCACCAGCCTGGAGCACTCATCCCCATGACATTGTCACACAGGAATCCCTCGCTCCTTCTCATGCATGGCAATGTGGAAAAGACTGCGGGTGGAGGAAGAGGAGGGGATTCCAGTACCACTCTCTCCGGCAAGTGGCCTTTGCCACTCACACACATCTCATCCGCTGGGCAATGACAGAAGTTCTCTCTCTGCAGGACACCACCAGTGTTGGACCCGGCATGTGTGGGACACAGAAGGACGCCAAGCCGCCACATCTTCCTCTCTCATCCGCAGGCTTCTGGCATGATCGGTACCATTTAATGCCTGCTTGTTCCGGGACGAGGGGGTAGCGAGGCTCTCTGGGACATTTGTGCCTCCTCAGGAAAGTGCCCGCTGTCTAGGCAACAGATGGCCTTGCTTGAAGCACATCACCATTATCTGAATCGAGACCTTCAGTGTTGGCTCAGAGATTAGGGTAGGCTTCATGCACAGTGTCTCTGGGATGACTTCCCTTCTCACTTTTCTTCACAGCTAGCCCAGTTGAGAGCATGGTGTGTACTTTGCTGAGGAGCACCAGGAGCACGCTGCTGACCGCGAGGAGTGCCAGGCTGACCGGGAGCTGAGGAAGGCCGTATGGTAGCAGCTGTCATGCCAGCATGAGGCCACATACTTTTCAATAACAACAGTCACGGAGTGCATGACCATGTGTATGAAGAGGGCCACTAGCCGCCTCCCGATCCCTGCCCTTCAATTTCCTGCCCAACTTCCCATCTTTACCCACCCAACTCCTTGCCCCCCCAAATACTCCCCGTTTCCCTGGGTTCTCCTCCTAGCCCCCTGAAGCGCCTCCAGGGCCTCTGAATGCATGGAGGCGGGACCTCCAAGGCAGCTGAAGCCTCCCAAGGTACCTGAGACAGGTACCGGTCCCAGTCCCAGCCCCAGCCCTGAGCCTCTTTCCCTCTCCTCCCTGCTCTTCCCCTTCCAGGTTCTTTCCCCAGTCCCTCCCCTGTTGTATATCCCAAAAATAAAAAAATACAATTGTTTTTTCAAACAACTCTATGGTTTTCCACAGAGGAGTAGCTGACCAGTGTGGCAAGCTTCCACAGGGCAATGGCGTCACGCTTCTGCAGGGGGATGGTGGGTCTCATCTAGATGTCACCTGAGGGCAGGGGCAAGCCATTTTCAGAGCCCCAGGAAGGTGGCCTTCTGCATGCAGAAGCTCTGGAGCCACTGCTGGTCATCCCATCGCTGCAGGACAATGCGGTCCCAGCAATCCGAACTGGTCTCCCTCCACCAGAAGCGGCGTTCCATGGTGTGCAGGGGATGGAGGATCATTTGCTGCATCAGGAGCATCAGGGCCGGGGTGAAGAGGTCCCCTAGTCTGGGCTGCTCATCGTGGCCCTGGATTACCACATGGGCAGTGCGGATCAACTGCGCCATGAGGTGTGGCAGGAGGCCCGGGAGCCTGGCACTGCTTTGCAGCAGCTCCAGTTCCACATAGTTGGTGCTGTGGCATCTGCAAGGGAAACCACATCAGTGGTAGGCAGTGGAGAAAGTGGCGTGCGAGACGTGGCTGTAGAGAGGAGCTCCTTTAAGCACAAGTTTCAGTAAGCCTCAGCAAGCAGCTCCAGGAAGTGACTGCTCTCCTGGTGCCTTCTCTGTATCTTTAAATGAGATACAGGCTTAAATCAGTGTGGACATTCTATTTCAAAATAATTCTGTGCTATTTCAATTCTGTCTTGTAGCATGGACATGCTATTTTGAAATATTTCGGGAGTTATTAATTTGACATAAATTATTCTGAAATAATTTCCTAGTGTAGATTTTCCGTTAGATCCCCATGAAGCAAACACCGTAAGCACAAGCTTAAACTCCATTGACTTCAATGGAACTTAAGCCTACAAGTAAGAGCTTCATTGAAACAGGGCTCAGTCCACAGTCTCTGAAAGTGAATGGAAAGACCTACATTGACATTAGTGGATCTGAGATTAGAAATCGTTGCACGGGCATAGTTTTCGGGGGAGGAGACAGAAGGAGTGTTGCCTCCCAAACTGCAAGCCTCAGGCAAGTGTACAATTTGCACCCCACCACGCACGGTCCCATAAGCCTAACTGGAGCGGATCCCCCAAATACCTAAGTGAAATATGCCTCTGAGTTATAGGCCTAAACATGGAATATATAACGCAGTGGACTATGTTGTGTCATAAATATTTAAATAGAAGATGTCCCAGTGTCAATAAATACCCAAGGCCCATTTTGAGAGGTGTCTGAAATATGGAGAATTATGATTAATTGGAAGTTTTAGTCCTACCTGTGTGTACTGGAGATATTTCTTGCAGTATCCCAATAAATCCTTTGTTTTTTTAAAATAAGTGTTACAATTCAGCACAGACAATGGGAGTGCAATATATTTTTGCTAGTCTGTAAGGTGCCACAGAACTACTCATTCTTTTTAAAATTATAGACGAACATGACTACCCCTCAGAGACTTTTATCCCATCAGTGTTTTTTATAGAGTATCAGAGGGGTAGCCGCGTTAGTCTGAATCTGCAAAAGCGGCGAGGAGTCCTGTGGCACCTTATAGACTAACTGAAGTGTAGGAGCATAAGCTTTCATGGGCAAAGACCCACTACATGCATCTGATGAAGTGGGTCTTTGCCCATGAAAGCTTATGCTCCTACACTTCAGATAGTCTATAAGGTGCCACAGGACTTCTCGCTGCTTTTTCATAGAGTAATCACCACAACCCACCACCATTCAAATTTTGCTAACTATCCTGAGATGAGCTGGCTGCAGGGTGGATTCCAAATCGTCTTGATCTTAGCATTGAAAAAGAAAACAAACAATTTTAAATAAAAATGTTTTTGTGTCTACATTAGGTATCAACCAGCCTGACCACGGGAGAAAATAAAAACAACCTTCAGCCTTTGCTATATGCCTAATCATGAGAAACATTCCTCATTTTGGACCCAGATTTATCTGACTCTCAACAACCTAGCGTCCTCTCACTGAAATGTGCAATTATTTGCTGTGAGACAGAAAGGCTGAAACATGAAATTGAGTTTAAAAATGATGCTGTTTACACAAAAAGAAATGCATCACCCAGCATAAGATACTGATATTTTCTTCTCTCTCTTTGGATCTTTGCCCTCCGTGTAATTATCCCCTATCAATTTTTGTGAAACAAAAAGCCAGATGCTCCTCATATAGCTCTAGTCTGGGACTGATTTCCTGCTAAAAGCATTGAGCCCAACATTAACTACTAATGGGCATCTTCCCTCCATTAATCTGGTTTCAGATAGAATTCCCAGGAGGAGCTGGGGGAGTTGTTTGTTTGCAGTTGTGAATGATCATGTCTGAATTCCCACTAGAAAGACGTTAGAGGGGTAGGTCATAGTCTGGGTCTATGTAGACATAATGATTAATCATAGAGTCATGGAACTGGAAGGGACTTCAAGAGGTCATCAATACATTTTTCTATGTCATCTGAGTTATGACTGTTCCAGAACTAAGTGCTCTAATTTCTCTCTGTGTGAGATAAAAATGGTAGCCTTGATTAAGTAGCTCATTACAGTATAATCTAATTTGTAATTATTATTTTCTTCTTTATTGCAAAGGTGAAGAATGGTCAGATGATTTTGAACAATATACACACTACACAATACAGCACAGTCCTTGTGGCTTGAGTATTGTGGGTCACAGACTAATACCAGTATTCACCATGAATAATCCCTTAACCCTCCAAGAGGTCCCACTGGAATCACAAGGACACACTCGTGGAATAAGGTGCTGCGCATAGAAGTAAGAAACAGAGAATCGAGACACATGTGCTAAGGAAGTAGAAAGAGAGAGAATGTCTTTGAAGGAAAGCAAGAAGTTAGGGACCTGTAGCTATTCAACCCAAACAGTTTATGGAAACTAGTGGAGGAGATGCCTGTAATTACCTTTGCAGAGGTGTTTTGGAGCAAGGTTAAAGTATTTTGGCAGAGTTATGACTGCATACACCACACCAGTGTGTGTTACAAGCTGCCTTGCCTTTCCCACTACATCTGTGAACTTACTGGCAGGCTTTTTTGCAGTTGTGTGACTAAGAAGGGGTAAAGGAGTGGCAGGAAGGATGCCCAGGCCTTGTTGAAATCCCTGCAGGTCACAGTACCACCTACTTCATTCCCACTGGAAATGAAGACCACAATCCATATACCGTGCAAAGGGTTGGCACAAAACATTTCATTAGTAAGTACTCTTTTGTTATTAAATGCACCTCATCAGGGTAAACACGTGAAAGTTGGTGAATGGATTTAATCAGGGATTCTCAGCTGAGAGGTTGCAACATCCAAAGAGGATTTTGAGCTGGGATCAGGAGGTCACATGCACTTGTCTTATTGCTCAATGGGATGGGGTATTCCAGTGAGATGGAAGGGGGGTCCTCCGTCCTGATATAAACCAGAGCAAGAAACATTAGTTTAATGGAAATCTGAAGGGAAGGAGAGACTAGGCAGGTGAAACCTGGCTGGGGTTACTCTGCCTTTCTACCTTGTGGTTTGAGTAGATCATTTCTATCCATCATGTTGTCATTTTAGACCCTTTCCTGAACCGGGGTCTGTATCTGTGGAGAATGTGTACCAAGGTCTTTTTTAAAGAGCTGGTGTTGCCATGTGCTTTCTACTCATGTCCAGTACCAATTACTGTTCTACACCTGGGCCTATTACCAATTAGCATTTTACATTCTCAGCCCTGTTTGTGCCAAGTTCTGTGAGCAGGGGCCTGCCTCTTGCACAGCTTAGCTTTGCTTGATGTTAGCCAAGTGCTGTCCATTCTTAGCTAGGCCTCAGGCTTCCGACCAGGCCTGTGCTATCTGGGCTTTTGTTTTAGGCCTTCATCTTACTACACCTTCAACATTAGTTTTTCTATTTAGATAATTTCCTCCCAACTAAGGAGGAAACTAGAAAATTTACCCAGTATTGCTCAGATCCTTAACTCAATTAACGGTGGGGTGGTTTTTTTTTGGGGGGGGGGGGGGGAGGGAGGAGGAGAGAATACAAGGAAAGTATAGAGACTTTATTAAAAATGTTTGTATTTTTCAAATATACAGTGTCATTTTATGAAGTTATTTTTATTTCAGATTTCTTTAAAAAGGGATTGTTAAAATGTTTCAGTGTAATTTTTTTTAGTATTTTTTTAAATGGGAATTCCATCAAGTGTATTTTTTCTTCATGCCTAAAAACCCTTATCATTTGCTATGTTATAACAAAAAAGAGCTAGAGTCAATTTGGTTTGCAATAGCATTGTCTTCTAGTTTTTAAACTTTAAGCATGGATTTAGCTGCACCAAAACAGAGCACTACTCCACATTTCTCTGTTACATCTCTTTTCTGTAAGGGTTATTGAGAATTATTCCTATTTCTGGTTCATCCCATTTTTCTGGCTTATCTGGTTCAGTTTCTTTTAACAATCACTTAGGCATGTTCATTTTGAGGACTGTACTTTATTTGGTGATTCTGTCTCTTTTCTGTTTGATTTTATGAGAAGCCATCCCATTCCAGGCACATCCAAACTCTCAGTTTGCTTTAAGTTATGATAAGAGGAAGCTGTATATCAAATTTAGTGCTCCTAGATCTTACCATTTAGTATCAAACAGACAAATCTTCTAAAATATATAGAAGATATATTCATTATGGCACTAACATGGATTGCAGACCATCATAGTGTTCCTTCTATTTGCAGGTTACAGCCATTCACTACACATTCCAAACTTGTGTGTCTGTGTTTAGGTTGTTAAGTATTTGAGGAAATAGCCCGTCTCCTACGATGTGTTGGTACAATATCTACTACAGGAAGGCCTTAATTTAAGTTGGGGTATGTAGATATCGTAGTACAAATAATAAATAATTGTACTTATCAGTGAAGGCTTATCCATGAAAAGCTTTATAAGTCAGATGATTGAGCCAGATCAGAGCTGGAAAAGTAGGACACCTACAAATATAAATGAAATTAAAGAAAAGGTGACAAGATGTACAGGAGTGTTTGAGAGGGAAAGGGAGAAGTGTGAATGAAGCCCCTGAAACTAGACAAACAGGGTGTAGAATTGGGAAGAATTAGTCACCAGTATGTATTGAAACTTCTCCCTCTTGTCTATTTCATTGCCAAACTGCCAAATCATGGTGCTGCAATCTTATCTCCAGCAATACTGTTTCCCTGGGTGATGTTCGGATGGACATTCAGAGCTTTTCTTGGGTGCTGTCAAGATAGTTCCTAGGCATATTATTTTCAAAGAGAAGCGTGCAGCTGCTGCCAGTCTTGCCATTGTAATACTCGGTAAACAACAGGTAAGTGCTGAATGTGCGGGACTGGGAGATGGGTTGGAAATGGGGGGGATTACGGCCTATAATGGCAAGGAGAAAGGAGGGTCAGGGCACAACAGGGAGGCAAGATCACATCAGTATCTTAGATGCCTATATACAAATGCGAGAAGTATGGGTAATAAGCAGGAAGAACTGGAATTGTTAACAAATAAATACAACTATGATATCATTGGTATCACAGAAACCTGGTGGGATGGGATGCATGATTGGAATGTTGGTATGGAAGGGTACGGCTTGCTCAGGAAGGACAGACAGGGAAAAAAGGGAGGAGGGGTTGCCTTGTATATTAAAAATGTACACACTTGGACTGAAGTGGAGATGAACGTAGGAGATAGCTGTGTAGAGAGTCTCTGGGTTAAGCTAAAAGGGGTAAAAAATGAGGGTGATGTCATGCTAGGAGTCTACTACAGGCCTTTTTTAAACAATTAACAAAACTATCCAAAGCCCAAGATTTGGTGGTGATGGGGGACTTCAACTATCCAGACATATGTTGGGAAACTAACACAGCGGGGCACAGGCTATCCAATAAGTTTCTGGACTGCATTGGAGACAACTTTCTGTTTCAGAAGGTTGAAAAAGCTACCAGAGGAGAAGCTGTTCTGGATTTGATTTTAACAAATAGGGAGGAACTAGTTGAGAACTTGAAACTGGAAGACAGTATGGGGGACAGTGATCATGAAATAATAGAGTTCATGATCTTAAGGAAAGGTAGAAGGGAGACCAGCACAATTGAGGTAATGGATTTCAGGAAGGCAGATTTTGATAAGCTCAGAGAACTTGTAGGTAAGGTCCCATGGGAAGCAAGACTGAAGGGAAAAACAACTGAGGAGAGTTGGAAGTATTTCAAAGGGACGTTGTTAAGGGCCCAAAAGCAAACAATTCTGCTGTGTAGGAAAGATAGAAAATATGGCAGAAGACCAGCTCGGCTTAACAAGGAGATCTTGCATGATCTCAAAATAAAAAAGGAGTCTCATAAAAAATGGAAACTAGGACAAACAACAAAGGATGAATATAGGCAAGCAACACGGGAATGCAGGGGCAAGATTAGAAAGGCAAAGGCACAAAATGAGATCAAACTAGCTACAGGCATAAAGGGAAACAAGAAGACCTTTTATAAATACATTAAAAGCAAGAGGAAGACCAAGGACAGGGTAGGCCCACTGCTCAGTGAGGAGGGAGAAGCAGTAACAGGAAACTTGGAAATGGCGGAGATGCTCAATGACTTCTTTGTTTCGGTCTTCACCGAGAAGACTGGAGGTGTGCCTAACGTAGTGAATACAAGCAGAGAGAGGGTAAGTTTAGAAGATAGGATACACAAAGAACAAGTTAAAAATCACTTAGGAAAGTTAGATGTCAGCAAGTCACCAGGTCCTGATGAAATGCATCCCAGGATACTCAAGGAGCTGATAGAGGAGGTATCTGAGCCTTTAGCTATGATCTTTGAAAAATCATGGAAGACAGGGGAGATTCCAGAAGACTGGAAAAGGGCAAATATTGTGCCCATCTATAAAAAGGGGAATAAGAACAACCCAGGAAACTACAGACCGGTCAGCTTAACGTCTGTCCCAGGGAAGATAATGGAGCAGGTAATTAAGGAAATCATATGCAAACACTTGGAAGGTAATAAAGTGATAGGGAATAGCCAGCATGGGTTTGTGAAGAGCAAGTCATGCCAAACTAATCTGATAGCTTTCTTTGATAGGATAACGAGCCTTGTGGATAAGGGAGAAGCGGTGGATGTCATATACCTAGACTTTAGTAAGGCATTTGATACGGTCTCGCATGATATTCTTATTGATAAACTAGGCAAATATAACTTAGATAGGGCCACGATAAGGTGGGTGCATAATTGGCTGGATAACCGTAGTCAGAGAGTTATTGTTAACGGTGCTAAATCCTGCTGGAAAGGGATAACAAGTGGAGTTCCTCAAGGGTCTGTTTTGGGACCCGTAATGTTCAATATCTTCATCAATGATATAGATATTGGGATAGAGAGTATGCTTATTAAGTTTGCAGATGATACCAAACTGGGTGGGGTTGCAACTTCTTTGGAGGATAGGGACATAATTCAAAATGACCTTAGCAAGTTAGAGAAATGGTCAGAGGTAAACAGGATGAAGTTTAATAAAGAGAAATGCAAAGTGCTCCACTTAGGAAGGAACAATCAGTTCCATACATACAAGATGGGAAGCGACTGTCTAGGAAGGAGCATGGCGGAAAGGGATCTAGGGGTCATAGTGGACCACAAGTTGAATATGAGTCAACAGTGTGATGCTGTTGCAAAAAAAGCAAATATGATTCTAGGTTGTATCAACAGGTGTGTTGTAAGCAAAACTCGTGAAGTCATTCTGCCACTCTACTCTGCACTAGTTAGGCCTCAGCTGGAGTACTGTGTCCAGTTCTGGGCGCCACATTTTAAGAAAGATGTGGAGAAATTGGAAAGGGTCCAGAGAAGAGTGACAAGAATGATTAAAAGTCTAGAGAACATGACCTATGAAGCCAGGCTTCATGAACTGGGCTTGTTTAGTTTGGAAAAAAGAAGATTAAGGGGGGACATGATAGCGGTTTTCAAATATCTAAAAGGGTGTCACAAGGAGGAAGGAGAAAATTTGTTCCTTTTGGTTTCTGAGGACAGGACAAGGAGTAATGGGCTTAAAGTGCAGCAAGGGAGGTTTAGATTGGACATTAGGAAAAAATTCCTAACTGTCAGGGTGGTCAAATATTGGAATAAATTGCCAAGGGAGGTGGTGGAATCTCCCTCTCTGGAGATATTTAAGAACAGGTTAGATAGACATCTGTCAGGGATGGTGTAGATGGAGCTTGGTCCTGCCTTGAGGGCTGGGGGCTGGACTCGATGAGCTCTCGAGGTCCCTTCCAGTCCTATGATTCTATGATTCTATGATTATACACCATTTGCTTTGCCTCTCTTACCAGCTCCATTATTTTTACTTTTAATTTTCTCCACTTAGAGCAAAACTTATGTCATTATTGCTAACCTGGCCATTGGCAAAACACAGCAGCACCAGCTGCAGTTTTACTGATCCCGAGATCCCCAACTGAATTTGTATCAAAACCTAGAAATATGATTTACAAGGAAGCATTTAGATATATTGGTTTAAAGGAAAACTGCAGAGATTGGCTACAATGGCTTTGAGTAGTTAAATGAATATGTCTTCTTCATCCATCCTGCCAAATCTGAGGGTACATTTACACTACAAGTTTCTTTCGAAATAAGCTTTTCCAGAAGATATCTCCCAGAATAGCTTATTTTGAAATAGAGCAGCCACACTACAGGGAAGCCTCAAAATTCGTCTGAGGCAGACTCCTCTAATGTGGACACGCTATGTCGATTTAGAGCCCCAGGAGGCACTGGGGAGGAATAACTTTGGAATGGCCCCGGTGAGGAGCTATTTCAACATAGCAGCCGTGGAGCGTCTACATACACCCTCTTCTGAAAAATCTTTTTTTAGAAGAGGCCTTATTCCTAGTGGAATGAGGTTTACCAATGTCAGAAAAAGCTGTCCATTATTTCAACTTTCTGTCAAAATAACACAATTGCTGTGTAGACGCTAGTATTGTTTTTCTGGAATAACGACTGTTATTCCAGAAAAAGGGTGCAGTGTAGAAGCACCCTGAGTATTTATCTAGCTCTCTTTGTGCTTACCAAAAAAACTGACAATGGTTAGATTGCGAATGTGCTGTTACAACTATGATGCTGACCAATACTGTTTCATCGTGTCCTTGAACGCCCTTGTCTACTTGGCTATATCCATCTGTTGTCTCTTGTGTGTCTAGACTACTGGGTTTTGTCGACAAAAGTGGACTTTTGTTGCCAAAACTATACCTGCATCTACACTACCATCGAGTTCTGTCAACAGTAAGTCAACAGATAATGGAAGTTTTGTCGATAGCAGTACACTTCGTTCTACGAGGAATAAAGCTTTTTTTCAACAGAGTTATGTTGAAAAAAGGTACTATTGCATTCACACTGTGCTTTTTCAAAAGAGAGCATCTAGACTCTCTGTTGACAAAGCGGCTTGCTTGGTTGACAGAACTGGCTGTTGTCTAGATGCTCTTTTTCGACAGATGCTTTGTCGACAGTATCTGTCGACAAAAGCATGTAGTCTAGACGTACCCCTAAATTGTGAACTTTTTGGTGTAGGTACCAAAGCACCATCCTTTTGTTCTGTGATTGGTGTAGGATCAGGCCTTATAGTTGAGTGGTTCTGAACATGTACCTTGGGGATATGCAAAGGTCTTCCAGGGATTACATAAACTCATCTAGATATTTGCCTTGTTTTATAACAGGCTATATCAGGGTCATAGAATCATAGGATTGGAGAAGACCTCAGGAGGTCATTGAGTCCAACCCCCTGCTAAAAGTAGGACCAATCCCAACAAAATCATCCCATCCAGGGCTTTGTCAAGCTGGGACTTAAAAACCTATACAGATGGAGAACTAGGCAACCTTTGGCACATGATCCACATGGCAATCCTCTGGCAAGCTGAGAATGACCATCTGCAGGCATAACCTTCACAGCTCCTATTGGCTAGGAGTGGCAAACCATGGCCACTGGGACTGTGAGGGGGGAGGGGCTGCAGATGCTCAAAATAAACAAATTGTCTCATGGCCCACCAATGATTACCTGGACCGGCCATGTGCCAAAGGTTGCTGACCTCTGGGCTATATAAACATTGACCAGTGCAGTCAATACGAATTAAAATTTAATTCAGTGACTTGTTTATACTGCTCAGTATATGGAAATGCAAGCACAATATTTATATTTCAATTGATTTATTTTATAATTACTGTATAGGGTACAAATGAGAAAGTCAGCAATTTTCAGTAATAGCGGTGCTATGGCACTTGTATTTTTATGTCCGATTTTATAAGCAAGTTGTTTTAAAGTGTGGTGAAACTTGGGAATGGGGACACGAATAAGACCCCTGAAAGGCCTACCGTAGTCTGGAAAAGTGGAGGACCACTGCTACAGATCAACTTTCTCTTAATTACATCGTATACACAAACAAGAGTGTTTCCTTTTGTCTCTGTAGTTTTCCTACATGTAGTAAAATAGCTTTAATTTAATTGGGAAAATGGATGTCCCAGTTCCCAGTATTTGTTTCCTAGATCTCTCTGATTTTACTTCCAGCTTTTCACACAACAGGAAATTACAGATAATGTAATGCGTTGAATGGTCTATGGTATTTTTAATGCGCAACCCAAACTGTTGTATATAGACTTCACATTCCAATGACACTTTTAGGATATTTCAAATGCTTGACTCCCTACCATGGAGTGCTGCATTTATATATACATACAAACAGACTTACCCAGCGTTGCTCAGGTCTTTCAGGGCAGGGCCTTGGGGATGTGGGAGAGAGGAGATGAAGAAGACAGGGGGCAAGAGGCACGTCCTCTCCTCCCCAGACCTCTCTCCCATCCACCTGGGGCCTGTTCTCTCCCCGCTATGCCACCCCATCAGCTGCCAAGGGCCTGTTCTTCCCTCCCTACAGTGATGTGGCCAAGGGCAGGGGTAGCGTAAAGGATTTGGTGCAGGGGGGCTACTTACTCAATGTGCTGGCAGGCAAGATGGCAGAGGCCCAGCCCAGCTGGCCACACCCTTGGTGGTACAGCTGCCCTCAGTGGACAATCTGCAGGAGAGCTCTCCTCTGCGAGCTTGCTTCCCCCAGTGGCCACTCTTATATTGCATCCCTCCAAACAGAAGCTCCTCCTTTTGTAAGTTATGGAAAGGAGTCCTTTTCCTCATTTTCCCAGGGCTTCCAGTTCTCCTGGCACAACCAAACCCGACCTTGCTTTAAGGTCCACATTTGGTGGACCCAGCTGGTTTACCTGGCTTTGCTACCCTTAACTCATTTACTTTTTGTTTTTTGGAAAACAAAGTGAAAAATGTCCATTCTTTATTTGAATCATTGCTCTGGGTTGGGGCTGGGGATGAAGAGTTCACTATGCAGGCTCCCTCAGGAGGGAGGACAACCCCAACCCTCTCTCAATGCATCAGCTTGGGACCAGGTGAGAAGCACCTCTCCATGGCCACTGCAGCTCTATGGCACAGATGGGGGAGGGGTGCATGTCCCCCGGCTGGGACAGGTCCAGGTTCATCTGCCCCTGTGCTCCCCAGCTAGAGTGAGGAATGCAGCAAACTGTGCAATTTCTCCTTGCTCCTTGACTAAGGGGAACGGCCAGCAATGTTCCTGTATGAATCTGGGGGAAAGGGAAGGGTGAGTTTCAGCATCCCTCTCTCATCCTCACTAAAACGTGCCTGGGGGGATGGGAAGCTCAGGGATGTGTCAGTCCTGGACATGGGGGTGCGCCCCCAGCCAGCCCCTTTCACTTGCCTGGTGTATGGTTTTCTGAGAAGCATTCCCATTCTAGGCACAGCTAAACCCTTACCTTGCTCTAAGTTATGATACAAGGAAGGTGTCTAATGAATGTGATGGTCCTAGCTCTTATCATTTAGGAGGAGTTGTTGAACAGACAGACAGACAGACAGACTCTCAAATATATAATAGATATGCATAATCAGGAGTGCACCAGCAGTATTAGAAACATAAAAGAAACATTTAAAATTAAATTGTGGTGGATCAGGAGTTAGAGAGGAGCTTCTATTCCCTTTGGGTACATTTGTAACATTTAATCTAATCATCATTCAGCAGTAGATACAATTCCAGCCTACATCAAAGTAACTAAAATACTGCTTTGATGGTTTAATAGTAGCTAGCAGGGTAATGACAGGTGGCCACAACTGCAATCCTAATTTGAAACAAGCTGCAATCTTGGTTAAAGACATATATACCTCTCTGGAATTCTTTGAAGCCTGTTTCTTTGAATGAACTGGGAAATACAACCGAACCCCGGACTACAGTAAATTTCAAGGGCTGTGCTCGACATCCTTTCTCCATTGACATGGCTGTTAGCAGCACATTATTCAACAGTGGCAATAATATTGTTGTTTGTTCAGCTCACATTTTATATTAGCTGAAGAAGATGAAAGAAAACTGTCATTGGGAAGAGTGTTACATAATACACCACAAATATATTAGCAAGCAGACACAGTACTTCGGAAACCGAGTCGTGATGAAAATAGTTTTATTGTTATGGATTTCTCTAGCATGCTCTTTGTCATTAGGCATAGTGGATTTTCCTTAATAATGAGGGATATTCCTCATGAAGAATTTATGAAAAACCCTCTCAAACCTTATTGTGCTTATTTAAAAAAGCCCACATTACTTTGGAGTGGACCTAGCTCTATAGCAAGAAATATAAGCTGGACAAGGGAGCAAAAGGCTAGAAGGCATGCAGCCCAAGAGGACAATATGTGATGCAAATTGGTCAGGTAATGAATAGTTATTCAAAATTCCATAGGCTTGCCCAAGAGGTGAGATTTTCAAAATAAAGGTGGGTTCATTATATGCACCAGTCTTGGTAAGTGTGCTTGCAAACTCAGTGTTATGAACTGCACACATGGGTTTTGCATACAGTTACAGTGAAGAGAGAGAGGACTGTCCAGAGGTGAGAGAATTAGCCTGGAATTCAGAAGAACAGGTTTGCTTCCCTGCTGCCCCAAAGATTGCCTACGTATTCTCAAGCAAGGTGCTTAGTCTTTCTGTGGGTCAGTTCCCTATGTGACAAATGAAGATAACACTTCCCTCATTCACAAGAGTGAAAAAGATTATGAATCACTCAGCTACCCCAGCAGTGGAGGTCATATAACCACTAATGCACAGTACTTCTGCTTACACCTGGCTGGAACTCAGGATTTCTGGTTGTTTACAAAATTCAATTATTCAAAATTGGGGTTTATTCTGATTATGAACAAAGCTCTACCACTTTTTTTAAAAAAAATCATAGACTCATAGGACTGGAAGGGACCTCCAGAGATCATCTAGTCCAGTTCCCCAAACTCATGGTAGGACGAAATGTTATCTAAGACCTTTCCTGGTGGGTGTTTATCTTACTTGCTTTTATAAATCTCCAGTGATAGAGATTCCACAACATCCCTAGGCAATTTATTCCAGTGTTTGACCACCCAGACAGTTAGGAAGTTTTTCTTAATGTCCAACCTAAACCTCCTCTGCTGCAATTTAAGCCCATTGCTTCTTGTCTTATCCTAAGGAGAAAAATTTGTCTCCCTTCCTTGTCAAAATCTTAGGTACTTGAAAGTTGTTGTCATTTCCTTTTCTTGGTCTCTATTTTCTAGACTAAACAAACCCGTTTTTTCCCCAACCTTCCCTCATAGGCCATGTTTTCTAGACCTTTAATAATTTGTGATGCTTTTTTCCAGACTTTTGTCAATTTGTCCACGTCTGTCTTGAAATGTAGCATCCAGAACTGGACACAATACCCCAGTTGAACCCTAGTCAGCACAGAGCGGAGTGGAAGAATAAATTCTTGTACCTTAGGCTATGTCTAGACTGCAAGCCTCTTTCAAAAGAGGTTTTTTTGAAAGATACTTTCAAAAAAGCCTCTTTCAAAAGAGTGTCTAGACTACAACCAGTACTTTCGAAAAAGCAAGCTGCTTTTTCGAAAGAGAGCACCCAGGAAGTCTGGATGCTCTCTTTCGAAAAAGCACAGTTTGCATTACATAACACCTTTTTTCGAAAGAGCACTTTTGAAAAAAGGCGTTCTTCCTCATAAAATGAGGGTTTCTGCAGTTGAAAAAACTGCCACATTCTTTCCTTGCCCCAGATACATTTCTCAAAACCTGAAAAGTATTCTCTTTGGCAACATTGACACATGGAATTTTTGTGATCGAGAATATTGTTGTGATAATTTCATGTTTAAAATAGGCTAAATTAAATTTGATAGCACAATTTTCCAAAGTGCACAAACAGATACATGCAAGGGCAGGAGTCTTTAAGCACTGTGTGCCACTCCTTTGTGCGGTCCGTTGCTTATTAGGGGCATAAGGCCTGATTTTTGTAAGGAAACAGCAATCTCTTTATTTTTGCAAGGATGGTTTTGCACCCTCCCCTCAAATCAGACAGATAAAGCTATATGAGGACTAATGAGCTGAACTGTGATACCCTAGATCCGTGGTATCCAACATGCTAGCCACTAGCCACATGTAGCTATGTGGCTGCTTGAGTGTGGCTAGTTTTCTATAGCAGTAGCCACTATAGTGGCTTCTGCTTCAGAACTGGTTGGACACCATGGCCCTAGCTTATATATAGATACTCATGTTAGCACTTTGCAAGCTAATCCAAGTATAAATAGCAATGTAGCCATGAAAGCAATGGCAGTGGAGGCATGGCTGAGCCATGCTGAGTACATGCCCACTGGTTTCAGTCAGGCTTGTACTTGATAGCTGAGCAGTGCCTCCGTGGCTTCTGCATATTAGTACAGATACCTGGTGATGTACACTCATGTTAACTTGAGGAGAATTAGCGCGAGTATGTGCCAGACAAACAGGGAATAACCGCCACCCCCCCCACACACACACCTTGTAGTGCAAGCATGGCCTAAGCCATCTTGTTGGGGGATTAGTTCAAAAGAAGCTATACCAGCAAGAAGAAGGGGAGACAGAGAGAGTTCAGTGCATACTTTCTTCACTCCTCTTTCACACCCTAAAAGAAGCTGGGAGTGAGTGGGCGGAGAAAAGCATTCCTTTTTGCTTTGTAGATGCGGCTAATAGCAATGCAAGATGGGGGAGATGTTCTCTTCCCTCGGCACCACTGTTAGAGTGGGGTTGTATGGGGACTGCAACTGCCCTAATAAACATTTGTGAAAGAGTTTGGCAAGTGTCTTTTTATCTTTCCCCTCCCTCATGAGTGCCATTAACCACTAGGGTAGAGTCTCATTTTCTTGGGCCTAATGAATATTTAAATAAAATGTTGGGAGCAAACAGTGCTGCCAGATTTAACTAGTCCTTATTATGGCTGTTGAAGAATCATACTATGAATGGGTAGATTTTTTTTAAAGTATAACAATTCAGTATTGTGGGAGGTTGGGGCAATGCCAAGAGAGAAAGAGAGATGTGTTGATTCACCATATGAAGACGTTATAGGTTGGAACTAAATACTTTCTTGTCAAGGTCATCACTTCGCAGTGAATGGGATCTACATGGATGGAATACTGTACTGTACTGATGTTGAACTAGGACTGCTCCATTCACCCATTAGGTTATTAGTGCCACAGTAGTTCCTAATTAATTCTGAACTCATCCTATCTTACAACAGCCTCTCATTAGCACAATGTGATGCTCCTTCAGGACTGGATCCTTCATGCTGTCTTCCTTCTCTATTGAGGACAGATATTCAAATAAGTTAACCAGTCTTAATTAGCCCACACAATTACTGTGATTGTGCAGCAGGCATAGGTGTCACCAGCCATTTCTGTTCACAGCTACTTGATTTGCATGCACAGTCCAAGTAACTCCGTGCATAAATTATGAATACACTTGTGATACAACATGTAAGAGCAGTTGGGTGGCTCATTTGTTTGAACATCTAGCTCTTGAAGTCTGTTTTTAAATACCTTGGAATAGTGTAGGTTAATTTAGGGACAGATTGTTTTTCACTTCTTTGAAGGCAGATAAAAAGGGGCAATGATTCAAGGAACTACTACCCTCTGCATGCACAAGGCTCCAGATACACTTACAAAGCTAGCGCAAATACAAGCAATAGTGTAAGTAAGGCACTTTATAAATATACAGTTTTATTTACTGGCGCTCTTCAAATGGTTCTAAATAAATCTGAATTCATTAATACTTGTGGTGAAATTATGAATTGTATGACACCATCTGTATGTTAAAGTGCATTTAAATATAATTAAAGTTCAAGGAACTTTGTGCGGTAATACAAAAGACACTATACGAGTCTAAAACTGAGTGCCTTCTAAAAGAAAACATCTGGAAGCACCGAGACTTAAGTATTATTTTTGTTCTATTGACCAATTCCTACATTTCTCCTTGAAATATCAAACTATAGAATTTCAAAGACCACAGAATGATTTGTCTGCTCCTAGGGGTGTACTTGTTCTCTGTCTTTATTTTGAGGACTGTCTTTATTTTAAGGTGCCCTTAACTGTTCCCAGAATGGTGTAAGGAATCATATAATCTGTCTTAATTTTTTTATAACAGCCATGCACAGTATGAGACGAAAGGCTGAAGGGCCTAGATTATGGGTGGGAGCTGTTCTATCATGCTTCATGCAATTGTGTGGTGAGAGAGGTGCTTTAAGACCCAAGAATGAGCTTCAATTTGGTTGAGTAACACACTCCTGAACTTCAGCTGTGACTCATTTAGTGTTCTTTGAAAAATGTAGTTTAATATTTATTCTGCTGCCCATGACTTATTAAATGTTCTGCTACTGTGACTATCACCACCTATTGTTAAGAACTTATAAATACTGGAGAAACATGACTTGTCAGGGCTGATTATTAAGTCTATATAAGTTGCCTACAACCTACCAAAGTAATACTAGCAACCAAACTAATATATATTTGACAACTCTTTTTTTTAGGGAACCTGCTACTGTTTTTAGGAACAAATACTGTAGGAAATTGATACACTAATAACTTTAGTTTACAGGACTTATCTCTGCCAATTAATCTTTGCAAATTTTTGCTCGTCTTCCTTGAATGCTCAAGAAATTTTGATAGCATGTAGCTCTATATCTGCAATGCTTGAAAGAGCTTCATAATCTGCTGTTTTACACTATCTCTGCAGAAAGCCACTCAATTGCAAAGCAGTTATGTTTTAATGCTCTACAGATTTTATTTTGAAGGGTAAACATATTACCTCACTACTAGGAATGTGGTGATGCCTCTTCTTAATAGATGATTATACTAATTAGTGCAGTACAAAGGTTTTTTTCAAATGGAACCTGAAGTGCTATGAAATTTTGTTGTTTTACACAGGCATACCCATGAGGGTAGGCTAATGGAAGCAACATCTCAACTCATTCCCCAAACATTTGGCAACGTGAAAATGAGCCATATTGACATTTCTGAATTATTTTCTTTCCCCCCAACCAAATCAATTAACTAAAATAAACATAATTTTACTGATTTTGGTTGACCCATACTTTGCCTTTTTTTTTAAATAGCCAAAATTTACCCAGCTTTAATTCCATGCTAAAATATGAACTGTTTCTCTAAAATAAGAATAAAAGCTCCACAGACTATCCATCATAGTCACAATCCTAACTATGTGAATGAATTTATCATATGCAATAGAGATGTTTAGAAACACATGATAATCTCTCATTCTGTTTTATGTTGTTTTATGCTACATTTAAAAGCTGAAGACTGCAAACACAGACCTTTGGAAACTTTTGGCTTCAGTAAAAAAAGAACACTATTGAATGCAAAACATTAATGTAGTGCCAGAGAAATGACATACACCACGCAGATCTCCCTCCCTCAGATATTTTTTCACTTCCAAACTTCTGCTGGATGAAAAGGGGCAATGTATGACTCCTTTAAAAAGGCAAACCAGGATTTAAAGCAGCTGGAATTTCAGTCCAGGAAGTGTGTTCAAGGCTGATATTGGGAAAGCGACCATGTCCACCAATCAAAGTGTATCTCCTGTGTCCTTTACCATTTTTTAAATGTCAGTTGAAATGATTGGTTCAGTTGCTATTTAAAACAGACCAGCAACTTCGACTGGTGATACATGAATTCCTATGATCTCCAATGGATTTGCCCATATGAAAAAAATAAACCTAATGGAAGAGGAATTTTATCTGTTGTTCTTTCAGGGTATGTCTACACTACAAAGTTAGTTCGAACTAACGGATGTTAGTTCGAACTAACTTTAATAGGTGCTACACTAGCGCTCCGCTAGTTCGAATTTAATTCGAACTAGCGGAGCGCTTAGTTCGAACTAGGTAAACCTCATTTTACGAGGATTAAGCCTAGTTCGAACTAGCTAGTTCGAATTAAGGGCTGTGTAGCCCCTTAATTTGAACTAGTGGGAGGCTAGCCCTCCCCAGGTTTCCATGGTGGCCACTCTGGCCAACACCAGGGAAACTCTATGCCCCCCTCCCGGCCCTGGACCCCTTAAAGGGACACGGGCTGGCTACGGTGCCTATGCCAGGTGCAAGCCTGCCAGCACCCAGCCAGCAGACCCTGCACCTGGCACAGATCGAGCCAGCCACCCGATGCCCCCCCAGCCCTCCCCCTCTTCCCGGGACCAGGCTGGCGGCTCCCGGGAGCTTGCCCGGGACCGCAAGAGGCAGGCACCCGCCTGGGCTAGTGTGGACATCATGGACCTTGTCCACGATCTCCGCACTAGGCACAGGAAAGTGGCCGGCTTGGGCAGGAGAGCTGCCAGCCTGGCCACCCAGGAGCAGGTGTGCATGAATATCAAGGGGGTCCACTGAGACCCCCGACCCTGAGCCCTGAGCTTACAATGGCCGTCCTGGGTCAGACCAAAGGTCCATCTTGCCCAGTAGCCTGTCTGCCGACAGCGGCCAACCCTAGGGACCCTGGAGGGGATGGACCGAAGACAGTGACCAAGCCATTTGTCTCGTTCCATCCCTCTCCAGCCTTCCACAAACCTTGGGCAGGGACACCACTCCTACCCCCTGGCTAATACCACTCCATGGACCCAACCTCCATGACTTGATCTCACTTCCCTTTAAACTCTGTTCTAGTTCTAGCCTTCACAGCATCCTGCAGCAAGGAGTTCCATAGGTTAACTATTTGCTTTGTGAAGAACAACTTTCTGTTACTAGTTTCAAGCCTGCTACCCATTCCTTTCCTTTGGTGTCCTCTAGTCCTTCTTTATGGGAACTTCTGAAGAACTTTTCTGAATGTACCCTCTCCACCCAACTCCTGCTTTTAGAGACCTCTATCCTGTCCCTCCCTCCGTCTCCTCTTTTCTAAGCTGAGAAGTCCCAGTCTCTTTAGCCTCTCTTCATATGGGACCTGTTCCCAACCCCTGATCATTGTAGTTGCCCTCCCCTCTCCCAGCCTCTCTTCCCCTCTCCTACCTCCTTTTCCCAGTCTCCCCCCATTTTGTTCAATAAAGACAGATTCCATTTTTGAACACAATTGTCCTTTATTTTGTACATCAAGAAAAGGGGCTAGGGAAGGGTAAGTGGAAGGAGGTGAGGGAGGAATGGGGTACGCGCCCCTGATGGGGAGGACTGGGCTGGCTCTGCGGGCTTCTGGGGGTGGAAGCTCTCTTGCAGCCCCCCAATTACCCCCTCTCCCCAGATGGCAGCCTGCGGCAAGTGCAGCCGGGCTGATGGCCGAGTGGTGTGATGTGCCCAGTGTGGGCACTCAGGGCACTCCAAGCCAGGACTGGTTTTCAAGCGGGGCACCCCTGAGAACTGTCTGTCCGGGGTGGGGGTCGGGACCCTTTAAGCTCAGCCCTCGGCTAGCCTGAGGCAGCAGCTCCACGCTCTAAGTCCTCCTCTGATGCCCTGCCGGCACTGCTTCCGGCCAGCCTTAAGCCCTGTTCAGGGTCCACTTAATGTTGACATGCTAGTTCGAATTAGCAAAACACTAATTCGAACTAGTTTTTAGTTCTAGACGCGTTAGTTCGAATTAGCTTAGTTCGAATTAACTAATTCGAACTAAGTTAGTTCGAATTAGTGCTGTAGTGTAGACATACCCTCAGTTAGCTTTCCTATGCTGACTTGTCTCTGCTGATTTAATTTTATGGTTGCTAACACAAACTGCATTAAAAGAACTTTATTTAAGTTACAACGTAAAATGCTTAAAAGCTAGGAATTTGCAGAGCTTAAGTTGCCTGTGCAGCTGTATTTCTACCCCTTTGTTTGTCCATACTGTGTACTAAATGAAGCAGGGATCCTGTGGAAAAGAAGTGTGAGATCATGTTAGCAGAGACTACACAATAATGCATGCACACAAGGAGGCAGAATGAAGATTGCATGGGTAACCATAAACCTGGCATTTCTTAACTTTTGAATTCTTGACTTTACAACCTAAATTACATTTTTAGTGTAGCTTTTAGGTTATTTTCTAAGGTTTGTTTTTTTTTAAGAAAAAAGGTAAAAACACTATATTATGTACAGCTAAGTTCAAGAGTATTACCATTTACATCACTGAGTTAATGAAAGCCTTAATGCGATGCACACCCTTAAGTACCTTGTTGATGCTGGGACCTTGCATGGTAAATAAGAAGAGAAAGTGCTTGCTATGTGAGTGTCCACATCCCAGATGAAATGATGGACAAGAAGAGAACTAGAACCCAGGCTTACTGCTCTAACTTTAAGATAATTCTTTTCAATTGATGCCACCAACTGATGTTGGAACATTTGGTTCCAAACAGATTAGAAAATTAAATTTAAAATTATATTTTTTTCTAATGCATTTTCCCTCTCACATTGTTATGGGCTTTGCAGGAAGATAATTAACCTGAAGGATCTTATTTGACCTCACCTTCAACTTGGGATGCATAACTCATCACAGTCCATTGTCTTCTCTTGGAGCTTACTACAAAGGGGACTGCTACTTAAATAGAGCTGTGCTCTTAATTCTCTTCACTACTGTCTAAATTTACATCATAATTTCCTTCCTCATGTAACTGACAGGTACTTAATACAAATCTTACACTCCACGGAAGGAAAAAAAACCTTGAACGTTAGTTGTGTATTCTTCATTTAATTTTTATGAACACTTAGCAGGTTACCTTTTGTTTTGATTTTTTTCTTGAAGTCTAATTATTCTATATGTCCTTTCATATTTTGTCTAATCTGCAATTGTATTTCTCATTATCATTTTGTGAAGATATGCTTGCTATTTCCTCTGGTTTCAGTCTCTCGCTTTTATGTTTCACTTGTACAAAATTAATTACATTGTACCTTCAAGCATAATTTTAACAGTGTCTCCATTGCACTGTGGCTGCCTTTAATTAATGCTCTTCTAATGTAGGTTTTAGAGAGAAATGGTGCAATATTCTGAGCATCAAAGAAACAAAAGATCTAACAAAGCTGAAATGAAAGAGCCAGACAAAGCAGCGCACAACGTATTCTCCCTGGAAAATGTCATTCCAACTTTATTGTAGCTAGCAAAACCAGAGACGATAGATTCATTATGAATGAGGACAAAGTAGAAGCTGCTTGGTATGGCTCATTCCAAATGGAGGGAAGCCTGTATAACACTCAAAAGCTCATGGAACAAGTTCAAGTTCTCATGAGTACTGTCTCTCAGGAACCTGGTGGAGCTCTGACCAGTTGTTGTGCTTTCCCCACTCGAATGTGTGCTATTAGTATATTGCAACCCAATACAAATGGTAACTTGAGCCGCTCATGCCACCCTCTAGAGCAGTGTTTCCCAATTTTATTTGGCCAGAGAACCCTTTCAAACTCAAAAGAATTTTGTGGAACCCCTAATAGCAGTCTTATATATGGAGCTGAAAAAGTAGACCACGAATAAGTAAGGATAATAATAAACAAATGCTAAACAAGGTCATGAGATCAACGCAAATGAAAATTGGTTTTAATAAAATTCATAAATGCTTAATATTTATTATTATTATTATTATTATTTTAATAATAACATGTTATTATAATGGAATTTTCTCGCGGAACTCTTATTTTCACTTCGCGGAACCCCAGGGTTCCCCGGAACACCATTTGGGAAACGCTGCTCTAGAGATTGCAGTGGTGCTAAAGGAATGGTCTCTTGGGCTGGCTCCCAGGATTGAAATGACTTTGAGTGGTTTTCCTCCAGGTATTTAGCTCACCAGACAGGGACGTCCTTAGGATTTATGGGGCCTGACACAGTACTATTAAACTGGTGCTCTTATGCCAAATGGCAGCCAGGAGGAAGGGGTTGATGATTTTTTATAGATGCGATTTTATCATCTTCAGCAACATACTAAAGAAATATTTTAAAGCAAAATGTAATTTAAGGTCCTGTAGACAAGCCCAGTAAATTGAGAAACTGAGAGTAGATGCCTGGGGTTGGCAAATGTCTGTTAAATGGCTTCATTACCACTTGAATGGCTCTTTCACAGGTTTAATGTTCTGCTAATAGCTCTGGCAGGCTTTGTCACTTGCAAGTTAACTAGATTCTCTCCAGAGGAAGCAGAGCCACAGAACAAGGGTAGGAGGAGGCGGATGGATGGACATTATGACCCACTGGTGCCCCAGATTTTTTGTGTCCTGCACAGCTAAATAGTTTGCATATGGGTAAGAACGATCAGGTCACCACACACTGACACATACTGTTCCAGAACATTGGATGGGATTCTAGCCATATGACTATTGTTCAAATCGAGAGGAGCAGGGAGGCTAAGATTGCGTGGCACTTAAAAAAGTGGAGCCCTGTATTTCCTGTAACCCTGTTAGGGCACACAAACTTAAAATCTGGAGATCTCCAGAGTTTACCAATGTATTTTAATTAGTTGCACCTTCATAAATGAACTTCCAAAGACAGTAAGCCCATCAATGCACTTGCACTTTTTATGCATTTTGAAGATGGCTTGATTTATTTTTAAAGCATTGTTATTTTTGTGGGTGCAACTACATGCCCAGTCATCATTGCACCTGTGCATCAGAAATGAGATATTTGTATTGGTAAAAAAATATGGAAGCCAAGGTGAGACCTTTTCCAATAGCAAGAATTGAAATGTATGTCCTCACATCATATTCATGTGCTGTTCTGGTCTCCTAAATGTAAAGCTGTTGAATTTGTTTAGTTTTTTGGGGGGATAAGAAAATATTTGAAACATTTGGTTTGGGAAGAGAAGACTCAAAAACTATTTGTAATGGGAGAAGAGAAAGAAACAAAACAAGGTAGGTTGAATTAGAATCCACCAACTTTGATGGTGTCTCTAAGTTGAAGGAGCAAGACAGTCAGTCAAAGTTCTACCTTTCATATTCTTATAAAATGTCAGGAGAACTGGATTTCAAAGCACTATACTATACAAGCTCAGCCTTTTAAAGAACACAAAAACCTTTGATTTCAGAAACAAATGAAAGGAAAAATATGATTCTGTGAAACAAAGCATTCTACACATGTATATTTTTAGTGCCATATGTTCAGACTAAAGAACCAGGTGCCCTCATATTAGTTAATGTGGAGAAGAAAGGCATCTCCAAATCATCTTTGAAATTGCAGTTCAGAGACAATAAATTCGAAACTGGTCACTGGGCAGAGGACAGAACCACATTTTGAAACATTAAATACCTTAAAGCAAGCCTTTGGATCTCCATTTTGCTTTCATTCCTGAATTTCTTTCTTTATGAGATTAACAATGGAAGATTTTTTTTTCTTCCTAGAGCTTCCTTCTAAAATTCTAAAGGGGAACTTTCGACATAGTTAAAAAATATGAGAGTTGCCTTTCATGTGTCAAAATATCAAAGGGCTTCAAGAAAATGGAGATTCAATTGAAATACTTTTGCATATGTCATAGTGGCGGAGGTGTGATTTTTTGAAGGGCAAGGGGAGTTTAGCCTTTTCTAATATATGTTCTTAAAGAGTATAGTTCTATAAAATACAATGTTATATGACCCAGAATCCAGCATGCATTCCCTTTGTTTTAATGTCTTGGTAATGTGCACATTCATATACATGCATTTAATGCTTGAGTAGATTTTATTGTTTATGGCACAGCCATTAAAAAACTCAACAGTCCACAGGAATAATAAAGTTATTTGAATAATAACAGATTCCTGTGCTAGAGCATTCACAGAAGCCATTTTCAAAGTGACAAATCAAGCCAAAAGCTTTATATGACTCTATTTAACCTCGCGTCTCTGATGAACCTGGCAATGTGGGCAGCTCCCCTTATTATTTATAGGTATATATGCCAGGGTCTGTAGTCCCTTGGATAAATGGTAAGAGACTTAGGGTATCAGAGGTCACTGAATAGGAAACTAAAAGATTAGTAGTGCCTTACTGCATAAGTCATCCCATTGACTTCTGTGAAGCTGCATGTGGAGTAAGGTACCACTCAAGGTGAGAAAGTATGTCTGAATCTGCTCATAAAGGAGGAACAAAGTGTCAGAAACCTTTACACCATTCTCTGTAGGGTTTTTCATTAAAGAGGAGTTTTAAGTTCACGTTATTTCTCCCTGTTGTATGTGGCGATGGGAAAAAGTGGAACTCCTGTAAGGGTGGCACCAGTCCAACCTGCAGAATAGATCACAGACAGGAGTTGGAAAGGCAGTGGGACTCCTGTAATGCCACAGTGAAGGTTTGATCTGGCAGGATTTTGGCTTTTATATGCAATACATTTACAGTCTAACATTGATCCATATCTTCTAACTTTCATTGCTAGAGCTTTTAGTTAAACATAATCCAAAGTAAATTTGCTGTAACCCAAACTATTAGAAGATCAAGATTATCTGGCCTCCTGGCTCCTTAAACTTTTCATTATAAGAGAATCATCTTGAACTTAACTAGGCAGATGCTTTTTCCCCAGGAGGTCATCAATAGCTTCCTCTTCAAACAGTCTATTTCAACTTCCATTACAAAACACATCATATGGCTTTGTCATCGCCACTGTGCCAATCCTTTTGACTCCTTCTGAAGTTTTTGATTTGCTATCTCTAAGAGATTATTTTGTTTGTTCAGTCAAACTCATTGCACCAGCCAGCTCAGCTTTTTGGGGTCTTACAGTACATCAAAGTACTGCCACCAGCTTCCTTTAGCTCTTTCTCAGCTATCACTAGGGTTCTGTTGCCGGCAAGGGTGAGTCTCAGGTCCAACACTGGGTTCTCAAAGTACAAAAAAACGCTATGCAGGTATCTGTCAAACACAAGCAGTTTATTTCCTGACAGCTATCATCGGTGCCCCTTAATTAAAAGAACAACATGATAGGAAAAGCGACATTTCTTACATCCCTTCGGCTAGCCAGAAACCCCATTTCGGCTGCGGATGAAATGGGAGACTGTCTCAGCTTCTGAGGCACCGGTACCCAAAGCCCTTTGGTGAGGTCCAAATTGCTGTGCTCTGGTGCAGCTTTAAATACTGTGTCTCTACCTTGTTTGTGGCAGTTTGGAAATATCCTGGGGTTAATCATTGCTTTTTACAGTATGGCTCAGCTGTACTGCTTGTCCTTTGACTTTGTTTACATGATCAGTACATTTAGGTAAAAAAGATTGTTATGTTCCCGCCCTTATCTACAATTCGTTCTTGCTACAATGGCGTATGTTCCTAGATGCTTGCTTCTGACTCATCAGTAGTAGGGAAAAAGCGGGGAGAGGGGGGGAAAGGGAGAGAGAATGGGAGAGAGGGGAGAATGCAGGCCTCACCACCCCTATACTTCACATGTACAGAGTTCTTCCGCAATTGACCCCTACAGGTTCACACTTTATCAAAGTTTTCATAGGTGGAGGGGAAAACAGCCCTGAGCTTGCACAGATAGGCTGGTGCCCACAAGAGGAAGCATATATATATATATATATATATATATATATATATATATTAAAATAAGGAGAATGGCACCTGTAGTGACACAGAGCCTTGTGAATAACAAGCCATTGAGTTGTGTATGTACGAACAACAGACTCTCAAAAGAAAACACAATGATTCCAAAAGAGAAGACAAATCCCTTGCTGTTGCTATAGACAGATAGATATCTATTGAAAGAAAATTCAAACAATGAGCACAGCGGTATGTGTAAATAGCGAGAGGGTTTTTAAACTACAGGGAAAAGCCAGCATTCTTAAAAGAGGCATCATCTTAATCCATATTTATATAGTTTGCCAAAGAAGTGAGACTTCTAGACACACAGATTTTAAAAAGTGAAAACTCCATCCTGCACAAATCAATAGGGTTTTTTTTTCTACTAACTTGAATGGAAACAGGACCAAGCCCCTAATAATGCCTATACATTGAAGTGTATCTTTAGGGAAGAGGATCCGTCTGGGAAGAGGGGGGTTGTGTAGTAATCATACTGCTAGGAGCTGCCTCCTCTTACGCTTACATAAAGGAGAATGAAGACATGTCGCTGTCAAAGAGGACTGTGAAGAGGACCCCCTGCAGTGGGAGTACCAGAAGGAATTATGGTTGTGTTGGACAGAGACAGTACATTAGACAGCACTGACTAAAACGAATGGAAATTTTACTATTATAAAGTTGGGGTATGTCTAGACTATATGCCTCTGCCGACAGAGGCATGTAGATTAGGCTACCTGACATAGTCAATGAAGTGAAGTCAATTGAAATAATCCCCACATCATTAAAATAAAAGTGGCTGCCGCGCTGTCTAGATGCTGATCTAGATGCAGATCTGTCGGCTGGGGAAGCCTTTGCCGACCGATCCTGTAAACCTCGTTTCAGGAGGCATAGGGGATCAGTTGGCAAAGGTTTCCCCAGCCAACAGATCCACGTCTAGACTGCTGCGCTGTGCCGGATCAGCTGATCGTTGGCATAGCGCGGCAGCCATGTTTATTTTAATGAAGCGGGGATTATTTAAATCCCCGCTTCATTGACTATGTCGGGTAGACTAATCTACATGCCTCTGTTGGCAGAGGCATGTACTCTAGACATACTCTTGGAGTGACAGAGTGGTGAATCAATCACTGTGTCTAAGATATATGAATTTTAATTATGATGAGTTCTGCAAATCCTACTTTTCTGGGACAGCCAGGGGTTCATTTTCTAGAGGGCTGAGGTCTTCTTTCTCTCTCTCTTTTGGAATTGCAGTTCTACTGCAGATAAAAATGCAGTCATAAATTGCACCTTTGAAAAGAAAGGCACACCACTGAAATTTGGCTATAGCTATCCGAATATTGACTGACTCACAATACGAAAACAAAAAACAAAAAATTCCCCAAAACACAAAAAAGGTGGCTGTTCGCCTGACTTTCATGTCTACAGTGCAAGGTTTATTATTTTTTCAAACATCTTTGTGTAATATTTGTTAAACAGAATAAGCTTTTTTAATGTCAGACAGTTCAAAACATAGTAATCCATCCTTTGGGAATGAATGGATATAGTAGGAATAGACAGTGTAAAACTTTTTGGATCAAATATCTTTCTAGAGAAAAATGAAGATTGGGCCATGCCGAAATATTTAGATATTTTAGTTCCAGACAACTTTTTGTGTCAAAATGTCCTTTGTTTTTTCAAAGTTTATCAAAAGAATTAAAATTGGTCAAAATCCAAATGTTCCAAAACTATAGCAACAAAATGTTTTGTTTTGCCCAAAACAAAAGTGTTTTTCTTAGGCTTCCTAGTGTAATTTAGACCTTCTATGGTATTTCCACAAGACAGGACAGAACAATGGTAATGTATTTGCATAGGACTCTTCAGAAAAGTCCAGTCATTCTTTCTGTTGAGGTTCTGCCTCCCATTTTTCTTACTCGGGGCTTACCTACACTCAAAGCACTATAGTAGTTGTGCCACTGTAGCACTTAGGGAAGATGCCATTTATGCCATGGGAGACCTTCCATGTTTCCAAAACTACACAAGCACAGGATATAGCAAAACAGAGGTGTATGCAATTGCTCACTTAATTCGCATTAGCAGTCACTGTGGTTTGTTGCACAAATCAGGTGATTGCATATTCATGTAGCTATTCTGGCATTTGTCTGGCCATCTGCACAGGTGATTCAGGTAATTAATTGATCACATTTTGTACAAGTCTCTGGGGTCCTAAATATAAATACGTAAATGCAGCATAATACACAATCGAAACTTTCTTGTACTGAACTTAACATTTTCAAAAATGAATGCCTAATGTTAGGTCATTAACTACATATTTAGGAACCTACATTTGGATCCTAAACTGCAGAAGTATTCAATTCCACAGTGACTGGAATGACAATTGTTCATGTTCAGCACCTCCAAAAATTAGATAATTTATTTAAGTATGTGAACATGGATTTAATTGCTTAGCTTCATGCATAAAGTTTGAAAATGTTGGTCTTTGCATATATATACTAAACACAGATCCAAAAGAACCAAAGTCAAGTATAGGCAAAAGAATCTATATATATTGCGTAACTTACAATGCTGCCCTTTCCCTGACTGGTAGCATATATATATGTGTATATTGTGACAGACTCCTGGCAGAAGGCTTCAATAGTTTGGTGGAGGGCAGACATGCTAGGATCTGGGTGAATGGGTTTTTTTTTTGTTTCCTGAGTGAACTGCCAGAATAATCAAGGCAGACAGGCACCAGAGTCTAATTAAGAACTTGCCTGAAGCAGCAGGCCAATCAGGCATCTGCAGCCAGTTAAGACCTGTTATGCTACTTTAAAAGGTAAAGAAGCGGGAAGGAGTGTAGAACTGAGAGGAGGAAGTGTGTTGCTGGAGAGCTGGGGACTGCAAAGAAAAGAGGATTTGGGTTGAAGCAGGAAAGATTTGTTCAAATACCAGGGAGAAGTTACTAGGGGAGTGTTTGGGGAAGTGGGCCAGGGAAAAGGCTGTTGTACTGGGGCTAGGGAAAAAGAAACCCTGACAGTTGCTGGTACCTCTGGGCCAGAACCTAGAGTAGTGGGTAGGCTCAGATTCTTCCAACCCTCCCTACACCACTTTAAAAAAGTCTGTTCTTGGAAAGGGAGGCCAGGAGTATGGAGGGGCTTCGCCTTTGATTTAGCCAGTAGTGAGAATGGCTCAGTAAACTGTGACTCTGGCCTCTAGGAAAGATAAGAAGCTGTGTGGAGGGTCACAGTGAGCCTCTGCAGCATATAATAGTGCAGGATCTATAGGGCACAGCTGGAGCTTTGCCACAATATACATATGTTACCAGTCTGGAAAAGAGCAGCATTGTAAGTTATTCAAAGATTTGCAGCCAGCTTGGTCTATGGATGAATGACCTTAATTTTAGTTTGATGATCCTTAATCAGGCATTACATTCAATGATTTTTCTTTTTGCATATTACCTGTTATGCAAGCTTTCATCCACACCTCCCTTAACTTCAAGCTAGGGATAAGAACAAATGAGAACCACTGTACCAGTATGGCTTCTTTTTTTATTAGAGCAGCACTAAACTACAATCATTTTGCTGAAAAAGGAGCTGTTCATTATATTTATTTGTTGTGCTGCATTGCACCTGCCAGTACAACACAATTGTTGTTTCTGTTGACTGAGACATACAACATGATGTCATGGAAGTGAAAGTCAGATGATATCACCCACTCAAGTCATGCTCAAATGTGAAGAGAAAGAACAGTCAGAAGTGAATGTTGCTTAAGCATACCTATAAACGTTGCTCACGGCATCCCCTCATCTATTCCTTCACCTTGTAATGGGAACATTTCATCTGTTCAGCAACGTCTCCATGGAATATGCTGCTAGATGAATAGTCGTGGAACTTCGTGAACAACTACAAAACTCTGATACATTGGACAAATGAGTTAGCAAAGTGAATACAAAGAGGTGGACACCGTTAGCTTGCTGACAGAATATTTTGGAGGCTGGCCTGAACAGTGTTTTCCTCACTGTAATTAATTGAATACTTGTGGAAGTGCCGCATTCTATTAAAAGAGGAGACATGGATTTAACACGCACACATGCGTGTGCGTGCACACATACACATTCTTTAAAAAAAACTAGAATGCATAATTTGCTTGCTTTGATCTTCTTGTGGGCTGGAGGGCGAGGGAGGGAGGGGCTGGTCTGATATTACACAATCCTGAGGGGAAAAATGAAAGACTATACAGGAACATAGATTTTTGTATTAAAGTAAATCAGATATAGGGAAAACATCTCTGACTCAAAACAGAACTGCTCAATTGTTCAAGAGTAGGAAGTCATTCAGAATCCTATTTAATGAGGTGCTCAAATAGTAGCCATATTATATTTCATTTTTAACAACAATATATGATGACACAGAGGGAACCCCTCCCTACGCAATGTACTGTAACACATTATAATTCAATGATAGATTTTTTAAAAAGAGCTTCATACAACAGCTAGAATTCCTGGGGACGTATATTGTACCCAAACGGTATGCACCCAAACGGTATGACCGAGGCTTTTGATGTCAACCGAGGAGTGTCCAGACTACCACTCTGTGCTGCCAAACAGCTGATCAGCACAGCACGGCAGCCATTTTGATGCAAATGAAGCAGCGATTATTTAAATCACCGCTTCATTTTGCTATGCCTACAAAGCTCATCTACATGGCTTCGTTGATGGAGCCATGTAGTGTAGACATACCCTTAGGAGTCCACTATACATTCTTCAGTCTGTTTAATATAGCACACATTCTTCTACCAATACACACACATTTTTTAAATGAATTTACTTCAGCTGTGGCATATTCCCTTTCCAAGAAGAGTCATGAGATCAGGTTTAACTGGACAGAATGATCACAGTAAGGGCATGTCAAAGTTACACACACAAAGTATTTCTGAGGAAAACTGATTGTTATATTTGCATGTGTATTTCTCTGCTCAGTCCGCCAGGAAATTAACACCATGTGATGTATCTCACCAGCTTCTACAAACACTGCTCAAATAGTGAATATTTCAGTATTGGCAACTAGCCACAACCCCCCCAAAACCAGTGAGAGTTTTTTTTAAATTTAATCTTTTTCTGGGAAGAGGCTAAATTAATCAGCTACATTACAAATGATTCACTCAGCTCAGGCACAGATGATAAAGTGACAGGCAGACAGATTGAATTCAGGTACATCAAAACCAACAGAAAATGTGGTTATTTGCTTACTAATTTCACTATCATCTAAGAAAACATGTGAGCTTGATCTTTAGGATGTTAAAATTATTTGACAACAAAGTACCAAGTAGGTCAAGATTGATCCATATGAAGAAATATCTACAGGTACAATTCATGCAAATGCAGGTACTGTATTGTTTACAAGCTGAAGTGCATCTCTGGGAATGTGGTTCTCTCAGTGTGTGGCTATACTATACATAGTTCTATTTATATTGGAGAAGATGTTTTTCAATTCTTATCAGATTCCCCCCTCTTCCCATCTTTGTGATCTATGCTGGAAACATATATTTAGCCAAATGCACCACTCTTTTTCCCCATTTCATCAACTTTTTCTGAGCCAGTAAGAGCTTTAAATTCTGTGTGCGTTCCTTGACAGTATGCTTTGTAAATCCACACCATATTAAGATGATAATGAAAACAACAGAAGGATGCTTTTAATTTTGTTTAAATGTCTTCACATTGTTCTTCAGTGCTCTCCCTTCTTTGAAAGAACGGGTCTTCTCTTTTTGCATTTGCATGACATTTTGGTCCCTTGATAGAATCTGAATATTTACTATTCTTGGCTTGGAGGACATTGATTCTGACTAGGCAAAATTTGGCTTTTCTGCCATCTGTCAGTGCAAGTTCAATGCAAGCATCTAAAGTATAGTCCTTTTACAGACTGATATTTGTCTCCTAGTCCCCCGCTTTCTTGTTCTTGCCAGCTGGAGTAAATGGCATGCATGCATTTTCATTATGATTAATACAGCAAGAATTCAAAATCCTCAGTAAATGGTGTGCAAATTCTTTCTATAGTAAGAAACAATGGTTCTCCTTATCCCTGAGCTTTTATGTCTTTTGTGCAAACATTATTTGTACTGACCTTATGCGGGCCAATCTGTCTACATGCCAGTAAATATTCCACTTAAGTGATGAGTTTTCATCGTGAAACAAAGGTAAAATCCATAACTCCATTGAGAAGTGAACGATATGGTATAATGAAATCTCACACTTTGTGCAGTGTTTCATACAGAAAGGCTTTTCTTTTCTTTTTTTAAACGTGGATCCTAATTGGCCATTAAGAGAGGGCCACACACTCTACTTTGTCAGTCTTTCTGGATTTATATAGTAAGCTCTCATTTTAAATCTGTAAAGGTATTTTCACTCAAAGTCACAGTACATTTAACTAACAGTTTCATTTCAGCAAAAGATCTAAAGGAACTAACATATTTATTAAAGCTTTTTGATCCTGTGGAGACAGATTAATAAGAGGCTGGTGACAGTTCTGCATGATAAAATGAGTCAATAAACAGAAATGTGTGCTGACATTAGATATACTGATCCACAAATAATACAATACATATTTGGTTGTCACAAAGAAAAATCACTTGAAAAAGCCATTGCCATGATTAAATGCTTTCTGCTTTCTCGGGGTTTTTATAGTACATGTAAGTATTCCTTTGCAAATTCCCTGGACTAATAAACAATAAAACAAGCTTCCTTTTTGTTTATAAGGAATGTACTGCTTTGTATGATACTTTTATGGTATAATGAGTCACCATAACACAACATAAAAAGGTCTTAAATATTTTATGGATTATCCTTTTGTAAAAACAGAGTGGTCATTGCCAAAAATGTTCAGTGTTAGAAATGTGCAGCAGACTAGTCTTCCTAGATTTGGTTATTTTTATTATATATTTGTACATAACAAAGACTAAGGACTTCAATTGCAATGCACCATCCATTGTGCTAAGCACCATACAGATAGAATAAAAGATGACTGGCCTAAAGATCTTGCCATCTAAATATTTAACTACCTCTCCAGAATCATTCCAGAGAAGAATAGTTAACCCTGATCCTTTCTTATAGTTACGTAATGTCCCATGATGCAGCACCATTGGGGAGAGGACATCCAGCAGTAAATATATATCTAGGATTGAACGGAAAACACAAGAAATTATTTTGCAATAAAAATTGGTTTTGATCCCAAAGTACAGGTTGCACCTCTATGAATGAGAGCTCTCTGGTTGGGCAATATCAGTGGTCTGGAAGGACCACGGATGTTCCAGGATCAGAGAGTCCCAGCGTGCTATGGGGGATGAAGGAGCTGGGAGTATGGTGACGCATGGTCTAACTGGGCTGTGGGGGGGAGGAGGGAGAGAGGGGGGTGAAACCCGGAAAGCCCAGCACGCAGCTCAACTGGGCTGCGGAAGGGTCCAGGAGGCGGTGCATGGCTCAACTGAGCTTGGCGGGAGAGGGAAGGTGGCTCAGCTGGATTGTGAGGAAAGCCAGGAAGCCCATGGCAGGGGAACAGGATAGGGAGGAAGACAGCAGAGGGAACAGAAATGGCCTACTCTGGTCCAGAAAAATCTCTCATCCAGGACCAGTCAGGCCCCAAAGGTGGCAGACCAGGGAGGTCCAATCTGTGTAACGAAAATAAGACATGAAAAACCTTCAAGGGCAAATGACAGAGAACCACCCCAGAAGAGCCCATCAGGAAGAACAGAGACTTAACCTGGGGACTCCCACTTCCTTCTGGTGTGACTGAATGGCCAGGCTATTGGCTAGCTGAGGGCTGGGCTCTCTGTTTCTTACAACAGAATTTCTATCTTGAGAACCTTCTCAACCAAGAAAAGTGATGAGTTTCCACAGAATATTTGAGTTTCCACTAAATGATGCCTTTCAATGAAAAAGGTCAGCTAAAAATGTTTCATTACTTACTACACAAGTTGTCCTTTCAACCACAAAATCATGACACCATTGATTCAGGGATTTCAACACACTTGGTAAACATTAACGAACTCAGCCTCAATACTACTGGAAAAAAGGTATTCTCTTAATTGTATACATGGGGAAACTCAAGCACAGGGAAGTTGAGCTAGAAAGACAGAATCTTAACCCATGTGACACAGCACAGGGCAGATTGCAAACTACTTCTGCTGAAAACCAGTACCCCACAACTGTGACAGAACCAGGACAAGGAGTCTAATATCCTCATTCCCATTGTTCCTGGTCTAGCCAGTCCTTGATTCACATTAGCTAAACAGGGGTTCTATGGGGATACACAGTGGCATATATACACTTTCATTAGGAAACGAGAACAATGGTTCCAATTGTTCTCTGGCATACATTTACACCATTGTTGCTCCACTGATGTCAACAGAGTTACACATGATTTATACTGGTAAGAGTGGGAGGAGAATTAGACCCAGAGACCCAGAGCCTCAGCAGGTATAAATGAGCATAGCTCCATTATCATCAATAACTTGATCCCAATTTACACCTGTTGTGGCTCTGCCCCCACATATTCATTTTTCTAATGAACCTTTTATCTTCATTAGAACAATGTCAGAGCACTGCCTATCAGTGACAGAAAGTTTGCAGTAGTGGTCTGGCCATTTCCGCAACTGCACATTAAACCTAATGTAAACTTACATTAATACACTAATACTTAAAATAATGGCTCCCGAGGTTCCTGATGTAATGACCCTGATCTAAATGAGAAAATATCGTGCCTTATTACAGTTTTTCTTCAGTCATTATCTCTCATCCATCTTTAAATCTCCTTTCACTACCCAAAAACTGAATGTAATGTTTGGGGTTAAGGTTTCAGAACAGGAATATAGTCTAGAAGTTGCTGGTCATTTCAGACTCATTATTTCTTCTTCTGGTCCTGCTGTCAAGTTATTGCTACAGCTAGGGTAGCTAAAAGTAACTAACACAAAGGACCTATTGTCAGATCATAAAGCAACCAACAATAAATATGTAACAAATTAAACTGTAGAAAAATTGCAAAGAAGTTAAATGCCGGTAGACGCAAATACTTTCAGTTAAACCGCACCAACAGCCTATGAGAAAGGTAGGGTAGTTCAGTGGTTGGGGTGCTAGGCTGGGACTTAGTAGGCCTCCGTTTGATTCTTGGCTTCTTGTGTGATTATGGGTAAGCCACTTAGGGTATGTCTACACTGCCACCCTAGTTTGAACTAGGATGGCTAATGTAGGCATTCGAACTTGCAAATGAAGCCCGGGATTTAAATATCCTGCAAGGTGGTTTAACGGTAGTTAGTATTAGGAGCTTTAATTCGAACTACTAGTCTGTGCCGCATGTAGCCGCGGGCAGGTAGTTCGAACTACGGGCATTTAAAAATGGCACCTGCCCGGGAACATGCAATTGAAGCCCGGGATATTTAAATAACCCATGGGAGTGCTCAAGGAGGGGCCGTGGCAGAGAGTGACCGCCGGGATGTGGCCGGGGAAGCCGCCACGTCACTGGAGGGTGAGGCCTCCAGAGTGCATCCGGCCAGGCGGACCATTTCAAAAGGGCCTGCCGGCCGAGAGGGAGGAGGCAGCCTCCTCTCAGGGAAGTAACTACGGATCGAGGCCCAGGACGGATCGGGTGCGGGCCCGAGACTGGCAGGCGGCCCGGCCCCGTCTCAGAGATTCCTGGGATGACCCCCGCAGCTGGCGGTTGATGAATCCCGGATTGGAGGACGACCAGGACAAACCCTGCCTCCCGCAGAGAGAGCAACTCAGCCGGGACAAGACCCGCGGAAACTGGATGACCCACGGGACTTACGCGGAACAACCCTGGACCCGGACCTCAGATCCCGGTAGGTGTTGGGGAATGGCAGAGGTGCTCTGGAGACCGGGGGAAAGGAGGAAGCAGCCCAGGGTGGGGGCCTTCTGGCGCCCGTGGGCAGATGTGTTACGAGAGGAAACACCCCCCCATCTGCCATGCAGGGGCAACAGCAAGCCCCTGCACTTAAGGCCCCAGGCTGGGACCCGGAGAGAGGGTGGACCCGGGTCCCCCTCCCAACCCCTCTTGAGCACCCGACCCCTTTCAGAACTGGAACGCACACTGACGTGTGAACTAAGGCCACCAGACGGCAGTGCCGGCCAGGGTATCACCCCTCTGAAGGGCGAGACTTGGGGCGCAAGCCTCTCCCCCCCGCTAAGGCAGGGTATAGACATGGGGTCCGCTGAACCCCCCCTCTCCTGCCCTGCAGGGAGGGGGTGATCGCACCCACCTTACAGGACGTACAATCAGGAATCCCAGCCAAGGGCCAGGTTAGAGGACGAAGGGGTTCGCTGAGCCCCCCTGCCCATCCGGTAGGGGGTGATCACACCCCACGACTTGTCCACAGTAAGGATAAAAGGAAAGCTAAGTAACCATTAGTTTAAATGCTTGGGAACAAATATTCACTCTAGTTCTAAGATTTCACAGGGTTGACTGGGGTAAGGGTTCATGCAGGATGATATTGCTCCCTTTGAAGTGTCCAACACAAGTTCTAAGCAACATTTAAGCCATGGACTGAAGGTGTAGGCACTTCTTAAATATCTTTGTGTCTGCAAGTGGGACTTAAGTCCACTGCAGAAAAAATATTTGTGGTGGGATTTGAGTAGTGCCTTGGACTTATGCTGTCTTTCTGCACAGATGTGAATTCCACTTTGGCTGGATAAATTATCACTTGAGCACTTTACAAATTTCCCCTGCAAAAAAACATACAGGAAACAGAGGATTGTTTTTCTGGAGAGAATGGAAGCCTGGAGGTGGAGCAATGCTGAGAGACCCGTATCTGCGATGTGCGATGGTGACTTTTACTACTATACAAGATAATTTTGGTATGGAAGATGGATAGGAAACTTGATCAAAAAATGTCTTTGTCAAGGGCTTTGGGTAATTCCCAAATCCTCATAAACATCATTTGTGCAATAACCTGCACATACCGCTCCCAGCTGATCTCTCAGATTTACCTATGAGTTTTCACCACTTGGTTTCTTAGGTCACCATGGAATGGTGAATTTTATATCAATGTAAAAAACTACTGTGCCTCCTTTCATAAAATCAGAAACAACTGAGCAATAACTTAATGTGATGCCATTTTAAACTATGCAAAGAATGGTTTTTTCTACTGGGAGAAAACACTCCCTTTGGTAGCAAGAAAATCCTTGAGAAAGGGTGAATTTGATGGCAGTTCTGATAAAAAATGCGACACAAGTCGGTGTATATTGTGCATTCTCTGCAGAAAAATATTTGTAGTAACTGACCTGATTGTTTGGTTTAGAAAACCTTTTGAGAACACCCAATAGCTATGGACATCATGTTAAGAATGCACAGCACTAACGCATGAGTTAGGGCACCATCTCAAGTGTGTAATGAGGTTTCCAGAGCTCCTTGAAGAAAAATATAATGGCAACCAAAACTTGTACTGTTTGGATATATCCTGTGTGTGCTCAGACTACCACTGAAACACAGTGAAGATGTCAGCTGCTAGCAGATTGATGCCAATTGTACCAATATAGAATGGCTGTTGACCAAATAGAAAGCTAAGGCTGTGCCTACACTGGATAGGTTTGGTGACAAAAGTCACCAAAAGTGAAAACCGGTCAAACCAGTTGTTCTGCTTCCCATTGTCAACATTTCATGGTCACATTGCTAACACCCTATTGGCAGACAGAGCAAAGCAATGTATGTAAGCATCCCACAGTGCAGTATCATGAGAAAGCAGAAGTGATCCTTACCCTTCTTGGGATTCCCTTGCAGCTCTGTGAGCTCTCAGTGCTAAGGAAGGTCAAAACAGAACTACAAATGGAAAAGCTCACTCCGCTGTCAGACACTTCTTGGAGCTTTGAAAGGGGAAGGGCACATTAATGCAGGGCAGCAGAGCTCACAAATCACTGTGCACAGCCAACAGGGCAGGCATTGTGGGATATTGGCGGAAGCCAGTTTTCTCGACAAAACAAACAGCAGAGTCCACACTGGCTCTTTGTAGACAATAAAGGGAGGGGAAAAGACAAAAGTCTCTTGGAGGAGTGGAAGCTTTTGTCACCAAAACTGGGTGTTTTCCCCAACAAAAATCACATTGCTATGTAAATGCTCTCACTGTTTATCTTCAAAACGCGGTTTTTGGTGACAAAATGTGCCAGTGTAGAGAAGGCCTTAGAAGTAGAATTCAGAAGCAGGCTTGCTGGTAATTTGATAGACCACAGGACCACTTCTGAAAGCCCTTTTCAAAAACATATTGCCAACAAAAATAATTCAAACAATAAATCAGGCCTAAAACCACAATCATGCAATTATTAAAATAATAAGCTTTGAGATCCTTCTTTTGGATTCCTGGTTTCCGTGTCTTTAGCATACACCAAGATTGTATTTTCTAACTTTTCGATGCACTGTGAAGGACTGAAACTTATTCTCTCAAATTAAAATTTCATTTCTCATATAATCACTTGGCTCCATGAAGTGGGACAGTAAGAAAAGTACAATTGTAAGACTTTTGATGAAATCATAAGAGTTAGCAACACTGAAAATCTACACTGATGATACTGTGAATTTTGCTTGTGGGCAAGTTTTGCCTTCTCCACTCTTTCCCAGTGTTGTGGGCAGAAAGCAAGGTTCTCTTTATTTATGCATGTCCTAAGATCTTAAAGGTGCTCCTGTGATTCATGGTATATGGGATATAACCATTATCACAGGAGGCCACTGCCTCCCAGATAGCTGCAGCAAAGATGTGCTTGCATAAATTCCCTTCCCATGCTTAATCCATGGAAATTATTCTTCATTTTCTTAAAAAAAAAAGATTTACATTCTCTCCTAATCCTTTCATTTCAGCTAACAGAAATATTTTGATCCATTTCAAGGCTCACCAATGATGACATGTAAAATTAGGATTAGAGTTTTCTGAGTGCTTTGGGAAGGGCTTTCATGTTGACTAGGAGGCTGTGAAATTCTTACTCTCAAAGTTAATTAGGCAAACAGGACAAAAATAGTGTTAATCTATCTTTCCCTCTCTAGATACTTATATGGTTCTCATAGCTACAATATCACAGCACTACACAGTATTAATTAATTTACTCTCCCAATATCCCTGCACAGCAGGAAGCATGACCCCCATATAGATGAGGAACAGTCAGATAAGTGCATTAAAGTTAGTGAAAAGAATTCCATTGACTTTCCCATGGGTTAGATTTCCAAGCGCTCTCATGGGTGCTGAAGATCTAGCCTTAAATGACTTGCTGAAGATCATACAGTGAGTCTGGAGGCAAGCTGAGAACGAAACTCAGATCTCCAATCTGCTCCCATAATTGCAAAGCCACTCTTCTGTCACAAATGGGATGTGAGCAGTCTGACCTGGTAGTCATAACACGAGTCAGAAGCCAGGCTGGTTCAGGCACCAGAAGACCAAACATGCTGAGGCAGGCCAGCGGACAAACAGAGTCAGGTGTCAAGGGGCAGACAGGGTTAGGTTACCAGAAGCAGGGCCAGATTAGGAAGCAGGCACCCCAGAGACCACCTGGGGTGCCATACTTGGGAGGGCTCCAAGTGTTTTGTTTTACAATTTTGACTCATGTTTTGCATGCAAATGTATTGTCTTATATGACAGGGATACATCTAGCATGTAAATCGTGCCTCAAAGGTGTGAAAGGACAAAAAGCAATGAAAAATACAGCATTCAAAAGTTGAACACATTCGGGGGATGCCAGAGATGCTTCTCAATTGGGGTGCATCTGGGCAGGGGCTGGCCCTGACCAGAACATCAAAATCTTACAGAAGAAGCACAAGAAGCAGTTATAAGCCAGGGAAACCCAGTTACATGGAGAACTTTTGTGCCTGTGTTCACCTTAAATACAATCAGGGACTGTTTCAGGACACAGCGCCGAGGCGATCTCAGGACTGGAGTCCTCAGTAAGACTCAGTTTCTAGTTCGGGGAGCTATTGTGAAGACACTGCTGTCCCTGATATCTTTGGAAATTGAAAGCCAGGGGTTTCTTAACATTAGCAAGGTGTTAATTTTACACTTCCGGAGGAAAAACCCTCATCCATTACATTAACTTTTTAATTTAATTTCAGGTGAAATACAAAACCAAAGCTCTTTTTTTTCCTGTTGTGTTAATTAAGGATTTTTATTCATACCTCTAGGCAAAACGATAACCTCTAAATGATATTCATACTATAACATGAACAAAAACTGAAACTTCCAGCAAAACGAAAGTTTGCAAGTCCTAGTATACTGGTGCCTTCTGACTCTATCCTTCCTCCTGCCATTCTGTAATTAATGACCCAGATAGACATGACCATGCGATACCGGCATTTGGGTAATTGTGAAGCAACATGCTCTACTATCCCTCTGGAAAATCACATTCCACGACACATCTGTCCCACATATCAGACTACCTACTTATCACTCCTGATGCTCCAGAATTTGCCTTTTCTGAATCATCTTAAGAGACTTCTATAGGAATTCAGTTTATAAAGGGATAAAGCTCTGGCCCTGTATCTTTCAAGTTTCTCATCTGGTCCAATTTCTAATCTAAATTCCAATTATAGCTTTTGCTCTCGGTTCCAAATTCAGTGAAATAGGTTAGAAATGCTAATGTGCAAGTGAGTACAGCCCCAGGTAGCAACAAATTCTTTTGTACCTGGTCCTTTCAAAAAGTTCCCTTAAATGTCTTCTATGAGCACATGATACAGGAAGGCCCACATGCAAGTATTATAGGCCCTATATTGCATAGTGCACAGAAACAAGTATAATGAGTCTGAAATAATGTCCTTTGGATAGGCACTCTCTAGGACCTGAATCCAGAGCTTTTACTGAAAAACATCACCCTTTCTTTCTTAAGCTAAAAGAGCAGGTCTACTAGCTTGCAGGAGATTGCAGACCCATAGACTTCCTTATGTGGGCCTGCCACTAGAGGGAAACAAAGGCCTACATTCTGCTAGTTTTGGTTACAGACCCCTATGCAAAAAACAAAACAAAATTCTCCACCCCCAACAAGAAAAACAAATACACAAACAGAAAAAGTAGTCAGGAAAGAAAGCAATGGCCTTGTGGTTCAGGAACTGCATTTGGATCCAAGAGACAGGTTGAAATCACAGCATCTAACACGGCTACATCTCTATTATTATTTTACATGCAACACATCTACAAAGAATTTCTTGGGCAAATCATGTTAAGCTCTCTGAGCCTCAGTCTTCCTATGGGGCCAGTGATAAACGTCTCATAGAGATGCTGTGGAACAGAATACACTGACAATGGTAGCATGGATGCACTCAGAAACTATAGTAATAAAAAGCAATAGGCAAGCCCATAAATAAGGCACATTATCTGGAGTCTCCGTCTCACTTTACAACACTGAAGATCAAGACAACTACACTGAAATCCAGGATAAGTGCAAACATGCCAATGTGTAACTGTGTACACGGTTCCTATGGAAGAATGTCCAACATGGAACATGAACACACAGAGATGATGCTGATGGACCAGTTCCACTCCTGTAGGCCAATGCTCAACAGCCTAGTGAACAGCATTTCTGATGCAGCTCTGCATTCACTGATATCTGTTGGCACTACACAAGTGTAACAGAGAGGAGAATTTGATTTAGAGAGCACAAGTTGAACCTCTCAAATCCGGCACTCTCTGGTCTGGCCACATCCATAGTCCACATGATCTTAGTTAGCCAGATGTCCACTTATCCTGGATGTGGCCAAGTTTCCTGTGGTTCTATAAAGTTTGTTTCCAGCCACTAGTCCTGGCTCCCGGTGTTCTGTGCTGTTACTTAGCTCTAATTTACCCCAAATGTCTTCAAAGAGCTCAGTAAGCAGTGGAAGTGTTGGTAATGCTGCTAGACAATATTGACCTCCCAAGGTCTGGCAAATTCTCTAGTTCAGCACCCGTCAGTTCCCCAGGGTGCTGGACTAGAGAGGGTAAACTTGAAGAACAAACTGTGCAGAGGTGGGATGCAAAGACCATTGCCAGGTTACAGAATATACATACAAAAACAAGGAGACCACGTCACTGAATAAAGGGGCTATTATAATGTCTACCATCCAGCAGAGGTTTACAGGGTGAAGAGTACAAATGTGCAAAATTAAAAAAAATCAATTTTTCCTCATTTATTTTGATTTTCTCTCTCTCCTGAATGGGCCAGCTGAAAAGTTAAAACAGAGAGGTTATGGAAGAGCACCTAAAGGGAGAATTGAGGCAAGTGTTTCTTTTTGGAGCTTTATGCTTAGAAGTTAGAAAAGTAAGTGAAACAGCTTATTATCAGATGGAATATGTGAGAGAAGTGGGTCATTCTTATACTCAAAAGATCACTAGCTGCTCCAGACATTTGACTGCTTGCTTGCTTCCGTAATTCAGGCATTTATCTGACTTTTATTGTCCTGGTGGATATTCATTCATTGTATCTCTATGAAAACAAATTTCCTTAAATGGCCCTCTCTTTGCTATCTCTAATTGCGAGCTGATTATAATAGAAATCAGATCAAAGCACATCTTGTTGTTGATGTGACGGCAATATTAACAAAGGAACAGAAAATCCTAACCAGATTCAGGGAAGTTATTCTACTAGAAAAATACATGCCTTTTTTTTTAAAAAAAGGAAAGATACATTTGCAGAAGGTGGCATATACACGCTCCTCTTTCGAGCCTATCAATATGCCATTTAGATTTATGGGGAAAAAATGAGAAAAGCAGGCATATTCATTCCCCGTGTACAGGTGAAGCAGAGTTCTTGCAGACTCCTATATTCCGACAGGCATCTACGGTTCAGATTTTATCATCAGTCAGGGCCTGTGAAAGAAGTTCTGAATAAATGAGAAAACTTTTAAAATATTAATACAGCCTTCAGTGCAGAAGGCTTTGATTTTACAAAACTGGCTCTTGGTAACATTTCTTCCTTAGGACACCACGATGGACCCAGACTAGTTATCTCAGCGTAACCTGTCATTGGTTTTATAAGTGCTGCTCAGATAGCATTTAGAGGAAACAAGCATGCTGATCATCTGATACAATTCCTGCATCTCTTCTAGATGAGTGTTAATGACATTGGAGCAAATTGTGAGGCACATCCCCCAAGTAAATAAACAGGATTATTTATAAAGGATGGTGAGATTCCTAATATCACTTTCTTTATATAATGGCTGCAATAATTGGTGTTGAACTATATGGCATTCAGATCCAACATTGAGAAATTGTGTTGTCTAGTGTCCTGATCAAATGCCTCTCGAAGCCTATGGAAAGACTCCCATTGACTTGATGGGCATTGTGTCAGGCTGCAGATGAAGGCTTTGGAGAAAGGTCTTTTGATGTTCCATTCCCAGCACTTTGACTCATTTGTTATGCCACCCTGAGCTATTCACTTCCTAGATTCCAAGGTCAGAAGGAAACATTTGGGCAGCTGACCTTTAATCCCGCTGAGTCTCAGTTTACCCATCTGTGAAGTAAGAGTCACAATACATGTATCAGAAAACTATTGGTGAGAGTTTTGATGAGTTAATGTTTATAAAATACTTGAAGAATTTCTGAGGAACAATATAATAAGTGCCAAGTGCATTAATTTTAACTATATAACATAATAATATAATTGTGTAATTAGAACCACTCATGAATGGCTGACAGAGGCTAAGTCTAGTCTGTAGAGCTTTCCTGGGATACCTTAATCCAGGAGGTATCCTGGAAAAGCTCTGCCATGTCCAAGGAATGTGTCTGCTTTTTCGGAACAATTTCTGAAAAAGCAGACGTGTTCTTTTAGTGTCCCTGTATTCCGGAATAAGGGATGTTCCGAAAGAGGAGGTTTTTTTCCAAAATTTGGCCCTGTGTAGATGGGCCAAATTTTGGAAAAGCCTCTTTCAGAAAAAAAAAGTGCAAAAAAGATATGCAAATTGTGGTTTGCAATTGTGTATCTCTTTCTGACTTTTCTCTGCAGTTTAGACATAGCCTAAAGCATTATTATGGGCAATAAGAGTAAATATTTTATTTGCATCTTTGGACTCCAGTTCTCTTGTATAAGTCTGCATTGTTGCTACTAATTTGACAATTTCCAGAATTTAAACAATGACAAGGTTCTATATTTATGGAGCTTACAATGCATTATGAATCTGGATAGATTTGTAGTTGGGGGGAAAAAGGGAAATTACAGAAACTGAGCTCTATTCATATACCAATATATGGGAGTTGAGAATCAGTCCAAATGAATAAATCTCAGATACTTATATGGCACCCATCAGCATATTATCTGTTAGAGTCAGGGAGCTGATATAAGTTTAGGGTCACATAGGAAATTATGAAAAATCAGGTAATTCAACCTGGATCTTCCAAGTTCTGGACTAGTTCCCTAACTACTGGAGCATCCTTCCAGTCTAAACCCAATGGACCTGATTTTCCACAGTCTTACATCTTTTCACCTGTGAGTGCAATTGCTAAGGTGTAAATGACAACACAATACAAGGTGCTTCACAATGGGTGATTAGCCCCAGTATTTGATCATTTCAGTACAGGAAGTTTACAGATGCCAGAAAAACACCTCAAAACAAATGCAATTTTGAATAGTACTCTAAAAGCCACCAACTTTGTGATCTGATGATGCACTGTGACACTTTCACATCCCCGGCTAAATGACATTTGTGACACTTGAGTAGAAACAATTATTAATAATTTTCATTTCATTAGGAGCACTACAATGAAATGTCAACAACTTCAAAAGTGCAGCAGAAGTGTCCAAATTAATTTTGATATTCTGAAGTGTAATTATTTTTGTAAGTACCAGACTGTGTAATCGCTTTTGGCGCTATTACTTGTGCAATCAATTATACTTAGATGTACTTATCTGTTTTCAAACATGATTTCCTTAGGTCACCTGCTGGTGGTTTTGATGTTTCTGTGGAAGAATGCTAGGAATCATTTTCCGAAATGTTCAGCCACACGATGGACTCATTTAAAAATTGTTCTACTTCTGCAACCAGCTATTTTATCTTACTATTAATGTGGTAATAACATCGATGGTATTAGAAAAAGACACCAAAATGTGTTGTTCTAAACGTTGTTTTCCTTTCAAATCCACTTTTTGTGCATCAAGTGGCAACATTATCACCATTTTATGCTTGTGCTCACACCTCTCTATGGGTGTGTCTACACTGCAGGGCTTAAATCGAAATAAGCTACTCAAATTGAGCTACGTCAATTGCGTATATTATTTCAAAATACCTTATTTCGAAATAGGACACATCTACACAGCACTTATTTCGAAACAGACCACTCTTCCTCCAACTTCTCTTATTCCTCATACAATGAGGGTTACAGCAGTCAGGGTAAGAAGTCCTCCAGCTTGATAGTATTTTGACACTACTTTGAAATAACTGCCTGCTGTGTAGATGTGGACTAAGTTATTTCGGAATAGTGCTAGTTATTTCGGAATAGTGTTGCAGTGTAGACGTACCCTAAGTGCTCATTTTCTTTTCAAATCCAAAGTTCAATACCACGGTGGAATTAATTGAATTCCCTTGAGCTAAGCAGTCAAGCCAGCTCTGGTCAGAGACTAGCCAAACAAACTGTGGGTAAATCATCCACAAAGAGACATAGCTCCTACAGGCTTGGCTAGCTACTGCTAAACCAGTCCTCTCATGCAAATGTTTGTGTTAGCCCGTGGTCCTACGATGCTTGAATGCAGAAAAGCCATAGGAAGGCATCTCTCCCAGGGCTTTCTGAAAGAGTCACACATCCAGTTTCTGGCTTAGAACCCATGTAGAGTCAGCTGGCAGGAGGGCCCCATTTGCCTTGTCAGATAAGGAGTCATTATCACATGTTGAAGCCTCTTTTCCTTTATGGGTGCATGGACCCTATTCTCTAACAATCTGGCTGCTTTCCTGACTTGTGTCATCCATGATGACAATCAGACTTGAAATCTCTTAGGAGAGATTCTGCAAATGACTGGTGGAGCATATGCTAATTATGCCTAACTAGCTGGAGTTACCCAGCATTGCTCAGTCCTGCTCCCCGCCAGCTGATTCGCTTCCCTTCCCCCACCCCGCCAGCCTTCCTTCCTGCCAGCCTGTTCTCCTCCTCCCAATCTCCCCCAGCCAGCCCTGCTCCTGCTGGATGCCCCCCGCCCCGATATCCCCCGGTCTGCCCTGCTGCCCCCAACCTCTCCACCCCCCCCAACCAGCTCTCCTTCCCATCGGCTGCCCTTCTCCCAGTCTCCCCCCGTCAGCCCTGCTGCCCCAGCCCCGCCCCCCGCAACCAGCTCTGTTTCCCACCAGCCGCCCCTCTCCGATCCCTTCCCGGCCAGCCTTGCTCCCCTCCCACCCGTTTCCACCCCCCCCCATTAAGTGTGGCAATTTTTTTTAGACTACCTGGTAACTGTAGCCACGGGGGGCAGGGCAGGGCCCGAGCTGTTGTGCATGTGGGGGTGGGGCAAGTCCCAGTCAGTGCTTTGGGGCCACAGGGGTGGGCACGTGACCTAGGGTGGGCGGAGCTGCCTCTGCCATGCGACAGGTTATTTTTGATTTTTACAGGTTGAGATCGGGCCCAATTGGGTCCAAAAGTACCTTAAAACCTTCTCCTGGAGGAAAGGCTATCCCATGGAAAGTTTGGTTGCAGTAGGTTTTCTAGGGTATGTCTAGACTATATGCCTATGGTGACAAAGGCATGTAGATTAGGCTACCTGGCATAGGAAAATGAAGCGGTGATTTAAATAACCGCCGCTTCATTTAAATTAATTGGCTGCTGCGCTGAGCCCATCAACTGTTTGTTGGCTCAGCGCAGTAGTCTGGATGCTCCGCGGTCAACATCAAAGGCATTTGTCGACCTCCCAGGTAAACTTCATCCCAGGAGGCATACCTGGGAGGTCAACAAATGCCTTTGATGTCGACCGTGGAGTGTCCAGACTACCGCGCTGAGCCGACAAACAGTTGATGGGCTCAGCGCAGCAGCCAATTAATTTAAATGAAGCGGCGATTATTTAAATCGCCGATTCTTTTTTCTATGCTGGGTAGCCTAATCTACATGTCTCTGTCGCCAGAGGCATTTAGTCTAGACGTACGTCTAGTGTCCAAGGTATTAGAGCACAAACATACAAACATTCTCCTTTATATATTAGATAATGTGGACTGAACTTAGTGTTGAAAGCACTGTGGCCTAGACCTTCATTTAGGTCCCTATCTTCCATTGATTTCACAGACTTCCATTGTCCCTGAGGTCCCACCACCTGAAATTATCCCTGGCCAGCATATCAAGTAACAGGGGCTTTGTGCATACATCAACTGTGATGGTGGATTCATAAGCACAGTGTTTTCCTTTACTTCTCCCAGCTCTAGCAGAACACCACAGTTCACTTCCCTGAGCCATTTAATCTCTCTCAGGATGATGAGTTTTGTGGCCTGTCACTATCATCTTCACCTGGGCTTACTATCTGTGCAGTTGTTGGATCACAAACCGGTGTTTGTCAACAGCATCTGCACCTGCATATATACACCGGTATTTAATTTTGTTCAGTTCTTAACAATGTGATTCATCAACTCACATAAAATCCTCCTGTCTCTCTGTCCCATGGTATAGCCAAAAAGATGGCTCTGCAACAAAGTTCACATGAAGTCCACAGACTGCTTCTTAGCCAAAAGAGATCATTTGCAGTATCATATGCCTATTATACTGTACGCTTGACCTGAAACTTTTTGGCATATTTCATCTTACTCACCCTCACTTCATTATCTTGATATTTTCTCTCTGTTTGCCAGCATCTTTGTAACAAGCTCAATTTGCAAATCAGGTGAGAAGTGTCTGGTGCATACTCAAAGGTGCATTGTCTTTCTATTTCACAGGTATTTCACAGCGGAGATGTTGTGAGCACATTTTGTACCTGCTCTTCTACATATCCCACAGTAGGCAAGAAAACCCTAGAAGTGAAAAGCTGTCTCAGGTAAGGATAAAAAAAAATATGAATTTGAATGTGGAATGGTTAAAGAGGAGAAGAGAGTCACAGACTTGCTGACTTACTACTGTTCATTAAGCTTCCTCATTTAGTTTTCAGAAAGCCCGGGGGATGCAGATAGACTGTGTTGCTGAATCATTAGCCAAAATCCAAAGTGGGATTTTACCTGAAAGGAGTCTGATTGTCTTAAACCATTCATCTGTAGTCCAGATGTGTTGAGCCACTTCATTGGTGGAAAGTGATCTTAAAATAGATTAAGCATGACCAAAATACCTCCAGTGTTCCCACAGATATGAGCTTTGAAATCAGGAGAGCACAAATGGCACCTTTGTTTCTTTTCTTCACCAAATGCTCCTCTGACAGAGCTGAAGATCTGCTCTGTGTTCTCTAATGTGGATTGCATGGAGGCCAAGTGGATATATACCCTTGGTCATCAAGCTATATCTTTAACCCTGGTTAGGTGTAACTGAATTTGATTAATTAGTAGCAGAAAACACGATGGCTGTGTCTACATTGGCACCCTTTTCCGGAAAAGGGATGCTAATGAGACCAGTCGGAATTGCAAATGCCGCGGGGGATATTTAAATCCCCCGCGGCATTTGCATGGACATGGCTGCCGCTTTTTTCCAGCCTGGTGCTTTGCCGGAGAAAAGCGCCAGTCTAGATGGGATCTTTCGGAAAATAAAGCCTTTTCCGGAAGATCCCTTATTCCTCTCAAAATCAGGAATAAAGGATCTTCCGGAAAAGGCTTTATTTTCCGAAAGACCCTGTCTAGACTGGTGCTTTTCTCCGGCAAAGCCCCGAGCCGGAAAAAAGCGGCAGCCATGTTCATGCAAATGCCGCGGGGGATATTTAGATCCCCCACAGCATTTGCAATTCCGACTGATCTCATTAGCATCCCTTTTCCGGAAAAGGGTGCCAATGTAGACACAGCCACAATGTGGTGTACAGGCTACAACCTGCTTGTCACCTCATCTAAGAAATCTCTCGGACATCGATGGCATTGGTTGTATGAATGAAGTTGGCAAAACTTGGTCCCATTGTTGTATGTATTGAATAATAACAAAGGCAAATGGATTCTGCCTTTACTGCCTACCACAGACTCCCACTGATATACTATCTCTGTGGGGTTGTATGAATATAAGTGAAGGCAGAATTTATTCCTGGATAGCTGAGAGACCAGTCTTGGGCAGTTGTGTGGCCGACAGAGGCCAACTTAAAAAATTCTAAACTGTCAGGAAAGCATATTGTCCTGGTACCATCTCATCATTTAGAAATTAGACCACAAACAGCTAATGGTGTATCAGCCAGGTCTGTGTGAGCCTTTAGTCTCAAATCCTCTAAACTATGTGCAACTCATCTGCTTTCAGGCTTCATTTCAAGCTTGAAACATAGCCGAACTTCACTGAAAGCTGGCTGAAGTTAATAGACCTAAACTGAAGTCTGAATCCTCATCTACCTTGAGGCTTCCTGTTGGGATTTACACTTTTGTTTGAAACTGCATTAAGTTTGGTGGTTTTGGCAGTTTCACTTGCTATTTTCGGATGTATCCTAATGCAGAGGATGTGAATGTAGGGAGGAAAAAAAATCACGCACCCCTCCCCCACTGCCTAAAATAGTCACTGAACATGCCTGTTTTTACACATAGCAGTTAGCATTAACTATAATGCTTCTTTCAGCCAGAGCTGGATTAAGCCAGAAGCACTATAGGTCCAGGCATAGGGCCCCAACCCCTGGAGTCATGTAATCAGTTGCATAAGGAATGGGGAGTTGTTTAGTACTTCTATTGACCTCACAACTCTGCTAATTACAGGGTTGCTCCATTGTTTAGGCTTTTTTGTGGTTTGCCAACTATGTAATTACTTGGCTAGGCAGGGGTTTCTTTTTATTATTATCATAACCCTTTTCTAAAGGAAATTTTACAACATTTATTAATTCTAAAATTGAACACATTTATCTGCTGGTATTTACGTTCAAGCTTCAGCTGTCACTTAACAGTCTCCCACTGCTTGACTCATGCACCTGTTCTTCAGTGATTTTTTAAAATGAGTTTGCCATTATCCAGCAGTCAGCCAAACACTAAAACCATCCCCAAAATGCACATTCTGGATTTAAAAGAAACTCACTAGTTCCAGTGACCAGCTCCATAAGGAGATAAAAGCAAAAACTGGAAAAGCAAGTGGAGCTGCAAAAGGAAGAGGTGCTCAGAGTAGAATAGTTCAATACTAATCATGGAGAAACACATGACTGATTGTTCTGTGTGCTAGAATTTGCTGTTATACCATTTAGGCTGACCAACCAGCTACGACATCCTTCCAGAAAGAGTCAAAGTTTTGGGAAATGTACATCTATGAGCATTCCACTTTGCAGTATTCCCTGATTACATGTGGCTCTGAGATCTTCTGGTTTTTCTAACAATCCCAATCAGATTTGCTGCTACAGTCCTCACCATTGTAACATTGCCTATGTCAACTCTCATTTGCTAGATTGTTTTCACTCAACACATAATTGCTTCTTGGACATATTCTTCCTGCGTTTTGTGCTAGTATACCATTAACCATGGCATATTTGTATTCTCATTGTAAAACCCTCAACTCTTTATCATAATATAAATAATTTTTTCTCGGTTTGGGTGGTCATCAGACATGGAAAACATGGACAGTTTAATCACTTGGACATTCATGGGAAACTCTGCCAGTCCATCAGACTTCTACACATGTGACTGTACCAGTGACTTGCTTTGAGTACTATTCTGTAGCTAACTGGAGTCTAAGGCCATGTCTACCAGACATGGAAGATCGATGCTTCTGTGGTTGATCTTCCGGGATCTGATTTAGGGGTCTAGTGAAAACCCACTGAATTGAACTCAGAGGACACCCTTGTCAGCACCAGTACTCCTGCTCCTCATGAGGAGCAAGGGAAGCCAACCGAGAGCATTTTGCTCCCGTCGATTCTCCTGCTATGTTGATGGTGTGGAAACAAGATTTAAGATATGTCGACTCCAGCTATGTAATTAATGTAGCTAGAGTTGCGTATTTTAAGTTGACCTTCCACTGTAGTATAGATCAGGCCTCAGAATGACCCCCACTATTCTGTATAGGTTCTTATGTACACACTTGTCACTGTAGTATTGACTATCTCCCAGCACTTCATTAAGCAGTGTGAGGTGTTCTCTCAGGGTACGTCTACACTTGCTCCCTAGTTCGAGCTAGGGATGCAAATGTAGATGACTGAAATTGCTAATGAAGTGGGGATTTAAATATCACACACTTCATTAGCATAATCTGGCCCGCGTGTTATTCCACTCAACAGCTGATTCGAACCAGGAAGTGAACTCCTGGACACGTTAGTTCAAATCAAACCCCTTGGTTCAAACTAACATTACCCCTCAAAAAATGACGTTACAAAAAATGAGGAGTAACGTTAGTTCGAAACAAGGGGTTTGATTCGAACTAACATGTCCCAGAGCACACTTCCTGGTTTGAATCAGCTGTTGAGTGGAATAACGTGTGGGCCAGATTATGCTAATGAAGCACGGGATATTTAAATCCCCGCTTCATTAGCAATTTCAGTCATCTAAATTTGCATCCCTAGCTCGAACTAGGGAGCAAGTGTAGACAAACCCTCATCCTCTCTAAAGAGAAGTGTGTACAGTGGAGTGTTTTATTTTGGATTTTTTTTGTAACCTATACACACACATACACAGCTATGTTTATGTCGAAAGGGAATGCATCTGGTGCTAAGAGTGAAGGGTAGAGATGTTTGTCATGGTCCTTAGGTCCTCAAGTAGTTCACACCAAATTCTCAAACTGACCCCTACTCAAGCTCTGAGCCCTTTCCAGATAAGCAGTACCCTTACAATAGAATGTTCCATTGTACCAGATGAGGGGTGTCTATTCTACAGTGCAACTTTCCTTCTGACATACTCTAGTTTCCATAGTCTAATATACACATATCATAACAAAATACAGTTTGCCTTTCTTTAATTTTACCATTTTTGTTTGCTTTTCACACAATTTGGCAGGATCATAATCTCTCCTAACAATGCGTAGTTCTCTATTCATGTTGACCCTATAATTGTGACCACTTGACAGAATCACCATAGCAATAAAAGGTCTCATGAAATGAACTTGGGGCTCAAAGATTTGGGAATAAGACATTCAGTTGAAACACATATTTCTGATCACGTAACTGTATTAGAATGTCGATGCATGTCACAGGATGCACAGTATTCGTGTGTGCCTCTGTTTTCTAATGCCAAATATATGAAACAATATTTAGTAGCAGCAACAGGAATAATTGACAGTTGGCAATGTGCTTGCTGCTCTCCTGAGCATAAAGTCTTTATATCCACCCTATAGAGTTTCTTATCTGAAAATGTAAGTGACACTTTAAAATATGGTATTCCCCAAGAGGGTACAATCCGAGTTCCACTTCAAGCCAATCAGAAATTTCACTTTCATTCTTTGACCGCACATTGCTCTGCATCTTGCATTATTAGATTATCGTTACAGTGTCTGACATTAAGGCCAGGTCTACACTAGACCTGGAAGGTCTCCTTAAGGTACACAACTCCAGCTACATAAAATTCACAGCTTGAGTTGGCTTACCTTAAGCCAAGATTGGTGCTGTCTTCACAGAGAGATGCTGATGGGAGCAAATGCTTCTGTCTGCTTCCCTTACTCCTCGTGAATGCAAGGAGTACAGGTGCCTGCTGGAGCTGCCTACAGCAGTCGATTTACAGGTCTTAACTAGATCGAATGTCAGATCTCTGGCATGGCAAGTGAAGACATGCCCTGAGATGTTTCCTTAGTTTCTCCAGAAAGCCTGGACAACACATGGTCTCATGCACTTCATTAATTTGAACAGTGGATCCAAGCATAAAAGCAATTTTTGAAATACATAACAAAAACATTGATTTTCATTCAGTTCAGAATGGAGAGTTTATAGGATTTAAGAAGCCAATCTTTTTTTTTTCTTTTTTTAATAAAGTTATGTTAAAGCCATGTTAAGGGCCAAATAGGAAGTAAAAAAAAAAAAAAAAAAAAAAAGAGAGATAAGAGGCAAATGCATTGAAGTGCCTTTCTTCTCTAGTCTAGGCTTTTTGGCTTGTATTAAAAGTCAAATTTTATCATGATGTCCTTTTCCCAACACCAATGATGGTTAGGGCTGACTTCTTCCTGTCTCTTGGCTTAGGGAAGTACTTTGACTGTTAGCTACCTTAAGTCTAGAAAATCCAGCTTAGGTGGTGCCACGTTTGGTGTGGAAGGCCCTGACGCTAAAGCATTAAACTAGCACATCAGAGTTGAGGATTTGGTTCCTGATTCTGTCCTAAATTTTGAGTGTGTGACCTTCCCATTGAAGTCCATGGCTTTGCTCCCATGCATAAGTCTTTGCATGATTAGTGTCTTCATCTCTCAGTATCTGATTTCCCCATCTTTAAAATCCAGTCAATAATGTTTTCTTTCTCCCACCTTTTATTTATCCTGTCCATTTACATTGTATATTTTCTGAATCTGGAATTATCACTTGCTACATCTTTGTACAATACCTACAGTTGGGCCTTGGTCTTGTGATATGCATTACATACTGGCATATTTCATTGTTGAAGATTAACACAAGGCACAAGCCAAGAAATAAGAACAGGCTTCTATCAACCATTGTGGGATTTTTTGTTGAGTGCAAATAAATACACATCCACACGAAATGTGATGGGTGCACCGCCAGTGTAGGAGCCAAGTTGAAGATTCTTGCTCCAAGTGTCAGCAAAACACATGCTCCACTGTGCATTAAAAGGATTTGAAAAGTCAGCCTCATGCACGACTTGTTTCATCTCACGTTTTGAGCCCTGAATTCATTCCCTCAGATTCCAGTGCCAACTTAAAGGCCAATGGCCACACCTTGGAACAAAAAGGGTGCTTCATGCAAGGATGATGTTTGCATATCAATGCTTTCCTGTGTCAGAAAATTGCTACTGAAAACATGTTCAAGTTGGTGCATACAATGTTATAACACTTTGCCTATTCCAGACTGGCCAGAACAAATTTGATCCAGCTCCAGGAAGAGAACTTGACAAAGCCTTAGCAAGAGGTTCCAAGTTGTTCAAACATCCATGTGCCATATGCTTGTGAGACTGCTGGGCTAAGGTAACTGTGGATGCTACACTCACCTGCCAAAGATCAGGGGAGAGGGTGCTGTCCTTTTAAGGGACTGTGGATGCCCATTTAGTTTAACAACCTCTATGCAACTGAGCTGGTTACTCAGGAATATAGCAGTGATTAGCTGAGTCAGAGCTTAAATGGCGGATCAGTGTATGTGGTATTAGCATCTGTTAATGCAAGCCATAATTGAAACTAATGCAGTTACCACTGTGGTCACACCAAGATACCAACTGCTTTCTAGAGGACATAACATTTCAATGATTTAATGGGAAAGATGTGTGCTATAAATATTGGCTTTAGTTCACAGACAGGCGCAATACTATGTGACCATATCATGGGCTAACAGACCACAAGGAGGATAGCTTCAGGGGGTAGCCAAGTTAGTCTGTACAGGATAATCTTAAAAAACAAATGGCTGAGTAGCACTTTATAAACTAACAAAACATGTAGATGGTATCATGAGCTTTCATGGGCACAGCCACATCTGAAGAAGTGGGCTGTGCCCACGAAAGCTCATGATACCATCTACATGTTTTGTTAGTCTATAAAGTGCTACCAGACCATTTGTACTTTACGTTTACACAGGAAGGATGTACTTAAATGCCAGAGATGGCAAGCTCCATGCCATCATTTTTCTTGCTACCTCCCACAGTGCTCAGCCCAGGAAAATGAGTGATAGCTTCTAAAAACTTGTAATGATTGACTTATATGCCAAGAACCAGTAGCCAAAACCATTTTTAGTGACGAAACATAAAGAGTGATTTAGTGGGTACAGCAAAGAGCTGGAAATCAGGACTCATCTGCTGCTTTTGTGTCTCTGCCACAATCTTGTGTTGTGACACCATATGCCACTCAATCTGTCCATGATTCAATTACTTCATCTCTCAAACAGGCATTACAACAATTATTGGCCTTACAGGCCTTAACTTGCTATTTAAAGTAGATCAAGAAGAATTACATCTTAATAATTATTTTGCTGCGTGAGAGGCTCTCCACCTTTCTAATAGTTGAAGTGGGAACAGATTGGCAGGCAGCCCTACAAAGACAGGCATTGAATGATGGGAACAATTATAAAACGATTGTCAATATTTTCATCAAAAGAATTAAACAGAGGTTGCAATATGACCAGCTCTGTGTAGATCTTGGTAAGAGAGTTGATGTTTTAAGTTCATTTCTAGGCATGGTTCTGATTATATCAGTTCTAGGGTCACATGTCTTCTGTATATTTATGTCTCTCTAGGTTTGTTTAAATTACCATAGCTTTGGGGGGCTACCATCATACCATGATCAGACCCCTTGTAATGCTTATACAAACCCAACAATAGAGCTCCATCCAGGGCTAAGAAGAGGAATTGTCCCACAGATTACCCCACAGCTTATCATTCTGGGGTAAAAGGGTGAAATCTTATGGCCTGACTAGATGATCTCATGTTTCCTTCTGGTTTAAAAAACAACAATTATGATTGTGTAACATTTCTGCTATAAAAAATATAGACCGGTTGCCTCTACTTTCATTTCCCAAGACTAGAAGAGGACTATCGTAGCCAACAGGCAAATGTTACCTACCTAAATATCACTGACAGAACATTTTCAAGGTTAAGGGGCAAGGTACACATGTATACAAAGACCATTTCACATTGGTACCTGGCATTGGCCACTGTCAAAAGACAGGGTACTGAGCTGGTCAGACCAATGGCTGTTCTTATGTTCTTATTGCTTCAGCAGTATAGGCCTAGTGAAAACAAGAATCAAACCCAAAGAGTTTACAGGGGAAATCCTTGCTCTATTGAAGCCAATGGGAATTTGTCATGGGCTTCACGAGACCAGCATTTTAACCTACAGAGAAGATAATTGACCATAGTGTGTGTGTGTGCGTGTGATGGTGGGGGGATATTGTCTGTAGTCAGCTCTAAAAAAGATTACTCTTTTCTAATTGACTTGTATACCAATCAGGAATGGTACAATAACTTCACCGAGGCTGTTGGCATTCTTGCAAATGGGAAATCACTGAGTTGAATTACTGCCAAATGCATTATCCTTAAAGGGTTTGATCCCACAATGTGCTGAGTTCCTTGAAATGAGTGGAAATGTAAACACGCCCAGCTCCTCTCAGGGTTGGTTGTAAAATTAATCTAGGAAAATGGTGTGATGGCTCCGTAGCAACAATGGAGATATTCATTTGAAGAACCATAATTCAGGCTCGGAATGCTGACTCTTGATTTATAGATAAATGTGTTTATGACAAGGGGGCACTTAATATAATAGGCATAAACTCCTAGTGGGGAAAGAATTTGCTTTTGGTGTGTAAGTCTACAACCCATGCTGGCCAATCACATTTGGCAAGCTCCCACTACCTTACTCATGCTGCATACAAACTTTGTGCAGAGTCCAAAGGAAATCAATGATGCTTCTCATTCAGCAAGATATTTCTCAGGGTGGGTAAGGGTATCAGAATCAGGCCCTCTTACAGTGTTCACAGTGTCCCTTCCATCTCTTCTGCTGCCTTTTACAGCTTTCTTAAATACCCCGGCGATGAACAATACATTGAGTTATTATATCTTCAGCAAGCTATTTTATGTTCCATCTAAAAGAAACCACTGAGACATATTTTTGCCTTTGTACCTTCTGTTTCCAAACAAAAACATTGGCTTTTAAACAGACTTTGTATAACCAATACAAATGTATTGACATTTCCTCTGCTTGGTAAATTAACTATTAATATTTAAGAAGGAAAACAAGGAAAGTGTCTCTTTAAAACCCTGGCTCAACAAATGTCTGAACACAGACCAAAGGAATTTGGTGTCATCCTCAACTCACCAAGCTACAGAATGTGTTGACACTTTTATTGTTAAATGTTGGAAATAAACTATGTTTTGGCCACTGAAAGTAACATATTCATGTAGCAAAGCAGTAGGCAAAGTATTTCTTGCACTGAAAATGTATTTATTTATTTATGAGCTGAATAAGCCAAAATCCAGGGCAACATTAAACTTGAGAGATCAAAGTCGCGTACATTTTCCTTATAATGTTTCTATTTTCCTTACACATTTGACTCTATTGTGTATTTCATTATGGCCCATATGTATAAATGACTAGCACTTACAAACTGTGGATAACTACCTAGATAACCTAATTTCTATGTGCATTCATGGTAGTAACACAAAAATGGCTCTGGGTCAATGCAGTTTACTAGTGCTGTGCAGAGAAATGTCATTCTGCTTTGTGGATGATTTCAATATTTCAAAATGTGGTTTTATTATACTAGGAACAACACTCCCCACTCCCTGCAAAGTTGAAATTCTCCATAAAGGAGATAGGAATCAAAGCTTTGTTAATCTTCCCTGGAAGTAGGGAGCCTGGAAACATTAGTCAACAACTTGAGGCAGATGGGTAGCTGAGGAGACAGGCAGGTGAGCTGGACGAAGATAGGTAGGTTTCCAAGTAGGTTAGACATTTCCTGGGCAACAAAAAAGGCTTATTTTCTCACTGGCTTCATTATTTCAGTGGGTCTACTTGGAGAATAAGGCACTGCAAATCTTCCCAGGATACCCAGGGTTGTGAGGTGACTCACTAGCACCTGCTCTTGGCATGAAGAAGTTTTGCTTATGCCATCTTGGATTAGCTCAATAACTCCACTAGCCACTGGCAACACAAGCACTGCCTTCCAGGCCTTAGCAGGCCTCTTTCTCTGTAAGGCTAGTGAGAGACATGCACCAAATCCTGCATCCTTTGAGAATCCCTCTGGAATGCTCAGCCCCATTACACGGAACACTCAAGGTACGTTTACACTACAGAGGAAGATCAAAGCTGCTGCTGTTGATCTTCCAGGGTTTGAATTAGCGGTCCAGTTAAGACAGCTTAAGACAGAGGGGCACTCTGGTCGATGCTGGTAACCCTGCTTTCATGAAGAGTAAGGGAAGTCGAAGGAAGAATGTTCTTCCTTCGACTTTCTGCAGTGTAGACAGCGCCAAACGCTGAGTTAAGCTCCTTCAACTTTAGCTATGCAATTAATATAACTGAAGTGGCGTATCTTAAATTGACTTTGTCTTGTACTGTAGCCGTACCCTCACAGAACTCTGAGAACCTCCACTCTCAAAGAAATAGTAGATACCTGTTTGCTCTGCTTAATACACAGCATAGTGACAATACATTTATTATCAAAGATATTAAAATGATAAGTAAGAATATAGGAAGTAAATGGTTACATATAAAAAAAATCATAGCACGCTTCTTAGAGCCTAAACAACTCACAAGATATTGCTCTATCTCCCATAGGCTAGCTTACCTTAGAGTCCTTTTCCCAGCGTTCTCAGCCATCTTGGCTGAAGTCCCTCTTTCATAAGATCAAGATCACAAGCATCTCATCTCCACAGATTGAAGCATGCCAGGATGCATCTCTGCACAGATTTACCAACCAGATCTTTGGAAAAAGGATTCCAACCTCTGCTGTTTACCTCTTCCTATTACAGTTTCCTTCTAAAATCTCAGAATACTTTCTATTGCAAGGCATGTAATGCTCAATGGTCTACCAGGGAAATAAGTGTCTCACCTCTTGTTGGAAGACATGTTTCAAGACAGGTTTCCTTTGAGTGACCTGCCATTAACTACACGGTGTAGAGAACATAATTTATATATATATATATATATATATATATATATATATATATATATATATATATATATATATATATATAGCTCCTCACATGTTTCCCATATGTGCATCTCAGAATGATTATGCTGAACAAAGAATAAGAGAGTCGGAGATAGATGGATGTCGCCAGCCTTATTTGCAGCATGTAGTACCTGTGACCCAAGAACCTCTTGATGCCAACTGGCAGAGGTATCCCCGGGTTCATGAAAAGGGAGCATTAAGGTCTATACTGAAAGTCTGAGTCACACTGTTCATCATAATCATCCTGAGATGCACATATGGGAAACGTGAGGAGTTACATATATATGCTGAAAATTACTTTCTCTACACTCTGTAGTTCAAGGTAGGTCACTCAAAGGTAGCCTGCTTTAAGAGAAACTTTTTCCAACAAGAAAGAGGTCAGAGACACACTTATTTCCTTTGTGGATCATTGAGCATTACATGTCTTGCAATATAAAGCCTACCAAGGTACTCCTGTCCATCATTGCATCCTCTAAGCACTTTCCATGTAAAAGTTGCTAGCAATTGTGGCATCCCTACTGGAGTCTCTGGCTGTTCCTTCAAAAGAAGGAAACAATGTGATCCTTAACTCTTAAATAGAAAAGATCAAGCCATTTTCAATAAAGTACAACCAACTTCACTCGCTTTCCTCTGATTTAACCAGTCACTTGTAAACACACACACACACATATATGTGTGTGTGTGTGTGTGTGTGTGTGTGTGTGCGTATTTGCATTTAGTCCTGTGTACCTTTGCACTTTTGGCTTGATGTATGAACCCAGAATCAGCTGCACCATGAAATTGAAAAAGCAACTGATGTCCTGTTATTTCCGCTAAGGGACTGAAGCAAAAGGTGCCATTCATCTTGTTAGAGGTACCATTCTCATAACATTCCCAACCTCATTTTTCCACCTCATGGGGTTTGGATATATCTGACAAGCCTAACTGTGAACCTTCTTGGGTTCACTTATCACTGTACAAAAATGAATTTTTATTTCACGAGTAAAGTAACTAAAAGACTTTCTGAAAGGAAAATGCTCTCCGAAAGGTTAATAGCTTCAGTTGAACAACAGAATATTTAAACAGTTCAGTTCTATGATCTTCTCTTTCAAGCGCTGTCAGAAGATTAGGACACAAAGCACATGTTTCTCTTATGACAAATATAGTATTTGTTCTTTCCTGATGATTAATTGTGGGGAAATATAAAATGAAGTGAAGCACATATTAATTTCTAAATTCAAAGCAGCCTAGAAGGAAATCTTGGGCTCTGCAAATCTCATTTTAATGTCCATTTGTTAAAACAGAACACTCTGAGTACTTTACTTTAGTATCTTTGTTTTTGGCATTAAGACTGAAATGTTTATAGTGTAACATATGCTGCTTATCAAACTCAACTGCTCTAATATATTCCTAACTCTGGAGATTTCTGTTCTTTACATAGGTGGATTTCCAAAAGTTTATGATAATGGCTGAATCTTTAAGGCCTAGCTCCTTGGGATTTTATGCATTTAATTTGCCTCTTTTAGGGGGATTTCCGCTAGGTATTTTTTACCTACATGTCCACTCACTTTTACAGCATGTCACTTGCACATGGTTATCACCTGCCATTACTGGTGTTATTGTCTTGAAAATATGTCTTGTTCACAACTGGAGGCCAGGTAGTGATGGCTAATAATCTGGTTGTAAATGTGTCTCATATCAGAGTATTGAGCCGAGTATTGTTCCTGAAAGTCATTTGTGTTCTCAGCAGGGAGTGGTACCTGCCCCTCATGGATGGATGCTGTGAACATCTCACTATCTCATCTGATCCATTGTGTCCAGATTCATTCACTCTACCAGGAAACGGCAGCAGCTAGAGCTATACAAATAACAAATTCTTTGCATTGCTGGCTGCAACAGAAACTAAAAACAAATCCACCAATCCCCGACAGTTTGTGTTGAAAAAATGTTGTTTGCCTGAAATAAAAGGCTTTGTTTTGATTGAGGTTTTTTAGTGCTTAAAAAAGTGATGTAAAATTGGAAACAGTCATTTCACATGAAAAAGTCTCATTTCAGAAAGTCTCCAACAGATTTAACTGACACAATTTGGTGAATTTTTATCTGAACTTGCTAGATGTTTTGGTTGGCCCAAATCTGGATTTTGACGTGAAAAAAATTTTGGCCTAAAAATTTTAGTCAGCTGTAGCATCATAATTTAAAAGTAAATACTGATGGAGCTTTAACTTTGCTACTGCATGACGCTTCTTTTTCCCAGAACCTCTTTAATATCCAAACAAGTTATCAGCAGTTAATTGGATCTATTTTACCAGCATAGAACAATTTCTGTAGGGCAAGGTATACAGTAGACAGAACTATGCTTTCTTTATGCATGTTGCTTGTGCCTATTCTTGTATGTATATTTTCCTTATGCTAACCTTAGTAGTTGCTTGCAGATGACTGTGCTACTTACAAGCTTTTGCTGAAGAGTATCTCAATTTCTGATATCAAAACTCAGCCCAAAGATGTCATTATTACCGGTGGGTCAACATAGAAGTTGATATTGGACAATGTAACCTGTCTGTCTACAACAACCAGGCCACACTGAAGGACCATCTAAACTTTCAAAGTGGTATTCATTACCTGTGGAGGAAAAATATGCTTATGTGGCCACTGTGACATGTCTTAAACTCCTCCTCACTCCCCCCACACTAAACATGGCAAATTGCTTGACTCTTTGTTTCCACCTAGACTATGAAATATAAAAGGCATGATGAGCAAGTAAAAAATGGAGAGAAAAATGAAGCTGACCTTGTCAGCTGCAATTACATTTTCCAGAACTAGTAGCTGAAAGATAATATAATTCAATGTCTCTGTTAGCATTCAGCATTGTTAATTCATAGGCAGGTAATTTAGATGAACTCTCGATGAGAAATTGAATTTGAGGTGACTCAGCAGGAAAACCTGTGCAATCTCTTTTTGAATGGAAAGTAGTTACGAGTTATCACTAGCATTGTGTTTGATGCAGCAAGCATTTGTGTTGCCTGTACCGAGGAAGGAGACTTGCCAGTTGGACAAATATTACATTTATTTCAGATAATGTTGCACAGTAAAACGTAGAGGAGGAATTAAGCAGCGATGACAGTTTCATGACCCAAGCTCATGGAAAAGTCTCCCATTTTGAGAAAAGTCTCACTTTTCCTCTGACTTCCCTTACTCATTGTACAATGAGGGTTACAGGAGTCAGAGTAAGAAGTCCTCCAGCTTGACAATATTTTGACATTATTTCAAAATAGCTGACTGCTGTGTAGACATGGACTAAGTCGGCATGGGATCCCACATCAGTGACCAGCATGAGTTCAAGTAGAGGAAGAAACATTATGAATTATCCCCACTCTCCCCTATTTTCTCTCCATGAACGTACCTTCTTCTGAATGGACTCATGTTCGTTATGTAGCATTTCTCCTGTGGAACACACAGGGAGACTGACTGTTAAGGATGACTTTTAAGGGTGACGCAGCCTGTTTCGCCTGAAGTAGCTGGCTAGCTCTAGGGCTACGTCTACACTGGCATGATTTTGCTCAAGAACACTTTTGCAGAAGAGTTCTTGTGCAAAAACTCTTCCAGAAGAGAGCGTCTACACTGGCATATGCCTTTGCGCAAGAGATGTGCTTTTGCGCAAGAGCATCCATGCCAGTGTAGATGCTCTCTTGCGCAAGAAAGCTCTGATGGCCATTTTAACCATAGGGCTTTCTTGCACAAGAAATTCATGTTGCCTGTCTACACTGGCCTCTTGCGCAAGAACAGTTGCACAAGAGGGCATATTCCTGAGCGGGAGCATCAGAGTTCTTGCGCAAGAAGCACTGATTTCATACATTAGAACATCAGTGTTCTTGCGCAAGATCTCGTGGCTAGTGTGGACAGGCAGCAAGTTTTTGTGCAAAAGCGGCTGCTTTTGCGCAAGATCATGCCAATGTAGACGCAGCCCAGATGTCGCTGTCTGATGGTAGTGGAAATATGGCCCATGTTCCACCCCTTCCCTCCTCTGACTTGAGGCATAATGCATTCCTGGAGACATACTGAGACAATAGTCTACGTACTGCTCTGCAGGGACTACACATACGAGTAAGGTTTTGCAGATTTATACCATGTATATCCAGCCTACTTAGAGTTTGGGGACAGAACAGACTGGAAACTCTGGCAGAAAATGAATAGAAATGCTTCTGATGGGGTGATTTATTCAGATAGTTTGGTGAGTCAACGAGGAGCAAGGACAGTTCAGGTCCTTCAGCCTTTGTCCCCCGGAGACCTCAGTAAGGTCCCTATTGTTTTTATTGTTTTCGGGGGTGGCATTTCATGTGTTCGGGTTTGTGCTATTGTGCATCTGGAATATTATGTTATACTCACCCATCAGAGTAGTTGCATTCCCATTTTCCAAAGGGACAGCACTCTGTGTTGTGGGCACAGTAAGGAGTCACCTTAGATAGAAATACCAGGTGTTGCAACAAAGAACCCAGGACTTAACCCATGTAACAAAGGGGTAGAAGCCACTCCCATTAACAATCAACAAGGAGGTTTAACAGAGGAAGTGCTAGATAATAATCAAAACACTTTATTCTTGCAGGACAGCCGAGATTTTAAGAGAGCAATACTTGGGACATTCTGGGAATCACCCAGACCAGTTAGGGATTCTGTCACTCTGGGTGCCTTTAAGCTTGTGGGCTAGCTACAGGGGCCAGATGCTTTGAGCCATTGCAGCACAATGCTTGTTTCCAGTAGCCTAGTTACACTTGACAAGCGACCTGTGCATAGGCTCCAGACTGAGCTGAAACTTCTGCACCAGCCCATTTGCCTAAACCCCAGAAGCCTGGCACAGGCCAGCCATATGCGTCTGAGTGCAGTCTAGAAGAGAACATACAAACAGACCTATGATATCAGACTCCATCTAGCCCAGTATCCTGTCTTCTGTCAATAGCCAATGCCAGAGGGAATGCGCCAAAACAGGTCATCATTAAGGGAGCATCTACACAGCAGGGCTTAACTTGAAATAAGCTATGCAAATTGAGCTACTTCAATTGCCTAGATTATTTCAAAATAGCTTATTTTGAAATTGGGAGCATCTATACAGCCCTTATTTTGAAATAGAGCACTCTTCCTCCGACTTCCCTTACTCCTTGTACAATGAGAGTTACAGGAGTCGGAGTAAGAAGTCCTCCAGCTTGATAGAATTTTGACATTATTTCAAAATAACTGCCTGTTGTGTAGACATGGACTAAATTATTTCAAAATAACGCTGGTTATTTCAAAATAATGTTGCTGTGTATATGTACCGTAAATCCTGTCCCCTATTCCCAGCTTCTGACAAATGGAGGTTAGGGACACATCCTGCCCATCTTAGCTAGTAGCCATTGATGGACCTGTACAGCATGAATTCTGTAGTTCTTTTTTGAACCCTCATAGTTTTGGACTTTACAACATCGCTTGGCAAGAAGTTCCACAGGTTGACTGTGTTGTCTAAAGAAATACTACTTTTGTTTGTTTTAAACTTGCTACCTATTAATTTCATTTGGTGATTCCTAGTTCTTGTGTTATGGGAAGGAGTAAATAACACTTCTTTATTCACTTTTTTCGCACTAGTCATGGTTTTAGTCTAGTCTAGGGTCTCTCTATAGTCTTGACCTATAGAGATACCCTAAATTCAGATTCAGTTTGCTCACATTGCTTCAAGCAAAAATCGCTGAGATTCATTGATTGCTACTCAAAATACTGTTTTACCTGCATTTTGACCCGATTATTTTTTCTGGTCAAATACATGTTCCACAAAAGCTCTCCCCCCCCCCCCCCCCCCCCACGTCCTTTCTCTCTAGTCAAACTGAAGTGTGAGAATTAAACTTGGTAATATTTTTTATCATAATGCAGGGGGTGGGGGGGAGGAAGAGAGAAAAACAGGAATAATGTGGTTTTAAAGTACTGAACTGAGGACTTTACTGGTCTCTCCTTCTCCCGTACATTAGAGAGATAAAGTATTCTGCTTTGAGCAACTTAAAATGATGATTTTACTTTCCTGAGCAACATTTTTTAATCCTATTGCCATTGTGCTGACCTCTGCAAAAAAAGAATTGTCACAACTTTCAACTTATCCAGTTTTGCTTTTAACTCTCATTACATTCCCATAACACAGCCAACACAGTGAGGTGTGTTTTTTTAAAACAGCTTTTCTCCTCAGGGATATTAAATTGAATAGCCAAAGCAGAAGAAGTTCCCTCCTCTTGCACAGTTCTCACTGGCTCCCTACACTGAAGGCCTTGAAATGTCTTATTCCTTTGGAAAGGCTTGTGTTGCCAACAGCAATGCTTTTGTGGCATCTACAACTTACTTGGTCTAAGAGCCTACAATGTTCCTAGAATGCTTTTAAAAGGAGAAGCTTTCTCTCTCTTTTATCCATATGATGTCCTATGAATATATTTTGCTGACTGCTTATTTGAACAAAGTCCATATTTTAACATAGTGCCTTGGCAGACTACATGTTGGTACACACAGCAGGGATATTTGTGGAGTAAGCAACATGCTCTGATCAGAGACGCCTGAATGCTGTATGTGACATTTTTAAGACAGGTCTTGAATCTTTTTGACATCACAGCCTGTGCAGTTCAGGCAAGGCACAGACATGCTTGTCCCAGGTATTTATATGCACCCTACAAGATTTGCAGAAGGCTATGATAAGATGATGAACCTTCCCCCTGATGGCTGTCCCGACAGCCCTTAAGAGCATTTAGGATACATAATGCCCTATCAAAAGGAGAGTGAGACAAATGGGATTTGGAATGAAACTTTTTTGATGATCACTAATGCCATTGCAGTCCACCAAAGTCACTTTTTGAACTTCACTGCTTTCATTTCCTATATGGACATGAAGTCTACATGAGATAGCGAAAGGGGCAATTTGGTATGCAGCTGCTGTCCACCGCAGGAGAATTCCACTACTTCTGTGAAGGTAAGGAGCTAGCTGTCTGCAAGCCGTCATTAAGCCTTGAATCCTGAGAGCTGCCATATCTACTACTACTGCTCTGAACTACATTGGTAAGCAGCAGTTTGCCTTACAGCCACTGAAGCCTTTATACATAATGCCTGAGCTACTCTGATCTGCATTGCTTTCCCCAGCTGGAAAGTACATTCTTCTGAATGCCAGCGCTTCACTACCAGGCATATGCAGAGCAAAGGCAATGTACTACTTGCATTTTCAATAAATGGGACACACATTGATTCTCTGAGTGATGGAGGGTATTCATAAGCCAACTGCATATTCAAAAGATGAAACCAAATATGTAAGGATTAAATACTTCACTGAAACAGAAATTACAATTATGACACTTTTGTTTTTAATAGGAGTGAACAGGTGGTGCTTTAAATCTAACCAAGATTAACCTATATTCAATAACTTGAGCACTCAGATTGACTCTAACAAACACTGGTTAATTATGCATTCTTGGGAGGATGTATTTTACATTGGGTTTTCAAATTAGAATTTGGATCCAGCCAGAGTTATCTTCCCACTGCAGTTTTAGTACATAATAAAGCAGAGGATTCAGGGCATAAAGAATATTCAGAGAAACTTCGCTTTGATTCCAGCTGTAGTTGTCTACACAGTGTAATTGTCGCATTTTCCATGAGTGGCAATTAAAATCTATCTACAGTTTCTTTAAAGCACTGTTTGTGCCAGGACAGAGCACCCTCACTCTGAAGAGATAACAGTACAGCACTTCGCCTAAATCTACTGCTTGTCTCAGGAAAAACTGAAATGCTAGAGCTGCTTAAAGGTATAAAAACAGAATATACACATTGGTCAATAAAATCTACAATCTCACTCTGAAGTAAAAAAGAATGGAATTGTCTAAAAGATAGATTGAATTATTAGTTACCTTAGCTGTCTGAGAGATCGGACTAACCCCTGTACTGAGTTATGTTTCTATTATTTCTCTGTTTCAGAATGAGGGGAGACACTTCATCGATGTAAATAGTCAGATTTAAATAAGGACACACTTTTTAAACACAACACTGAGTTTTCTTTACTGCATATAACATAATTCAATTATTTAATGCTTGTATTTTTACCTGGTAGCATCAGTTTTTATTTTGAGTAGATTCTTGTTGTTTTATCTATAAATATTTCTTTGCCCATTTTCCTAATGAAATGCTTCTTGATCTAGATTCTAGCTCGTACTCTGTTCTTAGTGCGAGCAGCTTCTGAAGTGAATAGAAACACATTATGACATTCCCCCACCCCCTCTCATATCCCCCTTCCTTTTTCCCTTTTTCTCCCCTCTCTGGCTACGTCTAGACTGCAAACCTCTTTCGAAAGAGGCTTTTTCGAAAGATACTTTCGAAAAAGCCTCTTCGAAAAAGAGCATCTAGACTGCAAGCAGTACTTTTGAAAAAGCAAGCCGCTTTTTCGAAAGAAAGCGCCCAAGCAGTCTGGATGCTCTCTTTTGAAAAAGCCCTTTTAGCATTCAAGAATGCCTTTTTTCGAAAGAGCACTTTTAAAAAAAGGCGTTCTTCCTCGTGAAATGAGGTTTTCCGCCATCGAAAGAAAAGCTGCGTTCTTTCAATTTAATTTCGAAAGAACGCGGCTGTAGTCTAGAAGCAGGTGAAGTTTTTTCGAAAAAACCCTTGAGTCTGGACACAGCCTCTCCTATTTATTTCAAGTTTTCATATCCCCTACTCATAACTCTGGTCATCTGAAGAACTGGGCTGTGCCAAGAAAGCTCATGATACCATCTACATGTTTTGTTAGTCTATAAAGTGCTACCAGACCATTTGTTGTTTTTTTCTGTAACAGACTAACTTGGCTATCCCCTGTAGCTCCCCCCAGTTGTATTTGGTTTGTTTTTAAAACAACCCCTCTGCTAAATCATCTTGGGATAACAGGAAAGAAATGTATACAGGCTTATTCCTGAGAATTTACCACAGTGTAACCAGAGTATGTGCTACCTTTCTTATTGATTTTTACAGGTGGAAAAAACTTCACATCCAGTCATAAATCAATGGTTGTATTTCAAACTAAGGCCCAAAATATCCACCACATGAGAAGGGTCGAAGGGACAAAATCTGTTCTACATTCTAGTAGACTTTTAAGTCCCTAAGGGACCATCCCTTATCTATTCTGATCTACGGTTCCTAGTTTTCTAATTGTTAGAAACCAAGCACCCTTGTCCCTCCCCTGCCCTGTCTCTTCTCTCAAGGCCATGCCTTCTCCCTTGAGGCCCCGCCCACTTCCCTCCTCTCCCCCCTCCCTCTGTCACTTGTTTGCCACCCTTCTTACATATTCCCCTCTCTCTCAGGACTCAACTGCTGCCTGCAGAGTCAGGCTGGAAGGCGCTAATTCAGAGCCTGCCCAATCAGACACATTGGGGGAGGTGGTGCAGGGCTCAGGTAGTGGAACACAGCAGGACAGAAGTGGAGCTGGACAAGATGCCTCGCCCCTGGGGTGTGGGGCACAGCACCTGGTCTTGAAGCCAGCTGCGGCTTTGTCAGGTGTCAGCAGCTGAGCAGAGAGGAGTGGCTTCAGCTGCTGCTTTTTCTGCCCCCACAGTGGTGGAGGCTGGTTATTGCAGCTAGCTGGACTTTTACTGACTGGGTGCTATCAGGTTCCCTTTTTGACTGAGACTCTGACCTCCTGCACATCACAGGCCACAGAATCTCACCCACTCACTTCTGTAATAGATCCATAATCTATGAGGGTACATCTACACTGGCATCTTGGTAACTCTCGTTCCATGAGGGTTAAGGGATGTCTTGAAATAGTGCTTTATTTTAAAATCTGGCACTATGTAGATATGACAAATTTCAAAATGGCCTATTTTGAAATTCAATCGAAATAAAATACGCAATTTGCATAGTGCAAATTGTGTATCTTATTTCAAGTTTAGGGTGCTGTGTAGAAGTACCCTGACTGAGTTACCAAAGTCCTCAAAATGTGCTACAAAGACTTCAAGTTAAAGTGACTCCACCATTTACTCTCTAGTTTAAACCAGCAAGAGGACCATGGCATGTGCTTCACAGGCAAGTGAAAAATTCTCAGGGTCTCTGCCAATCTGACTTGGGGGAAAATTCCTTCCTACATATAAACTTACGTTCAATGCAAAAATCTGTTGCTTGCATAGGCTAGTTACGCAGCATACAATTTATTATAGCTCCACTGTCTGGCATTGCTAACGGCATTAGCAGCATTTACTGCAGTTCTTGCACTCTTTTTACTATTAGAAGGCAATGGGTCAAAATCTATCTTCGTTACAGACAGGAAATACCACTGGATAGATGAAGGATGAGAGCAAATTTAACCTTAAAATTTAAAATTTAATTTTAAAAGTCTTCTGCCTTTGGTGTAGAACTGCGGCCTACAATCAACATCTAGGCAAACCCCAAAGTAAAATGGCCTTCTTGCAAATTGAACACCACTAAGATCAATCTTGTCCATCATGTTTAAGGTGGTCTGATTTCATATTCAGTCTTTGTCCATCACTGGTAATCTTGTACTGTTGAAACTTTCAGTGCTCATGAGATAGCTGGCAACGGGGCAGCATTTCTTGGTACACACATTTCAGAACTGCTTGGTCTTCCATTCTATCCAGTTGTGGCCTCTGGATCCCATCTGAAATGGGTTGTGTAACCTCACAAAATGCTTTCACCACCACCCAACTCTGGTGTATTCTAGTTAGAATAATTTAATGATAATAAATTTGGGGAAAGTGAAGTGTCTTTCTGATTACATCAATAGAAAGATACTGCCATAATGCAGTATCCATAGTCCTAGTCTTGCAAACATTAGAAAATGCATATACCTTTGAGCACTGGAGACTTCAATAGGACTATTCATGTGAATAAAGTTGAGCCTCTGATTATGTGTTTGCAGGATTAAAATCATATTACCAAATACATATTAAGGATCCCAGTTCTGTGATTAGATCCACTGAGGTGGGCCCTTGTGCTGAAATTTTGGTTAATATGAATTTATACGCACATTGAATTACCAGAAACTATGGTAAGTGTTTCAAAGCAGAATTGGGTAATAAGAGTATCATTGATTATTTTCATTACCATCATGGAATGGACTAGCTTTCATTGCAAAATAAAAGGCAAAATAAAGGATGATCCAAACTGAATTGAGACAAAAATACTATGGTAGTTGCTATTGATCTGGTCTTATGTTGCTCGAGGCTACTTCTTACTGGCTGTGATAAAAGCAAAGCAAAGCTTATTCTTCAATTCTCCTTAGGCTTTTTCATTCAGTATGCTGCTCTCAGTTAGCACTGTGTGAAATTCACAATTTTTGTTCCACAAAAGTATTCTGGCATTTTTGGGTTTTTCCCCTGCACAATGTCACACCTCACTCCAGTGTTATTATATTAATATTTTGACTATATATTGCTTCAACAACAGCCAATAAACTATTTTCACACTTTCAATGAGGAAATCACTCTCACTAGGAAAAAGGGTGGGTTTCACTGGAAGCTTTTTTTACTCTAAATATTCACATACCTTTGCAAAATGTTTTGAGAAAACAAGCACCTGTTCTGAGTGATGGAGATATTTACATTGCTAAGTAGAGGGAATGAGCCATGTGCTGAGGCCAGAAGCTGGCCATTGTTGAACTAAATACTAAAACTAAAATTTCAAACATAAAAGGGGTGAGGGGACAGACTTTGGTTGACAAGGCAGCATTCCGGAGCAATGCAGGGATCCAATGGAGAGCTGAAAAAGTGGGGCACAGACAGGGGTGGCCAACATTGCCTTCCCAAAACTACCTACATTCTCCGGCCATCTCTGTGGCTCAGCAGCCTGAGCTCTTTGGGTGGCCAGGAAGGATCGGGCATCAGGGCTGGGGTTGGGCAGGGCTTGGCTCCACGGGGGCAGGTTGCTAGGGGGTGAGGTCTCAGGTGAAAGGAGTGGTGTGTTGGGCAGAAGGGGTGGGGCTGGAGCTTGCCTTCCCCAGCTGGGCCTTCACCCACCACTCATGGATGTGGACATAAGCCCAAACCGCATTAGTTGCAAATACTAAGACAGTCAATATTTAGCTTCTGATTCAAATATTGTGATGTAATTAAGTTTTGCTATTAAATATTGCTGAGCTTTATTCACTTGAAGGAGACAAAATGGTTGTATGGGAAATAGGAGAGGTAAGAGGTTCTTCATTCTTTTCATTATGAAGCTCCACAAAGGAGAAAAATTAGTGAAGGGGGGAATCAGCTGGCATAGTAATGACATTTCATGAAAGTGAGAGAGAGTGAGAGAGAGAGAGAACACCTGGATGAGCCTGTAATGTGTCCACTTCTCTTCATGTTATCTTCATCACACAAGATAATTATTAAGAAAGAGACATGTCATAAGGTTCTTTCACAGAGGCAAAGAGGAGTGTAACAACTGAGGGAAGTGTAATTATTGCTCACAGTGCAGTCCATCTGGGAAAAGAACTGACAGACCACAAGGATAATACCAGCAGCTGTAACTATTCTTTAAACTAAAGCAACATACAACTAATTAGAATGGTCAATAGCACCTAGCTCACAGCTAGAATTGCATTCTGGGTCTTGATACGGGTAGGGGTTTGGTTTTTTTTAAAATGCCAGTTGTTTTAAAAATGGGAGAAAGGTGCTTCTGGCAGGGCAAGACTGAAACACCTCCAAAACCACCGATTATGGGTAAAGAAAGAGTGAAATAGAAAACCAACAGGAATTAGAAATAAAAGGGTTTGGTACCTCCTCGGCCCATGAGTTCAGCTTCCTTACCTGACTGAGGGTATGTCTACACTACCCTCCTAGTTCGAACTAGGAGGGTAATGTATGCATACCGCACTTGCTAATGAAGCCCGGGATTTGAATTTCCCGGGCTTCATTAGCATAAGCGGGGAGCCGCCATTTTTAAATCCCCGCTGCTTCGAACCCCGTGTAGCGCGGCTACACGGGGCTCGAACTAGGTAGTTCGGACTAGGGTGCCTATTCCGAACTACCGGTACACCTCGTTTCACGAGGAGTAACGGTAGTTCGGAATAGGACCCTAGTCCGAACTACCTAGTTCGAGCCCCGTGTAGCCGCGCTACACGGGGTTCGAAGCAGCGGGGATTTAAAAATGGCGGCTCCCCGCTTATGCTAATGAAGCCCGGGAAATTCAAATCCCGGGCTTCATTAGCAAGTGCGGTATGCATACATTACCCCGCTAGTTCGAACTAGCGGGGTAGTGTAGACATACCCTGAGTTTTGCCTTTAAAAGAACTTAAGAGAAACTTTTCTTCTTCTGAAAGTATTACTGAGAAACTAAATTATAACCCATATATTGTTATCGAGTTCCACTGTTAGGACCTTCTATTGATACCGATTTTCTGCTGTCTATTAGCTCCACTGTATGTCTCAGGGGCTGCTAAGGAATCTTAGGGAAGACATAAGGCCATCAGACTGATGAATAGCACTAGGCCATCTGATAGGCACAGAGCCAACAGAAGAGGACAGAGACATTTGCAGCAAAGCAGTAAAACTGTACGTGGCGTGGTGGTGGGCCACAAGACAAAAGGAAAGTGGGGAGATGGCCATAGCCACGTGCAACATTGATTTGGAGCCACTTCACAATGTGACTAGTTGGGAATTCCCTCGGGAAAACTTGGATGGCAGACAATGTTCCTTCTAATCTTTTCCATCTATGTGAGGATTTTTTCCACTCATGTGCAGAATACATTTTTACTTGCAGCCAGGCATATGTGAAAGTGCACCACCAGGAGAAACAAAACCTAGCTGTGGGTGCTCTGCTAATCAGCTGAGTGGCATTTAAATCTCTGCTGAATGGCCTTGTAAGAGTACATCTTACAGGGGACACTGATGGCAGGGTTAATGAGGTTCATCAGTTAAAGACTTTTCAAATGATCTTTCATAAGCATACTTTATACAAAAGACACCACTGTGACGGACCCAGTGAGGTCCGCACTAGGAGCGGGGGAGGCCCCCCTCCCAAGCGGGAAGCGGTGGCCAGGGACGGCCGAAAGCCGCTCGGCGCAGCGCCGCCGGCCCTGCTGCGGCAAGAAGCAGGGGCGAGCACGCGCCAGGGGAAACGGGGGAAACCCCGGGCAACCGGGAGACGTCCGGCTAGGGCGCCCCAGTTTGCGCCCAGGGGCGGAGCTGCGGGCATGCTCCGGCGGGAGCCGGGCGGGAGCGCTCCGGAGGGGGCGGGGCCGACGCCCCTGACGTCACCCGCCCGCGCCCATAACAGGGGCTCAGAGACGCCCAGGAAGGGGGGAGCGAGTGGGCAGCCACCCTGGCTTCCCGACACCCCAAGCACCTGGCCTTCCGGGCAACGAAGGGAGACAACCCCGGCAGCTGGCGAATCGCCCTGGGACGGGCACGGCGTCTGTGACGGGGTAAGCGACTCAACTCTGCGCCGGCCCGGGGGACCGGCGCCACGGGAGTGGAAGGAGTCCGAGGCGGGACCGTTTTGGCGCCCGTGGGCAGGCGAGTTTCGGGCAGCTGCCCCGCCTGCTGTGGGGGGATCGCTTTAAGGCACCCACCCCACTTAGGGCCTCAGGCTGGGACCCGGTGGTGAGGGCGGGCCCGGGTCCCCCACTCCCCCACACCCCGACCTCAGCGTAGATCCTCAAGGCGGCAACAACCGCACCCTCCACCCCACCTCCCCATCCCCACCGAGGGGGACCGAGAGGAAGGGAGCAGGACTAGAGGGACGGCTCAAGAGCCCGGTCGGGCCCCCGGCCGGGGGCCGCCCGGGAAGGTACCGGCCCGGGTCTGCCAAGCCCCCCCGGCCCTACTCAGGGAGAGGGGTGATCGCACCCAGGACCAGACTCACCCACGGGCCCCGGAGGACGGGGTACCTGGGTGTTCTAAGGCGGTGGGTTCGCGGAGCCCCACCCCACCCCGCCGGCCCCGGCCCGGGGCACGGACGGGAGTTCCGGGGTGTGGAGCTCGCACCCTTAAAACCCGCCACAACCACGATCATATTAAAGTGGTGAATATGTGGGTACAGAGGTTCGTGCAGGGTATAGCATGTCACAATGGTGATCTGTAGGTTTTGGTAGATAACTGTCTGTATGGTTCCATTCTTGAAGTGATGATAGTGTCCAGGAAGCTAATGATGATACAGGAATGTTTTAGAGAGTCTGATGGATGGGTAATGGTTGTTGACGTTGTGGTGGAAATCTATGCAGGATTACAATTGATAATTACCTGAGATATTGTCATCCTCTAGACAAACAACAAACTTTCTCATAGTAGATGATTACATGGTTGTCACTTAGTCCCTTCACTTTTCTTTTTTGTTTTAAATAAAGTAGGGGATTTTTTTGGTTTTAGAATCTCCATTAAAAAAAAAAAAATCTATCTGAAAGCACTGTAGTACAACTGCATTTAACTATCACCGGCAAAGCTGACAAATTAAAAATATTTAATACTGCCAGCTTTGGTACATGCTTCAGTGTCTAGTATAAAAAGGATGTAATATAGAAATAATCATTAGTGTACATAACTGAATAGCTCAATAGAATTACAGTGCTGTAATCAATTTAAGCATGCAATATATACAATTGTTTGTATATATGAACAATTATATCAAACTAAAAAAACTGCTTGAGATTCAGCTGCCAGATGGCATTTACTAAGTTTTCTTTCTGTAGTAACTGAAGAAAAAAATAAGAAAAACCTTTTGAAACGTGTTAATGACCAATGCTTTTCCTCCCTATCCTCCACTCTACTCAAAACATCTTGTCTCTGGTAAGTACAGTTGGTATTAAGTTCATTTTGTAGCGCCCTCTCGAAACTCTCTCAGTGTATGCTGTTAATTATCAACCAGAATGAGTCACTAAAGTCTTAAACTGACTCTTTAATGAGTTTCCCATAAATCTGTTCTATTCATTAGAGGTCAAACTGATAACCACTATCAATGAATATCAGCTCTGTATATAGTTTTGTAAAGAATATAATCACAACTCGAAGAATGCTTCTCCCTAAATATTTAAATCAATAAATTCTTTAAAAAACCTAAATCTTAAAAATAGAGATTGGGAAGTATTAAGTTTAAATAATTTGAAAGTGATTTGATTAAGTTTATCTTCAAAGCTACTATTGGTACAAGCAGAATAAACCAACATTGTTAGTAAATTCTTAATTCACTGAGCTAGTCTCAAAATATTGAATCATGAGTTTGTCTTTCAGTCTATTATTCTGACAAAAAAACCCAAAAAACCTTAGCAAAACTATTATAAAAATGACAGTTTTTCATCTGCTACTGTAATTTCTGTGGTGTGGAGATCTAATGCTCTAAGCATGTTATTAAAAGCTTAAAGATTTATGGTCAAATGTTACTATAAGTGCATTACCTATTATTGTAGATAGTAGTATGTACAAATTTCATATGGGGTAAGGCAACAGTAGAATGAATCAATATAAATATGCAGGCACTGTATGAAGAACTATTCAATAAAATAGCCTTTAGCACTGAAACAAAGAAATCCAAATTTTTCTTCCAATCTTCAACAGTTCAATAATTAGAGATAAAAGTTTCTCCTCCCTTTCTCTCCTCACTTATTGTATTGACAGAAAAATTGAGAATAAAAGTTTAGAAGTGATCCCACGAAATTGTCTTATCAGTTGGCGTAGATTTACTCTCCACCAAGATCAGACATAATTTGTACCTATGAGAAGGTCTATGCTACAAGGACTAGCATAACTCCAATTGATTTAACTTAGATCTACTAACTGGAGGGTCCACACTGTGTGTGTGTGTGTGTGTGTGTGTGCGTGTGTGTATCTTCGCGCACGCACAACACCCTCTTCTGTTGACTCCCCTCACTCATCTCATTCTGCTGGAGTACTGCAGTCAACAGAAGAGTGATCAGTGGTCGATGTAGTGGATCTTTATTAGACTCACTAAATTGACTGCCAGTGAATGGATTGCTGCAGAATGGACCCACCCCATAGTGGAGACAATCCCTATGAGGCATACCCATGCTTTACTACAGTTGTAATAGATTAAAGTTCAGCCTTTCTTCATGTCTTAATGCTTCCATAATTCAAGCTGTATTTATGACTTTCAAGGAAAAGTAGAATACTGGAACTTTACAGATGCAGTTTAAATTCATAATCAATTGTGATATATATAAAAAAATTAGCCTGAACATGCAGATTGTCTTTGGAAGAGCAATGAATGAATTATAAATTTAGAGCTGTACAATTTGCTTCTGCCTCTTCCTTTCAATATCTTCTTTAGTGCCTGCATAAACTTACTACTTCTCATTTGCAATATTCTCGCTTCATACATCTTTAAGTCTCTAGTGCAGTATGTTCTTTAAAGAGAACACCACAAAAGTGCTACATGCAATTCAGTTAAATGTCAAGGCTGGTGGTTATGCATAAACACATTGTTCTTTCCTTTATATTTATTTTTCTGTCATTGAAACCTTTACTGAATGGTTTTGCAGAGGCGTGAACTCTGAAGAAATTACCTTTATAGGTTCACCAAAAAACAAAATCCAAACCCAAATCTGAATTTACAATTTCCCTTTTTCTCTTCTGTCTTGGCACCATTCTGCTCCCAGGAACCATAGTTCTCTGCCTTATTCCCCCTCCCCCTGCCTACGGAGTTAGCAAGGACCTGAGTTTTAGGGGCCTACTGTGAGCATCACACTAGTACTTTTGAGGGCTAGGATGGAAATTATCCCTCAGTGCTAGATGGGTGTAGGCAGGGAGGGTTTTTTAAAACATCTTCCTCAGCAGCTCAGGGATTAAGTTGTAATGTGCTCTTCTGTTGCAACGTGGATAGCAGATACCTAGTGCAGATATTCATTTGGGTGGGGTCTGGTTCCCTCATAAGCTAGGAGTGGAAACTGAATGGGTGGGGGTGTATGCCCTAAAAAGATAAAAGAAACACACATGTACTGTCTGGCAGTGACAGGCCCACTGACATGGAGACTGGGGGGTAATTACTCAAGACCCTGGCAATTCAAAAAAGTCCAGGGGTCCCAGACACCACTGCTTCTACCATGACAGGGGTGGCATCTGGAGCTTTGGGCCCTTTAAGTCACTGCCGCAGCACTGTGCGGTGCGCTTCAGGCTGTGCGGAGGGCTTGGGGGGGAAGGCGAGCTGTTGTCTGGTTAACGCTAAGGGCTGGCTGCCCCAGATCTGCTCCTTCCATCTCAGGCCCTGCCCCTTCTTGGAGCATGGAGCATAGAGCCACCCTCCCCTCCAGTGAAGCTGTTGGCTCCCCCTCACAGTGAGGCCATTACTTTTCTCAACACATTCAATCTTCAAATGAGGGAAAATGGTGGAATCACAGCAGCAGTGCCAGGGCCAGATTAAATATATGGAGTGGGGCATACTGAGAGCTACTGTGTATTACAAAAGGAAGGGGGACCTGCACTGGACAGGCTATTGCTGGATAGTTTCCCATAGGTGATAAGCTAATAACACCTGTGACCTAGTTCAGCCACATTCCTGGTACCTCGTGGACACGGCAAGGGAAAAAAAAAGTGAGTAATAGATATAAGAATGTTACAGACATGACTGGTACATAAACAACTCATTGACTAAAAATCAGGACAATCTGTAATGATTGGTTAACCCTTCGTTAACTCATCTGTCAGACATTTCTAAATGGGCCCTTAATATAAAATCTGGTTGAAAAAAATCTCTTTTCTTGCCTTATTCTTGAAGAACCCAATTATTGGCAGAGTTCACTAATTTAAAATTAAAAAGCCTTGTAGCAGCCAAAATGCAATATCTCTCAGTCCACAAGATACAGTAAGTTTCTTCAGCTAAGCCTCGCTTCCCTTTTGACAGGACAATTCCTACACTTAGGCTTGGTCTATACTAGACCAAGAAGGTTGACTTAAGGTATGCAACTCCCGCTAAGCAACATTCCTAGCTGAAATTGGCTTACCTTAAACCTAGCCTTGGTGTCATTCACACAGTGGGAGGTCAATGGGAACAAACACTCTCATCGGTTTCCCTTACTCCTTGCAAAAGGAGGAATTCGGGATGCCGGCAGGGGCTGCCCTCAGCGTCCAGTTTACAGGTCTATACTAGACCTGCTAAATCAAATGCTAAAGATCGACCTCTGGAACATCAATCTTGTGGTAAGTATAGACATGCCCTAGCAACCTAATTTCGTTTGTTCAAAAATTTTTCGAAGATTTTCTGGGTTTCATTTTTTGGTTTATGTTCTCCTCAAACTCTCTCACACAGTAATTTTTATGCATTATTTTGAAGACATTAAAAATGTAGGGGTTTTCCTTCTCCTCCCATATATATATATATAAAGAAATGTTGGGACAAATAAGGGAGCTATAGTAACTTATTCCAGCAAAGACCTAGCCCCTTGAAATCTCCAGATTCTCTCTTGCTATTTTTATCTTCACTTCTAGACTGAAAAGCAGATCCTCAGCAAATGTCAATGGGCATAACTCAAGTGAGATCAATAGAACAACTCTGATTTACACCATATGATTTTGAGGCCATGTCATCATGAACGCTAAAGATTTTGAAGCTCTCCCATCCCACTGAAAATAGCTTCGGAGTGATACAAACGTCTCCTTAGGGTGCATAAATTTCGATGGCGTTCATCTCTGATTTCTTGACATTGATACATATGTCTTACAGAGACTCATTACCTTAAATGAATGCTTTCCCTGGACATTTCAAGATCAAGCTTACAGAACTTTTGGTGAAAGGAAACAGGAAGTGTTAGGTTCTGAAACTATGTTTCTCACAATAGAAGATTCTGTTAAGATAAATAATTGTGGCTGTCAATCAGTCATAAGTATATAGGATTACATTCAATGTCATGAGTTCGACATGCCAATCTGGTAGCATTCTAACAATCTTCCCTCTAATTTTTTCCCACCCATGTGTGGAGTAAATTTTGTTATGTGCACTGAGGAATGTGCAGATGTGCACCACCAGTAGAAACATTGGCTGCCAGCTGTGGGTGCTCTGCTAATCAGGTGGGAGGCATCTGAATCTCTCCTGGCCACGCAAGCACACAGCTTAGAGGGAACATTAATATTGAGTATCCTGAAGTTATTGACCAGAAGATTGCAACCAGAGGTTGAGAATCTGCTATAAGAGAGAAGAAATGTTTCCATAGCTCTGGGGGTATGTCTACACTACCCTCCTAATTCGAACTAGGAGGGTAATGTAGGCATACCGCACTTGCAAATGAAGCCCGGGATTTGAATTTCCCGGACTTCATTTGCATAAAGCTGGCCGGCGCCATTTTTAAATGCCGGCAGTTCGAACCCCGTGCCGCGCGGCTACACGCGGCACGGAGTAGCTAGTTCGGATTAGGCTTCCATAAGGAGTACAGCTAGTTCGGATTAGGAAGCCTAATCTGAACTAGCTACTCCGTGCCGCGTGTAGCTGCGCGGCACGGGGTTCGAACTGCTGGCATTTAAAAATGGCGCCGGCCGGCTTTATGCAAATGAAGCCCGGGAAATTCAAATCCCGGGCTTCATTTGCAAGTGCGGTATGCCTACATTACCCTCCTAGTTTGAATTAGGAGTGTAGTGTAGACATACCCTGGTTTACCTAACTGCAGCCCTCCTTTCCCAGCTTCATATTTTTTAAACAGCCCCTCATATCCCCCAAAATATATCCAAGAAATCATTCACCCAAAGAAGCAGTGAAGGTTGCTGAAACTGAAGGAAAGGACAATGTATGAAACTGAATCTTCCCCTGGCTTGGCTCGGCTCAGAGTCTCAGAAAAATGAAATATAAGAACAAAAATCAAGGAAATCTGAGGTGGAATGAAAAGCTACAACGGAAGTTACAAATTAGGAGCATGCTTATAACTGGCATATAGAACAAAGGCAGAAATGCCAATGATCTGCTGTTGCCAACAAGAGTTATTTTATCCATTATTATTCTAAGGCACAGTCTACTACAGCGGAAGGTCAACTTAAGATATGCAATTCCTGATATGTTAATTACATAGTTGGTATTGATGCATCTCAAATCATGTTTCTGCGCTGTCCACACAGCAGGAGGTCAACAGGAGCAAATGCTCCCATCAACTTCCCTTACTCCTTGTGAGGAGCAAGAGTACCAGCACCGATGGAGGCGCCCTCTGAGTTTGATTTAGTGTCAACGTTGATTTCCTGTGTAGTGTAGACATGGCCTAAGTGATGTATCAAATGCTTCCTAGTAGACATTTTTGTACATGGTTTTTCTTCCTCATTCTAGTGCCAGAGTTTAAGAAAAAAAAAAAAAAAAAAAAAAAGGACTGTCCTTCAGAAGTGGGCTACCTATCTTACAAGAACAGGCACTACTCACAAGTTTTTTAAAGTTTTCCTATTACAGACTAACTCAGCTTTCCCTCAGAATATTTTCTGAGTTAGAAATATCATGGGCGATGTCTACATAGCAGCGTTATTTCAGAATAATGGTATTCTGAAACTTCAGGGGGTAGCCGAGTTAGTCTGTCCAAGATAAACTTAAAAAACAACAAACGGTATGGTAGTACTTTATAGACTAACCAAACATGTAGATGGTATCATGAGCTTTCGTGGGCACAGCCCACTTCTTTAGACTGGAGTTTTGAGTTTAGGATGTGGAGACCCAAAATAAATAGGGGAGAAGGGAGGTGATGGGGGGAGAGGGAGTGCTTGTCTACACCACAAGCCTTTATTTTGAAATAATGTCAATATGGAGGATTTCTTACTCTGACTCATGGTATCCCTCATTTCACAAGGAGTAAGGGAAGTCAAAGGAAGAGTGTTCTTCCTTCGACTTCCTGCTGTGTAGACAGTGCCAAAAGCCGAATTAAGCTAGTATGACTTTAGCTATGCAATTGATGTAGCTCAAATTGTGTAACTTAATTGGACTTTAGCCCTGCTCTATAGATGTACCCATGGTGTTAACTGGAGTACTTCCAGTTCTGTTTCCATTGGAGAACAAAAGCAGCACATAAAAATGTGAAGGTGTTGAGGGAAGACACCCAGCTGATTTTTAAGTCCTTGACAAAGGTTCTAATCAAGCTGTATGTTTTCCTAATTAGTGCATCCATCCTTAATCATCTTGCAATACCAGTGCTATACAATATCAGTCAGTCTTGTATTATGACTAGTACCTCACATTTTTTTCCATCAGCCACTAAAGTGTTTACTGTTCGTGTTGTCCTTGACATTTTATCCCATACATTAAATTATGCCAAGTTTAATAAAATTACCTCAAGTAAATTTATTTAAGTGGCCAGTCTTCCCTTCAGTTTAAGTTCATAGCCCTTAAGCTAATGTCAAAAGTAAGAACAAACATGTTTTGCATCTTTATCTTGTCACTTCTACCTTCAGACTATTAAGCACATCATTAACACGTTTCTGATTCTCCTCTGTTTCAACCACCCCATTCCTCCCATGAGTGCAGCAATTTAGGAGCTTGCCTAGCATTTTGAAAGGGCTGGTTACAGCAGTAAAATCCTGATCATGTTCTTGGATCTCTCACTGAGGATTTTAAGAATTTTGTGGAGCAGTGTAGCTTTGTAAATAGACCACAGGCCGGGAGTCTGGCTCTGCAACTGGCCAGCTAGGTGATCTTGGGCAAGTCACTCTGACTCTCAGAGAGGGTATTTCTCCATTTGCAATGTGGGGATAATGACAATGACTTCCTTAATTCCACTGATGAAAAGTGAGATATATAAATGCTAGATAATAGAAATTCCTTCATACAAAAATAATGTAAGTGGCAACCAGCAGCTAGTATGAGATTTCATACTTCCTACCAATGTTATGGGTACTACAGATGTCAAACTTAAAAACTTGACATACTTAACCCCCCCTATTTTTTTCATTAAAAGCAACAAGTAGTCCTGTGGCACCTTAGAGATTACCCAAAATATATAGAATCACGAGTTTTATATAAGAGATATAGATATATAGATAAAACAGCAGAAGTATCTGTCAATTGTAGTTAATGAGGCTAATTAAGTGAGCTGGCTATATCCCATATAGACTAACAGATTTATTGGAGCATAAGCTTTTGTGGGCAAAGACACACTTCATCAGATGCAAAATAATGCATCTGACAAAGTGGGTCTTTGCCCCACAATAGCTTATGCTCCCTCCAATAAATCTGTTAGTCTATAAGGTGCTACAGGACTCCTCGTCGCTTTTGCAGATTCAGTCTAATATGGCTACCTCTCTGATACTATGTCCCATATGTGGCTTTTGATGTCAAAATGGAGATGTTTGTTAGGTGCAGTGATTCACAAGCAGATAAACACAAAAGGTATTGTCCATTGCTAGTTGGAGTCATCAGCGTCAGGAAATAATACTCCACTGAAGTTCCTTTGCATTGCTATGGCCGTAAGTGACAGCAGAATCTGACACTTATTCTGATATTTTCATGTAAGGTTGAAACCTCAAGCCTGTCTTTTTGCTCCCCACTGCGCCTTCCTCTTACCACAGTCCAACACCCATTTTGCAAATGTCCTCAACAATCCCCGTCTTAGAGTTCTCTCTGCAGATATTCTGCATTGCCCTTTCTTTGTTCATTCCTGAACTATTATTCAGCATTGTGCTGATGGCTTTGGAACTGCATATGCCAAGAAACCTAGGAATCTCTTCCAGTTCATTGGTTTATACTTTAAAAATACTTCCTATTCTGTTTTTATATCCCTTTCTGCATTATTTTACATTTTATTGCACTATGATAAATCCTTATTAATCCACCTATTCCTCTCCATTCATTTTGATTTTGATTTTTGTTACTCTGTATATTGACCATCATGTCATTTTTTAAATCAACATGTCATCAATGTACTACAAAGTAAAATAAGCATCTGCATATATCACTCAGTTTATTAGTAGTGTCAACATTTAAAGTAATTTTTAAAAATCATAACTTTGGAGGCATTTCCATATTTCCCTAATCTTCCCTAGTGAGGGGTAGTTCAGAGATGCATGGCTTTCTTTAGATCCCTCTGTCATGCCCCATTGACTTAGGAGTATGAATATGAATAACTTGAAGGTGCTTTAGAGAAATACTTTATATTTTTATTTTAATGTTACAATCTGCTGAATGTGTTTATTTTATTTTTGTGCACGTATCATTCTTGTATGTGAAGTTAAAAAGGTGAAGTGTGGATCTGTTCATAATTCTAAATGTGCTACTGTTACTGATGCCCTTGAAACTTAATGTCTCAGTGATCAAATCAACAATCTGTGAGTAGTCTTCTTTGTCCTGTAAGTCCAAACTGTGACTGGTCATAGAAAGACATTTGACCATAGTACCTACTATTGGAATCCGTCTGGAATCTGATATTTTTCCATGGGTGTGGGGAATGCCCAACAAAGGGTTCCCACCTAGGGGAAAGTCTATTTAAGCAATGGAAAGCAATCAGTCTGTGTCTTCAGCTAGCCTTTGAAACTGTCTGGCTCACCCTAAAGGGATATTTTACAATGAAGAGCTTCTGAAAAGTTGTACCCCCAGAGTAAAGATCAACTTTGACTTGAAATTCTTTACCTGAGATAAGAACGGCTGTTTAGAATAAGAATTTGCATGTAACAAATTTCTTAGTGGATCAGAACTAAGTAGAGCTGAGCCTTCCCAGAGTCGAACTGGTTCAGTGTCTGTGTTGCTCTACAGGGGGGCGGTAAGCCCAACTCTGTGCCTTGTCTGGGGGAGACCAAAGTATCTGGTCCAGCAGGACAGTGGAGGAAGAGCCCAAGAGATCCAGAAGGTGGTCGTCAGTGGCATGATCAGCACACCAGGGGACAACCATAAGGTTGTAATTCAACCTGTCACACCCTTCTTAAATAGGTGTTACATTCATTTCTGGAAATGTGTGATAGGTGTACCAGGAGACCTGCAATTTCAGGCATTCTGTGCCAAGCTAGTGCTTGAGACATTTGCCCAAATTCTAAATGGGACACACACACACACACACACACACACACACACACACACACACACACACACACACACACACACAGGGTATGTCTACACTACCCTCCTAGTTCGAACTAGCGGGGTAATGTAGGCATACCGCACTTGCAAATGAAGCCCGGGATTTGAATTTCCCGGGCTTCATTTGCATAAGCGGGGCTCCGCCATTTTTAAAACCCCGCTTGTTCGAACCCTGTGCCGCTTGTTCGAACTACCTAGTTCGTGCCCCGTGTAGCCGCGCGGAACAGGGTTCGAACAAGTGGGGTTTTAAAAATGGCGGAGCCCTGCTTATGCAAATGAAGCCCGGGAAATTCAAATCCCAGGCTTCATTTGCAAGTGCGGTATGCATACATTACCCCGCTAGTTCGAACTAGCGGGGTAGTGTAGACATACCCACACACACTTATTTACACCACTGAACTGTGCTAGCTTCAGCACTTAACCCTGGTCTACACTAGAGTGTTATTTCAAAATAACCCTCCTTAGGTCGAATTTATAAGTGGAGCATCCATGCTTATTTCAAAATAACGGGTTGGTTATTTCAAAATCTGTACTTCTGCTTTCCTCATGGAATAACGCTGATTTTGAAATAGTTATTTTGAAATAACATTAGCATGGACAGTCCGGTGCTGCTAATTTGAAATAATTGGCCTCTGGCAGCCTCTCACAACTACAGCTCTGACCCCCCTGGCCATGTCTGGCATCTTCACAGCTCCCCTCGTCCTGTGGATGTGGCTAACTTTGGAAGTCCTGTGCAAAGCAGCAGCCAACAAGGAAGCCATGAGCAACCCCAATGATACACCATACCCTCCCACAACTGCTAGTGCTCCTGCTGCTCCCTCAGCTGCCACTTGCCAGAGATGCAGGATAACTCTGGCCTGGACTAGTGCAGCAAACCTGAACCTCATTGACGTCTGGGTGGAGGAGACCTACCTTCAGGATCTCTGCACCAGAAAGAGAAATGCAGAAGTCTACAGTCAGATTCCCAACAGCCTGGCCGAGATAGGTCACACCCAGACACTGGACCAGAGCTGGATGAAAATCAAAGAGCTCTGGCAGGCTAGCCACAAGGCCAGGGAACAGAGCAGATCTGGGTTGGCACCACACAGTTGCCACTACTACAACCAGTTGGATGCCATTCTGGGAGGGAGGTGTTTGTCACCTTCCCTGTTCTTGTCATGGAGTCTGTCCAGGACACATCCAGTGTCAGACTCCAGGAGGACAGGGTGGTGGTGGTGGTGGTGATGGTGGAGGTGGTGGTAGCAATGGCCAGTCATGTGACCATGTCCACCAGCCAGGAGCAAGTCCTTCCCCCCCCCCCCCCGAAGGTCTCCTTGGCTTTGGACAAACCTAGGGAAGGCACTACAGGTGTGTTCTATAACTTTCCTTATACACATGGGGCTCGTCTACACTGGCCCCTTTTCCGAAAGGGGCATGTTAATTTCACAGGTCGTAATAGAGAAATCCGCGGGGGATTTAAATATCCCCCGCGGCATTTAAATAAAAATGTCCGCCGCTTTTTTCCGGCTTTTAGAAAAGCCGGAAAAGAGCGTCTACACTAGCTCCGATCCTCTGGAAAAAAAGCCCTTTTCCAGAGGATCCTATTACGACCTGTGAAATTAACATGCCCCTTTCGGAAAAGGGGCCAGTGTAGACGTAGCCATGCAGTGTTAGGCAGCAGGCTACAAGGGGCTGCATGCTTCTCACTTGGCCTTCTCAGACTGGGGACCACACAACAGCCTGTGCATGTGGGTAAACATGGTGCATCAGGGGAGCAAGGGGTAGGCTGCATTGCCTAGGATGACAATGGGCATGTCCACCTCTCTGACTCTGATGGTGCAGTTGAGGAAAAAATTACCGGTGTACATTTTTCAGAACAGGCAGGAATTCTGGTAGATGTGTGTGTTGTGTGCCTTTTCTGACCACCTGATGTTGATGTCAGTGAAGCCTCCCTTGTGATCCATGAGGGCCTGCAGCACCATGGAGAAGATATGGGCGTGCACCTTTTCTGTTGATGTAGTTCGAGGCACAATGGTTGGAGGCCAGGATGGGGATGTGTGTGCTGCCTATGGCACCCCCCAGCAGCTGGGGAAGTCCTGACAGAAAAGCAGTCAACAATGCTATCCACATTGCTAGAGCAACAAACCTGTGTAGCAGCACCTGTTTGATGGTCTTGACTACTAGCATAAGCAAGCCCTGGCTGTGAATTACCCCATGCCAAACTGGCTCCCGATGCAGTGGTAGCTGTCTGGCGTGGTGAGCTTCCACAGGGCGAAGGCTACGTGCTTCTGCACAGGGATGGCAGGTCTCATGCGTGTGTCCTGTCACCTGCGGGCAGGGGCGAGCCACTCACAGAGCTCCAGGATGGTGGCCTTCCACATGTAGAAGTTCGGCAGCCACTGCTGATCACCCCATCCTTGCAGGACAATGTGGTCCCACCAGTCTGAGCTTGTCTCCTGCCGCCAGAAGTGGTGTTCCATTGTGTCTAGGGGATGGAGGGGCATGCACAGCAGCAGAAGCACCAGGACCTGGGTGAGCAGGGCCTGAGGTCCATGCTGGGGTTTGTCCTGCAGGTCCTCATTCTTCTGGAGCAGCATGCGGGCAGTCTGGAAGAACTCCACCATGAAGTGCAGCATGAGGCCCATGAGTCTGGAGCACAGCTTTGCACCAGCTCCTTCTCCATGCTATGAGAGCTGTGGTGTCTGCAAGGGCAACCAGAGCATGAGAAGGCATGTGCCCACTGCGTCCTGCGTGGTGGGAGGCAGTGGAGAAGTGGCACGTGAGACACATCCATAGAGGGGAGTCCCTGAAAGCACGTGTCACAGCTTGCCTGACCAATGAGCCTTAGGAAGTATCCACCTCCCTGGTGTCCTCCCCAGAGTACTTCCAGGGCTCTAAGTCCAAGGCAGGCTCCAATCAGTGTGGATGTGCTATGTCAAAACAATTCTTACCAATTTCAATGCTTCCCCATAGTGGGGACACGCTATTTCAATTTTGTTAAATCAGGAGTTAGGTCAATTTCAGTTATTTCAAAATAATTTCCTAGTGTAGACATGCCCTGAGATGGATTTATCCTGGTTCAACAGCTCTGTTCCCTAATCTGGACATTCTTTACTCTTTCACTTGTCAGAGAAACTCAAAGATCATCTCAGGCTTGTGTTCAGGCCCTGCTTAGCATTATAAAAATTCAGCTGAAGACTCCCAAATCCCATTATAGTTCTATCCCTGCATGCCCAGGAAAGTGCCCCTGTATTTTGTTCTATGTCTTTTCAGCCATCAGGTCTGGGACCTTTACAAGAAATGCAATAAGGTGATCCTTCATCTCTCTCTCCTTCCTCTCACCAGCTGCTCCAAAGAAGCCAACATATTATGAAGTCCCAGTATACAGTTTCCAACACCTTAGTGATCTAATGCATTTCATGCTTGTTCACTAACTGCCCCAAAGTGGTTTGCAATATTTTCTCACGACCTCCATACAACCAATCATTTGTTACCAGTATGATTGTGAGTGGCTTGCTGAGAATAGTTGATAACATTGTTAACACTTAAGTCCCATGATGCATCTTTCTTCCCAAATTGATTAGACAATTCCTAAAACTAGGGTTCCAAAGCTAAGTGCTCATGGAAAAGGAGTTCACAATTCATTCTCTGTGACTATTCACTAATACTTGCATAAACTGCCCTGCAAGCAAACACTCACTAGAGTATTTGTGGAAAGTGAACACAAAATGGCCTGAGCATAGCTAACATGAATGTTTAAAAATCTGATTGATATCAGTATTGTTGCTCTCTTCATTTTGCTCTACCTGACTAGCAGCTCCTCCTACTCTACTAGGAGAACGAAAATCTGTCTACTTTTGAAAATGTTTTTTTAAATAAAGGAAGAGGTTAGAGTTTTGTAAGATAGTAATACACATACATACACATTGCCAACTCATTATTGTACTGAAAATCTTGATACGATTTGTCGTTTTCTTAATGCTGTTGCCTCAGATGTTCTGTAATAATGTAAAAAAATCACAACTTTCTTTTTATGTTGAAGTTTTTAGCTATCATGGTTTCAGAGAAAAGAGTGGAAAAAGGGTACCTATATGTTAAAAAAAAAAAAAAACACAAAAAACCCAAACCCTTAGGGTGTTTTTGTTAAAGTTTCCATGATTTTAAGCCACTCAGTATTTTTAGAGCCCTGACTCAATTTGATGGTATGGCTTGGCAATAAAATATTCTTGTATCTGTACAGATGCACACAGTGTTGTGTAATCATAGGAAAGTTGGCAACTACTTTCCAAGGAGGATGTCACCAGGTAGGAATTTGCTCCCTCTTGTACAAAGCTGTGGATATCCGCATTATATCTGTGGGTTTCTGCATCCACCGATATGGTTGCAGATATCTGTTACTCGCTTTTGTGAATACCGAAGCAGATGTGGATACAAAATTCTATATCTGCACAGGACTCTAAAAACACTTGCTATATGGAATGGATAGCATACTTAATATTCAAAAGAGATACAGGGATTGGAAGCCTAAAAGGAATAATACTTGCCGTTAGTTGCCAAACCTGGCTAAACATCTGTTTTGTAATGGTCACACATCTACCTCAAGGCTTGTCTACACAAATTTAGAGTGTGCATGACTGTGGGTAGGTCTACACTGCACGGCTATTTCGGGATACAGGAGGTATCCCGAAATAGCTGCTCCGCATCTACAGAAGCCTCCCTTTACTTTAAAATATTTTTTGAAATAATGGGAGTGCTGTTTTGCCATCCCGGTAAACCTCGTTGCATGAGGGTTAAGGGATGGCTCGAAATAGCATGCTATTTTGAAATTTGGCACTGTGTAGACATGACAAATTTCAAAATAAGCTATTTCAAAATAGATTCAAGATAAGATGCGACAGATTGCATGATAAGATGTGCAATCGGTATTTCAAGTTAGGGTGCTGTATAGATGCGCCCTCAATGCCCAGATAGATCTTTGTACCATGCACTAAAAACCCTGTAATGTGCTTTGATACATTACCATTTGAAATATCAGTCCTCCAAAGAGCATTATAGAGCTTGTGTCCACATGGGACATTACTGCAGGGCAAGCTGGTGCATTGTAGATTTACACACCTGCTTGTCGTGCACTATGTCTCCATGAAGACAAGCCTTAATTCAGACAATTTGTTTTAAACTGTCTACCTCCTCCATCAGTAAATTGCTCTAAGGCTTTCTGAGACTTTATTGTCTCCTTCGCTAACATCTTGTTCTTTATGTACTTGAAAAATTACTTGTTTTTATCTAAGCCTCAACTGCATTCTTTTCACTTTTTACCTCTGCATTTCTTATTATTCTTCGAAGGTCAGTTTAGGATTTATCTGCTCAATGGGGCCAGAGGTTTTTTTCCGTCTTCAATTATTTCTGTTCTTCTGACACACTTATCATTGCTCCTTCGTGTTTGTTCTTAGCAAACATAGCCCAGAGAGCTTCCATGACCCTTGGGAATATGTTGCATAGGAGTGTTTTCTTTCTTGGGAAGGACATGATAAAAACTTCAGCATGATAAACATCAACGTAGCATTGTTCTCATATAGCATGTTGCAACACAGAATAAAAAGCAAAAGAGTATAGAGACAAAACATTAGCCAAACACCAATAGGAAAAGACTATTAAGCTAGTCTTAAAACAGAAGAACTACAGATTCCTAAATTCAACAGTTATAGGCACTCATTTCAGCAAAGCAGTTTTGACCCTTTGGGCTGAATGAGATTTAAGCTCATATTTCAGTGCTGTAATTAACTAGTCATAATGAGTAAGCAGGAACATTTTCAAGACCTCCTTTGGGTGCTTTGCAAAAGATTTGAGCATCTAGTTTGAGGGACTCCAGAAAGTAATAGAGTTCTGAAAGCAGGGAAGAGCAATACAGTTCTCTGACAATTTGCTCGGTTCCAGAAGCCCAAACTGTCATGGTCTCAGCCAAGTGGTGAGCTGCTGAAATTTTCAAAACCTCATTGCTACAGGACACCATCTTCTCCAGGCACTGCTCTCTGTGCAGTCCAAGGTTACTCAAGTAACTTAAGCAATTCTCTTGTGGTTCCCTCCCTGTGGCTCATTACGAGAAAGCAACCCATTCTTGCAATAAGGGGCTTGTGAAGAGAATCTTAAAAAATTAAAAAAAATTAAATGAGGGTGCAGCTAGTTCATCACTGCAGTATATAAGCATATTAAAAACAGTTTTCCCATTCTGTGCTTGAGCGAGTTGCAGATATGGAATGGGAAGTCATTGAGGGCAGCTATTTCAGACTGTGATCAAGTCTGCAAAAGCTTTTGGCAAGCACAACTAACCATTTGGACTCCAATTTAAGGGCTGAAGGTCATTTTCACTCAACTCACCCAAGCATCTAATGCTCTGTGGAATTTTCATGGGAACCCTTGGAAGTTCCTTTTGCGCTATGGACTAAATAGACACACTCACCTGGTACATGGTATTTTGGAAGTTAGGAGCCTGGTTTTATATTATATTATATACTATGGCTGCTTTACATCACTAGCAGTAATGTAAGTGTGGAAAGCTGAGCTAAGAGAGATTGTAACCCTGCAGATCAGAGACGGGCATTTGGGGGCTGTATCTGGCCTTCCAGATCATTGTAATTGGCTTGCCAACAGTTACCAGGGCAGACACAATTGGGATAGGGGTTGCAGTTATGTGGGGAAAAGTGATTGACCTGGATTGCTGAGGGGCTCAGACTTTTAGTGTCACTACTGCTGCCTCATACAGCTCCCTTCTCCCATCAGCTCCCTTCTCCCATCAACACAGACTCCAACTCCACCCCAAGCCACCTCGCTGCAACTACTGCTTCTCCTCTGGGTGATGGTTTGGGAAGTGGGAGCTAGTTTGGTTCTGGCCAGGCCCCTGCCAGTGGGTACAGGCAGGGTACGGCTCTGCCAGTGGGGAGGCATTAACCAAAGCTAGGTGGCATGGGATGGAGACAGAGCCTGTATTGTTGGGAAAAGGAGGAGGCTCTTGTATACTGGTTCTCAACACTGGTGCAGCTGCCTCCGTTACACATAGAGGACAAGGGTTTCCACCCTTTATCTCCCAGCTTCCATTACTGGCTCCCAACTGCCTCCCCACTGGCAAAGGTGCACCATAGCCAGTTCACAGTGGAGGAGAAAGGGGATGGGTCAGGGCACCTGTCTGCCAGTGGTGGGGGCGGGGGCAGACACCAGACCTGGGTGTCAATGTCATAATTCCCTGCTGACATGACAGAGGGGTGGCGAGGAGTGTGCTCACACCTGGAGCATGAGATCCCACGGCACCTATTCTCTGCCTCCACTCAGCTCCCCCATGGACACAAGCTTTGCCATGAGGGGAAGAGCCCAAGATTGGAAGCACAAACCCTGCACTGGGCTGCAATGCCGCTTAAATTTGTCCTAGCCTCCCCTGTCCTGCTGGAAAGAAAGGGGCTCTGATGTTATGCAAGCCAGCATCTCTTTCTCTA